>NC_064412.1:18070000-18710000 GCF_023375975.1 Astyanax mexicanus | reverse complement strand
AAAAATCATTAATAATCAGTTATGTGGCAGTGGGTTCACTATTTGGCAAAAAACAGGTCTACGTACACTTCTACGTATGTGTTATAACTGATTATTAATGATTTTTAAGGCATTTACAACCTAATTAGAAACCATTAATAAACTAAACCATTTATAAACCCTTTATAAAGGTAGTCTTATTTTAAAGTGGTACCGATAAAATCTTAAAGTAAGATAAAGTATTAAAGTAAATTATCTGATTTAACACTGGAAGGATTCGTGTGACTCATGAAAAAACAGGCAGTCAATAAATAATAGTGAAGGAGGTGTTTTTTGTTAACTTATTAAAATCCTTGAGCATAAATCTTTTTGTTAATGTGTTTCGATTAAAAAATGCCACAGGGCTGGTATGCAAGCGTAATTAAAACATTCAGAAACATCAGTTTTCTTCAGCATAGCTGAGTAGTAAACATGGGTTAGGAGATTTTTTAGGTTATTTCACAGTGCTTGTAGATCAGCTTTTTCCTGTGACTAAAAATCACCAGTATTGCAGAGTCAGGTCAGATAAAAGGTCCCCCTAAATTTAACAAAGGCTATGTTTACATTATAAGCATCTTCAATCAATTCAGATTAATTTGCTTATCTTCATGGTTCACATTCACAATGTTAAGTGATTTGTATCTGAATGTCATGTGTCCATATATTGGATATTTATCACATCTAGGTCCACATAACTGATTGGAAAATATGCCAGATATGTGTCATATTAAGGCATAAGGCAAAAAAAAATTAAATCAACAGATCTGACGTACAATGTTGCCTAACAAACCTGTGGTTTTGATGAGTTAGGGGTAGATTATCTCTGCTGTGATTATTCTTATCTGATTTATTGACTAACAGTTTTTGAAGGGACATTAACACACTAAGATAACATTATGAGTTGTTATGAATTGTTTTTATTGTTGTATCAGTGCAAAACCTTCTCTTTTACCATTTATTTCCATCACTAATTGATCTGCAGATAAAATATCATGCAAGTATTCATCTGTAGTTATAGACAGTTCAGTTTTGCTTTCAAAACTCTAATAGTGTTACAAGTAGTAATAATGATAAAGCCAGTTAGTCATAACAGAGCTGTGCTATTTCCCAGGCACAAACAACTTCTTTTGAAGCTACAAGAAAATTCACCAGTTCACCGTTTTATTTGCCTCAGCATTCACTCGGTTCATAAAGCCAGCTTCAACTTCAGCTCTGTTCAGTCGTGCAGGAGATATGTCTTTATGGATATTAGTGAAATCAGCACCTGTTCTCTATTCCGTTTGAAGAGTTTTATGGAAATGTTCTGATTACATGGCTCAGCACATGAATTCCAATGACCCACACAATCTCATGCTGAGAATCTGACACTCATAATGTGCATGCCAGCACAGCACCATCTAGTGGCTGTGATCAGACGCACACAATTTTTTTTACTTTGCTCACAACGAGTCTGCAGGTTCAAAAAGAAAACTCAATCTGAGGCTGTTTACATCCTGCATTAATATGCAGTTTGTATCCTGAGAGTATCTGTATATACTTTGACTGGATGCAGATTAAATGTGCCCCTACTGTGACCAGGTAAAATCTGATGTTAATTAAAAAAAAAAAAATCACATGTTAAAAAACTCAACACATACCTGCTTTACAACCTGTAAATAACAGTTTCTAATCAAAGGTGTCTCACTGAGGCCATGAACCACCTTTTGCATTTTGTGGCTAACGTAACCCACCATAAAACATTCTACGGCCCACACAGAAGTTTTTATTTACAACAAATAAAGCTCAACATTCAGGGTGGTCTATTGAATTGATTAATGGGCTCGTTGGTAATTGCCTTCGATTTTGTTATGAAAAAATATTTGGCCTAACCAAATCAGTGGAAGGACAAATCATTAACACTAAATAATTTATAATTTATTTGAAGTCATATCAAACTGTTCCCTCTAAAATTTGGATTTTTTCCAGCAGTGGCAGCCAACTCACACTCCACCCTGTCTGCTCCTGTGCCATTGTGTGTCCAGGTGCAGGGAGTAATTGACCGAGTCATCAGTAGGAGCCATTAAACTGCAGATTTAATTTAATTGGTTAAATTAAACGAAATAAAGCAATTTAGCATCACTTACCAGATTTATTTTCAGTTTACTACCCCTTCCCAAACAGTCTGAACCAGCTGAAAGGAAAACTAGAGTAACTTTAGCAAAGGTGATTTAAGTTTTAGCTTTATCAATTTCTTTGTTGACCAAAAGACTGTCCGTCTTTCTCTATGTAAATATTGCTCAAATATGACTTGAGTAGCACTGCTGAGGTACATTTAAAGGATGTTTAAAATAGCACTACTGAGGAAAAAGTGTGACTACAATAGCGCTGCTGTTCTGTACAAGTGTTGAGGTAACTCATTTGAAACTGTAGTTTTACGATTGTTTTTGATTGACAATTCAAATAAAAATACATTTAGGCTACATTTACATTATAAAGCACATTGCTCAAATCAGTTTTTTTTTTTGCTCAGATCAGATTTGGCTTGACGGTTCACTTTCACAAATGTAAGTGATCTGCATTTGTGTATAATATAAATGAATCTGTCCTTGAAACGCCTCACATGCGCACATTGATACCAATAAAAACGTCTCCTTCTTCACCAACAACAAAAAAAACATTATATTTGAGAGACGACTGGTAGCTTTATAAAGGGAGATTAATGCATTAGCAGCTCATATGTGGAGCATCTTTTGCTCTAGTGGAGAGTAAACAGCTGGTCTGAGTATGTGCTCATGTCGAGGAGGTGAAAAAAGGCCAGGTGGTTTGCTTTTGCTGTTTTTGCAGCTATAGCTGCACCAAGAGATGCAGTGTGGGTACAAGAGAGAAGCATGTAGCGCATGCGTAAAAGCAAAAAGATGCATGTATTCCGATTTCATCGTTCACATTCATGTTGCATGTCCATGGAATGGATTTGTGTCTAAATTTAGGACCACATATTAAAGTGACTCAAATCTGAATCTAAAAATCTAATTTGGCACGTTCACACAGCCATGAAAAAATCAAATCTGAGCCACATTGAGCAAAAAAGTGGAAAAAAGTGACAAATGAAATGAAAAACGTTTGATATTCAGTCTTTGGCAAAATATAATTTTTTAATTCTGTTTTATTTTGGTGCATCACTAGAACAAACTGTAACATCTAAACTGTGTGTTTAAATTAACAGTTAAACTCTGTATTGTACTTTACTCTTGTTAAACTGTGAAGTCCAAACCACAGTGCAAACCAAACCGTGCCTTTTGTGCAGCATTTACACTCTCATATCGTTGTTATCAGGCTGCGGTTGTGTGTTTGTTGACGCCTTGGTAGCAGTGTTGATGGCTCACACACTGGTCATGTGTTCTATTGACCTTGTGAGTGTTGCTGCTGACCATGTTTCTGTTGACTCTTTAACAGTAAATTAACCTCTTCACTTAACCTTCTCTCCATCTCTTTTACACAGTCTCAGGAGGAAGTGTGTGACCTTCTGCATGCTGCACCATTCCAGAACATTCTGCCCAGAGTTCACGTCAAAGGTAATGTGAGACGTGTGTGTATTTGCATGTATACGTGCATGTGTATTGTTTAGTGTGAGCGAGAGAAAGTGGTTGAAGTGTGAATGCATCGGTTGGTGGCGTCTAGAAGCTGTAATGTATTCAGAAACTGTGTGAAGTTTATTGTGAAATGTCTGTTCTTAAACGAAGCTCCTGCTCCTGTCTTCATGCAGAGGGCGAGCGCTTGGATGCTAAGATGAAGCGGCTTGAAGCCAAGTACACTGCGCTGCATCTGGTGCCTTTAATTGAGCGCCTGGGAACACCACAGGTGGGCACGCAACCATCACTGCCTTTCTGGCCCTATTAGTAAACTCCGTCTCCTCCACTCCCACTGATGTCAAGTCATCATTAATGAGCCGCTTACTTCCTTTTGATCACTACTGCACCCGACTTCACTGAGCCTCCCAAGGTCTTTTTTTTGTGGCTGCTGCAAGAACAAACCTAGTAGGAACGTTAATCTTAAGATTATGTATTTAAGGGAGCTTTTTTAAAGGTTTTTAAGTATTTCATTTTCTCCTTTTTAATGGTTCAACATTTGTTTTCACCATATTTAAGGATTATAAATAGCTATAGCTATAGAATGTATTATTGCACATTTTTAGTCACAACTCAGAATTAAACCTGATCCTATATATCATTTTTTTGTATAAATCTTTCATTAGCAAATTGCCATTGCCCGTGAGGGAGACCTGCTGACCAAAGAAAGACTATGCTGTGGGCTCTCCATGTTTGAAGTCATCCTGACCCGCATCCGAGGCTTCCTGGACGACCCGATCTGGCGCGGCCCGTTACCCAGCAATGGTGTGATGCATGTTGATGAGTGTGTGGAGTTCCACCGCCTGTGGAGCGCCATGCAGTTTGTGTACTGCATTCCTGTTGGAGCTCATGAGTTTACTGTGGAGTGAGTATCTCACAAAGTTTAACCCTCCTTTTCTCCTCAAATTTAGTAATGTTCTTTAACCTTGGGAAGAATTTGACCCCAGCTATTTAAGCCTCTAGAAAGTGAATAAAATTAAATGTTAGCTGTTTTTTATGCATCAGGTATTTTTTTTATTATTATTATTTGTTCTTGCATTACTATGTATTGTAAGTATGGCATTGTTAGGTTAAGGCCTAAAACAAACTGGGGTCATATTGTCCTACCAAAGAACACCAGTGCATACTGTGTGCACAACATGGATAATATATTACTAATTTAATTTTAATTTTACTTAGTTTTCCTCATTACATTAAAGTAATTAAATATGAAGCATGAATGTTACGTCAAAACATTTTTTTTTCCAGTATTATTTTGTTTCTAAACTGAAAGCAGAAGCATTTCTGAGTGGAGAAGGGGCAAAATATTGTGTTTAATTGGACCAGTGTGCTGGAAGGACCATCCCTACTAAGCCTAATATATTCATTAAAAAAACTGGGGTGTTGAGTCGCTTTTTTCGCGGGAGTTCTTTTGGCCACGTCACGCGTCTTTACGTACTTACATCACACATACAGTCTCTAAAAGAGGATCTGGCTCAGTTTTACTGAACGCGAGCGGCTGGTGGAGCAATGGAGACTTCAGAAGGGGAAACTCAGACCTCAGTAGATCATTCATTTAAACTGACAAAACTAACAACGGTATATAATAACTGTCTTACATCCTCTGAAGACATTTCCCTCAGCATTTTTTTTGTTAACCTTTGGTTCAGCAGTATGAACTGTTAAGTACACAATAAGAGAGGATTACAGCTGCTGATTCTTCTTTTTTCTGTTTTATGTGATGCATATTTGGGTAATTTGAAGAAAAATGAGACCTGAATGAACACAACTGAGGCTCAATATATATCTTGGTATATTAACCTCTGTGCTAACCAGTCATGCTGATACATGCACGTGAAACGGCAAACAGCCACAAACACGCACACAAAAGACAAACTTGGGCCAATAATGCGAGCGATTTGTCACCTGCCAGATTGTTTAGACTGATTGTGTGGTTCAGACTGGTAAAGCTTTTTGTTTAGACACAGTTTTTGCATATTTTTGCAGAATGTCTCGCATAGGAACAAATAGGGTACAGAAGTTCAAATATACCATTCATAGTAACCACCTGAGATATCTGGGATATTGTAGTAACCACCTATCATAACCCTTACAACCACTTAGTAACATCATGGCAATTGGCTGAAATATAGCAACCATATTGCCCGTATTTTTAGCATGCTTACATTTGTCCACATTTTGTGGAGGCAGAATCTTTAAATTCAAAAACATGTACACTGTTGTGTCAATAGGGAACCCATATTACAGTCTTATGAACTGAATTGGGCAATCTGAATGCAGAAATGATATAACTGTCTTGTGTCGTACATGCAAAATGTCAAAACTCAATATATTTCGATAGCCTGTCAAAACAAAACAATGTTTCATCAAGAAAAAATGAAAAGGAACTTGTTAAGATGTGAGTTTTAAAATGGTGACAGTTAAGAGCCTTGGCATTTATTAGTGAAGCACTGTTACTGTATAACTGAAACACCTGAGGATTACTGTTCTATTACTAAAAAATACCTACTTTTCTTTAAAAAAAAATAAAAGACTCGGTTCTTTAATGACATGAATTCCACAAGATCCTGCAGATGTTATTTTGAGATTTTCTACTATTCTACTATTCCTCAAAATGGTTTTATTGCAATCAGATCTAGAGAACACTGAATTCATTAGAAGTGTTTACATGTACAGGGGTTGGACAATATAACTGAAACACCTGTCATTTTAGTGTGGGAGGTTTCATGTCTAAATTGGAGCAGCCTGGTGTTCAGTCTTCATTAATTGCACATTGTTGCACCAGTAAGAGCAGAGTGTGAAGTTTTAATTAGTAGGGTAAGAGCACAGTAACTGTGGACGCTGTAAGAGGAAGCTGTCTGAAAGGGATGTTCGGGTGCTAACCCGAATTGTATCCAAAAAACATAAAACCACGGCTGCTCAAATCACGGCAGAATTCAATGTGCACCTCAACTCTCCTGTTTCCACCAGAACTGTCCGTCAGGACAATAAATTATTGTGATCTAAAACCAGGTGTTTCTGTTTCATTGTCCAACCCCTGTATGTTAATAATTCGATTAGTTGTCTGATCATTCAAGTAGTCGTGTAAACAGCATACTCCAGACAGGGCCGAGGCTTGGACACTGTCACGTCTTTACATGAGCTTAATATTTTTCGAGGCACTGAAAGATGGACTATAATTGTCATTTATATCAGTTCTATTTTTAAAGATGAGCCTTGTCTGTCTACAGGCAGTGTTTTGGAGATGGGCTGAACTGGGCAGGCTGTATGATCATCACGCTGCTGGGTCAGCAGAGACGCTTTGACATCATGGACTTCAGCTATCACCTGCTCAAAGTGCAGAAACATGACGGCAAGGACGAGATTATCAAGAGTGTGGTAAGTTCTCATTATCTGTACTGTTAGAGAAACGAGAAGTGGCAACTTAAACAATTTGGAACTATCCCCTTACACTTAAAAATGAGGAAACACCTTGAAGCTTATAAAGTTGTTCCTGTTTTATTCTCAGTGACCTTGTTTACATGTGGTTGCTTCATATATGTCTTAAGTATGAGGATTATATCTGGATATGGCCAAAGCACAAAAAAATACAAATGTAAACACTCCCCCAAAACAACTTTTAAACTGATAAATATTCAGTTGGTCAAAACACACACGGGCTATGTTCAGACTACAGACAAATTGGATTAGTATCAGATCTGTTCAGATGATTATGCAAAATTATTTGCAAGAGATCAGATTGGATCTGCATATCTGAGCACAAATGTATCTGAATCAGTAATTAACCTTTGGCTCTCTTCTAGCGCTTTTCCAAAAAACCTAATTTTGAACAATTTGACATTTCCGCCAACAAAAGAAGGTTCCAGAACCAGGAACTTTCGACCGCAATGGGAACCGAAGAGTACTAGGTTCTTCAGCGCAAACAGCGTCCACTTCTGTTCACCACCGCTATGCAACGCCCTCTGTTAATGACGTATGATGTTATGTTTTGACGTTTCCGCTAAAATTGGTGGAAACGTGGGCTGGTTTGCTGAAAAGCAACACGGTTCTTAAGCATGAACGGAACTTGTTCAACCAGAACCAGAGTAGCTGAGGTTTATGTTCTTCTTGTTGTGAAATGTTAAAGACACATTAAAGTCTGATTAAAATGGCCAGAGCGCATCTTTACAAATCCGATTGTAAACGCATGTCAAACTCCACTTCCAAACGTGGTTGGAATCTGATTTACACAAATTTAATTCCATGTGGTTTCTGGCTGGCCAAACTACCTGATTTTTGGTGGTTTGGACGTCCAGAAACCATATGAAATCTAGTTTGTGCAAATCAGATTCAAAACACTCTAGATATGCCAGTCTGAACATAGTCCTGTTGCATCAATGTAAATGAATCCATCTTTAAACTTTTACTACAAGGCATAAATGCATGTGGCTAAAATCTTATCAAGAGACAATCCAATAGCTAGTCACCTGAAGTATCCAGGTGTAAGCAGGGTCAGTGTTTGTGTGTTAGTTTTGGATGTTGTTTTCTCTCACCTCTAACTGACACAATCTGTTCTCTTCACTTCTCTCTTTCAGCCCTTAAAGAAGATGGTTGACCGCATTCGCAAGTACCAGGTTCTGAACGATGAGATCTTTGCCATCCTGAACAAGTACCTGAAATCCGGCGATGGAGAGAACATGCCAGTGGAACACGTTCGATGCTTCCAGCCACCAATCCACCAATCGCTGGCTAGCAACTGAGATCACTTTATGCCTTACGCCAAACCCTGTTTACACTCGTCAGTGTTTGGATTGATTGAAGGTTAGATGTACTGTTAACAAAAGCACCAGCAAAATTCTAGTCTATATTTGATGGTGGAAAATATGTTGACCAATTTTTAAGCCAATAGGACCATATTCACCATTACCATGACCATGTTCTGTCTGTGGGAAACTACTTTACCTATGCCTATAGTGTTTTGTAGAGCCAGTAAAGCAGGTAATGATTTGTCAAGCAACATGCTTCTGCAGCAATCTCTGGTTGCAGAATCAGTTTGTGCAAGATGTGGGCTTTGGTAAGACGAGCTCAGAGACGGTAGTTGATTGATGTGGCCCAGTTTTAAACAACTACAGTTTAACAATGGTCAAACAAGTTATTTTTTTTGTATACAAAACATGTGCCTTATTATTATTAATGACTTGCCTTACTTTTTTTCCTTGTCATCCAGTACAATCCTATTCAATTCCAATATCGTATTTGTTTTATACTCTTTAAAAAGTTATAGCTAAGGGTGGGAAAATGGCCAAGTTGGTTTTATCATGAGATTATTTAAAGGTTGCTTTTTTTTGTTGCTGTGGTGAGAGATCTAGTTTTTTTTTTTTTTTTGGAATGACTGCATGCTTTTTTTTCCCCCCTCCCCAAGAAAGTTTAACCAAGTTCTTACTCTTGTTAAAACACTTGCCTTTTGTATTTGAATGATTGTAATCACATTTTAATTCAAATAAATATGTAACAAATCTCAGTTTCATTAGGTTTCTTCCATGTGTGAGTATGCTTTGCTAAGATGAGTCCACATGGGTTGTTTTATTACAAAGAAAGCGGCTGATCAGTTTATTCTGTAGAAAGGAAAATAAAAGTTCAGTGCATGTACAGAAATTCCTGTACATTAAAGTATAACAAAAGGCTCTTAAAAACAGGTATGTATTTACAGTGCTACATGAGGAATGAGATGAAGCCTTAAAATGTAGTCGATGTCCAACTGATCGAGAAGTAAGGCAGAAAGAGGGAAGAAGGGGAAGAGTGACCAAAAACAAAACACTTTAGTACAATCAGTTGGTCCATCAGTCACTGTTTTTTTGCCGGTTTGATTGTCTTAGGGTTTGTTTTTGATTTGAAGGGCAGAGGGTTAATAAATGTCCTCACAGCAGACGTGAACACTCTGTTGTAGCTGTTGAGCTGAATTTGTCTCTTTTTGGTCCTAAGAGCTCGTGCTGCCATTTCTTCTGGAGATGCTATCAAAAGTCGAACCTAAATCTCTGTCCTCAAAATCCACTGAGGTTTCATTACGAAGTAGCTCGTAAGAATGGCCGTGGGACGACGCCACCCCGTTGGACATGGGGCCGTTGCGTTCCTCCTTTCTGATGGACACGGCCAGCGTAGCTAGACTGACGTTCACGTCCTTAAAGGCGTGCAGCAGAAAGATGCCCACGATAATGGTGACGAAGCCACTCAGCGTACCAATGATGTCATCGTTGCCCATGTGCTCCCACTCTTTGAAGAGGATAGCGGAGCAGGTGAGCACGGAGGTGGTGAAAAACACATAGTAGATGGGAGTGACTAGAGAAGTGTTGAAGATGTCCAGTGCTTTGTTCAGGTAGTTGATCTGAGTACTGACGCAGGCCACCAAACTCAGGAGCAGCAGCCAGGCCAGAGGGTTGCGTAGAACAGGCTGACCTGCTATGGCCTCTTTAATAGCGATGCCCAGGCCCTTTACACAGGACACAGACAGCGCACCAATAACGGAGCAGATGGTGATGTAGACCAGGATGTTGGTCTGCCCGTGACGTGGTCCAACCACGAAGATAAAAATGAGAGCAATGATGATGACTAACGTTGCGAAGACCACAAACCCTGGAATGAGACAATGATAGAATATATTGAGTATTAAAACATTACTGTTATGAGAATCTCATATTTCTGATTAATAGGGGTGGGTGATAAGGCCCTAAAACAACATCATGATATTTGATGGTATTTTCACGCTAACAATACTCTTGGCGATAAGAGAAAACATTTAATTTCAAAAATAATAATTCAAGAATACTCTTCTGCAACAAAATGAGAATTAAATGTTATTATTGCATACGATATGATATGGCACACCCCTAACTGAGATATTAAAAAGACAAGAATTTTATCAGATTTGTAACAGAAGTCAATGATCCAGAATGTCTTGATACTAATAATGCACCTTAATATATCTCCATATATCCAGAATTAAAGTAAAATAAATGATACTGGACAGATATAATCGATATATAATAAGAAATGGGAAGTGTGATTTTTTTTTTCCTTTTGCTAAAAACAGTAAAAAAAAAAAAAAAAAAGTTAGTTACAGCAGCTTGCAAAAGTATTCATACCCCTAAACTTTTTTTTCTTCATCATTTTGTCACCTTACAACCACAAAAATGGGTTCTATTGAGATTTTAAGTCATAGACCAACACAAAGAAGACTGTAAAGTGGAATGAAAATGATACATGCTTTTAAAATTTGAACTGCAAAAAATAAATAAATTAATTAATTCTGAAAAGTGTGACGTGCAACGTATACACTCTGCAACCCCTAAACAAAATACAGTGCCAAGAACTGCAATCAGAAGTCACTTAATTAGTTAATAGAGTCCAGCTCTGTGTAATTCAGTCTCAGTATAAATATGAACATTTGTTCTGTGTAGGCCTCTGTGGTATATTAGAGAACACTAGTGAACAAACTGCATCATGAAAACCAAGGAAGTTTAGGTTTGTGGTTGTAAGGTGACGAAATGTTAAAAAAAAAAAAAAAAAAGTTTAAGGGGTATGATAAAACACTTTTGAAAGCCACTGTAAATACATATATTACACATATGCATATATAAGATATACATATTCTATTTTCTTCACTTTGATAAGCTCTTCATGCCAGTAACATCCACTGTGGACTAAGATTGCATCCATTTACAGGTAAAAAAAAAAAACTGACAGTCAAACTCATTCAGAAAGAAAGCATCTAGACATAATGTACCTGGATCCACCAGTTTCTTGGCCATGTCTTTCAGGCTGTCAATCTCCTCCTCCTGAGGTGCGTGGATCACCATGGTGGTGGAGCCCAGGATACTGAGCAGACAGCCCAGCTTTCCGTGCAGATTTAACCTTTCGGTCAGGAAGTAGGAAGACAGGACCGCACTGCAACAACATTCACACTTATTTTACACACTCTTTGTATTTGTTAAAGAAGAAAACAACATGGTTCTTTAAGGAGTCTTTAATAAAGCCATGTAGATGCTATATGTGTGACTCTGTCTGGATAAAGGCTGTTTGGATTGGTGTAAAACTATTAAAAAAAAGTATTATATGGGACCAATGGTTACACTATTATTAACTCATAAGATACTAGACCACTTCTGAATATTGATACCTAATTCATTGAGCATCTCATTTGTGTTTTTTTCCCTATATTTTAAAGCTAAAATCCTGATGTAACACAAATGACAAGTTAATAACATTTCATAATATTTTTGTTTTATAAATCATTTATAAATCAACTAGTTATATGCAACATAAAACATTTAATTAAATGTGAACTGTTAAACTGGTTGGAACAGATCTGTTCAAGCAAATAATACACTTTTAAAAAGGAGCTAAACACACGTAAACAAGGTCAGATGAACAAACACAGTTTCACACACTGTCCTGTGATGCTCTCGTGATGTACAGTATATATCACTTATGAACTCAATGAGTTAAAATGACAGACAGAATGCTGTATGGAACTTTCTACATCTTTAAACGGGTGTGTGACACAGACGTCACCGTGGACTCTTTTGTCCTCTTTTTGGTTACAGTTCAGAATGTCTCATGCATGTAACAATTAGGGCGGGTATTGAAATTCAATACCAAAAAGGCACCAACCGAAATGTCTCGGTACCACAGAGTACCGAAAGGCCTAAAAAAATAAATAATAATAATAATAATAATAATAATAATTGGTTCTTGTTTTCGATACTTTGCATGAAACCCACATAAAAGTTGCCAAACACGGAGAGCGCACACAACACGGTAAAAACAACACTGTGCTTCCCCCCCCCCCCCCCCCCTCTAATGTATCCCATCAGTACCAGTAACTAAATTTTTAAACAATACCCAGCCCTAGTAATTATACCCAAACAACATTTGTCCGGTAACCAGACAATTTTAGCCTAAGACAACAACTTATTTAGCTACTGAAGAATACTACTTTTGTCTCAGGTTACCTAGAAAATGTTCGTTTGCTATGTGTATTAAGGATTTATTCATTTTCTCTTTTTTACATATAGGAACATAAAGCCTTGTGCTGGATTTTTTCCAAATCTTCTAAAACAATGAACAACCCTTCACTTTTTGCAATGTGTGCATTAGAGAATGATGTAATAGCTTTAATTACATCAATATGCAAATAACTTCTTTGCAAAGATATACATTTTATCACAACACTGGAACACGCAAAACATATAATAGCTCAACATACCTCACAAGCACGCTGAGAGCACCAAGAGGAGTGACGAGGGTGGCAGGAGCGAAGGCATAGGCAGCGAAATTTGCAGCTTCACCAGCCCCCACTGCAAAAACACAACGAGTTACATTAGTAACCACAAAATACTGTTCTATAAAAAAACTTATATACATTAAAAATAACAACCACTTACTTGACAATAAACCAGCCCACCACAGCCATTCCTTCAAGTATGCATGGCCACCTTGACCTGGTGAAAGAGAGATAATGCAGGTTATCTTTAATGCAGTTTATTCCACTACTCCATTACTCACCCTGCAATTTCGCTCCTGAGGTAATTTTTCAAAGACATGCACTTCTAAGAGGTTGGTAAACATATTTAATACTAAGAAACTTATATACTTTTTTATGACAGCAATTTACATCCTAAGAGAGCAAGGCCAGAAAGCAATGCTAGGAAGTGTGCATAATGCTTAATACATGTTCATTAAACAGGTGCAGTATCTTTTCAGTATGTTTACTGTTTCATATCACTGGTATGTTTTGTCTGTGATAAGATAAATATTTATATAAAGTTTTAACCTCTTTTTTAGGGCACTGGTACCCATTACTACTAGTGTAGTTAGAGTCAGTAACAGTACAAACAGGATAAGCTCAAGTAGAAACATTTATGGGTCATATGCCTCTATATGACTTACTGTACATGTATTCCCTTTGTGTTTTTATTATTATTTTTAATCAGCAAAAGGTGTATTCACCTCACGTATAGGGCTGCAACAATTAGTCGATATAATCGACAAAGTAGATTATTTAAATTTGTCGACTACAAATTTCATTGTCGACTAATCGTTCATTTGTAACAGCACCGCATTACACAAAGTGCCGGGGACAGAAGTGCAATAGGAGATGGGTATAGGAGTCTCGAAAAGTGCCTAAACACAACAGATTATATATTTAATCACTAAATATCAGTACTTTCCATGTTTAAACAACGTTAGATGTCTTTTAAATCTCATGTTCCCCTGTTTCTATTGTTTTTAGAGCTTGAGGACATGGCAGTCCATATAAAAAAGCTACCAAGAGTGTGCAGATCTGACCTCAAAGCTAAATGTGGCTACTTAGAAGTATAACAAATTACAGAATATAACAAATTACAAAAATTTTCACGTGTTCCTGTAGAAAACACATTGAAAGAGAAGAGGTGTGTCTAAACTGGTACCATATGTAATGATTTACTTTTTAGTACAAACAGTCTTCAGGGTAAACACTAAATTGTATGTGTGTAATTACAGTCAGTGCAAATTCAAATGGTGTTGCTATGAGAATATCTATGGAATTTACAGCATGTTCTAATCAAACCTGTTTTTAAGTACAATTAAGTAACTTAAATAAACAAAAAAATAAACACAAACAAAACTTAACAAAATATTAGTCTGTGACACACTCCCCCTTACCCTTAGTGTTAACAAATGCTTTGTAATAATGTTGTAGTAATTTAGTAAAGTACAGCAGCACTAGCAGTAAAAAGCTAAAGGTGAAAGGTTAATGTGTTGGTCGTTCATTTTTTGACAATGAACCATTCACAGTGAGGAGACAGAACACATATGACATACATATATTTCACTGTGCAACCTCTGCCCTATGAAATCACTATAAATGGTAACAAGTGGTGTAGTGCAATATGGTCCACCGTTAATGATTTCTTATGTAACATAAAACAGTCATGGCTGATTGTTAGTGACTATGTGGAGTGGACTATAATCCACCCAACCAAAGAAGCCGCACCCTTTTTAGCCAGAGAGCTGTCGAAACAGCACTTGACATCATCAGATCAAGGAGAAGGAGTGCCTGTTGTAACATCTGAAACACCTGAAACAGACTATACTAGTCTAACCGCCCTGACTGGGACTGTGAGGTTAGAGAACAGGTATCTATACGCATGTTTTAGACTGGTGTGAAGTCATTCTTCACCTTAGCTCCCAAAAACAAAGCAGACTGTGGTGTGTGTGTGTGTTTGTGTGTGTTACCTGCTCTTGTTGAGCCCTTCCTGGCCAGGCGAAGGAGCCCCTTCTTCTTCAGAATAAAACTGCCCCCGATAAATATACTGGAGCTGATGGCCAGAGCCAGGCCAATGTAGAAATCATATTTGCCCCGGTCTTGGCCCATAGTGCTCTCTGATAAAGCTCTGTACTCCGTCACATTGAGCACCAGGCAGACAAGGCGCTCCCCAGTAATGCACTCCTTTCCAGATACAGTGTCTGAAACAAACCCAAAACACACATTATTACAGTTAACCCTCTGTAACATGAATCTTTATTTTATTTGGAGTAAAAACAAGCAACACATTAAAAGAGTTTGTAAGACTGCATAATGTTGTCCTGAATATTAAACAAAACACACCGTTTAAATAAGTTAATAAAAACAAATCATTTAACCCTCTGACATGATTTTTTTTTTTAAGAAAAAAACATAAAAGAGGTCCGACTGCAAAATGTTGTCCTGAGGCAACAAATGAAAAAGCACAATAAATAAGTAAATGAAAACAAAAAATACATATATACTTAATTATATATTTTTACATTGATGCACATATATTATTTAATCTTATATGTACTTAAATTTAAGAACGTTAAAACATTTGAAACTATTTATCTTATCAATTACTGGCATTGCATTCTATGTGGCTTTGATTGCAAAAAAGATTACGGTACTCCCGAGAGAAAGTCAAACCAAATTCCTCCTGCTCACTGTATTTAATGGAGGATTGTCTTATGACATTTTATATATATTAATAATAATAAAAAAATAAATAAAAAAACATTAAAAATATAAGGGACTGTGTAATCACCAAAAAAAGTGGTTTGTTGCCTGAGGTTAAAACCTGCTTTAAGCCCCTGAAATATTAGAATACATTTTGATGCACATATCTTTTCACATATAGATTTTTTTTTTTATCTTCAAGGTATTTATTTAGATATTAAACATTAAACATGTTATAACATTAAAATCATCTTATCAATTACTGTATTGTGTTTGTTGCTAAAAAGATTACTCCAGCCTTAGGTAGAATGCTAACCAAAATTCTTATACCCTAATTTTGTTTAAAAGGAGGCCTGTCTCGTGACATTATTTTTTAAACATAACATTAATAAGTTAAAAAATGTTGTAATTAACACAAAAAAGTGGTTTGTTGTCTGAAGGAAACACTGTTCCATAGAGAGTTACTACTTATGTCAGGCATTCATTCATAAATAACCCAAATCTATGTGGATGGAGTTAACTAGAAAGCTATCTAGTTAACTAACAAACAAACAAAAACAGAGAAGCAGCAAGCAAAGCCTTCAATTAGAGATAGTACCAGGTAAATAATCCAGGTTCTGAAAGTAAAAATCCATAAAGTAGTTTAAAGCTCAGCTGAGGCAGAGAAACCCAGTGAACTGGAAGAAAAATCCTGGGATGGATTTTTACTTTCTACACGCGGATTTTCCACCTCGACTTACCATTTCCATAAGAAGCCTGGCACACCCTGCATCCAGCGTATTTCACCGTTTCGTTCATATCAAACCGACACAAAAATAATAAAATAAACTATCTCAAAGAGAGAGAGAGGGGAAAAACAGAGCTAAAGAGAGACAGCGTTAGTGTGTCTCCAGCAACAGGCGTTAACTGAGATATTGAGGAAGTGAGTGCTGCCAATTAGGCCACCTGCCTGATGAGCAAACACGCTGCCACGACACTGAAATGTTCTTATTCCAAATTCCCAGCCCACTATTATCAACTATTTAACTGGCTGGATAAGGTGAGGCGGAAAGTTCAGGCAAGGGCAAGACAACTTTATCCTCCTAGCTAACATTAGGTTAGCAACCAAACACTCAGGTTACAGAAATGAACAGAACTGGAACCTCTAGGTTAGCTAGCTTATTCCAGGCATAGACAGCATTAGCTTGTTAATTACACTTCATTCTAGTATCTACACATTGACATATCAAACCAATAACCTACCTACAACCCAATGGCACCAGCATCAGTAATCTAACAAACATTTGCTAACTCCAGATTCACCTCCACGTCTGCTAACCTACCTACAACCTATAGCTCACAAGTCAGAAAATAATTTAAATAATTTAAATTTTCTTAATTTAAATAAGAAATAAGTTTCTAACTAAAGCAACAGGAAGCCTTTTTAACTAGAGTCTAAGTATATTAGTTAGCTTTGTTATCCTTAATATGTAAAACGTCCAGGAATGTGGTCAGACTGGCTAGCTATATGAGTGCAACTCTTTGTGTGGACTGTTGGATCAATCCAGGGGAAAGTAGCTAATCTACTTCCCTTCGGTTTCTGAATAAGTTTCTCTGATTTTGCTATTTATAGGTATATGTTTGAGTAAAATGAACATTGTGGTTTAATTATATAAACTGCAGACAACGTTTCTCCCAAGTTCCAAATAAAAATAGTAATTTAAAGCACTTATTTGCAGAAAATGGGAAATGGCTAAAATAACAAAAAAGATGCAGAGCTTTCAGACCCCAAATAATGCAAAGAAAACAAATTCATATTCATAAAGTTTTAAAAGTTCAAAAATTAATGTTTGGTGGAATAACTCTGTTTTTTTAATCACAGTTTTCATGAATCTTGGCATGTTCTCCTCCACCAGTCTTACACACTGCTTTTGGATAACTTTATGCCACTCCAGAAGCAAAAATTCAAGCAGTTCAGCTTGGTTTGATGGCTTGCGAACAGCCACCTTCCTCTTTATTATATTCCAGAGGTTTTCAATTTGGTAAAATCAAAGAAACTCGTTTTTTTTTCCAGAGCTGTATTTTGCCAACAGCTAGCTGGCTAATCAACCACCATCAGGTTACCACCAGCAGCAACATAATCACCCCACATCTACTAGACCTTACTGTTCAGGAAATAATGGTGGCAAAACCAACCTTGAACTTTTAGCTAAAGTTCAGTCTAAGTTAGAAAGCTAGCTTAACTAGCTAGATAGGTTTAGCTATCCTTAATAGGGAATACACCCAGGAATGTGAACAGTCTGACGAGCTAGAACTGTTTGTGAGGACAGCTGGATCAATCCAGAGAGAAGGGTTGTAGCTTAGTTAGCGAGTTAGCGATGGTTAAACTAGACTAGTCAGCTATGGTGAAAATAGCTAGCTAGGTTAGATAATTAGCCACCCTTATGTTAACCTACCACATGCAACATAATCACCTCAAAGTCTACTAGTCAGACCTTACTGCTCAGGAAATAATAATGGTTTCTAGCCAAACCAAAAGGGAACCTTTAGCTAGAGTTCAGGCTTAGTACGCTGCGCTAGCAAGTAGCTTATCGTTATTATGGAAAACTTCCAGGACTGTCGTCAGACTAGCTGTTTGTGTGAACTGCTGGATGAATCCAAAGGTTTAAGTGCAAATGCTAGCTAGGCTAGCTAAAGTGACATGCATATAATTAGCTAGCCTCCTCCTCCTCCACGTTAGCTAGCAATATAGCTAGTTAGCTAGCTATAAAGCTGCATAAGTGGCTAGCTAAATTAGCTGGCGCTGGCACCGACTCTCACGTGGACCGGGGCCTTTGCGCTAACTGGATATCTCAGCTACTGAGACAGGTGTATCAGAGGATCTGATACCAGCTGAACGTTTGAACCTGCTATTCCAGACACTTGGCTAACTATCCGACCAGGCACCGGTGATTGGCTGCCTATCAGAAAGCCAGCTAATCTAGCGTTAACTAACTAACTCCACTGATCCGGATCCAGAACTGTTTCCAATCACACGAGCTCGATCACAGAATATCTACCTGTTTGTTTTCTCGGGCGGTCACAGCGAGCTTGGTCCAGATATAGCTTTATGGAGTTTCATTGTCCGGGGTTTGCTTGCGGGCTCCTGGCGCAGAGAGGCGATGACGTTCTCTCCAGCTAACCTTTGCGGATCCACCCACACGGTGAAAGGGCAGCGAGCTGCGCCTGCGGGAAAAGCGCCCTCCTGATTGGTTCGCACTGCGCTACGTCACACGTAAACACCGTAAACAACGCACTGTTTTGTTTCCCACCCGCTTTTCTGCGCAGGTCCATCCAGAACAGAGGAACTTCTACAGAGGAGTTGAACTAAAAAAAATAGAATATGTACTTTGGAAAGCTCATGCATGCTTGAGCTGTAGTGATTGCTGCTTATTGCATCATTTAATAAAATATTTAGCTATTTATATATTGATTGATTTAAGTTATTTATTTATTGTACACTTATGTTCACTGTATTGTTTTGTAATTGTTTCGAGTTTGTCAAGACACTAGAGGGCGCTCTGAGTGAGTCCAAAAAGAATGGGAGCATTTGGGTAAAATCATATTTTATAAATGTTTGATAATTTTTATACTGATACTCATTTTCTCAGCACAGAACATCAAATGTTTTTGCACCCTAGACATACATACATCCAGGTGCTTTAACATTGTAGAACTCATTTGTTATTTCTGTTATTTCATACCTACCCAAAAGTGTTACACTACCTAAAAGGAGCCCAAGAGAGCCTTTGCATTGCAGGATGAATTTTTACCCTAAAAAGAAAGCTTAAATTTCAGCATAAAAAAAAAAAAGTTATCTACCTTCTTACCTCGAAAATACCTACGCTGTTATATTACTAAATAAATCCGCTAATATGTCGCAGGGGCTTGTAAGCTTTATCACGGGATTTATTTACATAAAAAGAGCATTCAAGTTTCCAGAATTGTTTGTGTGCTAACACTGACATCCCTATAAATAAAGGAAATAACATTATAAAAAATAATAAAATAACAAAAATAAAATAATCGAAAACATGTTAGCTATTAATTCTGTAAGGTTTAATATTGCCATGTCAACAGTAAATGCAGACAACTGTATGTTTTAAACGACATATTTTAAACTCCCAGATTTGCATTTAGCAGCCTTTCATAGACCAACTCTGAAAAGCGCTGGTCCCAGGGGTTGTCAGCTGTGGACAGACTGATTGCTTGGTCAGTGGAACATTGCCCATTTTTGTCACTAGTTTAAGTGTTCAAGCCAGACATTTATATTTTAATTATACAGAGACTTGATAAATTAACAGATCCATAAGAATTTATTAAAATGTAATAAAAAACAAACATTTAAAAGTTGTAAAACATTTTAGAAGTATTTTCAAGATCAGTTTATAAATCAGGAAAAGTTACACATTTTAAATAAACCAACATAATCAAGTAGGCCTGTCATGATAAATAAGTTTAGATGATATATTGTCCCAGAACTACTTTTAATAGACAATATTATAGTCATTCGAAGACTATAATACCACCACTGACATAATCATAATATAATGCATTTACACCCTTTTAAGGAGTAGTGAATATTTAAGAAATAAATAAAACAAACAAATCAATATGTAATATAATAGCTTATTTACCACTCCTTGCTAAGAAAAAATGGGTAATTATCATGACAGGCCTATAATCAAGTATTAATCCAGATGATTTGTTCAACTAGAAATGTGGTGTTAATACAATGTTCATGAACAAATACCATTTAACTGTTTAGTTCATATTTAGGTTCATATTCTCAAGAAACTGTGTTAAAAAGAATATTTCACTCAATATTAAATTATTCTTCTTTAGTTCTAGATGGAATCCACGTAAGCACCGCTTCCTGGGATATGCGTAATAAGACCACACCCACAGACACTGTGGTAAATCCACAAAGAATGCCCAAACAGTCCAAAATTCCCAAAGCTTCCCACTCTTTAAAAAGAATAGCAGAGGCAAGAATAACAGATGATGTGAATACCACATAATACACAGCCTCAAACATGTTGGAGCTGAAGTTCTCTAAGGCTTTGTTGATGAAAGTGAACTGGATGAGGATGCTGACTAGGAGAACAGCCAGCAGGCACAGGAAAAGGTACAGGGCTCTGTTGTCAGTTGTGAAGGCATCTCCACCAAAAGCATCTTTTGCAGCCAGACCCAGGCCTTTGCAGCTGGGCACTGTAAAACAGCCGAGGAGAGAACAGATGCCCACATACACCATGATGTTGGACTTTCCATACGCAGGAGAAAGCCAGCCAATAAGTATGATCAGCAGCAGGACAACCAATGCGGTGTAGCTCAGGAACACTGAAACAAAGAGTGAGATTTATTATGCCATTATATTCCATACTATACTGTACTGTACACAGACAGGTATGCAGACCACAGGCAACAAGAATAGCTTAATTCAGTGTACCTCAGCATGGTCTCTAGAACTGTCTGGAATAGAGGGATTGAACACCATTCTTCCATAAGATGTTTCTTCAATTGGTGTTTTGATAATGGAGATGGGATAGCTTGCAAGAAACCAATGTTAATAGCCACAGCTAATGCCAAATAAAATTGACATACTTTCTACCTTTCACAATTAAACCATTCAGTAACCTCTCGTGCACAGTGAATACACAGTGACACGCCACAGAGACCTCTAAAAATTCAAATCAAACCAAATTTATTTGTATAGCGCTTTTTACAACTGATTTTACAAAGCCTCAGTTGTAAATTTACAATTCACTAATGTGTAAATGCCGGGACCAATGCCAAATAACACCAATGCCAAATAACAATGAAGTGTCAGCACTCATGGACACTAAACATACCATATTTTCCACGGTTACCGAAAAACCGAACTGCCCGCTGCTGAGCTGCAGGTTGTGTTCAGTGCACAGTTGCTTGTATACAGACCAAGAGCTACCAGTTCAACTCATTACAGTACATTTCACAATTCAGATTCTGGAAATTCTCTGAACTGGAGGGATCGAGAGCTTTGGGAAAGGCTGGAGTTTATTAGGTGCTGATTTGGTGTGTGTGTAGTCCACAGTACAAAATTCACATCATAATATGTACGATTTATAATTAAATAAAATATCCAGTGATGTAAAATGAAGGTGATAAGTCAGAACAGCTTAAATGGCTTCAGCTTCCACTGCCAGACAGTTACTACAGGGTCACTAAAGTAAAACCACTGGGCTGGGCAGACAGTTCTATGGCATTGGTGTATGTATCGTGTTGCCATGGTACTCCAGGTGGCTGCTATGGTGTTGCTAGGTGGTTGTGATGGTGCTGCCCTATAATTTTTAGGTAGTTTTATAGTTGTTGCCATGTTTTTGTTATTGTGTCAACCAGAGGTTAACATAGTATTTAATTTTTTTTGCAATGTGCAGTCATGATAATGTATTGATATGTAGTGATAAGTGGACTCAAAAGCTGATAGTAAAATGGCAGCACGACAGAGCTACAAAAGCCACTAATGTCTGTCGCATTTTTGTGTATAGTGCAGGAAGGATGACTCATCTGAGAATATTTTCACATCTCTCTTGAAAAAAATCATGTGGTTTTGGCACCACTGAGCTCATAAATGTGCACTTATCTTTTTACCAACAGTAATAATGCACTGCTATATAAAAATATAACCCTACTGAAACATCTGTCTGTGTTGTTTGGAACTGAATCAACATCCTCATGTCAATCATCTAGGAAACAGCTGTGCTTCTGTTCTTCCTTTAAAATTATGTTCTACAACAGGGTATGATGCTTAATATCTGTACACATGTCTGATTATATTTTTTTATTCAGTTTTTTTGTGAGCTACCTGAATAAATACTATATATTGATGTTATGGTGCATATGCTCTGTAACAAACTGGTGTAATTTTACAAGCTAATTCTTACTGTAAAGTACTGTTTCTGTCAAATACAGAACAGTGCTGTAACTACAGCTCCCCCATGTGAGAGTTTTCTAATTACAGTAACTAACTAGGATGCAAGTAACAAAGGATGCTGTGAGATCAGCTACTTAGTTAGGAATACTGGTACAGTGAAGAGTTGTCTTCGAATAGCTGTACTTACTTTTTATTCAAGAACAGTTTCTTAAGTTATTTGTCTCATAACATTTTAACATTTCTTAGTACATCATTACACAAAATAATGTTAATATCAGAAAAAGATAACCAGAGTAAATATAAAAACAACTTTTTAAATGATAATTTTATTTATTAAAGAAAAAAAATCTATCCAAACCAATCTAGCCCTGTGTGAAAAAGTGTTTGCCTCAGCAGTCTGCAATCAAGCTTTACCGATAACTGGCAATGAGTCTGTGGAAGAATTTTGTTCCACTCTTCTTTACAGAATTGGTTTAATTCAGACACATTGGAGGATTTTCCAGCATGAGCCACCTGTTTAAGATCATGCCACAGAATCCCAATCAGACTTTGACTAGGCCACTTCAGAACCTTAATTTAGTTTCTTAAAGCCATTCAGAGGTGGACTTGTTTGTCTGCTTTGGATAATTGTCCTGCCGCAGAACCCAAGTACACCTGAGCTTAAGGTCACAAATTAATGGACGGACATTCTCCTTCAGGATTTTCTGGTAAAAAAAAAAAAAATAATAATAATCTTATTGGATCCTGGCATAATTTGTTTAAATAATGTGTGTGTCTCTCAACCTTTACTTATCATTAGTGTGTACTCTTGCCCACCTGGGATAACTTTCCTTGGATATATATTTCATATAATCATTTCATACAATTGCCACAGTGTTGTAGGCTATGAGAGCAAGAAGATACCATTTGCTCTTATAACTACAATGACGTAACTCAGTTGCTGCATTAAGTAATTACTTTTTAATATTTCAAAACTGTACTGGAGACAGTGGACCTACAGAACCAGATTTGAGGAACCATGACAAGAAGAACAACATGAAGATTGAGTGCCTACATTTAAAATTAACCCTGCTATGTGATAAACTGGATAACTGCAGAATAAATGGAAGTCGGATGACTCCAGTTGTATGTGTATACCTGGGTCCAGAAGCCGCTCCTCAAATTCAACACTTGATGCCACACCCTCAGACTTGGGGGAATGAATGATGAGCACAAAAGAACCGCAGCAACACAACACACAGCCAAGCTTCCCCAGCATATTCAGATGCTCCTGCAGTAGTAAGGAGGCCAGGATGGCTCTGCAGCGCAAAACAAGCATCATCAGCACAAAGTGTGTATACTGTTAACCAAAAGCGTTTGACACTAAAATGAAATGGTTATTTGACTTGTAACAGTAGTTCAACCATTTATGGTTCTATTTAAAACTTATAATACACAACAATTTATACAGGCAAAGAAGACTTTATTTAGGTTATAACCTGGCCCTTTAAAAATAACTCCTGTGGGAGTCACAATGGGTCAATTAGTTAATTAATGAATATTTAGTGCTTCTCCTGATCTCTGTGTTTCATTATTTACTCACAACACCACTGGAATGGTTCTGTTTTATATGACACAGCAAATTTGCCAGGGTCAACACTTTGTGCTAATTCATCACTTTTAGTATTAACGTAACATCATGAGTAATCAAGTTTCACAGTGTTAATTTAAGACTTATGGTGTTGAATTAACACTATCTCTCAAGACTGGTGCACAAAGCTTTTGTCAGATTTTTCATTTTAATGAGCCCCCTTTTGTTCAACCCCTTGTTTAAGGATGCATTTATTACTACTATCTATTGCTATTATACTTAAAGGAGAACTCCGGTGTGAGTTGAACTTGTAGTGTAGTAAATGTAGTAATGTACTGTAGTAAAACATGATGACAAGTGCAAACTTTTGTTGAATAGGCCACCTCCCTTCACCCCCAATATTTCAAAATACAAAGCTTTTATCCAATGCTCCCAACTGGCTCACAATGCTTGTGATAGGGGCATAGAGTTGTCTATGCAAAGAGATTACTATTTTTACATTATTAACAGGGTTAAAGTAGATCTAAAATTCATTTGTAGAATTGCGTGGAAATGCTGAAAAGATCTCTATAATATTTCTGCATTTCCACAAAATGAAGTATGGAGCTACTTTGAATTAATTTGAAATTTGTTCCCCTATCCCATCTACAGGTATTCATTTGTGCTAGGCTCCCAATGAACAACCTGATGGCTGTGTATATATATAAACAGTCTTTTTAATAAACTATATGCAAACCTTCAAAATTTTAATCATTAGGTCCCTCAGAGTTCTACCAATGAAGGAGCTACTTAAAGCTGGTAATGCTGGGAAAATAGTGATTGCTTTGCATGGGCAACGATATGCCCCTATCATTAGGATTGCAAGCCAGTTGGGATCATCGTCTAAAAGCGTTGTGTTTCAGAATTCTGGGGGGTGAATGGAGATGGGCTAATCGACAAGCTTTTAGATTCGTTACTGTACTTGTGTATCACTATACCACAAGTTCACTTTACACTGGATTTCTCCTTTAACAAAGCAAAATTTTAACTTTTAATCACAAAAATTCTAACTGAGACTGTAAGGGGAAAATATTGTTGTTGTTATTATTAAAGCCAAACAAAATTATCACCACAGACTTGCAGAGAATTACAGGGAATGTCTTAAATTTAATTAGCAAAAATAAGAAAGTGTAACTCACCCAAACAGGACACCTAAGGCTCCCAGGGGAGTGACCAAAACTGCTGGTGCTGCATTGTGAGCCAGGAAATTCCCTATCTGACCCACTATCACTGTGGGATAAAAGTTGTTATAGTATGCTGATATACTATAAATCATATTAAATGTATACACGTACAGTCAGTGAAACAGCAGTATTAAAACTCACTTGCCAGTGTTCCACACCACCAGACACAGTCAGACAGGTAAGACCTACCTGTACAACAACAGCAACAAGAGCAACAACAGACAGTTACAGGGTCAGTTTATAAGGAGCCAGGCTGACTGAGGCCAGCAGTGATAAATGCTGTACAAATATAATAAAATGTAGTTAATAATAAAATAAGGGGCATGGTTTAAGGGGCTTGTGTACAGTCATACTGCAGTGTACAGTAGCGTTAAATCAGCTCGCTACCTGATCTGCGAGCTCGCAGTATTCCCTTTTTCTGAAGCACAAACGTCGACCCATTGATGAAACTGGACACGATGGCTATTCCAACACCAACCACTGGTAAAGGAGCGTCCTCCATAAGTGCTCTGCTCCAGTAACAGGCTACTGTTTATAATGTGTGTTATTATTAATAGAGTCACAACATCTGGCTGTTGAATTCTCACACACTCACTAACACACAGCAGTTGTACACACCGGTACTGGACGGACGTGCTCGGATTTCCTATCCTCAGATGCCGGAAGGGGGAGTTGTTAGCCGGGGTGTTCTGTCATATTGAGCGACCCATCGATTTGTGCTACTTAGCAGCTCTGCGCATGCGCTAAACTCTCGTTTTAGTGTACTTTTTAACAAAAATAATTTAGTTTTTTTCTCGGTTGCGTTGTACAGTCTGGGATTACTGTCATCGTTTGCTTGAGTGTTACAATCATGTAAAAATAATAATAAAATAGAAAAAAAACGGTTTCTAGTTAACCGACCTAATATATTAACTTCAACCTGGTACAGCGATCAGGCTATTCAAATATCATACCAAAACTTCTACTGCGAGCATGTTTTAGTATTTTGTATTTTACCTTTAAATATACACTAAGGTAACATAGTTTGTCAAGGTTGCTAAAATCGACAGAACACCGTGTTGGGCTGTAAGAGGACCTGCAGCGCCTCTCTGGTCCTGATAGGCTTATATCATTCAGTCATTATTGACGCTGAATTTGAGCGTTACAAAAACTCATATGTTTATATTTCAGGGAGTGTCTGGTCTCCTCATTAAAACACGTGGCTGGTGACAGTAATAGATAATAAGCTTAGCTAGGTTAACTGGTGTGTTTCTAAGAGTATGCGGGATTAGCAATTAAGACACCAGAACTTAACCAAAAATCTGTCTTTAAACCTAAAACTTAAAAATATGTTTTTATTTAAACGACACAAATAAAGTTAAAGAGATAATGACATAATTTCATACAATCCAATCAGAAAGGGTTCGATTAGAATACCAATAAATGTGCATTCTGATACCCTGCCAGCAGGCGGCAGTGTGTACATGAATAATAAATAAATAAACAGTAAAAAGAAAATCGATGCAATTAATTTAATTGTTTTTTTTATTATTTGTGAATTTTATTTTCAGGAGAAAAATAATATTTTTGAAATCTTGGGAATGTGGAGGTATAAAATATACATTTATATTTTTACTTTTCATAACAAACATTTGCATTTGTGTTTGTATGACTGTTTTAGTATTATTTTGATTATAGAAGCACCTCTCTGGCATAATTATATATCAGAAAGACATTAGAAAGACATCAGTTCACAGAAATCAATAGAAATTAAACATTATAATACTAAAAAGTGTTTTATTGCCAACACCTGCCACTGGGGGTTAAAATAAAGCTATAAGAAATGTAATAACAGTCTAACTTGAGTTTTTTTTATTTTCTCGTTATTCTCGCATCATACGAAAAAGTGTACCACAGCATATAGCTCTAGTAGTGCACTACTCTGCTTCTGTATGGCAAAGGTCTGGCAGGTTACTGGGTGGTTCCTCCCCCTTTGCCGTGACGTACATGTGAGGGGGATCTCACTGGGTGCACTGGTACGGGTTGGGATCCAGCAGCATTACATATATATGAATACTCCTGACCAAGCACCTAATTACGGTCAACGCCCCTGATTTGCTGATGGGATTAATGCGTGAACCAATGAGGTGACCTTTTAGATGCTGAGATGATTAAATGACTTTTATACAGTACGCCTCTTTCTCCTCTCTTCTGATTGGGCGCCGGTGATGTCAGTCATCACGCAACATGGCGGACGTTGAATTGCAGCAGAGCTGGTGAGGGGGAGCCGGAGAAGCAGGAATACAGTGAGAAACCGCGGAGGTAAAGCGCTGGGATTATGATTATAATTCAGTTGATATTGTAGGTTTGTTGATGGAGAAAGCGGCGTGTGCGGGGGACGGAGCTGAGCCTGGTGTCAGTGTTGGTAAACGTCCTTTTCACAGCTGGGGAAACAGACAGACAGACAGGCAGGCAGGCAGAGAGAGAGAGAGAGACAGATAGCAGCAGCAGCAGCAGCTAAGAAACTGACCCAACAGCCAGGCAGCCAGGAAGCCTGCTGCTCACAAGACATTAACAAACACATCGAGCTCAGCGAGAAAGCTGCCTATCCTCTTAAGACGTGTTTATTCATCATCCAGTCGCTTGGGTTGGTCAGTCATTTTGCCTGCATGTCCCCAGCAGTCGTCAGGGATGTATTATAGCCAGGCCACGCCAACACCCAGATTATTTTAATAAATTATTTCTTGTATCTACCTGCACAGATTTCCTTTTGAACTCCTTTAGATTAACTCTGCTGCTTTGGTTACTTCTGAGCTGAAACGAGGCTTTTCTGTTTTTGTCACAAATGTCATTTCTGCTCTAACAGTTTTAGCTAGTGTATTAGCTAGCTATAGAAATGTAGTTAAATTAACCTTGCTTAACAGTTAACTAACAGGTAACTTAAGGCTCTGCTTGCCCTTGCCTGAAACCTAAAACATAAAAACATGTGTTTTAAGGTTTAAAATTATGAGACCAGTGCTTGTGCAGTGTAACGTAGTTAGCTTAGCTTAGCTTAGTTTAGCTAGGTAATTTATTTGTAAGGCTGCTGCTGGTGGCTGTAACAAGTCCTCTCTATAAAACTGAGGACCCTTTCATAGAGCAGACCAGCTATATTATAGCTTGTTTGGAGCGGTTAGGTACTGTTTGTTAATGTTGTACTAGAAGCATTCCCTGTTTACTCGCTACATTTACTGTAGACCCATTTAATTTAGAGCCTGTCCATGTGAAAGAAAGGTCAGAAGCTAGCTATTTAATTGAGTCTACATGCTCAGCTATTTCCATTTGTTAAGTGTTAAGAAGTGTGTAAGCAGATGAGTTCAGTGCTTGACCTGTATGTGTGTCTTTTTTTAAATCTAGGGAAGGCTGCATTTGCAGCCCGGCAGAAAGAGGAAAGGATGCCGTCTCCTTCTTTTTCCCTGGATGCCCAGCTGAGGTTCCACGACAAATGGCTGAAGATAGATCTGCAGGTAAGGATCTGCTGTGTTCTGTACGTTGTTTGTGTTATTTCAGACAGTACAGCTCTGGAAAGAATTAAGAGACCACGTCAGTTTCTGATTTTACGTTTTGTAGGTATAGGATTGAGTAAAATGAACATTGTTGTTTTATTCTATAAACTATGGAAAACATCTCACTCAAATTCCAAAAAAAAGATGCAGAGCTTTCAGACCTCAAAGACCTTAAATAATGAAAAGAAAACAAGTTTATATTCAGTTCTAGAGTTTTTTGAAAATGCTCATGACTGCATTTGACACGTGCTGCTGTTTAGCTCAGAAAGACCTTGTCTTTCATAAAAGACCTAGTCTTGCTAGTTGTTTGTGGGTCAGTAGTCTGTGAGTTTCATATCATTGTATCTTGGCTTTTTTTTCATTATGACATCTGATTTTAGTCACAAGGTGCAATCCAAGTAGTTCTGCTTTAAAAGTATTGCAAAATAGATGTTGTGAGGTCCATTGAGCTATTAAAATCATACATTAAATCTCAGCTTTCAGGCCTGAACAGATGTCTTTGCTCTACAACCCTGTGGGGCAGTTGAACTGAGAATGGAACTGAATGGAAAAATACATGGATTGGTCACAGCTTAAACCCTGTTTTTTATTAACAAGTTAAATAAAACAATGTGTCTATTGAAACTTATTGAAAAATAAATGTATTTTAAAATGCAAGGCCCGTGTCCACCAATTGTAGTAGCATGACCTGCATCACCTGGTCATTTTCCAGCATACAATAAATAGGTCAGCAAGTATTGGTTTAAAGAAATAAATCGGATGCTTGGCTTCTTTCAAGTGTAACCAAATATAACAATGATTGAAGTGAGTTTGTGTCACCCAACCATAAACATGGGTTACCACAGCAACTATCTTAGACATATAGCAACCACCCTGGATACCACAGCAACTACCCAACAACCACCTAGCAACACCTAAGCATCAATTCAGCAACATCATGGCAATTGCATGAAATATCTGTAGCACCCATCGTCCACTTAACACCATAGCAACCAAAGCAACCATTATAGCAACCATCTGAAAAATGTAATGACCACCTAGCAGCATCATAGCCAACACCATCTAGCAACCATTTATCAACACCCTAGCATCATCATCTAGAATAAAAAATAGTTTAGCCAGCACTGGATGATGTACAAAGCATTGTTGTGTTGCTGTTTTGTCCTTACTGTTTGTTTGATGTGAATGGGAGCACTGGACTGGGATCAGGGGTTCCTGATAGTGATCTGATGGTAACTATAATAGTACTCTCTGTTTTGTTTTTGAGACATGTGTTGCAACTATATTGCACAAGTTACAAATGTCAGTAGCTCCCATTTAGTTCCAGTAACTGCATTTAGCATCTGTCAAATATCTGTGTCACAGAGTCTCTAATGGTCTTACAGTAGTGTGTTTTCCAGGCTAAATGAGAAATCCTGTCCTCAACTTAAGTTATGATCTCATTTTCTGTTTGGCCAGATGGCATTTGAAACCAGAATCTTGAAGAGCATGTGTTTAGTGTGTCTGTTTGCTAATGTGCGAGTGAGGTTGATGCTGGTCATATGTCAGTGCCCTAGCTTGTAGTATCTAGAAAAGTGGCTGTTTTGAGGGTATTTGCAAGGAAAGTTGCAAGAATGTATAAATTAAACTTAAGTATTTTTGAAGTATATGCTATTTATATATTTTTCCCTGATTAAAAACAGATCACCAACACTAAAGCAGAAGTACTTAGACCTACATGAAATACAGTATCTATACAGCCTCCTAACAGTGCATGCTATTAATTGTAGCCTCTCCAGCTTCTTCTGAGTGTGGAAAGCACAACTGAGATTAAGTAGGTGATAATGAAAACACAGTTATTTTTACACTACGCAGAACTGAACTATATCAAGTGACATGCATAGTTTTTCTACATGACTGACTGTTCTCTTATAGGTATGAAGGAGTACTCGTATTTCAAAAACATCGTAGCTCTTGTCTAATTAAAATTGATGTTCATTTAGATTTAGGACTGATCTGTTATTAGATTTAGGTTGAGTTATTCTTTTCTAATGTGGACACAAGTGATGTGGACTTGTAACACTGGTTACATATGGCAAGATACTTTATTATTGAGGACACCAGCCATTGACTGCTCTATGAATGGGAGTTCTCTTGGCTAATAACTGCACCCCTTTATGAATGGGTTTAAGTCCTGCCCCTCAACAAAAAGATCCAGTCAGCTTGCTCTGTTGTCAAAGCTCTAAACTGGGGCAATGTGCTTAGTTTTATTATTGGTCTATTTGATATTAGTTGCCTGCCGTTTGTGGATCCCATTGGTTCCAGTGGCTAATGTTCATGTCACATGTTCTGCCGCTACAATCTACGGCTGTGGGGTACATATAAATACACTGTAACATTGTGCATTGTAATATTGAATTGAATTTTAAAAATGCAGTATGAAATTTTAAGATTTTTTTTCTCAAATATATATCCTATTTTCTCCCCAATTTACAAGGCCAATTACCTAACCCACTCAATAGGACTCCCTTATTATAAGTAATGCCCCAACACCAGGAGGGTGAAGACTAGCACATGCCTCCTACAATACATGTGAAGTCAGCCACCGCCTGTTTTCGACCTGCTGTTGATGCATCAGAGAAAACACAGCGACTCGGTTCCGATTCATCAGCTCACAAACGCCTTGTGCTGAGCAACATCTCTCTAGGATTGATGAGGGGAAGACCGCCATCTACCCACCCAAAGAGAGCAAGGCCAATTGTGCTCTGGCAATTGTGATGGCAAGCTACATAAACAGGATTCGAACCGACCTCCTGATAGTGGCAGCCATTTGAGATTTAATTACAGAACTTTTTTGAGAGCTTTTTTGAGTGAAAATTTGTCACCAAACCCTAAACCTACAGACCAATTTCTCGCTTAACAGAATACAAAATATCTTAGTTTCACACATCTGAACTAAAACAAGCAATTTATGTGAAATATAAACACCACTTACCTAGCTGACCCGCGACTGCCCCCTGACCCCTGGTTTCTCACACATAATTCTAGTCATGCTCCTGTCTCTAAATAAGCTCACTGTCAAAAAAAAAAAAAATGCTATATCTGTCTAAACACATTCATTTCACCCATTTAAAAAAAAGTATCTTCATAATTTTACATCCAATAACTCGACAATTAATGCTCTGAAAACTTTAACATAGTGGTTCACAATGTTCATCCACAGGACCCCCATCTCTGCTGCATCACAGCAGATTACAATAATACATTATTAACTGGTTATTACCTGCTTTATAACAGAATGATTAATTGAATCAGGTTTGCTTTTTAAATTATTTCAGCTTTCTGATTGGTGGCACTGCATTTCATTGGCTTTTGTTCTTGAAAGGACTATTCTATCCCTTGACGAATCAAATCAAATTGTCCAAAAATACTACTTGACAAGATAAAAGAAAGTGATGTGTGAAGAGCCGTGGGACTGCTGTGAACAAAAGCCGCCTCTATTAAACCTGCTTAGAGTTTATAGCCCAAATAAGAGTGCTTATTAAAGTGCTTTTAACGGAACAGGATTAAGGAGTAATTACACATTGCAGAAACCAGAGTACAACATTTTAGGCTATGACCCTGCATTTACCTCTGTTTATTATTATGATTATTTATGTAGAGATTTGGATGAGTGGCAGCTCTTTTATTTCACTAACTTTTCAATTGATGTATTTGGTATTGGAGAAAAGACCTGATAAAAACAGTTTTTTTGTCATGATCAACCTGCAGTGTCCAGGATATAACTCATGTATGATACTTATATATATGTTTGTGTGTGTTTGTGTGTGTGTTTGTGTGTGTGTGTGTGTGTGTGTGTGATAATATACATAAGATTGTTTGGGAAACTGTTAGCAAATCAATGCCCATTCACATTCAGATTAGTTTATATTGTCATTTGCATGAAACCACTGCAAAGCAGCATGTCCTGAAGAACCCTGCATGATGTTTCTAAGTTAAGATTGAAGCTCTTTTTGTCTGCAGTGTCATGCTTCTCTTGAGACTGTATTAATAGATAACGTCATGCCGTCCTTTTTTCATTCATAGTGCTCAGAGACAGACTCCCAGGCAGACAAATAAAGCTAAAACTAAATTATGTTTATGCATCACCTTCCAAGAACTCATAAAGTGATATAAAATACCAGGTTGGTAATTTTGGAACGGAGATGATGTTGATGTTGAAGTGTTATTTATGTTTTTGCCATGTCGCAGCGTGCATTCTCTTCAGAGGGACTGAGTGAGATGTGGAATGAAATGGTAAAGGATGAAGAGATTGTCTTTGACAGAGAGGAATCTGCCTATCCAGGTAAGTGTTAGGCTAACATTTTATCTCACAGTGTGTTTCTTAATTTAGTCAGTACAAGATATTTTTATCATCAATATAAACAGTATAAAAAAACACTGCCTAAATCAGTCATTGACAGATGCTGTAAAAAGTGTGTATATCTTAGAACCTTAGGCCAGTTGTATGGGATGTTTTGGAAATGTAATGTACATTTATTTCCTAAATGACAAGGAATTTATAGGAGACAGTTACACATGCCAAATATTACTTTCAGAACATTCTAGGCTGCTCAAGTATGACTTAATTTGAGATTCCTGAATATCCTGAATACTATTATTTTATAGTTATTTATCTATACATTAATCCTACATTAATACTATGTAGACTAGCTGGACCGCATGTTAACTGCAATGATAACAGTATTTCTGAGCTTGATTACTCACTGATGGTTGTTGACAGGCCCAGTGGAGTGTGCAAAGTGTAAGAGATGTCACCATTATTGTTATTAAACCTTTTCTATCATGACATACAGTATCCCACAAAAGTGAGTACACCCCACACATTTTCGTAAATTATTTTATTAAATGTGCTTGTTTCTCCAGTGGCAACCTGTAAAGCTCTAGTGAACTCCATGCCCAAGAGAGCTAAGGCAGTGCTGGAATATAATGGTGGACACACAAAATGTTGACACTTTGGACACTACATGTTAATTTTCACTTAGGAGTGTACTCACTTTTGTTGCCAATGGTGTGTGGTGAGTTATTTTGAGGGCACAGCAAATTTACCTTGTTATTCAAGCTGTATGCTGACAACTTTACATTGCATGAAAGTGTCATATAGCAGATCCCATGAATATATAATAAAATATTTACAAAGACTTGACGGGTGTATTTTTTTTTTTTTTGACATACTGTATATAGATATTAAATTATTGTCCAGTCCTACCCAAAGTTATGAGTGTCTTTATTTTTTTTTGTTCGTTTCCCTTCTATCTTCAGAGGACTCTGCAGATTGTGCTGGTGCCCAGAAGAAGGATGAGTCCAATGATAAGGAGAAGAAAGAGGAAGAGGAGGCGTCGTTGTCGTCTGTCCATCATTCAATCATTGAGACCTGGGATTGGGGGCGGCAGCCAGGTGAGCAGAGCTGCTAAATAATCCCACACTGTAGTCATAAATAAGGCTTTGGCACACAGAGTGCTGAACTCAACATGCTGATTGCAGCGTCCACCTACAGTCATTCTGCAAGGTCATCCCACTCTTTTCTCACCCGCCTTCGCTGTATGGAAAATTGAGAGTTGACATTGGCTATTGTTTTGTTGGGGTATGAGGTAAGGCTGTTTAATTTAGAATGAAAATTAAACTTGGTGTGCAGTATTCCACTGTGTGCTTCAGTCCAACTCCAGTGTTATTCTCTGGTTCCCTTTCTTTCCTCTCTCTCTTCTGAAATGTAGACTGCAGCCTAGTGCTAGGTGGTAATAAGACAATTCACTATTGCAGTGCTTGTTTTTTCTTTTAACATGTAACAATGTTAGACAGGTCAACCAGAGAGATTCCAAGCTAAATATACTAGGCATAAAAAAGCTACCACTCAAGAATATGTTGTCTTCCATATGTTATCTCTTGGAAAACAGTTCATGTCACGAAAGTTGTGAAAACAGCTTTTCCAAAAATTGTGCTACGCTTGATGGACAGGACAAAACTTTTTTGTCAATACATGTTTTCTGCCTATGACCTTGTTTTTTTGTTTGTTTTTTTATGATAAGACACAAGCATGTAGATTAAGGGTGTGAATAATTGAAATTTGTGGAAGATCACTGGCAGTGTCCTGATTTCAGAGTAATGGACAGCTTTCAGATTTTTTCATCGTGTTCCATCAAGTTTTTTCCCCCCATTTTTCTACCAAGTTTGGCTTGGCCAATTACCCCTTTGACTGAGCTGGCCTATTATTTTCAATGCTGCCAATGTCAGTAGGGTGAAGGCTAACTCATGCCTCCTCTTATACATATGAAGACAGCCACCAGCTCTTTTCAAACTGCTGCTGATGTAGCATGCACTCTTGGAGGAAAGCGCAGCAACTCTGCTTCGATACATCAGCACTAAGACCTGCAAAAGGAGGTGGCTTGGGTGTGGTTCCAAACAAACTCAAGAGTGGTTAGTTTGTGGTTGCGGCTGTTCAGGTGCAGTTTAACTTGATTTATTATCCAGATAATTACTACAGCTATGAATAAATGTTGTCTGTGCTGCGGCTGCTGCTCCATGCTACTCTATTTTCACACTTAATGTGTAGCACTAACCACTGAGGTTCACGCAACTCTCTTTACCTGCGTGACTGCTGTACATCTGCACTGCGCATCCCATTGAAAACATGGGTTTAAAGTACAACAGCATGTTTTCTGCTTTCAGAGTGAAAGCAGCTACATACTGTACAAATATACGTGCTCTTTTTTGCTGTATTTTATTTCTTGCTTCTGTGCAAGACATTTCTGACCAACCAGATAAGACAGCGTACTCACATGGTTTGTTTGAGTGCATTTCCATGTGTGCAGGTTTGTGTTTGTGTGAAAACAAACCAAACCAAAGGGCAAACGCTTCAAGTAAATGATCTCATCAACTGATGCAGACCTGACAACAAAACTAGAGGTGTGAAAATGCCCTTACACTCTCTCTGTTGAGGAGCTGTCCACCAGGCACCACTTAGCAAGCCATCTGACTTTTGCTTCCAGCTGATGCTGGTTTCATACCCTTGGCATTAAAGAGCACAGTGCAGTAATGGAGTAGAGCAGATGGATTTGCAACATCTAAATGTGGCCCAACATTCAGTGTTATCACCACATGCACTGTGTGTGTGTGTGTGTGTGTGTGTGTGTGTGTGTGTGTGTGTGTGTGTGTGTGTGTGTGTGTGTGTGTGTGTGTGTGTGTGTGTGTGTTTGTGTGTGTGTGTGTTTGTGTGTGTGTGTGTTTGTGTGTGTGTTTGTGTGTGTGTTTGTGTGTGTGTTTGTGTGTGTGTGTGTGTGTGTGTGTGTGTGTGTGTGTGTGTGTGTGTGTGTGTGTGTGTTTGCCTCATGCACGTGAAGTGTTAGGGGGCTCGAGTGACTGTACAAACTGTCTGTGAGGGGCAGTTATTTTTACCTCGTTGACTCTGTGTGCTGCCTGGGCTGTGTGTGTTTACAGACAGGTCTGGGCGGGGTAGCCTGCTCCTCTGGTAGCCGCTGATAAGAACATGCTGATGGAAAGGCACTACACCACCGCTGGCCCCATATACATCACATGGTGCAAAATCCCATAAACATCACGTGATTGGAAGCCCCTTTCACAACGCAGGCCTGGAAACAGCATCCCCCACACTCTCATATCCTGTAGAACCATTCCAGTAGCTTACAACATCCATGGATATAAAGGAGAGATTTGTAATATGTTGAAATCTTCACTTGAGGGCATTTCTGTTCTGTTTTAGTAATAAATAGAATAAATAGAAACTCCTCTATGCGGATCCTTAAACAAAACAAACTTAAACCTCTTGACTTGTGTGTTGTATTAAAAAAAATATACAAGTAAATAAATCAATACCCACTTTGAAATAAATTTCATTAAAGATATTTCTGCACTACAGCTCATAAATAACAACTGTGAATGCTTCTGATTGTTAATCTCCATGAAATTCAAGAGATTCAAAAGTTTCGTTGTCATAAAGAAGCAATTACACTGTACTGTATATGCAGTTCTTACTTTGCAGTTCCTCCAATTACCAACAGTCTTAAATAACAATATACATGTAAAGAAACATAAGAATAGGTATAAAATGAGTATTAGAGGTAACATAAATAAATAAAGTCAGTTGATGGGGGAACACACAAAAACATCTGCCATGGAGGGCGCCATCTTGAAAAGTGCCATGCAGCCAAAGAAATGTACATTTTCCAACTTCTGCTAATTCAGCATCAAATGAACAAGCTTGAAATAGAGAACCAATGGTTTTGTTATACCTACTAACTAGGGGTGGGAATCGTTTACTATCTCACGATTCGATTCGATTCCGATTTTGGGGGCCACGATTCGATTCAAAATCGATTTTTGATTCAAAACGCTTTGAATTATAAAAATTTCTGCTTCTGGCTTATGAATCTTATTGAAAAAAAACCCTCCATAATATACACTGGTCCTGGAGCAAGTAATGTGTTACAAAAACAATAAAATGTGCAGGAATGTGGGTCCTCAGTGACAGAGAAATCACTGGGATATCACAATGACGTTAATGAACAATAAATAAATAATAAATAACACTGCTTTATTACCAGGCTACTAGCGGTGGTGTGTAGGTGACGCTGCTGGGCTGATGTGATGATAGCAGTGAAGCGCTAAAGTTCAGGAGCAGCTGCTGATTAACTAGTTAACTTTAAGGTCGTTGTATTTCTTCAGAAAGGGGGCAGGAGGTGGAGAAATTAATTCATATTGTCCATTCCTTAATTCCTCTGTGATGAGGAGCTGAAATTAGCTCTGATTAGCTTATTGTTATTTTTCCGTTCCGCCTTAAATGCTGCAGCCCGCTGCCACCTGTAGCGTTATTTAAGGTGGAACTGGAAAGTTAGCTAGTTAGCTAGCTAACAGTTACTGAAACTAACTACTAGCGATCTTTTTTATGCTTGTTATGAAGCATTCTGCCATAAAACATTGAAACTACACGTTAATCTAAGGTAATATAGTGCTTGTTCTGCCATCTTACCGGTGATTCTCAAACACCTACAACCCCTGGCAAAAAGTATGGAATCACCAGTCTTGGATGAGCACTCCTTCAGACATTTCATTCTGTAAAACAAACTCTGATCAAAAACATGATACAATAATAAGGTCATTCCAAAGTGCAACTTGTTGGCTTTCAGGAACACTCAAAGAAATGAAGAAAAAACATTGTGGAAGTCAGTGAATGTTACTTTTATTGACCAACCACAGGGAAAAAAATATGGAATCACTCAATTCTGAGGAAAAAAGTATGGAATCATGAAAAACAGATAAACAAAAGATGATTCAAAATACATCACTAGTATTTAGTTGCACCACCTTTGGCTTTTATAACGGCTTTCAGTCTCTGAGGCATGGACTTGATGAGTGACAAACAGTATTCTGCATCAATTTGGTGCCAACTCTCTTTGATAGCAGTTGCCAGATCAGCTTTGCAGGTCGGAGCCTTCTTGTGGACCATTTTTTTCAATTTCCACCACAGGTTTTCAATTGGGTTGAGATCTGGACTATTTGCAGGCCATGACATCGACTGAATGTGTCTTTCTCCAAGGAATGCCTTCACTGTTTTTGCCCTATGGCACGATGCATTGTCATCTTGGAAAATTATTTCATTATCTCCAAACATCTGTTCAATTGAAGGGATGAGAAAACTGTCCAAAATGTCAATGTAAACTTGTGCATTGATAGAAGAATTAAACACAGTCATCTCCCCAGTGCCTTTGCCTGACATGCAGCCCCATATCATCAAGGACTGTGGAAATTTGGTTGTTTTCTTCAGGCAGGCCTCTTCATAAAGCTCACTGGAACGGCACCAAACAAAAGTTCCAGCATCATCACCTTGTCCAATGCAGATTCTTGACTCATCACTGAAGATAACTTTCATCCAGTCATCCACAGTCCATGATTGCCTCTCCTTAGCCCACTGCAGTCTTGTTCTTTTATGTTTAGGTGTCAATGATGGTTTTCTTTTTCCTGTATTGAAATCCCATTTCCTTTAGGCGATTTCTTACGGTTCGGTCACATACATTGGCTCCAGCTTCTTCCCATTAATGCTTCATCTGTTTAGTTGTACTTTTTCGGTTTTCAAGACAAATGGCCTTAAGTTGCTTGTCTTGACGCTTTGATGTCTTTCTCGGTCTACCAGTACGCTTGGCTTTAACAACCATTCCATGCTGTTTGTATTTGGTCCATATCTTGGATACAGCTGACTGTGAACAGCCCACATCTTTAGCAACAATGCGTGAAGAGTTACCTTCTTCAAGAAGTTTCACAATCCTCTCTTTTGTTTCAAGAGACATTTCTCTTGTTGGAGCCATGGTTCTTGCCACTCTAATTCGTCCAGCAGCCCTCCAAGGTGTCATGACTGCAGGTGTTTTTAACTGCAGACTAACGAGCAGATCTAATCTGAGGCAGGTGTCCATTTAGGGAAAGGAAATTGACTGGGTGTGTCCTTATTTTCTACCTTCAATTTGAGTGATTCCATACTTTTTTCCTCAGAATTGAGTGATTCCATATTTTTTTCCCTGTGGTTGGTCAATAAAAGTAACATTCACTGACTTCCACAATGTTTTTTCTTCATTTCTTTGAGTGTTCCTGAAAGCCAACAAGTTGCACTTTGGAATGACCTTATTATTGTATCATGTTTTTGATCAGAGTTTGTTTTACAGAATGAAATGTCTGAAGGAGTGCTCATCCAAGACTGGTGATTCCATACTTTTTGCCAGGGGTTGTACGCTCTGTGTGTGTCTGGAAGATCTCCGTTTGAAGGGACAAGCCCTATCCCCAGGGTTGCCAGGTCCAACAAAAATACCCAGCCCAAAATCAGTCTAAAACCCGCCCCTCAGAATCGATTTTGGGACATTTTAAATCTATTCTGAATCGTAGTAAATGAGAATCAAGATTCTTATGTGAATCGATTTTTTGGCACACCTCTACTACTAACAGACACCCCTACTGGCTAGCATCCCACTGGTTGAAGGCATTAAACGCTAACTGCAGTAATTAGTTTCTGTTCTATTTAATTCACTTTTTATCTGTTAAAGGTCTCATTTCAAGTGTTTTTTTAATTATTAATTTTGCGGTGGTCTCTAGTATAAATGCTTTGTGAGCCGTTTTTTTTTTTTGTGTGAAAACGTTTGGTTTGGAACTGAGCGTGAAAGAACTACAGGATTTCGGCTCTCGCTCATGAATATTAATGACATGCGAACATGTCACCTCTGGCTAACAGCACTACATGGCTCTGCAATGGGCGGTCACAAGCCAAGGTGGGCAAGGCCATGAATCCTAATTCATGGGTTGATGGCAGTCTGTGGGCTTTTTCCCGATTCACTCGGTAACGTAGACAATGGGGGTAGAAGAACAATTTCATGTGCAGCATTTATATGCAACTCTGAGTGATGTATTGTATTTCAAATGTAACAAAAACTAAATGGTTTCTAGTAAAACTACCCTTTTTAACATGTCTTCTATTGGCTATCGCCTGGAAAGGTTGAACTACACATCTTATCTCCTGAATTCAGACATCAATGAGACATTGAGACATCAGACATAGCCTGCACTGTGGATGTTTACTCAATGTGCTTTATAAAAGACAAAGTGTGGCTGTTTTGTGGTATTACTTTAGTGATATTTTGTCATGAATAATAATGAGACATTTTATTAGTGATTAATGTCGAAATCCAGTTAACTTAAATTAATCACTTGCTGTGTACTGCAACTCTACATTCATCCTTAAGTTCAGAATTAAAAATAGTAAAGAGGTTTATTGACTTTTAATGTTGAAAAATTATTTAAAGAAGAAAACGTATCATTCTTTGTTCTCTGTTCTTTGGTACTGTTTGTGGAGTTTCCTCCCATGTAGTCTAAATAAGACCATCACATATCAGTTGATGCTGGAGGGCTCGACTAATTCTTTTCAGTACAAATGGTTCTTTCAATATGATTATGCTTATCACAGTGATCAGGCCTCTGAGGTTATGTAGTGTAGTGTTTTTAATAAGAAACTGACCTGAGGTGACCACTTTGAAAGCAGTAAGGGTTGCATGTGTATTCCAGTAGGCCTCTGCACCACCGTACTTGTGCTTGGATTAACTGTTTTGTAACAGGAGAAGAACTGTGATGTTTTTTTTACGACTCTGACCCAGCTATGTGTGGCTTGTAGGATGTCAGAGGGGTGGGACTGACGGTGTATCTCTCTCTCTTGCTCTCTCTTTCCATCACACTTGCTTTCTCTCTTGCTTTCTTGGTCACTCACACTCATTTGCTCACTTGGAAACTTTTCACATTTACTATTAAATGTAGTGCTTACTTAGACCCCAAAAGCAATTAATTAGCCCTAAAAAAATGAAGAAGCAGACTTGGGACACTAAGCATACTCAAAATATTAGGATTATCTCCTTTTTTTCTCCCTCACTGTGCATTTGTTTCATTTGGACTGACCATACAGGAGTGCTTTAGTTCAGTAATTATAGACCGTTTCAATGAGGAAAACAATAACAAAGCTACTGCGCATGTCTGTTCCTTCGACGCTTCCGGTGGCGCTCTTTTCAAGTATACAGCTGTCAAAATGAGAGCGCATATTTCGCTCCCGAACACAGAACAAACACGCTATACTGTTAGTAAAAAGTGATCAAACCTCTTTTCCTGATCCTTTTGATAAGGATTGAAGAGGGAAGTTCTTTCCTCTGATTTAAAACGCTTGCCAGAGGTGACCTTCCCAGATGTGATCACTACCTTGTGGAAATGGAGGCAGTGAAAGCGCACCGCAGTTTGGACGCATATAATTACTTTCTCAGTGGAAAAGTTGGAAATATTTGTTCCTATAGCAGAGAAGGCATCACTATAGTGTATGGTGAGGTCGAAGCCAGTCAAACGCTATCCAACACGTGCTCTGCATGGTTTGTAGCTAAGAAGGAGGGAGAAGTTGTGAGCGGACACTGTAACTGCATGGCAGGTCAGCATTGTGAAAAACTAAAGCAGGCGTGTTTACTATGGAGGATCAAAAATGACATAAGTATAAATAAATAAATGTTGAAATAAATAAATTAATAAATAAATGTTGACATAAATAAATGAATAAATAAATAAATGTTGACATTAGTAAATGCACATATACATGAATAAATAAATATATGTATAAGAAATGTATTTATTAATTTATTTATTTACCTGTACAATTATTTGTGCATGTATTTATTTATTTATTTATTTATTTATTTATTCATTTATATGTGCATTTATTTATATATTTATTCATTTCAACATTAATTTATTTATTCATTTATTTATTTATATATTTATACATTTATATATGTATTTATTTATACTTATGTCATTTTTGGTCCTCCATAGTTTACTTGTTTAAAGAACAATTTGACCTGTTTGTGACTCTCAGATTAGGTGAAGTTTGCATTCATGTTAAATTAAAAAGTTACGTCCACTGTTTTGAACGCTGTTTACCGCTAAACGGAAGTGTTCTAGGAACAGCTACGTCACTTCCTACGCTCATGAATATTCCTCTGAAACGGTCTATAGACTGTAGTCCTTTATCTGTTTCTATGCATACTTTTCTTATCCTTCTTTCACCCTGTTCTTCAATGGTCAGGACCACAGAGGACCACCACTGAAGAAGCTGTTGTTTGGATGGTGTCTCATTCTCAGCACTGCAGTGACTCTGAGCAGAGACCGCAGTGCTGCTGGAGTTTTTAAACAGTGTAGACCTAATGTTCACCCTCCTGCCTAGTTGGTTCACCCTGTTGCTGCACAGTTTGGGTTGGTCATCCTCCAATCCTTCATCAGTGCCCAGAGGACGCTGCCTACAGGACACTGTTGGCTGGATATGTCTGGTTGGTGGACTGTTCTCTGTCCAGCAGTGACACTGAGGTGTTTAAAAACTACAGCAGCACTGCTGTATCTGAACCACTTGCAGCAGAACAACACACACCTTTGGACCACCGCCATGTCTGTGTCACTGCAGTGCTCAGAATATTAATACTTCTTTGTGGTGGTCCTGTGGGGTCATGACCAAAGTATGCAGAGAAACAGAAGGACTACAGTCAAGTATAATAATCTAATTGGTCGAAGCAAACTTTTTTTTTTCTCTACAGTGTGCCCAGTAACATTAACCCTCCTGTTATGTTCTGGGTCAAATTAATTGTTTTAAAGTATTTTTTCAGTATGAAACTGATGTTAATATAATCAACATGTAATATGAAAATATTTGCAACCACCTTCCGCTAAAATTAAAACTAAAGCTAAACTGCAATGGTATGTTTCAATGTTATGTAAATGTTGGTAAGTAATAAAGCAGTGAAACACAAAAAAAAAGTTTGAACATGAGTTTTTTTTATAATTAAAAACAAGTGAATTATCCTAATTGAACTATTACCTGTTAGAGGTAAGGAACAACGTTGTACTATATATTAATAGAAGAGTTAGTAATGGAGTTAGTAATGAAATATTGACACTGCTTGTTTTGGTTTCAGCCAACTTTTGGATAATTAAACATTCACCTTCAAATTGACCCGGGAAACCATTGCTGTTCCTGACAAATGAACATAACAGGATGGTTAAATAAGCTGCAGTTGTGTGTAAGCTGTGCTTTGTAATACTCATCTGTCTGTTTATCTGTATCTTCTCAGATGAGGTGGAACTAATTGACTGTCGTGCTGTACTGGTGGACGACCAGCAGAAACTGGCTGCACAGACAGCTAAAAGCACTTTGTCCGCGCGACGTCTGAGCCAGCGGCTGCTCATCCTGGAACGCTACCTCATCTCCCTCACTCACAGCATGATGGAGGAGAGGTATAAAGTTCGGTGGAAGAGTCCCCCCAGCCCCCCGCTGCCCACGGTGGATAACAAAAGGTGTGAGGGAAAGACTTTCACTGACTGATTAAGCAAAATAATTGTATTGTTGTGAAGGGTGCTATTGAAGTTAACCGTGTTTTTGTGTGTTTCGTCTCTACAGCACTCGTCCTGTCAGTAAAGGAGTGGAGGGTTTGGCTCGAGTCGGGTCAAGGGCTGCTCTTTCGTTCGCTTTTGCTTTCTTGCGCAGAGCTTGGAGGTCTGGTAAGTAACAGCACTCCATCGAGAGTTCCTGAATGCACTACTTGTGTTTTATAGGGTTATTTCCATGCCACATTTTAGAGAAGTTATTGAAATCTTTGTCGAACAATGTGTCAGAGAATTTATGATACAGTTCCAGTTATGTGGGTGTCTCTATTCATCAACATTAGGTCTGCTTAGGTCTGATGATGATGTTGATAAGTCAGTATTGTTCATTGTGTGTATTTTAGCCGCTTTTCTGTTCTCTTATCTGCTCTCTATCTGAGACGAGGATGAGACTGACAGTGAGCAGATAGTGACATGTGTAGCAAAGATAAAGACTGGAGTGCAGTGTGTGCATCAATGATTACTGCATCAATAATGGCCCTTTAGTCCATAAACATAAAGCAGACTGTGACTGGTACAGATTAGCATGCATAGATTTAACCATTCTTAACATGGAATAGGTTGGGATAAGGTATCTATATGTTTAATATTGCACTATATACGGTAGGAGATTGATGTATGAGAGCACACTGTTAGTGAGTTGGTTCTTTTCCTTTTAAATGAACTAGTATGCACAACTATGGTGGGCCTTTTTTTTTTCTTCTCCTCCTCACCTGTTCTTAGACTGTGATCTGATCAGTCAGCAAGCACCTATATCTTGTGGCTCTCCAAAATACAAATGAAGGAACAAGCTTATTTATCCACAGAACAGACATATCTGCATATCTGCATGTTAGCATTATAACAATGTTATGAACAGCATTAGATCACAGATGGAGAATTTCAAAGCTTTCTACAATTATCACAAGTATTAAGGATGTTTTCGTTTAAAATATCCTGTGCTTAGAAAAGATGCTCTGTCCAGTTGTGACCCATTTTTATTTATTAATTTCTTTTTTTTTTAGTTAGTCATTGATCTTGCCAGTCACTGTTCATAACTCCCTTCCTGTGATATAAAAGACAAAGCGGCTTTGAGGTTCTGGGCATTATGTAACCAGGCTCTTGCTGTGTAATCCTCCTATTGTTAAGGGAAAGTGTGCCTTATACAGCCCAATTTAAAATCTGTGTCAAGTTGAAACTTTGTGTTAAAAAAAGGGGGAAACAGAGTAAAGCCTGTATCGCTGTATTAACCCTCCATGACATGGTGTTGCCCTCAGGCAATAAACCACTTTTTGACTATTACGCTTCCTTATTTTTTTATATATATATATATATATATATATATATGTTAAGGCGTTTAAGATGTTTAAAAGCCTATTTTAAAGCCTATTCTGATTAATTTGATTAATTTGAATTTTGTTGTCTCAGGGCAGCATTATGCAGTTAAATCACACAGTGATGTAGGAGTGATTAAAATTTCTGAGTGATTGATGTATCAACAGGGACCACCAAGCTCCAAAAAAGTTGGATGATTTTTTTTTCCTCAACAAATATATCATGCTATGAAGGATTAAAAAAAAAATCAGGAAAGTCATGCAATTACAGTATCAGAAGTTGTAGTGGGAATTGCTAAATGACTTTTAATTGACTATTAAATTGATTCTGGATTTGTTAAGGCATTTTAATGAAACATTAAATAACTTCTATTAATTTTTGTGAGAAGATTTCATTGAATATTTGCAAACTATTCTATGTAAATATGTTGCAAACTTCTTTGCCTGTGGTATGCAGAGCCTACCTAGCTATTTGTAGACTAATGCAGGAAAAACCTGGGCTTTTTGTTCCTGTGGTTGAAGTCTGAGCATCAGTTGCAGATTTAGGGAGTGATGTGATCCAGTGGGCTAATGGTTTGTTGAGAGCAGAATTGCACAATCTTTTGGTGTCCGTTGGGAATGGGTGAGGCCAGCTGCTCTGGCTCTGAATGGAGAGCTGCTCTGTAACCTGAGCTTCACACACAGATCCTGTCTGAAGAGATTTGATCAGATCAGTGCTGGAGTTCTGAGAATGAGAGTGCCTGACAATGAGGGAGGAGGAAAAGACATGGGCCCAATCCCGTTTCACCCCTTGCTCCTACCTATTAGCCCTACCCTTTGGTTTTGGTGCGTTCTGTCTTTAGGTAGGGTGTCCCAATTGTTGTTCGGACAGAGGTGATTTAAAAAAAAATAAAATTGTTTAGAGGCACACTCCAAACTAGGCTTGTGGTACAAGGTCTCGCGAGATTAAAACGTGACAATGTTTCTCGTCAAGCTTGAACCTGTCTCGCAGGAGGAATAAACAGTTTAGTATGGACTTTTAAGAGGGATTTGGCAACACAGTAGCCAGTGCGGCGGCTGAGCAGTCAGAGCAGCTCTCAGCAGAAGAGGAAAATTCAGGCGTTCGCATAGAAGATGCTCCCATGACTTCTAAGTTGTATGTTTGGCTGCATTTTGGCTTCCTAGTGGAAACAACAAACAGTAACATATATATATATACACAAACCACATATATGTACTGTAAGAAAATTGTGCCATACACCGCGGCTACAAGCAAACACTCTGTCTCAAGTGAGCATGTCTTTTCAACTACAGGAGACCTAGTTAGTGCCCAAAATTCTCATGTGCTTCCAGAAAATGTAGACATGCTAATATTCTTAAAAGAGAACATGACTGTATTATAGGCAGTTGTGTTAATCCCTTAGCTCTGGACTGTATTTGGGGAAAAAAAATAATCTGTCTCTGTTTGCACTTCAAGCATAGTCTTAATATACCTGGTTATGGTTATACATAGTTATGTTACCAGAGATATAGGAAAAAAAAAACAGAAAGAAACTTTAGGCTTATTTTTACTGGTTATGTTTGCACTTATTGTTTGCACTATAGAGGGCCTAGAAAAGTTGTATTTTTTATTTTGTATTATTTCAATTTTTTATAGACTCAATTTGTGGAGAAAAACAGTCTGTTGGGTTTGCGTTAAATAATTTTGTCGAATAAAACTATTTTTCAAATTATTTTTCATTTTTATAGTTTTCTTTAAAATATCTTAAAATCTCGTCTCGTCTTGTTCTCGTGAACCCAGTACCGTCTCGCCTCGTAAAATGAGTGTCTTGTCACACCCCTACTCCAAACAGAGGGTTATGAGAATCACTCAAACACTCTGAGTCACTATGAGAATAACTTTAGCTCCCAAACACTGAGGAATGACGGGTGAAAACTAAAAAACACTCTAAAACAAGGGGTAGGGGAGCAAATGAGAAATGGGCTTAGACCCGTTGCTGTACCATGTTATGGCTGTGTATAAACACCAGTTCAATCCCGTTTGTTACAGTAATATTATCTACTCTATTGGGAAGGCTTCACAGTCTATATTGGGACATTGCTGTCAAGATATGGTTGCTTTCAGCCACAACAGCATTAGTGATGTCTGGCACTGATGTTAGACAATGCATTCTGAAGCAAAAACTCTAATCCCATAGCTATTCGGTCACTTCAGGGAATGCAATCCCACTGCTTTATAGACCCATGCTTAAGGGATTTATGCCCCTCAAGCTGAGGCCTGGCCCTGGCCATGGTGACCTTAGGCTTATGTGCAGCTGCTTGAGACCATCTCATTCTGTCTCCTTTGTCTGCTTCTCTTTTGTGCACAGCACCAAAGAATGGACGGTAATTTACTAATTAGAACAGGCGTCTTATTGGCTAATAGACATTTACAGTGTAACTTAAACAGACATGAAATTATTTTTGTGAGCAACTTGCAGTAATTATAAACATTTTCTCATTTATCCCTAGCATGTATGACAATCCATATTTTGTATGTAATATATCTAATTATGAATTTACTGAGGGGTATTTTGCCTTGATCCAATTCAAGTCGCATACTGATCCAATCTTTGTGTTTAAATAATGTAGCCGCACAGTTTAGATAGGATGTACTGCTGATTTAATTCTGAAATATGATCAGTTTATTGTTGTGTTTATTGTGAAACTTTCTATAATTAGATATTCTGGCCTGATTTATTTAGTTTTGTCCAGTCTGAATTTCCGCTCTTCACCATTCACACAGCTTCCTGTTCCTATTAAACACTGCACTTTTTGTCTGTCTCTCCCTCTGTCTGTGTCTCTGTATGCATGTATACACACTCTCTGGACTATCTGATATCTTTTATTGTTGGATATTGGAGATATTGGACTATATCACGTGTGTGTTAGCATTAGCCTACACTCAGTTCTGAACATGATTGTGGTTTAAAAACCAAGGCCTGTGCGTCTCCCATCAATAAAATGTGCATACAATGAGTGATCACAGAATAGTTTTACATGGGTTTAGATATTATATCAAATTATTCCACACCATACACTCTAAAATAAGCTAAACTTTTGTTTTATTTAGGATTTTCTTACTGAGAACTCTCCTCAGTGCTGTCATTACCGGCAATAATAATAGTAATGGAGGCTGCCATTGGACACTGAATGTGATTAAAACACACACTCGTAACTGAATTGGGATAAAAAAAAAAATAAAAAGAGCTGGTGCATAATCCATAAAGGACTCCGATCCTGAGTTACTGAATTTGTAATTTGAATATATAATTTTGTAAATCCAGTGCAACTCTAGCTAACACATTTTTAAACTGATACCTGGTTTGTAAAGACATTTGTTGTACAGTATAACAACCCTACATTGCAATATGTGTTGTAGGTGATGATGCAGACCTGTGCAGTGAGCTGCTGCAGGAGTCTCTAGATGCTTTGCGTGCTCTTCCAGAGGCCACTCTGTTTGACGAGGGTACAGTGTCATCTGTCTGGCTAGAAGTTGTTGAGAGAGCTACAAAATTCCTCAGGTCAGTTTTTCATCTCTATTAAGAAATAGAACATAGAAACTGCTGACAAGAACGGTTTGTTAATTTGTTTGGAAATGTTGTTAATTCGAGATCTTACCAGTATTTGTTGTTTTGTGTTTTGAGCAGTGATGTTCATGGAGGTGGAAGCAGCAAAACCCCAACCAGCATTCCACTGCAGGACCAGCACCTGGCCCTTGCGATTCTGCTGGAGCTAGCTGTTCAAAGAGGCACACTCAGGTATTCACTTCATCTTACATCCTTCCATCAGTTTATTCAGGGTTTATTTATTGCCATGTGTATATAGAAAAGGACCTGTAAACTTATAATTGAAGTTTTTATTTGGTTAAGCAGTCTGTATACGCAGTAGGTACAGATAGTGGAACTCTGTTAAGCTGAATATGCAATTGTGTTGACTTCTTGATACGATGTCTGTCTAAATATCTCAATACCAATACTGAAACGAAACCACGGCAAAAACCTAAAACATTAGAAATTAATGGAATAATAGAAGATCGAATATGGAGTAAAAAATATAATTTTTTATTAATAATTAAAGAAAAAGGCAGAACATATTAACAGTGTGATGCGTATGATTTATTCCAGTTAAGAATATAAGTTTATGGAATTTTTTTGATGGGTAACTTTGTGAGATGTTGTCTTTGAGAATAGAGCCCCTTCTAATGTGAACAATTCTGAAAAGATAAAAAAAAATGTCAGTGATATCTTCAGCCCCGCCCCAATGCATGCTACTGTGTAGAATCAAAGGTCAAGAAGAAAAGAGAGTCTCTGTTTGGTGTTCTGATTCACTCAATTACTGAAAAGCCATGAAAATCATGAATTATCATGTGAGCTGTGTGGTTGGACGCTTTGAGGAAGTTGTGTTAAGTGTAGAGTCAACTTGGTTCATGAATCAAGCTCAAATTAATTTGAAATTGAAGCAATAAATGAGTTACAGAAAGTTACTTTGAAAGAACTTTGGTCGATTATTGTGACAAAGTGTTTTCCACAATGGATTAATCACGGTTCCTCACCGGAGAGCACTGATGCTGCAATGTTTAAAAACAGTAGCTCTTTCTAGCCGTATATATGGTTTATCCTGATGTGTTGAGGAATTTAATGAGTGATCGATGTGTTTTTCTGACTATTAGTTGCACCGGATTATAAGGCACACTATCAAATAACATCTATTTTTTGGTCTATTGTCATACAAAAGGCGCATATTAAGCGACACTAGTAAGGTGGCCTACATCGTTACAAGTTAGTAAGTGTGTTGCCATGTTTCCCTTCTAATTAAGCAGGTGCGCCGTATAGACCAAACAATTTGGTCTAAAAGCTGAGAAGATGACACGGTGTAATCTTTTTTGTATGAAATATGGAGCCTGATGCCAATTGTGTTAAAGAACTTGTATTATTTAAATTACTAAAAAAAAAAGTATTGTACTTTTTTTAATGAGGTATTGTGATGCTTTTCTAGTATCGGTATATTGTGCAACACCTGTTATACAATGACTATTTCAACAATATGTTTAAAAAAGATAATTAACATAACTGTAGTTATAACCCAGTAACACACCACTGAAACGAAAGCACTAAATACTGGGCATGTAATGATGTACAAGCTTAAACAATAAGCACTTCTCTCTCCTTTGGCCTCTAGTCAGCTGCTGTCAGCAGTGCTGCTGCTGTTGAGGTTGTGGGACAGTGGAACCAGAGAGATGGATAATGAGCGATCCAGCCAGGGCACCAGTGCTCCCTTACTGCCGCTTCTGCAGCGCTTCCACAACATCCACAGCAGCAAGGAGGAGCCAATTCAAGAAGAGGAGGTTGAGGTGAGAGTGCTTCATGTTTCATTTTCACACTTTTCACACAAGTTTTGGAGAGCACACAGAAAATACTTGTAATCGATGTAGTTTGTTGTGCTCGCACTGAATTCTGAGGCTGGTAACTCTGATGAACTTATCCTGTAGAACAAAGGTAACTCTTGGTCTTCCTTATTTGGGGTGGTAATGATGAGAGCCAGTTTCATTTTGATGTTTTTGATGGTCTTTTTCGACTGCATTTGAGGATGCTTTTTGGATTAACTGACCTTCATTTCTTAGTCATTTTTACTTTACTTAGTTGAGTAGCTCTTGTAATAAAGCCATTCCAGGTGACTCTAACTCTTAAAGCTGACTGAAAAAAGATGTGCAAAAAGCAAGAGGTGTCTACTCTTATATATTTTAGATTCTTCAAACATATTCTGGTTTAACACTTTTCTTGTTTACTAAATAATTCTATTATCTATTTCATCATAGTTTTGATGGCTTAAATATTAATCTACAATGCAATTCCTTTTTAATAAAAAACATGTCTTCAAACTTCTGACTGGTATTCCAAATAAAAAGAAGGGTCCAAAACCAAACTTCTGCAAAATGCAATATGAACTTGGTCAAAGTAAAAAATCAGTTTGTGGAGATGACCTTGTGTCAAAAATGTTCTACTACTATACTAATTTGTTTCATGAATGTAACCAGCTACCTGTCAATTCCTTCAGATACTGTCTGCACCACTGAGCCCGAATGAGAGTTTCCTGCGCTACCTGACCTTGCCCCAAGACAATGACCTGGCCATTGACCTTCGACAGACAGCTGTGGTCATCATGGCCCACTTGGATCGCCTGGCTGTCCCATGTAGCCCTCCACAGTGCAGCTCACCCACCTCGGGCAAGGTACTGCACTTTCCATACAACCTTATGCTTAGCATTCTGTAGTTATAGAGGTAGTTGGAAATATTCATGATGTTTTAGCTTTTTTTCATTATTTAAATGTTCTGTCATGACTAATTATGTTCTCTCTGTGTCTGCTTTGTTGGAGGACCATGGCCCTGTGCAGGTAATTGGGCTTATTAATGTCTTATTGGCTACAGTGCGTTTTCATGTTGTCTTGTACCGCTTAGTGTGTTCTTGCATGCAGGATTAAAAAAAAAAAACTTTCTGTGCATGAAAGTTCATTTTCTCTCATGCATCCCTCATCATTTATATACGTGTGTGTGTGTGTGTGTGTGCATATAAAATGGAATCGTATTAATTCATCCTGGATTGCCGAGCCAACTACAGATGCTCTTTCTAAGGATTTAAACATTTTATACTAATCATTATTAATATTGTGTACATTTATGCATATGTAAATGCATCTCTACTTTACATTGCAGTGCTGCTTTATGATGCACTATGATGTGCTTCTTAAATGTGTGTGAATGAGTGCATGTATATAAATAAAATCCAGCCCAAACCCACATTTGAGTCACAAGATTACAAAATTAGGATCACTGTATAAAATTTTTATTTTTATTTTTTAGGGTACATTGCAGGAGGTGATTGGCTGGGGTCTGCTGGGATGGAAGGTTTATGCTAACGTGAACGGACCAATCCAGTGCAAGGCTTTGTCCAGCCTGGGCGTAACCCAGATTGTGTGCTCAGAGAAGGGATTTCTCATTCTGTCCATCTCTGGTGCCGTCTACACCCAGAACTATAAAAGTACTACCCTGGTGAGTGTTTAATTCCCCTGTGCCATTTTCAAGCGTCAGTCTGTAAGATTTGGGGATTCAGTGACCTCTGGTGGGAATACCGTATTTTTCGCACTATAAGGTGCACTGTCACTGCACTATAAGGTGCACTGTCACTGCACTATAAGGTGCACTGTCCAGTGGTTATTTGTAACAGCACTATTCCTCAGGTTTCTTCTTATAAGTATCTGGGTGTCTACATTGACAGTACATTGGGGTGGTCAACCCATGTGGAGTATCTGTGCTAGACTGCAGCAGAGACTGTACTTTTTGAGGAGACTGAGAAGCTTCGGAGTGAATCAGAAGATCATGACCCTGTTTTACAAGTCCATATTAGAGAGCATTTTAAGATATGGTATTTCTGTTTGGTTTTGCAATCTCTCAGTGCAGCTGAAGAATAAACTAGCTAGGGTCGTCAGAACTGCTTGGAAATGTATTGGTGGTAGCCAGTACTCCTCTCCTGAAGCAATTTTTGAAGAGTCTGTTCTTAGGTTAGCAAAGCGAATTGCCTCTGATTCCGACCATGTACTTTTCCCAGAGTGCCAAGGGGTAGACTAATAAGGTACAGAAATTAATTTGTACCTGCATCGATCACACTTCTTAATGCTAACAGATAAGGATGTGGATCGAAATCTTAAATTTTTTATATTCATTTTAGTATTTTTTACTGGCTTTTATGCTCATGTTCATTGTATTGTGTCTTATATTGTATTATGTTTGTTGAAAGGCTTGTGTGATTGTATTGTATTGCCAATACAGCCGGATGCAATCTTGGGTAGCCCAAGAAAAATTTCCCCTGTGGGGGACAATAAAGTAAAGTCTAAGTCTAAGTCACTTAAAATCCTTTAATTTACCCAAAACCATCAGCGCCCCTTATAATCTGGTGCACCTTATGTATGAATTTTACCTGTCAGGTTGTAAGGAACAGTAAAGCCACTCCACTGAAGTACAGCATTATACAGTTTTTTATGTTTAGCTCTCCTGCACCTGCACAGCTATCACTGCTGGAGCAGCATTAGCATTAGTTGTTCACTGTGATAAGTGCTAACTGTGTTTATCATATTCAAACAAGCTACATAGGACAAACTGCTAGCTATATCGCCCTGGCTTACCGGAACACTCAGAGTTCCTTAGTGTAGCATAGTCTGGCGGCATTAACTAGCTCTAGTGGTTAGCTGCCAATGCTAATGTTGCTGCATATTTCCATATCTGGAAATCTAAGCTTACTTTAAATAACGGAAGTGCTTTACACACCCAAATAAACAGTTTTCAGGAAAGAAATCTGTGTAGCTTAACAACAAGTGCTCGTTTAACTTTATTTATTTATTTATTTATTTTGAAGAATTGCAGTTTTGTCTACTTAGCTTTACAGGTTTCACCACCCAGCGGTGAGATCAGCTGAATTAGAAGGAAAACATGGCAACACCCCTGTTCCTTACTAGTGTCGCATAATGCGCCTTATAATCATGTGCACCTTTTTTTATGAAACTAGACCAGAAAATAGACCTTTATTAATAGTGTGCCTTATAAATCCAGTGTGCCTTACAGTGCGAAAAATACAGTATATTGTTGTATAATCTAGAAAGCAATTATTTCCAACAAACCTACCAGACCACTCTGTTCTTAGAAATAATATATTAGACGTTAGAGGAATGATTATGCCAGGACACTGATACCATTTAATTAGAATATTTGTCTCCTCCAATTAAGCAGTAATTTTGCTTTAAATTTAAAAGAAAAAAAACTGATGTTTTAATGCTCTGGAGTATGAATTTATTTAATGTGTGTTACGGAAAGTTCTGTAAAAATGGTCACTAATAAATTGTCTGTCTTTCAGTCGCCTATGTTAGTGCACGGGCTGTCATCCAGGAAGATAGTGAAGCTGGCAGCTCACCCAGAAGGCCAGCACTACTTGGCTCTTTCAGCCAATGGAGAGGTTTTCTCCTGGGGCTGTGGAGATGGAGGTCGCCTGGGACATGGAGACACCACGTAAGAGCCTCTGTGACACTTTAACTAACAGACTAATCCTATCTTGTCATGTTCAAATTGTTCTGATTTCAAGTAGAAACTTTAAAATGTGTGGATCTGAAACATGCATGTTTATTGCATGGTTTTAAAAATGTGTTTTTACTAATCAGTGAGTCCCTGTTGTGGATCTGTTAATACAGAAAGGGAAAGTTGAATATTTTATTTTCTGTTACTTTCTTACTTTCTATTTTTATGTTTTTAATATTGTTTTGTGGCTAAATACAAGATAGAAAATACTGGAAAAAGGAAAATGTATTTGTGTAAAACTACACTATATTGCCATAAGTATTGTTTCACCTGCCTTGTGTTTGGTGATGTAAGGCTTGAATGGAGCGGCTTGTTCATAGAAACCCATTCCATTAAGCTCTCTACACTCTACTGTTTATAATCTAATCTAAAACCACATGAGGTATGGAGGTATTTCGTGATTGAGTCTGCAGAAAGTTCATGACCTCTGCGCACTATGCTCCTCTGCATCTGCTGACCCAGCTCTGTTATTTTACACAGACTACCACTTTGTTATTGAGTTGCTTTTGTTCCCAGCCACTTCCTGTTTGTTATAATATCACTGACAGTTGGCTGTGTAATATTTAATAGTGAATATCACAATACCACACTGGAATTTATTGAGCTTCTCAGGGCAAACAATACTTTTCACTAATGTATGTAGAAGCAGTCTGCATGTTTAGATGCTTACTTTTATACACCTGTGGCCATGGAAGGGATTGGAACATGAGTTTATTGATTTGGATGGATGAATGAATACTTTTTGGCAATATAGTGTGTGTTGTAATGTGGTTTAGAATTAGAAAAAATGGGAAAATGATTAACTTTTAAATGAGAGTAGTAATCATTTTAGTGCTGCAATGCTTTTATATGTCCAGAGTCCAGAAACATTAGTCTCTTAAGAGGGCTGTGCAAGTGCTCTGTAATTTCTAGTTTAATGATGCAGAATTATTGCCCAGCCCTACTCCATATTAATCTTTTCTTTCATGAATTACAGCTTTATATATTTTTTTTAAAGCAGTAACTATTTGCTAGAGTGTGGTTTATTTTTGACAGATGATGAATTGCAGTGATTTAGATTTTCTTTTCAGTGCTTTAAAACTCAGTACAAGCTATACATTACATTACATTATATTACATTACATTTGGCAGACGCTTTTGTCCAAAGCGACTTACAATAGTCAATACATATGCAAACCTTACCAACATGACCAACATGACTGTAATTAAATGGATGAATGGTGACCGCAGTACTGCCTCTTGCTGTGCAGGTACTTGGAAGAGCCCACCATGATCGCGGCGTTCTCTGGGAAGCAGGTTGGGAAGCATGTGGTGCACATAGCCTGTGGCAGCACCTACAGTGCTGCTATCACAGCAGATGGAGAGCTGTTCACATGGGGCCGAGGCAACTACGGCAGGCTGGGCCATGGTAACTAACTGTGCCGCCAATTGTAGATTTCAGACAGTTTTAGTGATGTTTCTTCCCTTCTTTAATAACCGGATATTCCTGCTACAGGCTCCAGTGAGGATCAGACCACCCCCATGCTGGTGACTGCTCTGAAAGGGCTGAAGGTGATAGATGTGGCGTGTGGAAGTGGTGATGCGCAGACACTCTCTGTCACAGAGAATGGTATGAGCAATTAAAAAAAAACTGTTTTGAAAACAGTTAAGTTGGGGCTTTAGGTGGTAATTTGGAAGTAAAATGCAACAAACAGCAAAGCTAAAAAACAGAGGCCCTACTTAAGTGTATAACTGCTAAGACCACTTTTAAACTGTGCTACTAAAGTTTTATCGGTTTGATGTTCTCTATATGATCACTCATTACTGTATTTATCACATTTATAAGGCGCATTTAGTGTGCCTTATCCAGTGCGCCTTATGTATGAATTTTACCTGTCAGGTTATAAGAAACAGTAAGGCCAATCTGATGAAGTACAGTGTTATACAGGAATTTGAGTTTAGTTTTCCAGCAGTATTAGCATTAGCTGCTAACCTAGCTCTTTCGCCGTTCATAAGTGAGTATTATCAGCCTGTACCCTGCTGCTAACTCTGGCTAGCACTGCTGGAGCAGCATTAACATTACCCAATGACACCCCTGTTCCTTACTAGTGTCTCATAATGCATTTTATAATCCGGTGCGCCTTATGTATGAAAATAGACTAGAAAATAGACGTTCTTTGATAATGTGCCTTATAATCCTTTGCACCTTATAGTGCGAAAAGTACATTACTTTTACAGCAACCCTTTTAATCGCTAACAAATACCATTTACTATTATACTATAATACTATTTTTATTTTATTTTTTTATTGTCAACGTCGTTTAATAACTACATTCAAATAGTTATTTTCAGTGATGCCATAGAAGAACCATATTTGGTATTTGATTCCATAAAGAACCCTTTCTGTAAAAGATGACCATGAACAATCAATTTAAAAGTTACAAGATATGGATATAAAGTAGCTGTGGGTGAGACGCAATTAAGTGCCCCTGTATTGTCAAATTATTATATATATTTTTTCAAGTCAAGTTATAAAACATATACTTTGTATAACAATTTCTTCTTCTCATTAAAACGGTAATTAACAGTACAGCAGTGAATCCAGTAAATACCATATAAAGTCTTCGTGCTCTCGGTTTGTCTGACAGGCTATAACTGTAAGTGTGATTGATTTAAAAATTTGATTTGAAACTGTGCTTTTAAGATCTTATTGAATATTTGATCAGCTTGGTTCCACTGACACCAGATAAAAGTATTTTTATTCTGGAACTGATTTGCATTTATTTACTTTTGCATTTAGTCTGTTGACAGGCATTGGTAGTGAGAAGGTGGGACATAAATCCATGTGACAGCTTACAATATTTGTTCAAATTGTTCAAATTGTAAAAACTGTTTTTTGGCAACTCTCAAAGAGTGTATATATGAAACATCAGTTTTTGATCGTATAAATTGCTCATTCTAATATAGCTTCTAATATAATTATGCTTTTCAAATCAGCTGCTCTATTGTAATTTTCCTTTTTTTTTTATATCAAATCTAACTTCCTCTCTCTTTTTCTGTCTAACTCTTCAGGCCAGGTGTGGTCGTGGGGTGACGGGGACTATGGGAAGCTGGGCCGCGGGGGCAGCGATGGCTGTAAGAGCCCTAAGCTGGTGGAGAAGCTCCAAGATTTAGATATAGTGAAAGTGTGCTGTGGCAGCCAGTTCTCTGTGGCCCTCACCAAAGATGGGCAGGTGTATACCTGGGGCAAAGGTGATAACCAGCGTCTTGGCCACGGCACTGATGAGCATGTCCGCTACCCCAAACTGCTGGACAGTCTACAAGGTCAGGATTCACATAGATTCACCCAGATATGCATTTTAGGGAGGGGTACAGTGTTGCAGGACTTCTTTGAGGCTAATTTGTGCATGTGTTCTTCTGTATCTCCCTCTAGGTAAAAAGGTGGTGGATATAGCGGTGGGCTCCACACACTGCCTGGCCCTCACTGAGGATGGAGAGGTACACAGCTGGGGAAGCAATGATAAACTACAGCACTTTGACACTCTCTTCTCCAACAAGAAGCAGCCCAAAGCCCTGCCAGGCCTCAACTCCAAACACATAGTGGGCATCTCTTGTGGCCCAGGCCAGGTACTGCAGTCCAGACTGTGGGATTTGAACCCACAGTGATCTTTGATGATGATTACTACCGATAGTATAGATCAGGGGTGTCCAAACTGCGGCCCGTTTCCTTTTTTGGAGTGGCCCACGAGGTATTTTAGAAATAGAATGAAAGTTGGCCCGCTGTTAAGCAGGTTTTTATAATGTGAGATTCAAAGTTTGAATGCTAGGTGTCAGAAACGGGCCAAAGAGTCAGAGAGGGTGCGCATTTCTAGTGCAGAAAAACGGGGCAAAAGAGTCTAAAAGTTTCCGTAATTAAGGAATTTTATATTAAGAGACATCATGAAATTAAACATCACTTTGAAAAATCTTAGTTTACACAACACTGTCAAATATAAAGATAGTTAGTCAATCAAAATGGTGTGTAAATGAAATAATCAGGAAAATGTATTATTTAAAGTGGTATATTTCATTATTTGTTTTATTACAGAGTCTGTGGCCCGTGACTTCAAAATATATTTCTCCTTCTGGCCCCCAACAAAAAAAGTTTGGAAACCCCTGGTATAGATCATGATTAGTGCTGGCAATTTCAGTAGATAGGCTTGTGCTTCTGTCATTTAAGGTTTTGTTTTAATACTGGTTTCATTAATTCTTGCCCAGTTTAATTCCATTAAAATAAATGCAAAATAAACATTAGTTTGCATATTTGATGGTTCTAAATGATGATGATGAATTGTATTAATTAGGCCAATCTATAACTGAAATATGTAGAGGAATGTAAGAACTAAACATGCAAAAGCATAATAAGAATCACTGATATATTTGAGTTTATTTACAATATTGAGATTTCAGCATGACCATAGTCTTATGAGAAACCTTTTGTACATTTTAGAACTTTTTATTAAAATTATCAGACAGTGGATTTTGGAATTTAAGTAATCATAAATAATCTAAAATTCACTTTAAAAAGTGTATTCATATTAATAGATTTTCTGCTTACAATTACAGTTGGCAATACATTATCAGCAAAATAATTTAGGTTATTTTGATATTATATCAATATATCATACATATATTATACAGCAGCTTAGTGAACAGTGTAATTCAAACTAATGTACATTTACAGCATCTGACATCCATTATAGTATGCATTACATAAATCAACTAATTCATTTTCAGATGTTTTCAGGTACACATGTCTGATAGTGGTCATTTGTGATTTTTTATTTACTTCACGTTGATGTCAGAATTATATTGTATCAGCTGAAATTATTTTTGGTCAGATCGTTACAAATTTGCGTAGTTAGAGGTTGTCATACAACCCCTGGCAAAAAGTATGGAATCACCAGTCTTGGATGAGCACTCCTTCAGACATTTCATTCTGTAAAACAAACTCTGATCAAAAACATGATACAATAATAAGGTCATTCCAAAGTGCAACTTGTTGGCTTTCAGGAACACTCAAAGAAATGAAGAAAAAACATTGTGGAAGTCAGTGAATGTTACTTTTATTGACCAACCACAGGGAAAAAAATATGGAATCACTCAATTCTGAGGAAAAAAGTATGGAATCACTCAAATTGAAGGTAGAAAATAAGGACACACCCAGTCAATTTCCTTTCCCTAAATGGACACCTGCCTCAGATTAGATCTGCTCGTTAGTCTGCAGTTAAAAACACCTGCAGTCACGACACCTTGGATGGCTCCAACAAGAGAAATGTCTCTTGAAACAAAAGAGAGGATTGTGAAACTTCTTGAAGAAGGTAACTCTTCACGCATGGTTGCTAAAGATGTGGGCTGTTCACAGTCAGCTGTATCCAAGATATGGACCAAATACAAACAGCATGGAATGGTTGTTAAAGCCAAGCATACTGGTAGACCGAGAAAGACATCAAAGCGTCCAGACAAGCAACTTAAGGCCATTTGTCTTGAAAACCGAAAAAGTACAACTAAACAGATGAAGCATAAATGGGAAGAAGCTGGAGCCAATGTATGTGACCGAACTGTAAGAAATCGCCTAAAGGAAATGGGATTTCAATACAGGAAAGCTAAAAGAAAACCATCATTGACACCTAAACATAAAAGAACAAGACTGCAGTGGGCTAAGGAGAGGCAATCATGGACTGTGGATGACTGGATGAAAGTTATCTTCAGTGATGAGTCAAGAATCTGCATTGGACAAGGTGATGATGCTGGAACTTTTGTTTGGTGCCGTTCCAGTGAGATTTATGAAGAGGCCTGCCTGAAGAAAACAACCAAATTTCCACAGTCCTTGATGATATGGGGCTGCATGTCAGGCAAAGGCACTGGGGAGATGACTGTGGTTAATTCTTCTATCAATGCACAAGTTTACATTGACATTTTGGACAGTTTTCTCATCCCTTCAATTGAACAGATGTTTGGAGATAATGAAATAATTTTCCAAGATGACAATGCATCGTGCCATAGGGCAAAAACAGTGAAGGCATTCCTTGGAGAAAGACACATTCAGTCGATGTCATGGCCTGCAAATAGTCCAGATCTCAACCCAATTGAAAACCTGTGGTGGAAATTGAAAAAAATGGTCCACAAGAAGGCTCCGACCTGCAAAGCTGATATCAAAGAGAGTTGGCACCAAATTGATGCAGAATACTGTTTGTCACTCATCAAGTCCATGCCTCAGAGACTGAAAGCCGTTATAAAAGCCAAAGGTGGTGCAACTAAATACTAGTGATGTATTTTGAATCATCTTTTGTTTGTCTGTTTTTCATGATTCCATACTTTTTTCCTCAGAATTGAGTGATTCCATATTTTTTCCCCTGTGGTTGGTCAATAAAAGTAACATTCACTGACTTCCACAATGTTTTTTCTTCATTTCTTTGAGTGTTCCTGAAAGCCAACAAGTTGCACTTTGGAATGACCTTATTATTGTATCATGTTTTTGATCAGAGTTTGTTTTACAGAATGAAATGTCTGAAGGAGTGCTCATCCAAGACTGGTGATTCCATACTTTTTGCCAGGGGTTGTATGCATGTGTTTGATCTCCTTTTCTCTGTGTCTCTTTCAGAGTTTTGCATGGTCCTCCTGCTCGGAGTGGTCAGTGGGGCTCCGTGTTCCATTTGTAGTGGACGTGTGTCCCATGACTTTTGAGCAGCTGGACTTGCTGCTGCGGCAGGTCAGCGAGGGCATGGACGGCAGCTCGGACTGGCCACCACCACAAGAGAAGGAGTGTATGGTGGTGGCCACACTCAACCTGCTCAGACTACAGGTCAGTCAGTCTTATGGAGGCCCATCAATCGTGAAAGTAACCCTATAGTCACTTTCCTGTTGAAACCTTACATTTCCTTATTTTTATTTTTTTTTTTTTAGCTGTTTTCACTTTGAAATGTAATGTGAATCTGGCAGTTGTTTTTTACATTGTATTTCGATTAATTGAGGATAGAAATGCTCCATATTTTAAATTGGGATTAAATATTTTTAGATTGACAGCCATTGGAACTCAAGGAGTTTTTTTTTTTCTTTTTCTAGGAATGGTGCAGTTTTGGAGATAATAAATATTTGTTCTTGATGGCTTCTGCTTACTATTCATACACTATTCATGCACATATGTTTGTTTGACTGATTCACACCATTTTAGATATACTATGTCAGAGCAGACCTCCCAGTCATTTTAGTTTTTATTCCTTGTTCCTCTTACTCCAACCTCCTATTAATTTTCACCCTACCCCTACCAAATCCCAGTCTTCACTTTTCCTGACGGCCAACAAACTACATATACTCAGTCAGGGCATATCCACAATCTGTAATTTTAATTATACTGACCTGCACTTATCTGTTTGTAGTTTTTTCATCCCTCATTCCTCCCATTTACTCAGTTAATTTATTTTCACACGCACAAGTAGCAGGTTTTACTTCTTCAGCCCTATCTATCCACCAACTTTAGCTGTGCATCCATCTTGCCTCCCTTCCTTCAGCGAAATGCATTTGTCTAGTTGATTTATGATATGTATGCACTACTTACGTACTCTGTTTAATATCTGTTATGCTTATATGACCGTTTTTTTTTTCTCTCTCTATCTGTGTCTGCTTTTCTCTTCTCTCCATGTTCTACAGCTCCATGCAGCCATCAGTAATCAGGTGGACCCAGAGGAGCTTGGGCTGGGGCTGGGCAGCAGCCTGCTCAACAACCTCAAGCAGACGGTGGTGACGCTGGCCAGCAACGCCGGGGTGCTGAACACGGTGCAGGCAGCCGCACAGGCTGTGCTCCAGAGTGGCTGGTCAGTTCTACTGCCAACTGCAGAGGAACGAGCTCGAGCCCTCTCCTCACTGCTGCCCAACGCAGGTCAGTCTCCCTGTGGGCTGGGACATGTGCTGTTATATCACAGATTACATCACACAAAGAGACACTCTGTGTGCCTCCAAGGTCATTTCTGCTCGTCTTACAGTGAAGATTATTATCTTGCTTTTTCTATCTGTTCTATCATGTTCAGTTCTTTATATGGAATTTTCTGAACAAATATTTGTTCACATTTTCACATTTACTCCTGTGTATCTGCAGTATTCCCATTGTAAATTATGGCTCGTATCACGATTCAGGGTTGTTGATTCAATATATTGTGGTGCTGTAAGCAAGACGATGTATTGTGATAAACTGAATGAAAAAGAAAACTTTGGCGTTAGATCCAATTGTTCTAATTGGATAAAAAGTAAAGTACAGCACTGTCACCTAGTGGGTGAGGTTTAAACACAACACTAAATGATCCATGGTCTGAAATTATCTTAACATTTGAACAAATAATTGAAAATCGACACTGCCTTTTTTTTTTAATAATACAGTATTGCAAAACAAGGAATTGTAATACTTTAATATATTGATATTTTCTTTACACCCCTATTGTAAATGTTCGTAAGCATTGAGTGATAACAGTGATTAATAGCTTAGGGGGAAAAATATAGTAGAAAAAGTAATAGTAATGTGTGTTTTTGTTTGTGTGTGTCAGCCTCTGGTAATGAGATGAGTGTGAGTCCAGGTCGCCGCTTCATGATTGACCTTCTGGTCAGCAGTCTAATGGCAGACGGGGGACTGGAGTCTGCTCTTAACGCTGCCATCACAGCTGAGATCCAGGTCAGTGTGCATTATTCAGCAGCTGCTTCATTGTTTATGAATCTGGCATTCTTCACATTTATCTTGCTTGATATACTGTACTAGTCAAACCTTTGGACACATCTCATTCCAAGTTTTATTTATTTATTTTGTATATTTTTCTCCATTGTAAGTGAATACTGAAGTCATCCAGACTATGAGGGAACACATAATGAACCAAGTAGAAACTTAGAAGTCTAGGGTGCTTTTTACCTGAGGTTTCTAAGGCTGGTAACTGTGATTATTATCATGTGCAAGTCTTTATTTTGCAAGTCTTCATCTTACCTTTTTGAAGTGATCCTGATGAGAGCCAGTTTCATCATAACATTTTTGATGGTGACTGCATTTGAGGATACTTTCAGATTTTTCGGATTTGACTGACCTTCATTACTTGAATTTTTTTTTCTTTACTAAGTTAAGAAGTTCTAGTAATAATATGGATTGTAAAATTATTTTAATAGAACACAACTGGTGCTCCTATTAATGCATCACATTAAGAGGGCAAGAAATTCAAGTAATTAACTCTTGACACATTCAGCACAGCTTTTCCAGGTGACTCTACCTCATAAAACTGATTGAGAAAATGCCAAGATGTGCAAAACTGTCATCTAATCCAGTGGTGCTACCTCGAATAATCTAAAATATAAAACTTTCAAACATTTTTCTCCATTATTTGGATGAAAATTGTAAAATAATAAAAAAACACTGGTGTGTCCAAACTTTTGACTGATACGGTATAGTAGCGAAGTCTGAACCATCCAAAAAAAGGTGTTTTCATGCTGCAAACAATAAAAAAAATGGTTCAGGTTGATCCAGACTACCCTATATGGCTAGACCATATTCCCTATATTGCAAGTTTTGAAAACGAGCATTTATAGTGAGTTATTAGAAAGCTTGTACTATTGTAGTTTTCACAAATGCAGAGTGTACTGTCTATACTTGATCTATGTATTCTGTCTGCTCATTGTTGGTCAGGATATTGAGGCTAAGAAGGAGGCCCAAAAAGAAAAGGAGATAGACGAGCAGGAAGCCAATGCGTCCACACTGCATCGCTGTCGCACCGCTCTGGATAAAGACCTCATAAACACCGGCATCTATGAGTCTGCAAGCAAGCAGAGCTTACCACTGGTCCAGCTCGTTCAACAGCTTCTCAGGTACTAAACACCTCGCTCTGCTGTATAGCCTAACCCCTCTCATTTCCTTGCACGCTGAAATAAAGCTTGTTTGTTTACTTTCATATCGACTCAATAGATGACCATATAGATTGATTTTTCCTACTTCTTGTTTGTTTCTGTACAGGAATATTGCATCACAGACTATAGCACGGCTGAAAGATGTGGCACGGCGCATTTCAAACTGCCAGGATGCAGAGCAAGTGAGTAAAGAGCGCTCTGCTTCCCTGGACCTGCTTCTACGCTTTCAGAGACTTCTGGTCTGCAAGCTCTATGTGGGAGTCAACGGCACTGTCGGAGTTGGTGGATACAGTGAGTATCGGACACAACACACACTCACTGCAGTGTTACGTAAAACCTGACCTCCACACTTCCTGACTTTAAATGACTATTGATCCTTTGTTGGTTTCATAGAGAACTTATCTAGACACTAATCTAGATTAATATAGACTGATTTCCTGGACATTTATTTGGCTTAGTGTTTTTTATTTATATATACAGCTTTGGAAAAATAAGAGAACACTTAAATATAATGATTTCCTTTGATTTTTACCAAATTGCAAAGCTCGATTTTAATCAAGAGGAAAATGGATGATTACAAGCCAACAAACCAAGCTGAACTGCTTGAATTTTTGCACCAGGAGTGGCATAAAGTTATCCAAAAGCAGTGTGCAAGACTGGTGGAGGAGAACATGCCAAGATGCATGAAAACTTTGATTTTCATACATCTTGGCAAATATTGATTTCTGAACTCTTAAAACTTTGAATATAAACTTGTTTTCTTTGCATTATTTGAGGTCTGAAAGTTCTGCCTCTTTTTAGTTATTTCAGCCATTTCTCATTTTCTGCAAATAATTTCTGTAAATGACAATATTTTTGTTTGGAATTTGGGAGGAATGTTGAACCGTAGTTTATAGAATAAAACAACAATGTTCATTTTACTCAAACATATACCTATAAATAGCAAAATCAGAGAAACTGATTTAGAAGCTGAAATGGTATCTTAATTTCTTCCAGAGCTGTATATATATTATGTAATATTATGTAATATAATAAAATAAAATATAATAATTTATATATATATATATTTTTTACAGCTTTAAGTCATCCTGAGATTTTGGGAGTGGGCTCTTTGTTGAAGAAGTACATCGCATTGCTGTGCACACACATTGGTGACATCCTGCCTGTGGCCACCAGCATCGCTTTCAACAGTCATCGCCACTTTGCAGAGGTGTCCCGTGTCATTGAGGGAGATCTTACTGGTAACCACTGGTCTCATAATGACCCAGTTCTTAACCATTTTTGGTTTTATCACTTAGGAACTGTTTTAACAATGTGTCTGAATGTTTAAAATTCTTGTTCTGTATGCGGCGCCGAGTGGTCCAGCAGACTAAGGCGCTGTCACTGTGATCAGGAGATTGGTGGATCGAATCTCAGTCATGTAGCTTGCCATCAGCTGCCGGAGCCCTGAGAGAGCACAATTGGCCTTGCTCTCTCTGGGTGGATAGATGGCGCTTTCTACCCATATCAGCACAAGGCATCTGTGAGCTAATGTATCAGAACCGAGTCGCTGTGCTTTCCTCCGAGCAGACTGTGATGCTTCTCAGCAATGCTGCATCAGCAGCAGTTTAAAAAAAAAGGCAGTGGCTGACTTCACTTGTGTCGGAGGAGGCATGTGTGCTAGTCTTTACCCTCCTGGTATTGGGGAATCACCTGTGATGGGTTAGCAGCTGAATGGGTGGCACAAGTGGCCTTACTAAATAAGGAGAAAAAGGGAAAAATTAGAAATGTAAAAAATTCTAGTTCTGTGCACCTTTAGTGAAAAACAACCCAAACACAATCAAAACAATATAAAGACCTCCAATAAAATTAATATACAAAATGTATTACATTTATTTTAAATGCTGTTTTCTAGTTTCAGACATTATGAAGGTCTTGTAATGTAATTGTTTCTTAATATTATTAAAATATTAGTAAAAAAAAAAAAATCTAAAATATATTTTGATTTATTAAAGTGGCAATCTGTAAGTTTTGGGGATTTAGAGACCTCTCTGGTGAGACTGTGTAATTGCACAGAACATGTGGAAGAATATGTTTAATACAGCTTAATGTAAATAAGTGCTGTTTAAGTTTTTAATGACATTTAATGAAACCTTTTATGAAACTTTTAAAATGTAAAGAGCAATAACGTCCAACAACCTACCAGGTTTTTCTGTTATATAATTAATTATTAATACATTGCAGGGATTGTTTGTGGCAGGACACTAATATAATTTAATTAAATTATTCCATCCCCCTCTCAAACAGCACTGCTCTTTAAAAATGTATATTATATATTAGGAGTTGCTTCTTTAATAATTATATTTAAATCTTAATTAATAGCCTGTTTACTGCTATAAATGATGACTGACCACTGATTCCAAACGTTACTGAACTAAAATGTTAAAGACTGGTGTTTATTTAGTGATTCTGAGCTGTACTGTACTGTTTACCTCATCTCTCTATCTCAGGTGTGTTGCTCCCCGAGCTGGTGGTGTCCATCGTGCTGCTACTAACTCTGGATGCGAGCCTGATGCAGGAGACTGGTTCCATCCCTTTGCTGGCTGCTCTGCTGGAACATCTGGATCGCTTTAACCACCTCGCCCCAGGCCATGAGAGAGATGACAGTGAAGATCTGGCCTGGCCTGGTCTCATGGGTGTGTGAAATCACTGAATTCTCTGCCGTTTTCGCTCTACGTAGGAACATTGTTTCGATCAAGTAAATTCCCTATCATTTTAGAGTGATGGATTTATATTTAATGTCCTTTTAGGGTCTTTTTTCAATGGGCCGAGCTCAAAGAACAACGAAGAGGTTTCTCTCATCCGCAAAGCCGACCTGGAGAACCACAACAAAGATGGTGGCTTTTGGACGGTCATTGACGGGAAGGTCTATGACATTAAGGACTTTCAGGCCCAGTCTCTTACGGGAAACACTATTCTTGGTATGCTGTATTCTAAATGGGAGTGTAGATATCTGTGCATATCTCATCACTGTAAGTTTAAACCATAGCTTTATGTGCATCTAGAACTGACTTGCTATCTGTAAGTTTGTAGCTGCTATATATCCTGGTATCATTACTCAATCTTAACATCATTGATTTTATTATCTGACTTTCTGTGCAGGCTGGTGGATTTGGTTTCAGATAAGGAATGTCATGCTTTCTTCTTTTTTTTTTTAGCTCAGTTTGCTGGAGAAGATCCTGTGGTGGCTTTAGAGGCTGCTCTACAATTTGAAGACACCAGGGAGTCAATGCAGGCTTTTTGCGTGGGACAATATATGGAAGTATGGGCTTAATGTTTTCTTATTTAGCATATTAAAGCCCCTTTTAATAGATGTGATGCCAGAATAACCAACTCTGCCATAACTGTCCTTTCCAGCCCAATCAGGAGACCGTGACGACACCGGACCTGAGCAGCCTGTCCTCTCCTCTTATAGACACTGAGAGAAACTTGGGCCTGCTGCTTGGCCTGCATGCCTCCTTCCTGGCCATGAGCACACCACTCTCTCGAATAGAGATAGAATGTGCCAGTGAGTGTTTTTTTTTTTTTTTTTTCCTCTTTCTCTCTCTCTCTCTCTCTCTCTCTCTCTCTCAACTCACCACTCTAGCTTGAATCCCTCCATCATTGAATGCAACACAGCTGTATTTTAAAATATATTCATTTGATATTTAACCATATTAGTCCTGACCTTGGTGTTGATGTGTTAGTAGTGTGTGTTGTGCTGGTATGAGTTGTTTATCCTGTAAGAAGTGCCCAATTCCATCCCAACCAAAGCAACACACACACATTTGAGTATTTTCCTTGTTAAAAATGCAGATAACCACTTTATTACCATAGTTTAATGTGTAGTTTCAATGTTTTTCTACTCATTTTCTTCATATCAAGCTAAGAATAGTAGTTTGTCTCAGTAGCCGCTAGCTAGACAACTTTCTTAAGGAACCTAGCAGCAACCTAGCTGCTGTATAACTAATTAAGTGCTTCACTGCTAACTATATATCTGTATTGGGTACTTGATTTAATGTCCTACTTCCTTTATGGGGAAATATTTCACCCCTTCCCTTTTGTAACTCTGTTCTAAGTGGAAGGGTTAACTTGAAAACATGGGATAGGGGTACAAAAGTGAAATGGGATTGGGCCTTAATAGAAAAGACCAAGTGCTATAAGGAACTAACCACGTTTTTTTTTTTTTTTTAAGTTTCTGTCACACATACAGTTTTTTACCATGGGTTCTTTTGGGTTATGATGCATTTATTCAGTTATTTCGACCATCATATATATTATGAAGAACTTGTGTGACGTGTCATATCTGCCTTGTTCTTTTAGAGTGGCTCCAGTCATCAATCTTCTGTGGCGGTCTGCAGACCAGTCAGATCCATTATAATTATAATGAGGAGAAAGATGAGGACCATTGCAGCTCTCCAGGGACCACTACACCTGACAAAGCCAAACTCTACTCCCGCAGAATCACCCTCAGCGACCACGCACAGCCCTTTCTGCAGGCTATTGCTGATAACACTACCCAGGACCACACTGTGAAGGTACATGCACACTGAGTACTATATACTATAAATCAACAGTATAGTTGATTGTTTGAGTTTTTCAATAACAGCTTTTGTATTTCAGTGCTGTGAAATGTTGCTGTCACTTCTGTCACTGTGTAACAGCAGTGCTATGCCCTCAGTTAACTTCTTATTTTTGTATTCCAGGACTTTTTATGCCAAATCGAGCGGTGCTGTAAGCAGTATCATCTCATCACACCCATCACTTTCCCGCCAGAGCACCCTGTGGAGGAAGTGGGCCGCCTGCTGCTCTGCTGCCTTCTTAAACACCAGGACCTCGGTAACCTAGCAACTGCCCTTCAGCACACACTTTTTCACATTTTCTACACTTTGAATTGCCTTGCCCTCCTAGATTCCTGTAATCATTATGGGTGATGTCTGCTTGTTTCATTGCTCTCAGTAGGAGTAACATAAAGTACATAATACATAATTCAGCGTTCCTTTTATTTATAGTTCTTACAAATGTTGTAAAATCACAATCATGGCCAGTATAAGTTTTAACAAAAAGAAAAAAAACGACTTCTGCAAAAAGAAATGTCAAATAAAAATATATTTATTGCGAAATAAAGGATTGCATAAATATTCAACACCTTTCCTTTTGGGCTCTAAGCGGTCCAGTAGACTAATGCGCTGCCACTATCATCTAAGGATAGCTGGTTTGAATCCTGTCCAAATCATTCTTCTTGCCATCAGCAGCCGGAGTCAGAGAGAGCACAATTGGACATGTTCTCTCTGCGGGGGTGGACGGTGGGTAGATGGTGCTCTCTCCCTACATCACTACTAATGTAATGTTGGTCAGCACAGGTGTCTGCTAGCTGTATCGAAACCAAAAATACCCAGTGATGCAATAGTAGCAATAGTAGTTTAAAAAATGGTGGGTGGCTGGCTTCACATGTGTTGTAAGAGGCACGTGCTAGCCTTTACGCACCCTCTTTGTATTGGGGAGAGTGATGGGAGGTGTGGTTGGGGCAGTTGGCCTTCAAAATTGCAGAGAATTTTTTATTTATTTATTTATTTATTTTTTTTTATAGAAAGCAACTGGTGCTAGTACTCTCGCAATTAATGAAATAATGAAATATTGCTCAAATGATTCACAGTCTAAATAAAACCTGTCTGGAAGATCCCAGCACAGTATTTTTGACTACAAATACACCATTAAGACATTTAAGAAATTTGCTTAAGGAACCTCTTGATGTAGAGAAGATGAGGAAGTGCCTTCTTAAACAGGTGGGGAATGTTTCCTTACGACTTCCTTAAGGCGGTATGTTGGCATTTTTAAAGACAGCAGTTTGTATAGTGTTGTAGTTGTTTGCTACATTATTTGCTTGGCTGATGAGATGAAGGAAATCAAACATCAGACAAAAAACATGCATTACCTCATCAACTTTTTTTTGGTTTGTTTTTGACTATATACAGTTATGATTAACTGTATTTTTGACTACAAATACACCATTAAGACATTTAAGAAATTTGCTTAAGATCTGTCCACGTCATCTGCTGTGATTGCAGCCAAATGTGCGTTTACTTAATAATGTCTTTTTTAATTTATAATATTTAGAAAATACAGGCCATTATTCTATATATAAAAGCAATAAGAAGGAAATCTATCTAAAGGGGGGACATTTTAAAGTATGCTGTATGCTGTAAATGTTCCTTTTTGAGAGGTAAACTAATTGACACCTATTGCTTTTTGTCCTTTTCTGCAGGTCACGTCGCCCTCTCGCTGGTCAATCAATGTGCCTTGGCTGTGGACCAGGGGAAACAAAGGTCCCTCCCCAAATCTGTGATTGATGTGTGTCGCATGGTGTACCAGGCCAAGTGCTCTTTAATCAAGGTAAGATTCTATTAGGGTGGTTTGATTAGCCCTCTACCAAGCAAAAAGCTCAATTTTATGATTGTTTCTCCGACTCTCTCTCTCTGTTTTACAATCTCACCATTTCTCCCTCTTGTGTTCTCCTCTCTCTTTACCCATCAACAGACCCATCAGGAGCAGGGCCGCTCCTACAAGGAAGTGTGTGCTCCTGTGATCGAGAGGCTGCGATTTCTCTTCAATGAGCTGAGGCCTGCTGTCAGTAATTACCTGTCCATTGTGTGCAAGCTGAAGCTGTTGAGCTCGCAGCCTCGCTGGAAAATGATCACCCGGAAGCTGATCAGGGAGTGCAGGAAAAAGAGAGGTGAGCTGTCAGTTATGGTCAGTTAGTGGAAATAATGCTCAAATCTAGTCCAGAGAATAAACTTTGTTCTCTTAAATTTGTCACCAATAGTTTTTTATATAAGCCTGTTTAGTCAGGTAAGAATTAGGGCTGTAAATCTCTGACCTCCTTTCCAAAGGATTATAATCGAACTGAACTTTTGTAACACCTCAGGAGATATTTTTTTTTTCGCAAATACACAAACATGCTGGAAAGAAATTTCTTGTGTTTTTTGCACTATAAGGCACACCAGATTATAAGATGTGTTATGTGGCACTTGTAAGGAACAGGGGTGTCACCATGTCTTTCTTTTACTTCCTGCCTGTAACGCTTAGATAAGTTACGTAAACAAAACTGTAATTCTTGTAAAAACTGTAAAAAATATATATATATGATACATTTTATTTATATATTTTAAAAAATTGTTTAGAATTAAGTGTCCAATGTCCAAAAGATCAGCCACTGCCTATAATTATGTATTTTTACAATTAATATGACTGTTATAATGATTTTGGTTATTTCTGTGACTTCTTTACTCTCAGTGCCTAAGAAGTCAGAATCTGCTGATGTGGAGGAGTGTAAGCAGGAGAGGGAGAGGGAAGGGACCAATGAGGAGGAACCTCCACCACCCATAAGCCCCACACCCGTAGACAAGAAACAAATCACCGTCAAATCACCTAAGGTACACCATTTAAAGAGAAAACAGTCTTTTTCCTGTGATTGCTTACATTGTCTCTTTTACTATTTTGTGACCTAGCTTTTCTGTTTCTTTTTATTGTTCTGTGCAGCTTTTGTATCTTGTAGCTTTTGTAGCTCTACAGACATGAAAATTAGAAAAAAAACATTGAACATATAACACAGAATCTCCAGCAACAGAGGCAAGGAAAAACTCCCTCAGAGCTGGAGGAGGAAGAAACTTGGGGAGGAATCAAGGCTCACTTGTATCTTGTATCACATGTACTATCAAGGATAATATATAATTCCTCTTCTAGTCAGACAACTTATAAATGAATGTTAAAAGTCATTCATCATATTTAAAAGAAATGCATAATTTTAGTATTGTTACAGGGTTTGTTTTCAGTAGACTTGCTAACTTTAGTTGATGATGTACTTTTATTGTGGTGTAGCCTGAAATTGGTAACTGTATCATCTATGCTTCTGATTTTCTCTTATTTTTCTGCTCATTACCTTCACTGTCTCTGTGTGCAGCAGGATAAGTGGCAGCCCCTGCTCAACACTGTGGCCACTGTTCAGAAATACCGCTGGTTGAAGCACAGCGTGCAGAGCCCGTGCTCTCAGTCCAGCCTCATGGGTACCATAGTGGAGTTCGCTCTCAAAGAGGAACCTCTTGATGTGGAGAAGATGAGGAAGTGCCTTCTTAAACAGGTGGGGAATGTTTCCTTACGACTTCCTTAAGGCGGTATGTTGGCATTTTTAAAGACAGCAGTTTGTATAGTGTTGTAGTTGTTTGCTACATTATTTGCTTGGCTGGTAAGATGAAGGAAATCAAACATCAGACAAAAAACATGCATTACCTCATCAACTTTTTTCATGGATCATTCTATAGAAATTCTGTAGAAAAATCCCTTAAAATGGCAGTCCGTATTATTTTGTTTGTAAACTGAAAGCAGAAGAATTTCTGAGTGGAAAAGGGATAAAATATTGTGTTTAATGGTGTACATGTGTACATGAACCACCATCCCTGCTAAGCCTAATATATTTATTCAAAAAACTGGAATGTCAGGTGGCTATTCGCGGGAGTTCTTCTGCCCACGTCATGCGTCTTTACGTACTTAAGTCACACATACTTAGACACCTCTAAAAGAGGATCTGACTAAACCTGAGCGGCTGGTGGAGCAATGGAGACTTCCGAAGGGGAAACTGAAAGCTCAGTTGCTCATTCAATCATAGTAAAATCAAAAAACAACAAAAAAAATGAAGTTTCTGACTGAGCGCGCTCTCTCTCTCTCTCTCTCTCTGACTGAACATAACCTGGAATCGGAATTATCCAGTCTAAAAGGAGACCGCATCACACCTGCTCAGTTTAAAATGATTCTTCCGCACGCTCTGTGCAATTACCCATTCATCCCCCAAAATCCCAAAATGTATAGACATAAGCTTTAAACAATTATTTTCCTAGTGTTTAAGTTAGACTGAGTTATTCTAAAACTTTTTTGCTTTATGACTACACATAAATGATAGCATAAATATGTATATATATTTTGCTTTTTGTGTTTTGCATAAACATTGAGAGAACCAATAAAATGCAACATATTTAAAAAAAAACAAAAAAAACAATGACATTGTAACCATTTTATAAAATGTAAATCACAATTAATTTACTAAAATAGTTCACCTCACTGACTTTAGTTTTAAAAAGCTTTATCTGAAACTGAAAAGAGTGTTTGTGTTTGTCTGATCACATGACCTGTTGTTCTCCACTCGTCTCAGCTGGAACGAGCTGAAGTGAGGCTAGAGGGCATAGACACCATGCTGAAACTAACATCCAAAGGCTTCCTGCTGCCCTCTGTACAGTATGCCATGCTGTGTGGCTGGCAAAGGGTGATCCCTGAAGGGCCTAATATAGGGTAAGTGAGCAACAAAATAAAAAAAAAGTGCTTTGGAACTATGGGAAATGGATTAAGGAGATACTGTATATATAATTTTGTGTCTTATTTGTACGTTTTTCTGTAGGGAGCCTCTGTCGGACTGCCTGAAAGATGTGTACCTCATTCCTCCCTTTAACCGCATGTTGCTGGAAGTCACCTTCGGTAAACTGTACAGCTGGGCCATCCAGAACGTCCGCAACATACTGCTGGAGGCCAGCGTCAAATTTAAAGAACTGGGTATGCCTAAACAGAGATTCTAGATCCTGTTCAGATCTTTCAGAAGCTTTAGTGTAGTGTGTTAGTGAGCACTGTAAACCCTCCTTTATTTCTCCGCAGGAGTGCAGCCTGTGCCTCTGCAGACAATCACAAACGAGAACCCAGCAGGGCCAAGTTTGGGCACCATTCCTCAGGCACGTTTCCTCCTGGCCATGCTTCAAATACTGACCCTCAAACATGGAGCCAACAGCCTCAGCTTGCTGCTCAACTCAGGCGCGCTGGCCCTAACACAGAGTGTTCTGCGTCTCATTGGTCAGTACTGAACTCCTTCACTGTCATTCAGTCCTCATTTTCATGTCGTACCTATTGTACACGTTAGGTGTAGCTTTCTGTCTGACCGTTACAACTGCTATAAAAAAGCAATGCTAAAATGCTTCATTGTACTGTCTCTTACTGTGTGAGACTGAATAGCATAACTGGAATAGATTTTGCAATGTTAGTTAAGTAAATTGAGCTTTTGACGTGACCAAATAAATAGGGACAAAAGATTGCTGGACATTTTAGACACTGGAGAGCCCACTTGATTTATGTCAAATAATTTAGTGTCAGCTTAATTTAGGACAACTATATTCACAATATTTTTGCTGGAAGCAGAAATGGAGTGTGGCTTCACCTTTGATTAGTGCTGGGCAGTTAATTACACCCAGTCACAGTACACACAATACAGGTCAAAGGTTTTAGAACACCTCTATTTTTTTGTTTTCCAGAAACAGTGCTCTCTGTTCTCTGGCTGCTGTAATTTCTGTAAAGAAAAGACTTATACTTTTAATAGTTACAGAGATATTGTTTCTGTATATTTTTCTAATTACCGTATTTTTCGGGCTATAAGGCGCACTTAAAATACTTATTTTTTCCCAAAAATCGTCATTGCGCCTTATAATGCAGTGCGCCTTGTGTATGGATTTTGCTTGTGTTTACTGACCTCGATTTTATGTGGTACACGGCGCTCTGTTGTGCAGAATTCCTCACCCACGCCAGAAAAAGATCCCCCTCTTGGGCTAGCGCGCGGTTACCTTTGACTGCCGTACTGCCTCTCGGCTGTGGCTCAGGGTAGCTAGTTTCCACTGTAGCTCCGTGGCCAGAACAAGGTGCCGGTAAACTTTCCTTTCCACCCGTTCTGGGGTAATAGCACAAACTGTTTCTTTTTAGCGCCCACTTCTAAGTAAAGTTAACCTCTTAACACGCGCTGGCCCACCGGCGGGCCAGAAATATTTAATATTTCATAACTGGCTGTGTTTCTGAATAGTTATGAACAGTTACAGGTTCAATATAGACATCCAATATACCATTTTAAAGCTTAGAATCTCTGCTTTTGAGCTATTTAGCCTATTTAGCGGAATATCCTTTCAGAAAATAAACATTTAGGGCGAAATACGCCTTGGTTATGATTTTAATAATTCATAACTCTCATATTTGCGTTTATCGTTCGTCCATATTTCATCGAATGCGGTCATGTCATACACCATTCGAACCGTCTGGCTCTCCGGATTCCAGAACTGTGCTTTTACTGTAGGATGTGTGTTTCATGAATTAGAGCTGCGTCAGAGCGCATGTTTCCAGTAATAAAAGGCTCTCCTTTTGTCCTGGGGTAACCTCCGGTCACTGCCGCCACCCCCCGAACACACACCCGCGCTCAGCCACAGGTCCTACCTTCAAAACGCGTCCAGACTAAAGAGAATCCATCAATCCAGTCTCCTGTAATCCACAGTTATATCCAAACAGCGCTGGAAATCACTTCATCCAGAAATGAAACTTATCCAATCTTTATCTCTGTTTTAAAACCGTTTTATTCACCGAATTCGGCACAACACGCTATTATAGTCAGAAGCCTCGCGGAGTAATGCGGTACTTGCTGTGCTTCAACATAATATTATGGTCTGTCGGAGCGTTGCGGCTACCGTTGTCAGGAGCGTCGCGGAGTAATACGTACTTGCTGTGCTTCAACATAATATTATGGTCTGTCGGAGCGTTGCGGCTACCGTTGTCAGGAGCGTCGCGGAGTAATACGTACTTGCTGTGCTTGTTGATTTATTGCTCAGAGATGTTGTTATTTTTCACAGATATTGTGAAGGATTTATTGCTCAGTTATTGTTACTGATATAAATAAAGTTTCATTTAGTGCGCCTTATAATCCAGTGCGCCTTGTGTATGGACTAACACTAAAAATAGACCGTTCACTCATCGTGCACCTTATAATACGGTGCGCCTTATAGTCCGAAAAATACGGTATTATGATGAAAGTGTAAATGTGCTGTGTGCAAGTGTGTAAATGCTGTAAAGTACTGAGTGTAGTAACACAATCTGTTCCAACACTGCTTTACTACAAAGGCTTTGTAAATTGACATTAAAAAAATCCATTTCCAATGCTCAGTTTATTTTTATTACTACTTTTACAAATGATTTTTTCTAACAGTATGTGACTTTTTTTATAACTTTTTTTCAGTGTGCTTTTTTTTTTTTTTTTAAATATTAAAATTTAGTTTGTTGTCCTTTGTTGTCTTTAAAGGCCCTGGCAGTTTATTGCTGCCGAATTTTGTACACTGGATTTTGTACCATTTCCGTGAAACAGGGGGGTGTTCTAAAACTTGTGACTGGTAGTGTACGTGCATATACATATTGGGTAGTTTGGTCAAGAAACCTGCAATTTTCATATTTTGCACTTATATAAGCACCTTTTCCAGTATGATGGCTGCCTGTAAGGTTGAACAATACAGTTTTACTAAAATTTTCTTAATTAATAAACAGTCAGTATTGAACAACAATCAAAACTATTGTCCAGGTCAAAACTAGTGTTTTATGATGGCATATGAACTATGGATGTACCAATGCAAAGAGACAGTTTTGTCTTGTACACATCAACTAATACTGATGCTAATACATTAACAATTTGCTTGCAAGGAAATTTATTATTTATAGAGGACTAGAAATGCTGGATAGATATTTTACCAGAGTAGCCAGTATTAAATTGTTATCTCACCAGATGTTTTATAATTCTCTGCTGTAGCAATATAATTCTAACATCATTGATTATTGATACACAGGATTTAGGAGCCTGCAAAATTCATACAGTAGAATAAGTGATGAGTAGAAGTGTGGAAGTTTTTAATGATATGTATCAACCTACAACATCTGCAGGTCCCAGTTCAGACAGCACGGAGGAGGATCTGAGCTCTGGTGTTCATGGAGGCTCAGCCACAGTACTGGAGGAGTCTCGGAAAGAGACCGTCCCCGCTCCCCTCCCTGCCTCTGGCCCTGAGCTGGCTGCCATGATGAAGATTGGCACCAGAGTGATGAGGGGACAGGACTGGAAGTGGGGTGATCAGGTGGGTGACAGCTATAGGTGATACTTCTTGGGAGTCAATGTAGCCACACACATTTCATCAGAGCTATTTTTAGCAGTCAATTTCAGACATGTAGTGTAGTGCACTAAACTTATAATTCATACCCATGCTACTTAATCCTGGTCCTGGAAAACCCATTAGCCTGCAGAGCTTCACCTGTTCCGGCCTCAACACAGCTGATCCAGCTCATCAGTTCATTATCGAGCTCTTCATGATGTGGATCAGATGTTTCGGGGCAGTGAATATTTGAAATTGTGCTGGAGGATTAGGAAATATGTTTTTAATGGTTGTCTTGTGAACAGCTTCATGCTTGAGCCTGTACATGTGTTCTGTTTCTTCTCCAGGATGGCCCTCCTCCAGGTCTTGGGCGAGTGATTGGGGAGTTGGGGGAGGATGGCTGGATTCGGGTGCAGTGGGACACCAGCAGCACTAATTCCTACAGGATGGGCAAAGAAGGCAAATATGACCTCAAACTAGCAGAGCCTCCTCCTGCTACACAGCCTGCTATGGAAGATTCTGACACAGAGGATGATACTGGTCAGTGCTTTAATTCTGCCCATTCCTGGTTCATAAAGTATTGTTGTCATCCATATTTCAGAGTCAGCTATGTGGCTGACTGGCCAGTTCTGATCTGAATGGCCAGATTAGATTTCATGAGAAACAACAGTAAACAAACGTGCATAAACATATCAGTGTGAGCAAGCAGGATGGGTTCATTCATATTACAGTCAGATGCAAGTCTCTTACATTCAGAGGTGTCAAGTAACGAAGTACAAAAACTTTGTTACCTTAAGTAGAAATTTTTCTTATCTATACCATATTTTTCGCACTATAAGCCACACCGGATTATAATGAATACTATCAATAATTTTTTTATTTTCTGGTCTATTTTCATACTTAAGGTACATCAGATTATAAGGCGCATTTTATGCGACACCAGTAACTAGTAGTAGAAACAGGGGTTTTATCAGATCCTTCTAAATGTTAAGTTATGTTAAGTAAACAAAACTGTAATTCTAAAAAAAAAAAAAAAAAAAAAAACAATTTCAGACAAGTCAAACGAGCACTAGATGTAAATCTACACAGATTTCTCTCCTGAAAACTGTTTTTTAAGTGAGTAAAGTGAGCATATCCGTTTATTTACAGTAAGCATAGATTTACAGATTTCCACTAAAGCTGGAGCATTAGCATTAGCGGCTAACAGCTAGCGGTTAGCGGCTAATGCTGCCTGACAGCACTACATTGAGTAAACCTGAGTGTTTTGGTATACCAGGGTGATATTAGCTAGCGGTTAGCTTGTTTTACCACGATAAACAAGCAGGTTACAGTCTGACATGCTCCCCTCTAAATGGCGAAAGAGCTAGCACAGTTCGCGGGATATGCTAATGCTGCCCCAACAGTGCTAGCCAGGATTGATGATACTTACCTCTGAATGGTTAGTATTATTGTTACTTCTCTTTTATTTTAGCTTGTTTTCATTACGGCTTCTCATCATTTAAAATAAAAATCTATCCAGATAAATCTCTCCATCTAGATAGAGTGAATTTGATTGTGGTTGGAGGAGAAGTATAAACATATATACCATTCTCACACCCTATTGGTTTATACATACTCCAACACACCTGCGCACATCACACCCCCACTCCAGCAAGAATATAGAAGACGTATGTCTCAGTAATCATATATGCAGTTGAAACAGGGTCTGGGGCATTCCCATATTTTTGAACATTAACATTTTAATATAACATTATAGTCATTATGGCTTTTAGGAAAATGTGTTATGGGGAGGGGGTAGTGCACAATAGGACCCAGCATGAAAATGTCATATTACAATTACACAGTTTTCAAAATGTTTATTTATTTATTTATTTTTTCTAAAAAGCTGTGAAGCTGTGTTGTCTTGATAATAATGTGTAGGCTTCATAAATCATATGGTAGTCCCTAATTTCCTGATTTCCATTCTGTAATGTTAGAAGGAGAGGTAATGGAGAAGAGTACGCACCCCACGGCCGTTATGTTGACCAGCACAGTGAATCTGCTGAAGACTCTGTCTCTTTCGGCTGGAATTCATGCGGAGGTGATGCAGACTGAAGCCACCAGGACTCTGTGTGGTCTTCTTCGCATGCTGGTGGAGAGTGGCGCCAACGACCCGACTGGTAATTTAATCCTCAGTCTGCTGTGATATTGGAGATAATGCTGCTAAGCTTTGTGCAGAGCTTAAATGATTTACAAGAAAAATAAATAACATGAATTTCCCTTCACTCTGTGTGTTTGTCTCTCAGGTTGTCCATCTCACAGGCTGGTGTCTCGAGAGCAGCACAGGAGTTGGTGTACTTTGGGCTTTATCCGCAGCATAGCGCTCATGCCTCAAATGTGCAGCACTCTGAGCTCCTCTGCATGGATCAACCTGCTTATACGCATTGTGGAGGGCCACCAGTCTTTTACAGCAATCACATTACAGAGACAGGTATAGCCCATTTCTTATTTTTATCCAGTTTTGTTACTAATTTACAAGGCTAGTTACCCAACCCACTCCCCTTATCACTAGTGATGCCCCAACACCAGGAGGGTGACGACAAGCACATGCCTCCTCCGATACATGTTAAGTCAGCCACAGCCTCTTTTTTACTGCTGCTGATGTAGTATTGCCAAGTAGCATCACAGTGCACTCGGAGGAAAGTGCAGACTTCTTGTGTTGATTGACTTGACCGTTTGGAGTGATGAGGGGAGAAAGCACCATCTACCCACCCAGAGAGAGCAAGGCCAATTGCGCTCTCTTTGGGCTCCGGCAGCTGATGGCAAGCTACATGAACAGGATTCGAACCAGTTTGTTAGTTGCTCATTAGCTGAACACCTCCTTAACACAACAGTCAGTTCAGGTGCGTTTGTGATGTTCGGACACGCAAATCCGATTACAGAGTATTATTTGCATAATCTCATCAGATCAGATTTGAGAAACAAACCCGATTGGCCTGCAGTCTGAACATAGCCCTTAATGCACAGCTAGTCTGTTAAAACTCATGCTTTTGAAGTAAAACGTCATTGTCTTCACATCGCAGGTTTTTGCTGTGTATAACATTTTATAACATTTTTAAATTGGCTGAATTATTTATTTATTTATTATTTATATATTTTTTCTTCTTTATTCCCTCCTCCCTCTTTTTAGATCCTGGCACTCCGGTTACTGCAGGCAGTGCTGCCGTCCTGGGATAAGATGGAGCGCTCCCAAGATATGAAGTTTTTGGTGGAGAAGCTATTTGGCTTCCTGGGCAGCCTTCTCAGCACCTGCTCCTCAGACCTGCCACTGCTCAGAGGTAGTGTAGACATAAACCCCACTGCGATGGACTCTGCTTTGGGCCTGTACAAACTAAAACGTTGGCTTTTTTGCTTTCCCTTGTTTTAGAAACAGTTGATAAATATGACTTTCATTTTACCTTATACTGTAGGCACTCTGTAGCTATTTAAAAAAAAAAAAATTTACAACATCTCTCATTTGCTTTACAGAGGGTTCTCTGCGTAGAAGGAAGTCTCGCCCACAGGCCTCTTTGACAGCCACTCACAGCAGCACGCTGGCGGAGGAGATTGTGGCTGTTCTGCGTACGCTGCACTCTCTCAACCAGTGGAATGGCCTCATCAATGAGTACATTAACTCTCAGCTCAGTGGCATTGGAGACGTGATGGCTGGACGTGTGTCGGAAGCGGTAAAAGCCTATAGTTTTTTTTTTTTTTTTTTTTTTTTTTTCTTCATATTTTGCATAATTGCTGAAATCTTAATCTGAAGATTTTGTTGGGGTAGAGAGAGTAAGGTGGTCTTGTCTGTTTCTCTCTCTCTCTCTCTCTCCCTTTCTCCCCCTCTCTCTATATGTCTCTCTCGATCAATCGCTCTCTCTCTCTGTCTTTCTGTTAGACACTGCTGGAGGAGTACTTTCCAAATGCAGAAGCTCCGGTAGTGGGCAGTCTAATGGCTGTGCTGGCGGTGATCGGTGGAATTGATGGACGTCTCCGATTGGGTGGTCAAGTGGTCCATGAGGAGTATGGGGAGGGCACAGTCACGCGCATCACTCCTAAAGGACGAATCACTGTGCAGTTTTACGAAATGAGGACGTGCCGAGTGTGTTTGTTAAGCCAGCTCAAACCGGTATGTGATGATTTCGTGTAAAATCAATTGTACAAAAATAATAACCATAGATTTGTTTTTGATATTCAAGCCAGTCCAAATCCAGGTCCTTTGGCCTGATTGTGCAATTGAGGTTTATATACATATTTTTGCATTTTCATACTAAATGTAAATTCAACCTCTTTTTCTTTGTTGTTTGTTTGTTTTTTAGCTGCCTGTATTGTCCTTCAGTGTTCAGAACCTGCCCTTTACAGAGCCTATGCTGGCTGTGTGGGCTCAGCTTGTCAACCTGGCAGGGAGCAAGCTGGAAAAGCAGCGCATGAAGACATCCCTCAGCAGAGGACTTGCTGGTAGAGTCTTTTTTTCTTCTGTTCACACACACTAGAATAAGATTACGTTGGTGAAGAGAACAGAACTTAGTAAATCTCCTGTTTCTTTCAAAACCTGTCTGTTTTCTTATGGCTACACCCAGTTACGTCGACTGTAGACCCTGTATGTCAGCAAGGGGGGGCTTGGAAACATCTGCCTGTATCCCCTTTTTTATGTAATTGATGTTTAAATCACCAAATGTCTTGATGTAAACACCCCTAGGTGCATTGTGAATGGGTTATGACTTTATCACTTAAACCACATTCAGAGGGAGTTAGAGACAGTTTTTTTTAACCTCTTTTACTATAATTTCTGCTGCATTCCATTTACTTGATGTTCTAGTTAACTATTCAGATATTCTTTATCATTTTATTATTGTCCCAGGTTAGCATTGTTAACAATACTAGATGATGCATCATACAGTATTTTATGCAACCAAACCCCATGGGTACACGTCCACACATAGAGGTTGGACAGTACTTTGCAAATGACTGATTTAACAAGACACTAATAGATTGAAGTCATAATAAGCTATATAAAACTACTGCTTTTACTGCTGTTGATGTGCGGTGCAGACATTCTGGAGTTTAGGGTTGAAATCCAACCTGTTGGAGTATTAAAATTTCCTACTTAAAAAGCAAATTCTGAGATCTGAGCTCAACTAAAATGAGGCATTATTCACATGCTCTTTGATCAAGACAATTTTGACGAGGAAACTTGTTGTTTACAGGAAGTAAAACAGACTTGCTTATTGTGTAAGAATGGATTTGATCTGGTCAAGCTGGGGATGCATTTTAATTAGTGCAAACATGTGTAAACAGAATCCGCTTAATCAGTATATCAGGATACTATCCAGATACAAAAATGCATGTAAACGCCACGTTTATACAGGCCTTTGATATATATTATGTTTTCATGTGATCTTGCAGCAGACCAGGTGGACTTGCACTTGCTGCGGTGTCAACAGCTGAGACTGTACATCCTAAAAGCTGCACGGGCATTGCTCTCCCACCAGGACAAACTCAGACAGATCCTTTCACAGCCGGCTGTTGCAGACACCAACCCTAACCCCAGTGGTAATACCTCACATATATTCCCTGTGTGTGAAATGTAAGAAATGCTTTCAGTTCAGACAGGAGTGGACCCAGTCATGTCTGAGTGTATTTATCTAGCCTTCTGTTTTCTAATGACAACAAGCTAAACACCCATATCTAGCAAAAAGCTGTCCGTACCCTTTCCATCATAGTTTCTCTTTGATTTAGATACAGAGACTTTCATTACCTTGTTAGTGAGATAGTGTGGGCAGCAAGGCATTAAGTCAGCTTTTTTTTGCATTTCAGACGCAGCCATTGTTTTAATTGATAGATCTTTGTATGTTTAACCCCCACCCCAAAGATAAAAAGGAAAATTGCTGTGAAATGAATGTTTCTTCAGCAGCTCTCTCTCCCACTCATTGCTCACAAAGCACAGAGTCAGTGTTGTGTAGTTTGTGGGTGGACATCTGTGGACTTCACTTGCGTTAAAGCATCCATCAAGCCAATATGGTCATCATGGGGGTGGACAGTGTGTGTGTGGATAGTGATTACTAAGGGTTGTGTTTGGGGAAATCCCTGTCCATTTTTCTTAGCATCTTGTTAAACATCTAATGTAAGGGATTTGCTGCCTCCTGGTGGTTGCAGATGGTGCTTGCATTGTGGTTCCAATAAAATATAAGGGATTTGTGACTAGTAGTCATTTGGTGTGAGTTGATGTTGTAAATTCACTTCACAAAATGGTGAATTGGAATATGTATGTGTGTTTTGTACAGAGGAACCGGTTGTGTCATCTCCTGATGTAGGAGATTTGTCCCCAGAGGGTCCTCTGCCTCCTCTTATCCTCCTCCAGCAGCTGCTCTCTGCTGCTACTCAGCCTTCACCCATCAAAGCAATCTTCGACAGGCAGGAGCTGGAGGTCAGTGCCTAACCATGTACTTCTCATCTTGCCTTTTTGTACTAGACAGTAATTAGATACCAATATTTATCACATTAATTTTAATCACAAATGTTTTAAATAATTCTAAAATCCTTTTTTCAAACAATTGTTTTTTATTTTAATATCTCTCAGAACATGCCCAAAGACAGCTGCATTGAGCAGCCAGCTTTATGCTGGTGTTCTGAGTTTAATTTCTAAGGAAAAGAGTGGACTACAGACATTACACGTATTATATCAAACAGCACGACTTATCTTTTATCCTTTCTAAACAGTACAGTGCAATCAGTTATCAAAAATATACGATTAATTTGTCTAGGAATAACAGTTAGCATCGCCAGTCCAGCTGTTGTGGCTAATCTGCTAGTAAGCTTCATTGTAAGAGTCATGAGTTCTTAAGCCAAATTGTATAAAAGATAAAACATATTTACTAACAAATAATGAAGAATAGTTTTTTATTGTCTTTGGAAATATCTAAATTGCATTAATATTTGCATCTCAAATTAAGACAAATGTTAAGAGCCTAAGATCTCCTGAAAAAACATCAGTCATGTGTGATATATATATGTATATATGTATATATATATATATCTTTGTGTCCTGGCTCATCTATCTCTTCTTTCCAGGCTGCAGCTCTGGCTGTGTGTCAGTTCCTGGCAGTGGAGTCCACTCACCCCTCATCTCCGCTGTTTGAGGAGAGCAGTTCTAGTGAGGCCACCACTCCAGTCACTGTACAGCATGTTCGACCTCCTAAGCAGAAGAAACACAAGACTTCTCCCGTGCCTCCAGCACCCATAGTACTGCAGCTTATGGAGATGGGCTTCCAGAGGAAAAACATTGAGTTTGCCCTTAAATCCCTATCTGGAACCACTGGCAGCGCCTCTGGAGTTCCAGGTAATGTTATTCTGTGTTATCAGCATGTCGGTGTAGTGTATGATTTGATGGAATTACACAATATACTATTAGATAACAGTATAACTTTTTATTTTTATTTTTGTTTTTAGTATTTCTAATAGATGTTGCTATTTACTAACATCCCGCTTTGTATTGTTTAAGCCTGTTGTACAGAATTTACATTTACATTTCTAGAACTTCTTATAATTTTAAGTGTATATATAGCACTGGTTGGGTAAATTTAAACCAAATGTAATCATGGCATTCATGATTAGAATTATACAGTTCAGGTAATTGTATTGTGTTTTGTTGGTATTTCTGTGGGGATATAAAGACAAAAAAAGTATATTAAGGCTGTTAAATAGGCTGTTATTTAAAAAAAAAAAAAAAGAAAGAAAAAAGGCAAAATTAAGTGCCTGTATTTGGCCTTTAGCCAAATTTTTCATCAGATTTGCGTGTTTTGTTTCTTCTCTAGCTCTAATTTGATTTCGGGATTAGTAGTACTCATCTTGTGTGTGTGTGTGTGTGTGTGTGTTTTATTTAATGGCCAGTAAATGGTAGTGTATATAGACACAACCTTGTGCTTAAAAACAGATGAGTTACCATATTTCTGGATGTTTCAGGTGTGGAGGCGCTGGTGGGCTGGCTGTTGGATCACCCTGATGTGCACGTCACAGAGCTGTCTGATGCAGACACTGTGTCTGATGAGTACTCGGATGAAGAAGTGCTGGAGGAGCTGGAGGAGCAGGAAGCAGCTTTTCCTGTGGTATAAACACACCCCTACACACACGTCCAATAGAGAAACTCACTCATATATTCTTTCAATCCATGTGAAACTATTGTCTCATGTTTTTTGACTGTTCTTTATCTCAAGCCTCCTGGAGTTGTGGTCACAGAGAGTCAGACATTTAAGAAGAGGTCAGATTTCCAGAGTAATGATGACTATGCTGTGTATGTAAGAGAGAACATTCAGGTAAAGAGTCACTATCTTCATTGCTCATGTTAATTCAGTTTGGAGTGTGTTGCTAAGCTCATGGATTTTGTGTGGGTCTGTGTGCACGCTTGTTTTAGGTTGGAATGATGGTGAAGTGTTGCAGGACGTATGAAGAAGTGTATGAGGGAGATGTTGGGAAAGTGATCAAGCTAGATAGAGACGGCCTGCATGATCTGAACGTGCAGTGTGACTGGCAACAGAAAGGAGGCACCTACTGGGTCCGCTACATCCACACTGAACTGCTGGGTAAACTTCTACTTTACAATTGAGATTTTTTATGTCTATCATCCTCATTAATGTAGAATTTACGTTTTTTTTTATTATTTAAATAACAACTTAACCTCCTGAGACTTGGACTTTTGATTGGTGTGCATTTTTTATTTCTCCCAAACTCTTTATAATTAGTTGGACCTAACAAGTATTTAATCTATACTTTGTGACTTCCTGTACAAATACAGTCTCCTCATATGGGCACAAAAGTTTATTTAAACCTTTAAAAATGAACTTTTCTATTTGGGATAAGCAGGACCCAATTGGCCCATAAACAAGATTTTAGATTTCTACAGTAAGTAAATAAACTAGTTTCAAACATTAAAAAAAAAATAATAAAAAAAATAATAATAATAATTGAGAATTGTACTTGGCCCATGTATTGTCCCCATAGTCAACCAAGTCAATTCAAATGTATTTGTACAGCAGTTCTGTATATCTCAGCTTATTCAGACAACTATGTGTAAATACCAAATGTTTAATATAGATATTGCCTTTATTCTTATAGACAAGAGTATGTTATCACAACCTCCTTCTCTGTCGATGTATTTGTTGTTTAAAACTCAAAGATCTCTGGCCTAAGAAGGACATAATATTTTTTGTATATAAAGGCAGTATAATTTAATTTTAGTTGCAGCTCAAATCGGGAATTGCAGTTTCCGAATGTGGGAAAAGCCTATAAACAGTACATGCCAATTCTGGCAAAATGCTACTTGGTTCTGATTTGAATACACCATTAATAATTACTATTTGTAAAAAAAACAAATGCCCATCTTTTTGCTTTAGGATTTCCTCCTCAGAGTTCTCCATCTCACATTAAGATCGGAGACAAGGTGCGGGTCAAGCCTACAGTCACAACACCAAAGTACAAGTGGGGCTCTGTAACACACAGAAGTGTGGGCACAGTTAAAGGTAATGTTCCCTCTTGTTATATATATGTATATATATATATATATATATATATATATACATATATATATATATATATATAATATATATATATACATATATATATATATATATATATATATATATGTATATATATATATATATATATATATATATATATATATATATATATATATATACATATATATATATATGCATGTCGAGGAATACTTACTAAATTCCATTAGAATAAATATATTGCGTGTTGCAAGGGTGGTCATGCCAGAACACTGATGTCCTTCATTAGAATATTTTTTTTCCTCCCAACTTAGTAATACTATTTGATTCAGTTGAACAGTAAAAAAACAAATTAGGGACTGCTGCTTTAAAGTATTATTCCCTGTGCCTCGTGTTGTTTCAGCTTTCAGTGCCAATGGGAAGGATGTGATCGTTGATTTCCCACAGCAGTCCCACTGGACAGGCTTGCTCTCAGAGATGGAGCTGGTGCCTAGTGTACATCCTGGGGTCAGGTATGTGCCTGCGTGCCTGCAGACTGTGATATTCACCATAGTTTTGGGGCTCAAGTAACCAAGTTGTATATTTGTGTCTGAAGGTGTGACGGATGCCAGATGTTCCCCATTAACGGGCCCAGGTTTAAGTGCCGGAGCTGCGACGACTTTGACTTCTGTGAGAGTTGCTTCAAAACCCGTAAACACAACCCCAGACACTCATTTGGACGGATAAATGAACCAGGTCAGCCTCTACAAAAGTCATGACAAGCTGCAGATGAATAATTTGATTTTGTGTAGATTTATCTTTTACATGGTTTAGATCAGGGTCACATAACCTGCCACTGATCTCTGATCTGTAGGTCAGTCCCCAGCCTTTAGTGGGCGCTCAGGAAAGCAGCTGAAGAGACACCACAGCAGCCAACGAGGCATGCTTATAGACGAGTGGTCCAGAGCAGTGAAGAACCTCAACGTGTCCTCGTCAGTTAACCAGGCCTCAAGACTTATAGACTGTGGAGATCAGTGCTGGCAGTCCTCTGGTTCTCAGGGCAAGGTCAGCACACACACTTACACTTACACTTATGATGGACAGTGGAGTTCTCTGTTTATATTTGTCTTAATTTAAGTTTGTACTTTAAACACTTTCTTTCTGTTTTCAGAATAAGTATGTTATATTTACATTTTTTTTATTGATCTGTTTTGGTCAATATTAACAAACATCTAAGTCTTTGTGTTCTTTTGCATCTTGCTCTGTTATGACCAGATAATGGGTTTATGTATCTAATAAATACAAACTAAATGTGTTGTATTGCAAATTGAAAACTCAGACTGTTCAAATGGTTCACATGTTTTTATTTTTTATATATTTAGGCAATTTTTGATTTTTGACAGATTTTAAAAACTTCTACATCAACTTTTTATGAAATATTTGAGTCACTTTAAAAGATTTAATTCAGTTCAGAAAAAATACATTATCAAATTCATTAATATTTTGATCACTATTCAAGTGATTTTCATAAGGTTTTCTTTTTTGAATATTTAGGTCATTTTCAAATTGTTTCAGATGTAGAACTCCTGAATCAACTATTTGTTGGCGAGCATTTATTTGGATCACTTAAAGGTTTTGATTCAGTTCTCAAAAGATTCAGACTCATTTCCAAAGATTTACATCACTGTTTAAAATCAGGGAGATTGGAACTTAACATGCAGAGGTTAAAGCTGAATATATCAGATTTGGTCTAAAAAAAAACATGTTTCCCATCTCTGATAATACTGTGTAGTGCCTAGATAATACTAGGAACTGACTGTTTGGATTCCTTGTTTAATAGTCCTGTATTAACTGCCACATCCATATTCCCCATAATGAGCATAGTCTGAGACTCTGTGTGTTTACTAAAACCAGCCTAAGGGTAATTATAGCTTACTTATATGTTGTTGTTTGTTTGTATGTGTGTTCACAGCACTGGATCCGATTGGAGCTGTTCCCGGATGTTTTGGTGCACAGGCTGAAGATGATGGTGGATCCAGCAGATAGCAGCTACATGCCTTCCCTGGTAGTGGTGTCAGGTAAAAAGGAGTTTTGTTTGTTTGTTTATTCCCTTCTTTTCTAGTTTATTTGTTTATGTTCTTCTTGTTTGGAATGTGTGCTAGGTGGAAGTTCCTTAAACAACCTGATTGAGCTGAAGACCATCAACATTAACCCTACAGATACTACTGTTTCCTTGCTAAATGATTGCACTGAGGTAGGTCGGCTCTTTTTGTTGTGCACTGTGTGTGTGTGTGTGTGTGTGTGTGTGTGTGTGTGTACATATTCTGTTGACGACCCAGATAAGAACCGTTTTTAAAAGAGTTGTATTTGTGTGTTTGTGTGAATTTGCAGTACCACAGGTACATAGAGATAGCCATAAAGCAGTGCCGGAGCTCAGGGATCGACTGCAAGATCCATGGGCTGAGCATTGTGGGTCGTATCCGCGCTGAGGATGAAGACCTGGCAACCGTGCCTTTTCTGGCATCAGACAATGAAGAGGAGGAAGATGATAAAGCAGCCACTGGAAGGTGAGTGTTTCTGGGGGTAAAAGGTGAAGGACAGTACATGTACATTGTGGTCATATTTAAAAATGTTTTCAGTTAACCCTTTCAGACCTGAATTAGGTTCCAGTGAAAAATATAAGAATCTTGCTTTCACACAAAAAAGACTGGAATCCAATTAACTAAAATATTTAATGTCCATTGCTTTGGATGCCTGTGTTTAACTTTTATTTTAAATTTGATATGGACATTTTTACTTCACAAACCATAAATAAACAGTGTTTTAAATCACTTAAAATGAGTAAAAATTAGCTTTTATTTGTTTTGCTGGCTCTAGTGCTGCTATGCCCCAATGTCTGAGTTGCTGTTTTTTGCAGTGGGAGGCAGTTAAGCTACTGTAAATTTTCTATTGGCTTGTTTAATGTTCACAATAGGCTTTATTTAGCGTTATTTGCAACAAAACATAAAAAAAAGAAATCACATGTTGTCCATTGTAATGGACACAGGGACTGAAAGAATTATGATGACTGACTGTATAAGACAACTGTATTTATTAGAGATGGTTGAGAATGTTCTCTTTTGCTGCAGCCTCGCTAGGAAGAGGTCTTCAGGGCTGGAGTCTGCTGCCTCCATTAGAACCAAAGTGTTTGTGTGGGGTCTTAACGATAAAGACCAGTTGGGTGGTCTCAAAGGTTCCAAAGTGAGTAAAATGTCTTGTCATTTGAATTGAGTTTTTTTTTAATACAATCTTTGGTATTTTATTACGTTTTTTTGCAGTTCTCATTGCTGTTCTCATTAATCTCATTCTGTTTTTATTTGCAGATCAAAGTTCCGTCGTTCTCTGAGACGCTCTCAGCTCTGAATGTAGTCCAGGTGTCTGGAGGCTCCAAAAGCCTATTTGCAGGTAAGTTCACTTACGTTAATAAAAACAAACAGGGCTCCAAGAGTTCCAGCAAACTAATGCCAGGATCTCACACTACACGATTTAGCCCAGTTTTCCTGCCGTCGCTGAGTAATCTGGCAAAGCCAATAGGATCATGTAGAAATAGAGAAACACAGGTCCAAACTTGTCTTCTGCATGCTTAGAGTTGTTTATGTAGAGTCTACCAGACTACATTCTGTTTCCTCTGTTATATCAGGATATTACTGTTAAACACTAGAGGGAGCTCACAAGTGAGTCCTCTATGCATGTTGTTAAATGGAGTTAAACGCTAAAAAATTCAAGTTAAAAGTAATTTACTACTTGTTTTGAGCATTACTTTAATTTTAGAAAGTATAATAATGTATTTTATGAAAAAAAACAGCATTTCTATAGCAAACCTGTTTTACTCTGTAAAGACACTAGCTTTACTGCTATTGTGTGTTCAGTGGTTGGAGAGCTGATGCTGTAGTTACAGCCAAAGCACATTTAAGAGGTTTATAACTATAACTGAGTTTAAAACTTATAAAAAATATGTATGCAGTACTAAATCATTTGATATTGTCCTGTGTTGAGGAAATCAATGCATATTTTAGTGTAAAATGATCTGACTTTTATAATTTTTTTGAATTTCTCCATATAAACGCATTCATTTTGGACTCATTTCAAATGGGTGATTCTTTGGGGTGGCACTGTTAGTTCTCACGTGCATTTAGTTCTGGCTTGTTCTCGTGACAAACCATGATTTGTTACCCTGTATCACCGATCAGTCATGTAGTGTAAAAGTTACAACGTCCTGTCGGCCCAAAGTTGTGTAGTGTGAGCAAGGCATAAGCGGATCTCTTGTGACCCAAGGATTGCTGGTTCAAATCCTGGATCATGCTGCATGCCATCAGCAGCCAGAGTCAGAGAGAGCACAATTGGTCTTGTTCTATCTATCCATCTATCCAGGGCAGAATTGCCCTTTTGTTGGGGGCATTGCTGGTGATGGAGGAGTTCATATAAAGGGGCATTGGGTAATTGGTCTTTTTTAAATTTGGAGTAAAATTAGAAAATAAACTAACATAATATTTTACAGGAATACAGTTTTTTATTGTATAAACAGAATTAGTTTAGTAGACTTTGTTTGTTGTATTTTTGCAAACTAACAGTGTGTGTTTGTGTTTGCAGTAACTGCAGAGGGAAAAGTCTATGCGTGTGGGGAAGCTACCAATGGCAGGTTGGGCTTGGGACTATCCAGTGGTACTATACCGATTCCTCGTCAGGTCTCTGCCCTCAGCAACTACGTGGTGAAGAAAGTTGCAGTACATTCAGGTGTGGACCTGCTCGGGTCTTTTTATCCCATTTTTGTTTGTTGATTTTGACCCAGTAATCTTCAATATTATTATTCATATTCAATTTGATATCTGATAAATCTTCACGTCTAATTTTTTGTTCCTTCTGCACATAGGTGGGCGCCATGCCATGGCTCTGACGGTAGATGGAAAAGTGTTTTCTTGGGGCGAGGGAGATGATGGCAAACTAGGGCATTTCAGTAGGATGTAAGTTCAGTTTATCATGGTCACAGTGTTCACAATTGTTATATTAATTTAATGGTGTTAAATCAAGAAAACAATGTTTTTTAGGAACTGTGATAAGCCAAGACTGATTGAAGCACTGAAGACCAAGAGGATTCGGGACATTGCCTGTGGCAGCTCCCACAGTGCAGCTATCACTTCCAGTGGAGAGCTGTACAGCTGGGGTCTTGGCGAATACGGCCGGCTTGGGCATGGAGACAATACCACCCAGCTCAGGCCTAAACTGGTGAAAAAAGCTATTTGTTTACTGTAGATTTACTTCTTATCAAAGGCGTAATTATGTTCTTTGTGCCTTTTGACTTAAAACTTAAGCTCTTATCTTTATATTGTACAGGTTAAAGTGCTGTTGGGTCACAGAGTTATTCAGGTGGCATGCGGAAGCCGTGATGCTCAGACTCTGGCTCTTACAGATGAAGGTAAAATTATCATAACATTTTTAACAATTTTAAGATTTCCCTCTTTCTCTCTTTTTTAATGCTTCCTGTTCTGTTGAACAGATATATTTTTAAAAACCTTAAAACCCCTTAAATTCAGTGGTTATTAATTAGTTAAAATATGAATAAAAACATATGGAATTGTTTAGTAAAAAAAAAAGAAAAAGTTAAACAAACCAGAATATGTTTTATATTTTACATGCTTCCAAGTGGCACCTCTTGTTTAGATGACAGGTTTGCACATCTTGGTATTTTCTCAGTCCACTTTGAGGTAATGGCTTTCAGTTAACAGCTGTGCTGAACTTGTCAAGAGTTAATAACTTGAATTTCTTGCCCTTTTAATGTGTTTGAGAGCATCAGTTGTAAAGTTGTGAAGAGGTAGAGTTGGTACACAATGGATAACCTTATTTGAGTAATGTTCTAATCCATATTATGGCACAAACTACTCAACTAACACTCAAATGACTTAAAGAAATGAAGTCTGTCAATCTGAAACATTTCAAGAACTTTGAAAGTTTGAAAGCAGTTAAGATCAAACATCAAAAACGTTATGATGAAACTGGCTCTCATCAGGGCCACCCCAGGAAACAGAAGAGCTAAGAGAAAGTTAATAGCATCCCAGAATAGAGCCTCCTAAAGTCAGAGCTTCAGAGACACTTTGAAGTTACTACATAATTCATTATGTGTTCCTTCATTGTTCGGATGACTTCAGCATTACATTACAATGTTGGGGAAAAAAAGTGAATGAGAATGTGTGACCAAACTTTTGACTGGTACTGCATGTTTGTGTATGTAACGTTGTTACGATATGTACAACTGAGTGAAGAGAAGAGGAAATAAAGAGGTGCAGTTTACTCACTGTATCTGTGTTTCTGTGTCTAGGACTGGTGTTCTCGTGGGGAGATGGAGACTTTGGGAAGTTGGGCCGTGGGGGAAGTGAGGGCTGCAATATCCCTCAGAACATTGAGCGGCTGAACGGTCAGGGAGTGTGTCAGATTGAATGTGGAGCTCAGTTCTCCCTCGCTCTCACCAAATCAGGAGTTGTCTGGACCTGGTACACTCTTACAAATCCTTTCTTTTCAGACAGTAACACTGTAAATTCTGTAAATCTTTTGCTGTAGGTTATAAAGAATAGTGCAGTTTGTGTAAGTGTGTTCTTTGTAGTTGTATTAATGGATGTGAAATCTTGTGCTGACCTGTGCAGGGGGAAAGGGGATTACTTTCGTCTGGGTCACGGCACAGATGTGCACGTGCGGAAGCCCCAGATGGTGGAGGGATTGCGAGGCAAGAAGATCGTTCATGTTGCTGTGGGGGCCCTTCACTGCTTGGCAGTCACAGAGACTGGACAGGTGGGACTTTAGCACATATAGCAGAAGTGTATGTATTAAGCCCTATTTTGACTGAATTAATTTTGCCTATGAGGGTGGGTTACTTTTTTTATTTTTACTGGAAAATATAGGGCCAGACTACATGAGCTAAGAAATCTCAGCCAAAATGATGATGACGATTTAGATGGGAGGGGCTACTCGATTTACACACTTGATGATGAGGATTCTAGTAATCCAAGTATAATAGTGTTTAAAAGTTTGTGAACCCTTTAGAATTCCTAGAAGTCCTAAAAGTAGTTAAAGAGAACCCAGTTAAGCAAATGAGACAAAAATAATATACTTGATCCTTTATTTATTAAGGAAATCATCCAATATTACAAACAAGTGGCAAATGTATGTAAACCTTTGCTTTCAGTATCTGGTGTAGCAACTAAACTAAACATTTCTGGTAACTGTTGATCAGTCCTACACACCGGATTATAGGAATTTTAGCCAATTTCTCCGTACAGAACATGTTTCTTTTAGTACATTAACTGCTTGCTTTAGATCCTTTTACAACATTTGTATCACTGAAAATGTCTAGTTATAATTATTTTAATCAGCCTCTCCAGTAGGGCTGGGTGATGTGGATCAAAACTAATCTCAATATTTTTTCGCCGAGTGTCGAAATGGTAATAACAAAGGTGAGGCGAAACAATATGTTCCAACTTTTATTCAGACACTTTTATTAACATATTGTAGAGATACAAAGATCAGGTGACTACGTATTTGTATCGACAAACTGGGAGAAGAAAGAGTCATACTGTCTGAGCTAATTGGAATATACAGCTCTGGAAAAATTAAAATAAGAGACCACACAAAAATGATGGATTTCTTTGATTTTACCTAATAAAAAAAACACTGGAATATAATCAAAAGGAAGATAGATTATCGCAAGCCATCAAACCAAGCTGAACTGCTTTTATTTTTTTCACATCAGGAGTGGCATAAAGTTATCTAAAAGCAGTGTGTAAGACTGGTGCAGGAGAACATGCCAAGATGCATGAAAACTGTGATTAAAAACGAGGGTTATTCTACCAAATATTGATTTTTGAACTCTTAAAATGTTCTAAATATGAATTTGTTTTCTTTGCATTTTTTCAGGTCTGAAAGCTCTGCATTTTAGCCATTTCTGATTTTCTGCAAGTACATGCACTAAATGACAATATTTTTATTTGGAATTTAGGAGAAATGTTGTGTTTAGTTTATAGAATAAAACAACAATGTTCATTTTACTCAAACATAAACCTATAAATAGCAAAATCAGAGAAACTGATTGAGAAACTGAAGTGGTCTCTTTTTTTTTCCAGAGCTGTATATTGGAGTAATACATATCGTAAATATATATTAAAATATATCAATCATTTTTAAAAACTCAATATGTCACCCCGCCCATATCGGTATTGACAAACTGGGAGAGGTGAAAGGTGAACTGTCTAAGCTAATTGGAACACAACATACTATATAATGATATCGTCTCATTTTATATCTTGTATGAAAATATATCGCTAATTCAAAAAAAAAAAATAATAGTAATAAAATTCCCTTTGTACTGTTTGATGTTAAAGATATTCTTTTGTTGCTGTGTTCTAAAAGGTATTCGCCTGGGGAGATAATGACCATGGGCAGCAGGGTAACGGCACTACCACAGTGAACAGGAAACCCACACTCGTTCAGGGCTTAGAGGGTCAGAAGATCACACGTGTGGCGTGCGGCTCCTCTCACAGCGTGGCCTGGACTACCGTCGACGTCACCACACCCTCCGTCCACGAGCCTGTCCTCTTTCAGACTGCAAGGGACTCACTGGGAGCCTCTTATCTTGGTAAATTAACACTTCTGAAGTGCTTGTCCTGTGTGTTCTTCTCTGAATTTGGTTTGGATGCTTTTGATTTTTATTTTCTTTTTAATCCTCTTTGTCTCTTTTTGCATCCTTGTCTCTGTTTGTCTCTGTTTGGCACATATCTCCAGATTGCTTTCTTTCCAGGAAACTCAAAGGCAATCTTGTTTGTGTGATTTGATTGATTGTTTTTGTGCATTTGTTTGTTGTTTTGTTGTGTAGGTGTGCCGTCAGACAGTGACCCGTCCTCGCTGAGTAATAAGCTAAGTGGACAGAACAGCGTGAAGCCCAACCGGCCGTCTCTGGCCAAGATTTTGCTCTCTTTGGATGGAAATCTAGCTAAGCAGCAGGCTCTCTCCCATGTGCTGTCTGCTCTGCAGATAATGTATGCCAGGTACTGCATCATGCCACCTGTCTAACAACGCCTGTGTGTGATTAGAGAAATGTGTTGGCCTGTTATTTGTGTTATTGTTATTTGGGCTTGTGAAAGATGATATTTAAAATGGGTGGATTACTGTTAATTGTTTATTAGGCTGAAAGCTTGTCCCTTTGTTTGCATAAAGACTGTCATTGAGTGCATTTGGTCATTCCAGCATATTTTAGTTTGCTTAAAAGAGTTTGGGGAAAAAGGTTTTAATTATAAATAATAGTGGATATATTCTTTGTGATATTATATATTTATTTGCTGAAACTAGAGAATGCATTATTACACTAAACACAATTATTGCCATGCTTGCCAGCCTTAGTCATCTCACTAAATCATGCATTTTGTTGTTGCCCCTTTTCCTAGCAGGCCTGATCAAGATAATAAATAATATAGGCCATTGTTTGCTGAATTAAAGGGGGTGCATGCAGTATACACAGCTTTAAGATGAGACCCAATTCAAATTCAAAAGGAAGTGGTAGAAATCCCCCCCTTAAGAAATGAAAAACAAATATCACATTTTTTACATTATAAGGCGCGTATAAAATCTTTTAATTTTCCCCCAAAAATAGTCAGTGCGCCTTATAATCCAGTGCACATTTATACAGTAGTACAGCGTTAGTACACAATAGTACATCGTTATACAGTAGTTTCAATGAGGTTTCTCCAGCACCAAGGCAGGAGCATTAGTCACTAACCATGCTAAGTGCTAGCTCTACGTGGGACGAACCACTAGCTAATATCACCCTGGCTTACCGGAACACTCAAGGTTCCTCAGTGCATTTACTAGCGCTAACCGTGGCTAGTGCTAGCAGTTAGCTGTTAATGCTAATGATTCTGCACCCAGCCTAAATGGAAATCTAAGCTTACTGTAAATAAACTAAGCGCTTTACCCACCCAAATAAACAGTTTCTAGATTAATATCCAGCGCTCATTAGACTTTAAAAAAAAAAAAAATAAAAAAAAAATAAAAAAAAAATATATATATATAGATATATATTATTAATAAAAATATTTCTGCTGCATCATTTTAAGGTGGAACAGAAAAATATGCTAGCTATCTACCAAGACATGAATAAAAGGGCCATAAAACATTTACACTACATTTAAATAAGAGAATGCAATGGTTATTGTAATTTTCAAAAAGAAAATACTACATTTGTTGTGGACTAATGACGGGTGCTGCAGGCCATGTCACGCAAACACAGTTAGGGTATATGGTAAAGCTTAGGGTAGGCATACATTTGACACAGAAGTATAAATTGGCCTTAACACATTACCCTATTCCGTAATTCCAGCAAGAAACAGTGTGAATGTGGCAAACAAAGGGGTAGGGCTAAGTATTATGGCCAATCTCCATTACAACCCTTGCACTAAGTATTGTGGGTGCTTCTGGTGGTTTGTTTACAGAGATGCAGTGGTGGGAGCCCTGATGCCAGCTTGCATGATGCCGGTGGAGTGTCCATCCAGCTCTCCTGTGCCCCCTTCAGACTGCTCATCTGCCTCTAGTCCATCAGAGGCTGAGGGTCCCACTCTTTCTGCTGACGCAGAGGATCGTATCAGCCCTAATCCCTGGCAGGACAGCAAACGAGGGGAGGTATGTATATAAACACAAATGTAAAAACAGCTGTAGTACAGGATGTGTCTTGCTGCAGTAATTTTTGTACACAACGTTATTTTATAGACTATACTATTTCCCTCTTTATTGACTGTTATGTGGTGGCTAGGTGACCTCATCTGAGGATGCTATTACTCCGTCGTCGGCTGTGACGCCCTCTGCAGCTGCAGCTTCATCCCGACCCTTCATCCCAGTCACAGATGATCCCGGGGCAGCCAGCATCATCGCTGAGACCATGACCAAGACCAAAGAGGTCTGACACGTTTCAATTACTGTCATCCTCTAGAAGGATCGTGTATTGTGTGTTGAACTGTTGCTGTGTTTTATTCTATTTATTCTGATTCTGTCTTTTTTTGGCATAGTTTTCTGAGTTGCTTGCTTGTTCACTGTGACAGGACTCGGAGTGCCAGAACAAAGCCGTAGGGCCTGAGCCGCAGTATCTGGACGAGTTCACAAGCCTGCTGGTGCCTGATGACACTCGGGTGATGGTGGATCTGTTAAAGTTGGCAGTGTCTCTGCGTTCAGGCGAGAAAGGAAAAGAAGTGCTGTCTGCTGTCCTGTCAGGCATGGGCACTGCCTACCCACAGGTTCACACCGCCTTTTCAGACTTTATTTGTGTTGTTTCTTTCTTGATTAGCTACAAAATCTGATTTATTCAGTTTTCCCTTTATCTCAAACGTAGTTAATTAACTAAGATATGTTTGGTGTTCGACATGAAATCTGAAGCTTTAATTAGACTAATTATGATCACAAAATTACATGGAGTTCTTAAAGAAAGTAAGAAATGAGAGTGAGTGTGTGAAATGTTTGTGTCCAAAATGCCCATCTCTACTAAGTGGTGGTGGAAAATTATCTAGCTGTGGTTAGCAACCTTACTTAAGCTCAGAAAAATAGGTCGCTTGCCCATTTTCATGGCGGCAGCACACTGTTTGCATGCTGTTGTCTTCTATACCTGGCAACCTGGGATGTGGAAATGGAAATGGGGGAATGGCAGTGGGCAGATTTCCATGACATGCCACGCAGTTCAAATAAGAACATACTGGCTGAAGCTCTATTTACTAAAATGATGTTTATGTGCAGGTGGCTGACATGCTGCTGGAGTTGTGTGTGACTGAGCTGGAGGACGTGGCCACTGACTCTCAGAGTGGTCGTCTGTCCTCCCAGCCTGTGGTGGTGGAGAGCAGTCACCCATACACTGACGACACCTCCACCAGTGGAACAGTTAAAATACCAGGTAACATTCCTGTATGTCTGTATGATCTGCTCCATCATCACTTCAGAGCAGAATCCAAATTATTTTCTTTTTTTCTTTTCTTTTTTTAATTTATCTTTTATTTATTTATTTGTTTATTTTTCTTGTTCAGGTGCTGAAGGACTGCGTGTGGAATTTGATCGACAGTGCTCCACAGAAAGGAGGCATGACCCTTTGACTGTCATGGATGGAGCCAATAGAATTGTATCTGTTCGATCAGGTAATTTAAACATGCTCTATATGACACATTTGGCAACCTTACTGATGCTTAGTGATTACCTGTTGAGCAAAAAGCTTGCCAGCTCTCCTGTTTCCATGGCTGCAGCATATACCTGGCAACCCTGAGTGTGGAAATGGGGCTAGGGGAATGGCAGTGGGCTAGTTGGGAGGTTAAATCCCACACAAATTTGACGTACCACAGAGTTCAAATAAGAATTTTGGTTTAGGCCAAAAATCTTCATTTCAGTCCATCTATAATTCTAAGTTAAAACATATATATTTATATAATCTAGTGTATCCTAAGTATCTCAATTGTGCTAGTTTAATTATTTTCTGTAAAGAGGGAGTTCTATTGCAAGGGAGAGTTTGTTATCCCATTGTGCTTTTTTCAGGCCGTGAATGGTCAGACTGGTCCAGTGAGTTGAGAATTCCAGGAGATGAGCTAAAGTGGAAGTTCACCAGTGACGGCTCTGTGAATGGCTGGGGCTGGCGCTTCACTGTGTATCCCATCATGCCTGCTGCTGGTATGCTCGAATTCAAACATTCAGACTTTTAATGTGTCATTTTATAGGTTTAACTTTGTTGAAGTATAACTTCTGTACTGTTTTTTATTTATTTTTTATTTTTTTTTACTTAATTTCCTCAGGTCCTAAAGACCTCCTGTCTGACCGCTGCATCCTGTCCTGTCCCTCTATGGATTTGGTTACCTGCCTGCTGGACTTTCGTCTTAACTTTGCATCCAACCGCAGCATTGTGCCCAGACTTGCTGCTTCCCTCGCAGCCTGTGCTCAGCTCAGTGCTTTAGGTACATCTTAAAGACCCATTAAACAGCTTCAACACATTACACAGTTCCATAGTGACCTATTGTTATGAATGCATGGAATGTAGGGCTGCACAATATATTTCAGCATGGTCACTGTAATGTGTACACAACAGCCACATCGCAGAATATATAGTGTCACATATAGCAATAAAATATAAATCATCAATAAATAAATAAAAATGTTAAATGTTGTGGCATGTTGGATCATTGACTTCTAGCAAAATCAGTTGAAATTCATGCTTTTTTTAATATTGCAATATTTATCGCAGAGCAGCAAAATATCACAATGTGAGTTTTTTTTTCCAATGTTTTCCAATGCCCTAATGAAATATATATTTTTACTCAGATTTTTATGAATGTGTTTTTTTATACTATGACATTATTAATACAATTTGGGCAAAAATGCATTACAGTATATATGCGTTATATCCTGATACATTGAATTAGAACCCCTGTATCATTTTATGTATTGTACTGCTAAGATCTAACTGTGTGTCTGTCTGTGTGTGTGTGCATGTTTATTTATGTCCCTTTCAGCTGCTGGACACCGCATGTGGGCCCTGCAGAGATTACGTAAACTCCTGACTACTGAGTACGGACAGTCTATCAACATAAACCGCCTGCTTGGAGACAGTGAAGGAGAGGCTCGTCCAATGGTTAGTCCTGCCTGAGCTGCTATGCTGTCAGACAGACTGCTCACAATTTAGCTAATTTAATTTTGTGTGATTTCTTTTATTTATTTATTTTTTATCTCTGTTTACTGGGGTTTTTAATACAAACTTACATTTCTTCCAATGCAATCAACATATATCATAAGTACATTTGTATTTTCCCAAGGGTGCAATATTCCCCTTCTCATGGAAGAAGGTTATAGAGAAAAAAACACACTTTAGTACATAAACAAATTAATTATAAAACCGACCTGACATAAAAGCAGTTGTCAAAGGCATCAATAAATTATCTTTTCACCATATCTACATATTCATTTTGCTTTATGACATGTTCAGTTGAAAGTTACTGAAATATGGAAAGAATGCTTCCCATAAAAAAAAACATATAAAATGTACCGGTATTATACATTTGTGTGAAAGTTTAGCATAATTGTAGAATGTAAAAAAATAAAAAATAATCTATTACTGTGGCTAATACATTGTCTGGTTGTTGTAGAGTTTTACAGGCAGTGCCCTGGCTGCCCTGGTGAAGGGGCTTCCTGAAGCTTTACAGAGGCAATATGAGTATGAAGACCCCATCGTCAGAGGAGGCAAACAGCTTCTTCACAGTCCCTTCTTTAAGGTGTGTATATATGTGGAAAATACATGTGTGGGGAGGACCTTGCTCGTGTCAATGTTTGTGCAATCTATATTTCCACAACAACAGAGAAGAGACAGTTATTCCTGTAAAAGGAATTATTTTTTTATATAAAGTAAATACAATTGTAAAAACCTAAATAAATAAGCAGGTTTCTCTATACATTTACCAATGTAAGTTATATATATTGTTTGTATAGGTACTGGTGGCACTTGCTTGTGATCTGGAGCTGGACACTCTGCCCTGCTGTGCTGAGACCCATAAGTGGGCGTGGTTCCGCCGTTACTGCACTGCCTCCAGGGTGGCTGTGGCTCTGGACAAGAGAACACCCTTGCCCCGCCTTTTCCTGGATGAGGTATAAGGACAGTAGTGATGAACTGTTAATCATATTGTAAAAATCGAATTTCATTTGCACTCCCTTGAGCTTAAAGTTTGAGTAATGAAAACTATTTAATGTGTTTGAAGGTTGCTAAGAAAATTCGGGAGCTGATGGCAGACCATGAAAACATGAATGGACTACATGAAAGTCATGAACTGTTTAAGAGGGAGCATGATGAACAGCTGGTACAGTGGATGAACAGGTGAGTGACAGTAATGTGTGGATATGGAACAGCAATTTATGGCTTTTTTTATTGTGCCAAACACTAGAGGGCAGTCTTAAGCTTCACAGTGAATAGGGTGAATGGATCTATGTAATGAAACATTCATACAAGAATTTCCTTTAATGTTTCAATAAAAACTGAAGTGCATTTTATCAGCAAATAAAAAAGGTAAAAATATATACTGTCAGACATTTGGGCAGTTTGACAAGATATACAGCTGTGTGCTGCTTATAGAAAAATGCATGAGCTTGATGTTTAAACAAAATAGTTCTGTCAAAATGAACCAATAATTCATAAAAAACATTCATTTTATACTCTTTGGGAGGTTTCCTCTGATGTTTAATTATGGTTTGAAGTGGTGCATCTTCTCACACTGAATTCTTATGACCATGTAATAAATGTTCCCGTAGACGACCAGACGACTGGACTCTTTCAGCAGGTGGTAGTGGAACCATCTACGGCTGGGGCCACAACCATCGGGGCCAGCTGGGTGGTATTGAAGGTGCAAAGGTCAAAGTTCCCACACCTACAGAGGCCCTGGCCACACTGCGGCCTGTTCAGCTCATCGGTGGAGAGCAGACACTATTTGCAGTCACTGCTGATGGGAAGGTAAAGCACCTCCCATCCGCCCTAATAGTACTTTAGCTTTGAAGTGTATATCCTGTGCATGTTAATGGATTTCATTTTCATATAAGGAAGGTGCATTTATTATCTTTTTGTTTTATTAATGCATTAGTCAGCGAGCTCATAATTGCTGATGTTTTGAAATAAGAGCTATTAAATAATATTTGAATAGTTTTGAATGTTTTGGTCCCCATCAAGGCACTTTCATACCAAGTCAGATTTTTTTTATGGATTTAAAAAAAAGCCATGTCAGGTTCTAAAAGAGAAAAATGTGTATTAATGTCTTTCACACAGAGCCTAAAACTGCAAATTAGTTTTTCTGTGTTGTCGGATGCATTAAAATCAGGCTGACCAATCAGAGCTCTGTTTGCAACAGTTATGCCACAGACATTATTAATGAGAAGACAAGCCACTGGTTGAAATAAGAATAGGAGTTCTCATTAGGCTTAATGCTCTTTGACACAACAGCCAATCAGCTAGCTGGTTGAGCCACAAGCAGGAAAGAGTGAGGAGAAAGGGCAAACACAATACCATAAGAAGCCGAATAATCGTAGTTTTTGTCTTATTGCCAGATTTTTATCAGATCTTTAATCAGATAAATATATAATATGTCTCTGAACCTCTCCCTATTCAAAAAAGATTGGCGTTGTAAGTGGCAAACATAGCTGCTAAATGAACAGGCTTGTCTACAATGACTTGTTGACTGTAAAAATGTAGAAGTTAAAGGAGCAAGTTTTGAGTGGAGCAGAGCTAAAAGGCTGGGGAATTACTAGTTGAGTTCTTTACAGTGACCTTAGTTTGTCTTGGTGCATCCTAATCTGTTTATTTCCACAAATAAAAAAGATTTATATACCCTTTAGAGCTTATAGCCAGCAAAAAAAAGAGAGCAGTAAGCTGACAGAGAGAAAAAAGGGTGGAACTTTGAGTTATTTCATTTTTAGTGCCGTTGCATTAGATTGGCCTTGGTGTGAAGGTTCCACTGCATTAAAAGTTACATATTCTTTTCTGTCTGAAATAAATTGTACTTTGTATAAAAGGGCCTTTAATATTTGCGAGCTGTGCTCAGAGTGGCTGTTGTGCTTCTCTCTATAGCTGTACGCCACAGGTTATGGAGCTGGAGGACGTCTGGGCATCGGAGGCACGGAATCGGTCTCTACCCCAACCTTACTGGAGTCCATCCAGCACGTTTTCATCAGGAAGGTGGCGGTGAATTCAGGGGGGAAGCACTGCCTGGCACTGTCCTCAGAGGGAGAGGTCTACTCCTGGGGAGAGGCAGAGGATGGCAAACTGGGTCATGGGAACAGAAGGTCAGGAGCCTTTTTTTTTTTTTTATGTGTTTTAAGTTCAGTGCCTTTGTGCAATTTGAAATTCTGATTGTACTGGATGTGAAATGCAAATATATTCCTTAAATTTAAATATGACTTACAGCAAAACTGACCTTTTTGAGTGCTTTGACTGGAGGTTAAGAGAAATATAGTTAATATTCATTACATAGCAAGCACATCAAACATGGTAGTATATAAATGCGATAGTTTTTAATAGAAAATGTGCAAAGCCCTGCAATTGTATCCTCTGCCAGTAGAGGTCACCTGTGCTCATGCACAGCACAAGCTGAACCCTGAGAGATGTGTTGAATAACCAGCAGATGCTTTATCTTACTGGTCCTGCGGTTCTTTTCCCAGCCCGTGTGATCGCCCGCGAGTAATCGAGTCTCTGCGGGGAGTGGAGGTGGTGGACATTGCTGCTGGAGGGGCGCACAGCGCCTGCATCACAGCCAGTGGAGAACTCTACACCTGGGGTAAAGGACGCTACGGGCGGCTCGGCCACGGAGACAGCGAGGACCAGCTCAAACCTAAACTGGTCAGTGATGTGTGGCCTGGACTTCTGTCAGAACATGGCTGCCAAATTTAACCATGTCTCAATTTATCACACTCCCTGTATGACATTTGCGCTGTGTGGTGTGACCTTTTACTTGAAGTCTCTGAATATGATGTGCTAACACACACACACACACACACACACGTACACAGGTAATGAAGCAACAGCCTATGTTTCTGGCACCTAACCAACTAACATGACCAGACAGCTGTGTGGAGCATGTTCTGACATGTGAATATAGGCTAAGCCCTAAACACAAGGGCTGTATGTTTGCATAAACCTACACGATACAATATACATCATAGTATAGGGGCTATGATTCAATGTATTTCAATACTGTAAGCAAGATGACACATGGATTTAAAAAAATAAATAAATATCTGCACTCCTTCTAAAAATGCAAGCAAGACTTTGTACCCTGCACAAAACACGTCAGAATTCCTCATTGTTACCTTAAACCCCGCCAACAGTCTATTTTCATGCCTTGCTTCTGCACTGTTTAAATAGGGACTGAGCTTACAAATATATCGACTCTGCTGGTCAAGTAATTGTTTCTGTGTATTGCTATCTTTGCTACTAAAACACAGGTTCGCTACTGACTGATTAGAACCCTGACAACAGTTAACAGTCAGACATTCATTGCGCAATGTACACCCCCACTCGTGATGTGCACAGAAGGACATGCAGCAGTGCACAAACCCAACTTTTACATAAACAATAAACTAAATACTCAATAAAATAACATCACTGTTACTTCAAATGAGCTGCTCATGCACCTTTACTGCATGAATGAGCATGTCACTTTCTGCTGAGACTCAAAGAAATGCTGCGCCACTAAAATAGCAATCCACCAAATTCAGAGCACACCTGTCTCTTAAAAGAAATGTCAAGTGGCACACTGCTTTATTTCATGTTACGCCCAAAACACATGCTTCTTGCGTGTTTGGACCTGTGCAAGGCATAATTTCACGCCACTACAATAGGATAGCATAGACACACTGACATGCCCTAAATCAAGCTGCGCCATGCACAATTGATGTCTCACCTATAAGGGTTCTTTGTGTTTTCACACTCAATCTTTTCAGTGTCTGGTAAGCTGTAAAAACACATACTTTAGCATGCTGTATGCTAAAAATGGAAACAAGTCACTAAGTTGATAGTAACAAGTAAGTCCCAAGTCAAACCAGAAAAGTCACAAATCAATACTGGCAAGACTCCTGATCAAATCACCAAATGTAACGTTATTAGTTGAAAAGTAGTTATTTATAATTATTTCTTTATGTTTATTAGTAGTATGTTAAACTGACGTCTATGGAAATAATTTGTATTTTTGTATTGATTAAAAGAAAAATAATCTATATATGATATTAGATTAGTTCTGTGGTCGTTTCATGACTTCCTAAGTTTCTGTAGTTGCTAAATGCCACCACTTTTCAATAATAACCACTTGGACTACGTTCACATTATAAACCACATAGCCAAATCCGATCTGAGCAAAAAATCGGATTTGAAGAATCTTGACAGTTCACATTCACAAATGTAAGTGACCTGTATCTTTGTGTAATGTGAACAACTCACCACATATGAAAGTGAGTCAAATCTGATTTGAAAAAATTAAATCTGAGCCACATTGAGAAAAAAAAAATCAGATTTAAGTCACTTCAGCTTGGTAATGTGAACATAGCCTTACATTTAAGGACACCAAAATTATATATGTCATGCTGCAGCTTGCTTGTTAAAAAAAATCTGCTCTCATTTTCCATGGCACATATATACCAGTTTTTAGTAGTTTTTCCACCTCCAATGGCCCACCATTATATGCCTCCTCTCAGGCATTAACAGTGTTATTGTGTGTTTGTGTATGCATGCTGTAGTCTTTTCTTGTTTGGGTATACAATGACTACACAATAAATATGGCATAATTTACCCTGGAATATATACATATAATAGCATTCTTTGTTGTTTGTTTTCCTTGTTGTGACATACTCTGTATGTTTGTGTGTGTTATGTGTGCAGGTGGATGCTTTGCAGGGTCACAGAGTGATTGATGTGGCATGTGGAAGTGGCGATGCTCAGACTTTGTGTTTGACCGATGATGACATGGTGTGGTCGTGGGGGGATGGAGACTATGGAAAGCTGGGCCGGGGAGGCAGTGACGGCTGCAAAGTGCCTATGAAGGTAAGCGCAAACACCTGACTTTATTAGATCTCTACATCTATATGTGTTGTAAGACATTTGATTAGTTAATACTCTCTTTGTCTCTGTTATTCTTTGTAGATTGACTCTCTAACTGGATTGGGGGTGGTGAAAGTGGAGTGCGGATCTCAGTTCTCTGTAGCTCTCACAAAGTCTGGAGCTGTTTACACATGGTATGCAAGCAGTAGGGCTGTGTTTTATGGACCGATAGTTCACAAGTTTTCTTTAGGTTATCTGACAACATTCTACAAATAAATAAAAACTGGTATTTGATGATGACAGAATGCAGCACTTTAGTCCGCTCACTAAAGTAAAGTGAAACTAATTAGCCCAAGTGCCCTAATACAGTGCTCTCCAAAAGTATCGTAACAGTGAGGCCAGTCCCTTTTATTGCCACTATAGACTGAAAAATTAATATCAGGTATCAGTTCAAAAGATAGACACCTTTTGTCTGAACCCACTCATTTTTCTTGTGAGCAAAAGTATAAGATGATTTCAAGTGGGTTTTGTTGCCCAGGTTTCAGATTTGGGTTTACCTTGTGTGGACTGTTCATTTATATTTTGAGAATTAACACATGAAAACCAGAGAGCTGTCTGTGGGTAAAAAACAAGCAATTGTAAAGCTTAGAAAGAATGAAAAATAAATTGGAGCCATTACACAAATATTGGCCATAGCCAGTACAACTGTTTGGAATGTCCTGAAGAAGAAAGTCATCACTGGTGTACTGACTGAGTAAAGAGATGTTGGACAGGTAAACCTGAAATCTTTTGTCTCATATTATTTATTTTTTTGTCAAACCTTAATATTTTCAGTCTACAGCAGAAATAAAGGGATTGGCCTTACTGTCCCAACACTGATGGAGGGTGCTCTATATACAACATAACAAACACATGAACCTTGGTTTGAACTCTGGTCCAACCCTTTATTTGTAAAAATGCCCTAAGATTATCCATGTTGTCTTCTGTTCTCAGGGGAAAAGGTGATTATCACAGGCTGGGCCACGGTTCAGATGACCACGTCCGCAGACCTCGGCAGGTCCAGGGTTTGCAGGGCAAAAAAGTAATCGCCATCGCAACCGGCTCCCTCCACTGTGTGTGTTGCACTGAAGATGGTAAGCTTCTAAATCACTTCCCGGGTGAACGGTTTATGACTGCTGAGCGACATGTTTCAGTGCAGAACAGCTTGCTGAAATGTTTTTCAGGTGAAGTCTACACGTGGGGTGATAATGACGAGGGGCAGCTGGGTGATGGGACCACCAATGCCATCCAGAGGCCCAGACTGGTGGCAGCACTGCAGGGCAAGAAGATCAACAGGGTAGCCTGTGGCTCTGCTCACACTCTTGCCTGGTCCACTAGCAAGCCCACCAATGCTGGCAAGCTCCCTGCTCAGGTACTGAATAGTCTTGAGTGCTAATGCTAAAATCCTACCAATTAAGTTTGGGAAATTCACAAAAAGTCCATTATGTCCTAGAGCAGGAGGAGTGAAGTCATGACCTGTTATAGTCCCGTTTTTCTTGCAATCAAGAAATCAAGCCCAACAGATGCCGTTTTTTGCAGATTTGTGACGCTTGCTGTTGCAAACCCAACAGTAATACAGTAATTGATTATGAGAGAGAGAGGATTTTTGGTACCTTTCTAATGCTGACACTCCTACTGGTCTCAGTCTCATCCAAAGCAGTAAAGAGTCTGATTGGCTGCTTTGTCCTCTATCTGTGACTCACTTAGCACTATGCCTGAATGCTTATTAACCATATAAAGGCTTATTTATACTCACTTTAAATACAAACAATGTAGCCTTAATATGCATTTTAATGTTACTTTTAATGTTGCAGTAAAAAGGCAAATATTCCCCTTACATACAAAAAATGTATACATTCTTCTAAATCCAAACAGTATTTTTATGTATAACTATGATCGGGAGATTGCTGGTTCGAATCCTTGTTATGTAGCTTGCCATCAGCTGCTGGAGCCCTGAGAGGACACAATTGGCCTTGCTCTCTCTGGTGCTCTTTCCCCATCATTACTCATAGGGTGATGTCAGTCAGTACATGGAATCTGTGAGCTGATGTATCGGAACTTTGTCGCTGCGCTTTCCTCCAAGCGCTTTGGCTACTCTGCACTGCTGTACGAAAAGAGGCGGTAGCTGACTTCACATGTGTCTGAGGAGTCGTGCTAGTTTGCACACTTCTTGTGTTGTGGCATCACTTGTGATGGGGATATACAGTTGAGTAGACGACAATTGGCCTAGATAAATTAGGAGAAAAATGGAAGAAATTGTGAAATAAAATTATTTGGGGGGAAAAAAGGTTTTTGACAAAAACCCTGTTCAAATGGTTATAGCAGTGGAACATGCATGGAAATACTATAAAATTCTAATCAAACCAAACAACAAGTAAGTAAACAAGGCTATAAGTAAAAACGATATATGATATTAAAATGGAAATGTCATATCTACAGTCAGCTCCTTTTTATTTGCTTCAATCTTGAATCCTAACCTGGTGTGTTTGTGTATCCATGTTCACAGGTTCCTATGGAGTACAACCATCTGCAAGAAATCCCCATCATGGCTCTGAGGAACAGGCTGCTGCTGCTTCACCACATCTCTGAGCTCTTCTGCCCCTGCATCCCCATGTTTGACCTGGAGGGACGCCTGGGCCAGACTGGGCAAGGTCCCTCTGTGGGCTTTGATACACTCCGGGGCATCCTCATCTCACAGGGCAAGGTCAGGAGAGTCTACACACACCCATGAATGTGTATTTATGTATATTATGTATTAAAATGAGATGGGGAATGTGTCTTACGTTGTGTGTTGTACCCTGTTCATAGGAGGCTGCGTTCCGTAAGGTGGTGCAAGCTACAATGGTAAGAGACCGGCAACACGGGCCAGTAGTGGAGCTCAACAGAATACAGGTAAATACAGGCACAATCAAGTATCATTGCCTTACATCTTCATGTACTTACAAAAAAGTCATTTATTTTGTTTTATTATTATCTTCTTGAAAATAGTTATATTCATATATACAGCTCTGGAAAAAAATAAGAGACCACTTAAAAATTATTTTTCTTTGATTTTACCAAATTGAAAACCTCTGGAATATAATCAAGATGGATGATCATAAGCCACCAAATCGAGCTGAACTGCTTGAACCAGGAGTGGCATAAAGTTATCCAAAAGCATTGTGTAAGACTGGTGTAAGACAGGAGAAAACTGTGATTTAAAAAACAGGTTTATTGCACCAAATATTGTTTTTCTTGCATTATTTGAGGTCTGAAAGCTCTGCATCTTTTTTGTAATTTCTCATTTTTTTTGTAAATAAATGCTCTAAATTACAATATTTTTATTTGGGAGAAATGTCTGTAGTTTATAGAATAAAACAACGTTGTTCATTTTACTTTATAAATAGCTACATCAGATAAACTGATTTAGAAACTGAAGTGGTAATTTTTTTCCAGAACTGTATTTCAGAGTTTTGTCATCTTGCCAAGGTTATTGTTATCCTGGGCTGTGTGTTGGCAATAACTTACAGATAAAGTTAATATCATGATACTTGGCTTACGATTCAATACTGAATTCTGTGATACTGTAATCAAGGCAATAAATTACAAATGTATTTTTATTTATTATCTTGAAACTTTAGTAAAACTCTCATAGTATAAAAATCATATACAGTACAACAATGACATATAGTGGTCAGCGTTTAAACACAATACTAAATGTGAACTACTATCTGACACCAATCTTTGCCTGTAATCTGATGATTAAAAATCCGAATCAAAATGTTTTTAAAATTCAATAGTATTACAAAATTGCAATACATTTGTAGAATAATATAATATAATATAATATAATATAATATAATATAATTGTAATATATGGATATTTTTCTGTACACTTTAATTGTTATTGCTAAAATTCCCTAAAGAATTGTGATTATATCACCCATACCACCCACCCCTACTTTAAAGCTGTTCTGACATTATGCTGTGCATGTGACGTCTTATAGGCATAAGACGGGCTGTTTGGGTGTTATATAGTGCATGTGTGTCTTATACACCTTGATCTGGGTGACCAGGGGGCCCTTCACTCTTCACGAGACTTTATCACCCAGTGATTTGCGTTCATGGGCCACTGCTTCTCTGTAAGGCATGCAGCTTTGGACGTGAGCCTGTGTGATCTCTGCACTAGAACAGAGTGGAATTTACTCCTCGTAGACGGAAGTACGAAAGTGTACAGCAAGATTAAGTCTTATGGTCCTCCAAACCCCCACCCCCCTAAACCCCCACCCACACATCCTTCCTTCTCTTACTCGTTCTCTTTCTCTCTCTATTTGTCAAAGGTAAAGCGTTCTCGAAGTAAAGGTGGTCTAGCTGGGCCAGATGGCACCAAGTCTGTGTTTGGGCAAATGTGTGCCAAGATGAGCTCCTTCAGCCCTGACAGTCTCCTGCTGCCTCACCGGGTCTGGAAGGTCAAGTTTGTAGGTAAGCTCTGTCCCAGAACACTGTCAAGAACCATCCAAAGAAATCTGGCCATTTGGAATCAGTCCAAAATGGGTTTATGAGCGGATGAAATGGTTTGTTTAAGTGATCATAAGCTAAGCTTCTGTCTGCTTCTTTTCGCTGTTGTCTGCAGGTGAGTCAGTAGATGACTGTGGAGGAGGCTATAGTGAGTCTATAGCAGAGATGTGTGAGGAGCTGCAGAACGGTCTCACTCCTTTGCTTATCGTCACTCCTAACGGCCGAGACGAATCTGGAGCCAACAGAGACTGCTTCCTGCTCAACCCAGCCGCCAAGAGCCCTCTCCACATGAGCATGTTCCGCTTTTTAGGTATGCCAAGTGACCCCACACCTAGAAAGAGTTATTAATATACAGTACTGTGCAGAGATTTTGGGCACCCAAGCACATTATTTAAAGAAGTTTCTTGGCAATAAAAAAATGTTTAATGGAAGAAAACTTAAAATCACATTAGAACAAATGCAGGTAAACATATTCAAAAATCTTGTAAATGAGCTCAGATTTCAGTTGTGTTCAATTCATTACCTAATTAAATATCATTAAACAGGGGCGCAGAGTGGTCCAACTATGAGCTGCCACTATGTATCAGAACCGAGTTGCTGCTCTTTGATGCTACTCGGCAATGCTGCATCAGCAGCAGTTCAAAAAGAAGCAGTGGCTGACTTCACATGTACAGAGGAAGCATGTGCTAGTCTTCACTCTCCTGGTGTGTTGGGGCATTACTAGTGATGGGGGCAGTCCTAGTGAGTGGGTTGGGTAATTGGTTGTGCTAAATTAGGGAGGAAATGGGGGGGGGGGAGGGGATCATTAAACATTGATGGGTGGTGGTGGCCCAGTGGTTAGATGTGAGTAGGGCAGCACCGATGTGGGAATTCTGATCTGATGCTGACATCCAATACTACATGTACATATATATTTATAACTTGCAGCGAGACTAGACACCCCAGTATAATTTTCAACTAATAAAAGTAAGTCAAGTCTAATTTATTTATAAAGCACATTTAAAAGACGTCAAGTGTCGACCAAAGTGCTGTACAATAAAACAAAATTTAAAAGAAAAATATCAGTGATAAAAATGTAAAATATTCTTAACTCCTAATCTATGATATACATTGAAAATGTATTTATTGAGAAAACGACAAAAAAAAAAAACAAGGGCCACAACATAAATCACTAGGAAGATTCAAATGCCTGGGCAAATAGATGAGTCTTTAAGTTAGGCTTAAAAGTTTCTAGCATAGAGGAACATTTATGAAAGATGGCAGACTGTTCCAGAGTTTAGGCTCAGAGACTGAGAATGCCCCATCACCCATCACCTTTGAACTTTAGCCGGGAGCGTGGAAGGGCTAAAAGCAGCTGATTTGAGCACCACAATGACCAAGAGGAGGAGGGAAGATAGAGGAGATCTGATATATATATATATTAGTGCTGTACCATGTAGGGCCTTATAAACATACAATAAAACCTTATTAATAATTAGCTTGAAAGATTGGAATAAAAAAATAAATAAAAGTAGCATGGCCAGTGCCGGCCGATAGTAGAAGCACAACCAGTGTCACTTGATTCTTTTTCGCCATAAATCAAATATGTCAGCAATTTTGGCTGATTCCGATGCAATACGATGCCGATACGATATGATGCGATTCCGATTCCGATACATTATCATTGTGCATCCCTAGTTGTGGAATCCTCATTTAAAACATGCCAATGTGCTTGGTTAATTGTTGAGATAAACCAAATGACTTCAGGTGCTTTTACACGTCTGTTTTAAGTTATGTAACAATGCAAATGCTTTAATAAAATACTCCTAATCTAATTTATAAAACAACATAAAAATATAAAAGGTATAAATGTGTTGTAATGACCTGTATGTTACAGCAGGATTTTCACATTTAATTTTTTTTTTTATAGAAGTGGTCATTTGACTTTTTTACATATATGAAAAAGCACAGTACATTTAACTTTTAAATTAAAGTACAGTACATTAATTTTTAAAATTATCATTTGAAACTTGATCCTAGGGGCTTATAGGTCTTAATGGTGCCTAAACTTTAACATAGTGCTGTGCAAAGTAACACTGTTTTAAACCGGAATCACAGTGACTGTGTCTGTGTGTGATATTTTCACCCATGTTTATTTATTTGTAATACATAGTCAGTCCCCTATGGCTAGAAGGCAGAAGTTGGTTGTGAACTGCTACAGTTATTTCAGCTGCTGTCAGCTTTGTGGTTACAGTACTGCCCAAATACTGTATTACTGTATGTTTTTGCATGTATCTTTTCTAATGGTTAGATTTAAACTTACTATAATTATGACTAGACTATTCTGGCATGTTTTTTTTTAATAGATGCTAATAAACCTTTGTGTGTTTTGTGTATGTGTCTGTGTGTAGGAGTGCTCCTGGGTATAGCTATTCGAACAGGCAGTCCGCTCAGTTTGTACCTTGCTGAACCTGTGTGGAAGCAGCTTGCTGGCATGAATCTGACAATCGCTGATCTCAGTGAGGTAGGATACCTGTGTGTGTGTGTGTGTGTGTGTGTGTGAATCTATGGAAAAATGACATTGCAATATATTTTTATTTTTGTTATTTTTGTTGAGATGTTAGATAATACAAATTTTAATTTTATCACCCTATTTCATCAGAACTAACCAGAAATCGCTGTTCTAACATGTTTGATATTATTATGTATATTATATGTATAAAAGATTGGAGATACGATATTGGAAAGTTTGCACTGAAATTAAAATTTTGGCTGAAGACAGAATACTGAAACTATTTTAATAAATTTTGCCACTTTTTATTGACTAATTTTTATTGAAGCTTTAATGTATTTTTGTTATTCCAAAGAAAACATCATTATTCTGTATTATCTTTTTAAATAAATTATAACATTTGTCTCCTAACAGAAAACTAAATGTCTTTTCCTGCTATGTAATTTTTGTTGCCAAATAATCAGCACATCCCTAATATTGGGTTAACATAATCTACCTTTGGTAAATAAGTAATGAAAAATAAGAACTTTTTTTTTTGTCTATGCACATTGTGATGTCAAGGCTGAAATAATGACTGATTATGCAGCCCTAGTGTACAGCATTGCAAGTCACAGTTACTAATAGTAAGACGTGGAGGTTGTACTTCTTTAACTCAGCTCTGCCTTTTGAAGAAAAATACAAGTGTGTTTTCCAGTTATGTAAGTTTCACAGGCCCTTCTAAATCTCTTTATATAAATCTCAAGATCCAACGGTTACACAGGGGTCTTTACATTTTCCAGAGATCAGCTGACATGACAGCAGGTCAGCAGACCTGGTTGTAGTGCTTCTTCCAGTGTGGATATAAGCTGCTTTTCCAGACTGTACACTGTGGTACATAGGCGCTGTACTTTACTAAAGCCCTGTGACCTTTGGGAAAATATGGACTTGAGGAATGCTGCAGTTTATTGTACAGTACTGCAGCCTCCATGTGTTGTCTGCTAAGTGTAGGTCCAACCAAATTAAAAGATAGAAATTCTATCATGAATGATGCCTTTTTAAGCTGCGTGATCTGTGCTTTTGTCGTTTCGCACTTCACAGTACAATATACCTTAGTAGTCTATAGTAACTTAGTATATTATTTATATGCATGCCCCTGCAACATGTCTGCAATCGTTGGACTCTGTGTATCATAGTGCCCTGAGGTTCATCACAGGTTGTAAAGCTCTCACCCACCATTGCACATTATATGGCAGGGTTGAATGGCCCTCACTGGCTGTACGTCGTCTCTCACATTGGCACATTTTTATTTATAAAGCCATCCTGGGGCAACTCCCTCAATATTTAAGTGGTTACATTTCGAGACTCCAGAGTACTTATTCTTTACGCTCAAATGATTGCTATCTCCTCAATGTTCCCAAAGTTCGCACTGAATTCGGCAAACGCTCCTTTATGCATTCTGCACCTGCTGCCTGGAATTCATTGCAGAGTACTCTGAAACTGAAGGAACTTATTTCCCTTAGAACATTTAGAAATTTTGTAAGAAACCTGGAATCAGCCTCTTATTGTTTCTGTTCATGTTTTGTGTGAAGGTCCTGTTATTCAACCATATTGACCCATCCAGACTGTATATTGTACATTACTGTTTGATTCCTTATTGTTTGATTCTTTGTTTTATGGCTTAACTGTGAACTGTTTGTTTTAAATGTTGAAACTGATGTTTAGGCTGCTGTCTTGGCCAGGCTTCCCTTGAAAAAGAGATCATTGTGTCTCAATGGGACCGATCTGGTTAAATAAAGGCTAAATAAAAAAAAAAAAATAAAGTATAACTATATTTACTATAGTTATAGTATAGCTTTTGTTTAGAATGCTACTGCAAGAGCAAAAAATTTAAAGGTCTAATTCCATCATTTTTTCATTTATTCAATGTATTGTTGTAATCTGAAGTATTAAAGAATGCTGTGTGAGCAGGTTTTTGTAAAAAAAAAAAAAAAAAAAAAAAAGTGCTCCGGTGATCTGGTATAACGCTGTTTTAGTCTGATATAGAAGTGGGTGTGACGAAACGCTAGGATTTCGTGTCTTTCACCTTAGTATTCATACATGCAAACATATCGCCTCTGATTGGCTACTAGCACTGCAAGGCAGTGAGACAGACAACAGTTTTAGAAACATTTTAAAATAGATATTTTTACACTAATAGCAGTCTTTGCAATGTCATATGTTACTTTACAACATGTGTAATGCTCTGCTCATTGCAGTTCAGCCACTGACCTAGTCTTGGAGTCTCTGTAAAACACAAAATCCACTGGAGATCCTATGTAAACTCTAATGTAGCTCTGAATTACGGGGCAAAGCATATAACACTGATGTGATATTTGCACAAAAACAGAGGAACGAACTGCCATGTTGTTCCTAAAGCTGTTAGCTCCTCTCTGACGAGACATTTTGCTGTCTGGCTTTAGCTCTGTCTGTGGGCGATCCCGAGCCAAGATGGGCGAGGCCAGGAATACTAATTTACGAGTTGACGTAGACACTGTGGTTTCCCTGATCGATTTACATATGCAACTATTGTATTTCACAAATAACCAGAAAAAGTGGATTTTAGTGGAAGGAGACATTTTAATAATCTATACTCATTACGTATGTAAATTAATATCTACTTCAAGCTATTTATACTTTTAATTAATATTATAAAAGCGTTGAGATGAAATGAGACAAATACAATGAGGATGAGAGAGAGCTGGAATGTGTGTGTGAGATGGAGGAACGTCTCTCCGGTGTTCACGCTCTAATCATGAGTTTAAAACATGTGTAGAGTTGAGGTTGTGCAGTGCAGGATGGCCTTTACTCACAGAGCTGCTCTTGTTCTGAGCCTCCTGCCTGAAGCCATCAGAAAGGGTATAGAGGAAGTCTGTCTCTTCCCCACAAGACTATGCCAAGCTCTCCCTATCTTCTACATGCAGTCATTCACAGAGGAGTGCACAGGTCTGAAATACAGCCAGTGGAAAGAACAACTCTACCCCTTTACAACACAACTGAAGCTCTCAAACACATTGAGAGGGCAAGAAGTTCAACATTGAGAGGGCAAGAAGTTCAAGTAATTAACTCTTGGCGAGTTCAGCACAGCTGTTAACTGAAAGCCATTCCAGGTGACTCTACCTCATAAAGCTGACTAAAAAAAACAAGATGCTCAAAGCTGTCAAGAGAGGTGCCTGCTTTATTTAATAATCTAAAATATAAATCAGAGTTATTTAGTAAACAAAAAAGTGTAAAGCAAACCAGAATATGTTTTCTTCATTTCTTCATTGGATGACTTTAGTATTAATCTATTTTAAGTCGTCCAAACTTTTGACTGGTACTGTGTATACAGCATTGCTGTAGCTACACAGTCATTAGAATTGCTACCAAGCCATTAGCATCCCTACTACACAGGCTTCCAGCCTCATTTAGCATTGCTAATGTGGTCTCCTCATTGCAATTGTGGTGTTAGACCCACTTAGCACCACCACCATGGTGTTAGCATCACTAGTTCACCATTAGCATTACCATTAACATCAGCATTAACATTATGATGTCAGCATTGCTGTCTTGTCACATCTAAAACTTGTAAATATGTGATGTACAACTTAAGGCTTACAGACCAAGGCTAGTCTCTTTTCAGGCAGGGTCATCTATATAAATATATATAAGATATATTATTAATGCCACCATTGTAAAAATGGCAGTGGTGATCTGTGCAGCCAGTGGTGTATCAAATTAAATTAATCCCTGAAATTAGCGTTGATGCCCAGCTCTAGTTTTAGCACATTAATACCATATTTTTCACACTGTAAGGCGTACCTAAAATTATTTTATTTTAACAAAAAAATTTCAGTGTGCCTTTTGATCCGGTGTGCCTTATGTGTGAATTTTACCAGTCAGGTTGTAAGGAGCAGTAAAGCCACTTCATTGAAGTACAGTGTTAAACAGGAGCGCTAGCTCTTTCGCCATTCAGAGATGAGTATTTTCGGCCTTTAGCCTGCTGCTAACCCCAGCTAGCACTGCTGGAGCAGCGTTACCCGGCAACTGTGCTAAGTGCTAGCTCTTTTGCCGCATAGAGTAGAGAAATATCGGGCCTGGAGTCTGTACCTTTACTGTGTTAAAACGAGCTATGTGGGACGAACCGCTAGCTTATATAGCCATGGCTTACTGGAACACTCAGGGTTCATCAGTGTAGTGCTGTCGGGTAGCATTAGCCGCTAACCAGGAATCTTTTTTATTTCTTTTTTTTATTTTATTTTTTTTATAGAATTACAGTTTTGTTTACTTGACTTAGCTTAGCTTTTCAGGTCTTACCACCCAGCGGTGAGACCTGTTGAATTAGAAGGGAGCCATGGCAACACCCCTGTTCCTTACTAGTGTCACATAATATTCCTTATATTTTGGTGCACCTTATGTATGAAAATAGACCAGAAAATAGACGTTTATTGATAGTGAGCCTTATAATCCAGTGCGCCTTACAGTGCAAAAAATCCAGTATGTAATGTTGCCAGTACATTTGGACCCTTTATTTGTCAAAGTGTGCCTTAAAATTAATATTATGACCTTTTTTATTTTCTGTAATAGTTTAGATATTGGGTATGCCAATGGTCTTTGTGTGTGTGTTTTTAGGTGGATAAGGACTTCATCCCTGGCCTGATGTATATCAGAGATAACGAGGCATCAGCAGAGGAGTTTGAGGCCATGCCGCTGCCCTTCACTGTGCCCAACGCCTGTGGTCAAGAAGTGCAGCTCAGCTCCAAATACTCGCACATCAGTCTGGAGAACCGTGCAGAATATGTGCGCCTCGCAATCAACTACAGGTGACCATAGAACCTTTCATAGAGCACTCACCTACACGCTGATGCTCTTTATTTCTGCACATTTTACTGGATCTCTTCTGTGTTTTGTGGTTTCTTTGATATGTGGTGGCCTCATTATTTGGCCCATTGAGTGAGTGGTGATATTTCTGTCAGGTGAGCTGAATTGAGGTACAGGGGGAAAGCTAATCTTGTTTCTTTGAAAGTGTGCTCTCCCTCATGTGATTCCCACAGAGCTTACAGTAGCTTTGCATTTTTGGGTGGTGAAATATCCGCCACAGAAATCTATATCATGTGGTCATGCGTTCCAGTCAAGAGCAAATCTGCATACGTAACCATGTACTATAGATTGTGCCCCAGGAACTGTATTTGTCTGACTTTGTAAACTTAATCTTTGTGTGTGTGTTTGTGTGTGTGTGTGTGTGTGTGTAGGCTGCATGAGTTTGATGAGCAGGTGGCTGCAGTGAGGGAGGGTATGGCCCGGGTGGTGCCTGTTCCTCTACTCTCTCTCTTCACAGGCTATGAGCTGGAGACCATGGTAAGCACTTACCAAACATCACACACTGTGTGGGTGTAATCGGATATATACAATAATATACACAGAACAACTGATCAAAAAGGGGAATTCATATTTTTTTAAACATTTAAAACTTAATTAATTCAAATATTTCAGCTACTACTATTACTACTAACACTATTACTACTATGACTATTACTATTCTAATTCTACTACTCCTGCTGCTGCTGCTGCTGCTGCTACTACTACTACTACTACATTTATTATTGCTGCACCTATGACTACTTCTGCTATTATTTCTATATAACAAAATGTACTACTGCAACTATCACTGCCACTATAGCTGTTACTACTACTACTACTACTACTGCTGCTGCTACTACTACTACTGGTAACTAGGGATGTCCCAATCACATTTTTTGCTCCCGGGTCCGAGTCATTTGATTTTAAGTATCTGCTGATATCAAGTCCCAATCTGATACTTTGGCAATGCAGTAAAAAGAAAAAAAAAAGAATGAACACATTCAAGTTAGCCCTTAAGGTATTTTTTTTATATAATTCATTTTTTAATTATTGAAACAGCAGAATCAAAACAGCCAATTCCTAGCACAAACTAAACAAGTACTAAATGGTCATATAAATGATATCCATTTAAATATGCATTTAAAAATGCCTTTCATAAACAAATGGAAAAATATCACACAACAATTCTGTGATGAATCATTAATATCGTGATTGATTTTTTGGAAATTCTGATAATTTTGTTTTTTTGGAAAACTGCTACTACTACTACTATTACATTTATTATTGCTGCACCTATGACTACTTCTGCTATTATTTCTATATAACAAAATGTACTACTGCAACTATCACTGCCACTATAGCTGTTACTACTACTACTACTGCTGCTACTACTACTGCTACTACTACTACTGGTAACTAGGGATCTCCCAATCACATTTTTTGCTTCCGGGTCCGAGTCATTTGATTTTAAGTATCTGCTGATATCAAGTGCAATCAATCAATGCAGTAAAAAGAAAAAAGAAGAAAGAACACATTCAAGTTGGCCCTTGAGGTATTTTTTTATATAATTCTTTTTTTAATTATTGAAATAACAGAATCAAAACAGCCAATTCCTAGCACAAACTAAACAAGTACTAAATGGCCATATAAATGATATCCATTTAAATATCCATTTAAATATGCATTCAATAAACAAATGAAAAAATGTTACACAACAATTCTGTGATGAATCATTAATATCGTGATTGATTTTTTAAAAATTATGATAGTTCTAATAATAGTGTCATCACATGATCGGATCAGTGATCTCCCTATTAGTACCATTAGTTCTACTACTATTACTATTGCTATTACTACAATTGCTGCTACTACTACCACTACTACTATTACTGTTACTGTGCCTATGACTACTACTACTATTATTTCTAATATTACTGTTACAACAAAATACTACTACTACTACTACTATTAATAATAATACTAAAACAACATGTACTACTACTACTATAGCTATTAGTATTACTGTTTTTACTATTACAACAACGTATACTACTGCTATTAATGCAACAAGTACGGTACTATTACAACTCTTCAAACATTGGATAAAACATGTCTGATGTGTTCGGTCTGCAGGTTTGTGGCAGTCCTGACATTCCGCTGCATTTGCTGAAGTCTGTAGCCACTTACAAGGGGGTGGAGCCCACAGCTCCACTCATCCAGTGGTTCTGGGAGGTGATGGAGTCCTTCTCCAACACGGAGCGCTCACTCTTCCTCAGGTTTGTGTGGGGACGCACGCGACTGCCCCGGACTATCGCAGATTTCCGAGGACGAGATTTTGTGGTTCAGGTGAGGGGACATGTTTACTGCTGCTGTTCTGATTTATTTAGTATGATTTTGCGGTAACTGAGTTTTATATGGCTGGGCTTATCTGTAGCAAGCTTTAGAAATTTATGTGAAATCTTGTGCCTACGACCACAGCAATGCAGTGCCAATATTACACATTATAGCACGAACCTCAAGTGTATTATTGCAATTATATCACAGTTCCATTATCACTGTTTATTGAAAGATTTAGAGTTAAAGAGGACAAGAACATATGATCTGTTTGGTTATAAACACTCCACGAATCAAAATAGTTTAATATAGTAAAATAAATAGTATAATAGTTGTAGTAAAAATAGTAAAATAATTGCTGCTCTGTTTGCAGCACTTACAAGCCAAACAGCACAGCTAAATTGTTGCTAGGTTACCTGTGTGTGGTGGAGTAGTAATACATGGAGAGCTTCGGTTACAGTGCATTACCAGCTGATAATGGCAGGTTGGATTGGGTTGGATCTAACTGTGGTAAAATTGATCTTGCCTCTTTCTAGTAAATCTCCATCCATCTTTATATTTCTTAACTTTTCCTCCTGTTTCTTTATTTATTTTCAGGTTCTGGACAAGTACAACCCCCCAGACCACTTCCTCCCAGAGTCGTACACCTGCTTCTTCCTGCTCAAACTGCCTCGTTACTCCTGTAAGCTGGTCCTGGAGGAGAAGCTGAAGTACGCCATCCATTTCTGCAAGTCCATCGACACTGACGACTACGCCCGCATCGCTCTGAGCGGTGAGCCGGCAGCCGACGACAGCAGCGACGACTCTGACAACGAGGACGCCGATTCCTTTGCCTCTGACTCCACACAGGACTACCTAACCGGACACTGACGTCTGCGTGTCACTCACACACACACACGGCCACGCACACTCTCGCGCACACACACTCCCCTTTCTGAAGAAGGATGGATCCCATGGGGAGTCATAATATGCTGCCAAGCAATGATAAGAAACAAATACACACACAAAAAAAGAACTGATGACTGATGATGTTTTAAGCTCACTGAAATACACACACAAACACACACACACATGTACTACCGTGACTAAAATGAAGAGACTATCTTTATGTGCAATTAGCTTTGAAAGCACTACAAGCTGGTGAAGATTTTTTTTTTGTTTATTTTAAAAAAAAAGAGAGAGAGAGAGAGAGAGAGAGAGAGAGAGACACAGGTCGAGGGGTAAAACTGCACACATGAATGTTTGTAGATGTTGTGTTTATATATTTTATGACTGCGGACAGACAGGCCGCCTAGCCTAGCACTGTGGTAGACGACCCCTGACACTCTCTGTGCATCCTCCCTCCCCCCCAAATGCCCCGCTTTATCCTATCATTTAAAAAACATCAAACAGCATTTCCTCATCCTCCTTCTCAAAAAAACAATTAGCAGTATTTCTTTCTAAGAATCTTTTTAACTTTGAACTGTAAGAGTAGTGCTCATTTGACTCAATGACTCAGTTTGTGTCAATGGGAGCTCGTTCAGGGGTTGTTTTTAGGTCGTCGGTCACTGTAATCAGTTTCCTCCTCCCCTCCATCTCAATGTGTGTCTGCACTGGCTTCCTGATGGACTGTAAATAATAATAATGATAATAATAATAATAATAATAATAATAATAATAATAATATTGTGCCATGTGTTCATAAGATGTCTCATTCCCGTGTAATAAATAAATGTTAATAAATTTCTGTTAAAAAAATGAAACCCAGATGTTTGTGTTTTTCCTGTTTTAAGTGAAAGGCAAATTGTGTTTTAATGAAATGCCGGTCCTGATTTATTTTCCCCTGCTGTTGCTCTTGTTAAAGGTTTTAGTTTATATTGAGAGTACAAGGTGTTCCACAGATTTTGTCAAACAAACTAAATTTCAAACTGAGACATGCAGCTCACATTTGTCCCCAGATTGAGGACACTAAACATGCAAAATCTGCTTGCTTGCTTTCATGGGTGCAGCACAGTATGTTGGGTGTTTCATACCCAGGCATACTGCCATGTGTGTTTTATACCTGGCAATCTGAGGTGTGGAAGTAGAAGAGGGAAATGGGCAAACAAGATCAGAGGCCGTTTGTGCTCTTTAAGGAACAATTCCAGGAAACACACTTGCTGAAGCTATAACTGAAATTGCTGATTCAAACAACCAATGATTTATAAAGGAAAATCATGAAAATTATCAGCAGTGCCCAACCTTTTTTTTTTTTTCAATTTTAGTGCCCAATTGTTATGTTTTTTTATACCAGCAGCAGCAGCAATCTCAGGCACAGTACTCTGTTAGTTCAAATTCACCAAACGAACGTGCTTGTCCTGCAGCAACAATATTCACAACTAAATTTTCCTGCTTTTCCTGTTATTTTGAGAGGGTACTCTGACTGCAGCTTGCAGGAAGACGGAGTTGGACGTCCAGCGCGTTTAACTCCGCCCACTTTGTTAGCGTCATGCCGTCCAGTTCCGCCCACTTTGCCAGCATCATGTCTTAGCTCCGCCTCTTAATGGAAGTAAACAATGTACAGGGCAGTTAGCGGACTTTAAATATAATGTGCCGCGTCGTCCGGCTTAAATACTGTGTATACACTACAAGCTTGCCAGACTGACAAGGCGTGGCGTGAACAAAGTGGGTGGGACTGGACGCGCTGGATGGCTGCAGTCAGTAGTAGATGGTTATTTTTCTTCGCTCGGCGAATTTGAACTAACCTAGAGTACTGTGCCTGAAGTTGCTGCTGCTGCTGGTATGAAAACCACAATAGCAGCACTAATATGGAGACGAAATTAATCTTTCATTCATTTTATCCTGATCCTGGAAAGGCTTTCCACCAATGAACCACCCGCTGAATTGTCAACACGCCAACGTCAGACGCATGTCCTTCTAAAACCAATCAGCGTCAAGTTAAGGAAAACGTATCGATACGTAAGTGATGATGAAAGGATGTAGGAGTATCACACAAAGGTCTTTGGTGCGCTCCCTAAACTGCAGTGTGAAAACAAAATTAAGCGGACCAAATATATACAATGTAGAAAACACATGAACCTTCAGGTGCTACTTTGGTTCGGACCGTGGTTTACGGACGAGGCTGAAGTTGGTTTGATATTCGCAGCTCCAGATTCGTTTGGCTCGATATTCGCAGCCTCGTATTCCCCGGCTGAAGTTGGTTTGATATTCGCAGCTGCCGCTTCACTGAACCACCGTGAACTAAAGGGAGCGTTCACAAACACCCGCTGTTTATATTAAACACCTCACAGATCAACACTGAAGGAGATAGAATGAAGAAAAGCAGTACAGCTGTTAATGAACAATGTAAATATACAATATATTATTAAATATAATTTTATATACACGACCTTTCATCAATTATTTTCTCCAGTTTTACTTACAACATGAATTTGCTGTTCTAGTGTAATTCATTCATTTCCTGAGTAAAAAATATCTGAAATAGAGATTTAGCCTCCTACTTTCAAGAAAACCTGGCATTATCCTGTCCGGAGCTAATTGTATATTGTAAAATATTTATTTTAACTACTGAATTTATAATTATATATTATAATAAATAATAAAAATATATATTTAATACAATTATATTTTAAAAGCCATTGCGCTCAAAAAATATGAGGCAGATGTTCAAGTGTGATTTTGAAAGACTTTTTCATCTTGGGCCAGAACAAATACACATCAGATGAAGAGAACTACTCTCCCACTTTGAGGAAAACCTGGAATTAGCCTGGCCCAAGCTGATTTTATACTTTAAAATGAACTGGCAACATAGCATACCAATCCATAATGCACAATTTTTTTATGTAAAGCTGATGTTCTAGTGTAATTTTGAAGGACTTTTTCATCTTGGGCCAGACCAAATAGACATGATCTAAAGAGTACTAGTCTTCTACTTTAAGAAAAACCTGGAAATAGCCTGGCCCAAGCTGATTTTATACTTTAAAATGAACTGGCAACATGGAATACCGATCCATAAAGCACAATTTTTTTATGTAAAGCTGATGTTCCAGTGTGATTTTGAAGGACTTTTTCATCTTGGGCCAGACCAAATACACATGATCTAAAGAGTACTAGTCTTCTACTTTAAGGAAAACCTGGAATTAGCCTGGCCCAAGCTGATTTTATACTTTAAAATTAACTGGCAACATGGCCTACCGATCCATAATGCACAAAAAAATGTAATATAAAGCTGATGTTCTAGTGTGATTTTGAAGGACTTTTTAATCTTGGGCCAGACCAAATACACATGATCTGAAGAGTACTAGTCTTCTACTTTAAGGAAAACGTGGAAATAGCTTGGCCCAAGCTGATTTTATACTTTAAAATGAACTGGCAACATGTAATAACGATCCATAATGCACAAAGAGATTGAATATAAAGCTGATGTTCTAGTGTGATTTTGAAGGACTTTTTCATATTGGGCCAGACCAAATACACATGATCTAAAGAGTACTAGTCTTCTACTTTAAGAAAAACCTGGAATTAGCCTGGCCCAAGCTGATTTTATACTTTAAAATGAATTGGCAACATGGTATAACGAGCCATTTTGCACAAAAAAGCCACTGTTCCAGTACAATTTTGAAGAATTTTTTAATCTTGGGCCAGAACCAATACACATGATCTGAAGAGAACTAGTCTTCTACTTTAAGGAAAACCTGGAAATAGCCTGGCCCAAGCTGATTTTATACTTTAAAATGAACTGGCAATATGGAATACCGATCCATAATGCACAATTTTTCTTTATGTAAAGCTGATGTTCCAGTGTGATTTTGAAGGGCTTTTTCATCTTGGGCCAGACCAAATACACATGATCTAAAGAGTACTAGTCTTCTACTTTAAGGAAAACCTGGAATTAGCCTGGCCCGAGCTGATTTTATACTTTAAAATGAACTGGCAACATAGCATACCAATCCATAATGCACAATTTTTTTTATGTAAAGCTGATGTTCTAGTGTGATTTTGAAGGACTTTTTAATCTTGGGCCAGACCAAGTAGACATGATCTAAAGAGTACTAGTCTTCTACTTTAAGAAAAACCTGGAAGTAGCCTGGCCCAAGCTGATTTTATACTTTAAAATGAACTGGCAACATGGTATAACGACCCATAATGCACATTTTTTTTATGTAAAGCTGATGTTCTAGTGTGATTTTGAAAGACTTTTTCATCTTGGGCCAGACCAAATACACATGATCTAAAGAGTACTAGTCTTCTACTTTAAGGAAAGCCTGGAAATAGCCTGGCCCAAGCTGATTTTATACTTTAAAATGAATTGGCAACATGGTATAACGAGCCATTTTGCACAAAAAAGCCACTGTTCCAGTACAATTTTGAAGATTTTTTTAATCTTGGGCCAGAACAAATACACATGATCTAAAGAGTACTAGTATTCTACTTTAAGGAAAACCTGGAATTAGCCTGGCCCAAGCTGATTTTATACTTTAAAATTAACTGGCAACATGGTATAACGACCCATAATGCACATTTTTTTTATGTAAAGCTGATGTTCTAGTGTGATTTTGAAAGACTTTTTCATCTTGGGCCAGACCAAATACACATGATCTAAAGAGTACTAGTCTTCTACTTTAAGGAAAGCCTGGAAATAGCCTGGCCCAAGCTGATTTTATACTTTAAAATGAACTGGCAACATGGAATACCGATCCATGAAGCACAATTTTTTATGTAAAGCTGATGTTCTAGTGTGATTTTGAAGGACTTTTTCATCTTGGGCCAGACCAAATACACATGATCTAAAGAGTACTAGTCTTCTACTTTAAGGAAAACCTGGAATTAGCCTGGCCCAAGCTGATTTTATACTTTAAAATTAACTGGCAACATGGCCTACCGATCCATAATGCACAAAAATATTGAATATAAAGCTGATGTTCTAGTGTGATTTTGAAGGACTTTTTAATCTTGGGCCAGACCAAATACACATGATATAAAGAGTACTAGTCTTCTACTTTAAGGAAAACCTGGAAATAGCTTGGCCCAAGCTGATTTTATACTTTAAAATGAACTGGCAACATGGAATACCGATCCATAATGCACAATTTTTTTATGTAAAGCTGATGTTCCAGTGTGATTTTGAAGGACTTTTTCATATTGGGCCAGACCAAATACACATGATCTAAAGAGTACTAGTCTTCTACTTTAAGGAAAACCTGGAATTAGCCTGGCCCAAGCTGATTTTATACTTTAAAATGAACTGGCAACATGGTATAACGAGACATTTTGCACAAAAAAGCCACTGTTCCAGTACAATTTTGAAGATTTTTTTAATCTTGGGCCAGTACAAATACACATGATCTGAAGAGTACTAGTCTTCTACTTTAAGGAAAACTTGGTATTAGCCTGGCCCGAGCTGATTTTATCCTTTAAAATGAATTGGCAACATGACATGAAAGCCATTTTGCACAGAAATAATGAATATAAAGCATTGATTTTGAGAATACCAGAACTCTTCATCTGATGTGTATTTGGTCTGAAAAAAAAAGTCCAAAATCATACTGGAATATCAGCTTTAAATAATATTTTTTTTGTGCTGCCATGTTGCCAATTAATTGTGCAGTCTAAAATCAGCTCGGGCCAGGCAAATCCCAAAATTTCCTTAAAGTAGAAGACTAGTACTCTTTAGATCATGTGTATTTGGTCTGGCCCAATATGAAAAAGTCCTTCAAAATCACACTAGAACATCAGCTTTACATAAAAAAAATTGTGCTTTATGGCTCGTTATACCATGTAGCCAGTTCATTTTAAAGTATAAAATCAGCTTGGGCCAGGCTACTTCCAGGTTTTCCTTAAAGTAGAAGGCTAGTACTCTTCAGATCATGTGTATTTGGTCTGGCCCAAGATGAAAAAGTTCTTCAAAATCACACTAGAACATCTGCTATACATAAAAAAAAAATTGTGCATTATGGATCGGTATGCTATGTTGCCAGTTCATTTTAAAGTATAAAATCAGCTCGGGCCAGGCTAATTCCAGGTTTTCCTTAAAGAAGAAGACTAGTACTCTTCAGATCATGTGTATTTGGTCTGGCCCAAGATTAAAAAGTCCTTCAAAATCACACTAGAACATCAGCTTTATATTACATTTTTTTGTGCATTATGGATCGGTAGGCCATGTTGCCAGTTAATTTTAAAGTATAAAATCAGCTCAGGCCAGGCTAATTCCAGGTTTTCCTTGAAGAAGAAGACTAGTACTCTCCAGATCATGTGTATTTGGTCTGGCACAATATGAAAAAGTCCTTCAAAATCACACTGGAACATCAGCTTTAAATAAAAAAATTGTGCATTATGGATCGGTATTCCATGTTGCCAGTTAATTTTAAAGTATAAAATCAGCCTGGGCCAAGCTATTTCCAGGTTTTCCTTAAAGTAGAAGACTAGTACTCTTTAGATCATGTGTATTTGTTCTGGCCCAAGATTAAAAAGTCCTTCAAAATCACACTAGAACATCAGCTTTATATTAAATTTTTTTGTGCATTATGGATCGGTAGGCCATGTTGCCAGTTAATTTTAAAGTATAAAATCAGCCTGGGCCAAGCTATTTCCAGGTTTTCCTTAAAGTAGAAGACTAGTACTCTTTAGATCATGTGTATTTGTTCTGGCCCAAGATGAAAAAGTCCTTCAAAATCACACTGGAACATCAGCTTTACATAAAAAAATTGTGCTTTATGGATCGGTATTCCATGTTGCCAGTTCATTTTAAAGTATAAAATCAGCTTGGGCCAGGCTATTTCCAGGTTTTCCTTAAAGTAGAAGACTAGTACTCTTTAGATCATGTGTATGTATTCTGGCCCAAGATTTAAAAAATCTTCAAAATTGTACTGGAACAGTGGCTTTTTGTGCAAAATGGCTCGTTATACCATGTTGCCAATTCATTTTAAAGTATAAAATCAGCTTGGGCCAGGCTATTTCCAGGTTTTCCTTAAAGTAGAAGACTAGTACTCTTTAGATCATGTGTATTTGGTCTGGCCCAAGATTAAAAAGTCCTTCAAAATCACACTAGAACATCAGCTTTACATAAAAAAAATTGTGCATTATGGGTCGTTATACCATGTTGCCAGTTCATTTTAAAGTATAAAATCAGCTTGGGCCAGGCTAACTCCAGGTTTTCCTTAAAGTAGAAGACTAGTACTCTTTAGATCATGTGTATTTGGTCTGGCCCAAGATTAAAAAATCCTTCAAAATCACACTAGAACATCAGCTTTATATTTAATTTTTTTGTGCATTATGGATCGGTAGGCCATGTTGCCAGTTCATTTTAAAGTATAAAATCAGCTTGGGCCAGGCTAATTCCAGGCTTTCCCTAAAGTAGAAGACTAGTACTCTTTAGATCATGTGTATTTGGTCTGGCCCAATATGAAAAAGTCCTTCAAAATCACACTGGAACATCAGCTTTACATAAAAAAAATTGTGCATTATGGATTGGTATGCTATGTTGCCAGTTCATTTTAAAGTATAAAATCAGCTTGGGCCAGGCTAATTCCAGGTTTTTCTTAAAGTAGAAGACTAGTACTCTTCAGATCATGTGTATTTGTTCTGGCCCAACATGAAAAAGTTCTTCAAAATCACACTTGAACATCTGCCTCATATTTTTTGAGCGCAATGGCTTTTAAAATATAATTTTATTAAATATATATTTAATTATTTATTGTAATATATAATTATAAATTCAGTAATTAAAATAAATATTTTACAATATACAAAATTACATTTAATACGATATTGTATATTTACATTGTTCATTAACAGCTGTACTGCTTTTCTTCATTCTATCTCCTTCAGTGTTGATCTGTGAGGTGTTTAATATAAACAGCGGGTGTTTGTGAACGCTCCCTTTAGTTCACGGTGGTTCAGTGAAGCGGCAGCTGCGAATATCAAACCAACTTCAGCCGGGGAATACGAGGCTGCGAATATCGAGCCAAACGAATCTGGAGCTGCGAATATCAAACCAACTTCAGCCTCGTGGTTTACGGCCCCTTTCACACTTGCTACTTTGGTTCGGACCAAACTGAAAAGTCCGAAAGTCCGGACCAAACGAGGCAGGTGTGAAAAGACTTACCGCTCGTTTTAAGGGTGAAAATGTGTAATATGTTTGCAACCTCTTGGTTTAATGAGAGAAAATGTAATACAAGTAAAGTCTGCTGATCTAAGCACACGTTTTTAGATGTCTAATCTGCTAAAATCTCTATTTGTGTTTTATTTCACTTTTGTAGATTTGTTCTTCTTGTAGGCTGAAATGTCATCTTCTAAAGTAGCTAATGCTAACACTAAGGTTACATTTATGCAATGTGTTTTCTATCAGGTAGGCAGGACAGCAGGAACCTGGTTAATGCAGTCTTCTTAAAACTAAGCGCAGCCTACTTTTCTGTACTGTAAAACTTTATTAGACGTTTCATCATGTTTATACTGATTATTTATTTGGTTTGAATTAAATTAGGTTCATTGTAGGACTGCTAGAATTCTAGGGCTCTGTTGTTTTTTTTTTACAGCTAAAATATGTAGCTAATGTACTGTATTAGTAAACTCTTGTTTAAATAAGAGGAAAATGTAATACAAGTTAAGCCTCCTGTGCTAAATAAAATTGTCTAGACGATTCTGAACCTCTTAAACTGTCTCACCTAAAAGTTATTACACCCAATGATTATTAATACACTGCCTGATGTCTGAGACACAGTTTTACCATAGTTTTGTGAAAATCTTTGATCTGAATATGACCTCGGGCTAAAAAAAGCCTCAGACAGCTCTGTTAAAGAGATACAATGCTTCGTCTGTCCTTGAATAATGGACATAGAGGAGTCTTTGAAAATCATTATTATCCAGATAGATTAAATCGTATGTAGTCTGCTTATCTTGTTTGAAACGCCTACATTTATATATTAAAACTTGACCAATTCTTCCTTTTTCAAGGTGAACTGCTCTTGGATTCATTAGCAGCATCAAAGTTCAGTCAGCCAGTACTTTTGATAAAAGGGGTCTAATGACTTTTGATATCATGACATATTAAAATATTTCATACAGGATCCCTGCACCCTGCCTCTCTAAGAGTAGACATTAGTTATTTTGCTTTTATCCATGGCAGGATTAATGAAATTCCTCAAAGTGACCTATGTGGACAGAGTTGGATTAATGGGCATCCCAAAGCAGACCACCAAAGAGCTTTGAGTGTTAGATGTTAGATTAGATTTGAGGTTTCAATGTACTTTTAAAAAGGGTCAGGTTAATTACAAGGCTATTTTAAATTAGTTCATAAATGTATCTAAAATCTAACCTCTAAAAATAAACGGAGGTTTGATAAAGAGCCACATGAATATTAATTTGTTTTTTTTTTAGTCTCTGTTGTTGAGCTGGTACATGTGGATAAGACACCACAGCAGTGCTGGTGGAGTTTTTAAACACCTCACTGTCACAGCTGGACTTAAAATGGCGCTTTGGGCAGCGTCTTGTGACCACTGATGAAGGACTAGAGGATGAATAACAAGAACAGTGCAGCAACAGATTCAGAGCTTCTGTGTCTGACATCTACTCTACAAGTGGACAGGGAGTGAATACTGAGGCATTTAAAAACTCCAACAGCACTGCTGTGTACTGTGGAGCATTGAAGAAAAGGGTAAAAGTAGGGCTACAGTTGGCACAGTTGGTAATTACCCTTGTGAAAAAACAGTATACATAAATTATGCTTAAATAGGTCTGTACTTAAGTTAAGTTATTTTGGAACCACTAATTTGTACTTATTTGTAATTAAATTATTTATACTCAGTATATTAGTCATACTGTATGTTATTTTTGCCACTATTTAATACAATTTACTGTAGGTATATTTGCGTGAATTTCTCATTGTCAAGACAAAATTCATGTTTTAATAGGAAATGTCACTGAAGTACAGTTTTATTGCTGAAAAATAGGCTCCAAAAACATATTTAGTAAAGTTTTATCATATCATGAGCATATATTTTTACTAAGTACATCACCAGTACAAAATTAGCACAGCCAAACAGAGTTTACTTTTTCAAAGTATACTGAAATACAGATTAAGCAGTTAAAATGTATAATTAGAAAAAGTATACTTTAATTACTCTGCATATAGTTCAAGCACACTATTTATATACTCACCAGCCACTTTATTAGGTACACCTTGCTAGTACTGGGTTGGACTCCCTTTTGCCTTCAGCACTGCCTTAATCCTTCGTAGCATAGATTCATCAAGGTACTGGAAACATCATCCCTCAGAGAATCTAGTCCATATTGATATGATAGCATCATGCAACTGCTGCTCTATTGGATTGAGATCTGGTGAGTGTGGAGGCCATTCGAGTACAGTGAACTCATTGTCGTGTTCAAGAAACCAACTCATTGTCGTGTTCAAGAAACCAATCTGAGGTGATTTGTGCTTTATGACATGGAGCATTATCCTGCTGGAAGTAGCCATCAGAAGATGGGACCTTGTGGTCATAAAAGGATGGACGTGGTCAGCAACAATACTCAGGTAGGCAGTGGTGTTGACATGATGCTCAATTGGTACTAATGGGCCCAAAGTGTTCCAGGAAAAAATCCCCCACACCATTTCAGCACCCCCACCACCAGCCTGAACCGTTGATACAAAGCAGGATGGATCCATGCTTTCATGTTGTTGATGCCAAAATCTGGTCCTACCATCCGAATGTCGCAGCAGAAATTGAGACTCATCAGACCAGGTAACGTTTTTTTCCAATCTTCTATTGTCAAATTTTGGTGAGCCTGTGGGAATTGTAGCCTCAATTTCCTGTTCTTAGCTGAGAGGAGCGGCACCCGGTGTGATCTTCTGCTGCTGTAGCTCATCCGCCTCAAGGTTGGACGTGTTGTGGTTTCAGAGATGATCTTCTCTTCTGCAGACCTCGGTTGTAATGAGTGGTTATTTGAGTTACTGTTGTCGTTCTATCAGCTCGAACCAGTCTGGCCGTTCTCCTCTGACCTCTGGCATCAACAAGGCATTTGCTCCCACAGAACTGCGGCTCACTAGATATTTTCTCTTTTTCTGATCATTCTCTGTAAATCCCAGACATGGTTGTGCGTGAAAATCCCAGTAGATCATTTTTTCTAAAATAGGTCTGGCACCAACAACCATGCCACGTTCAAAGTCACTTAAATCAACCTCATTATGATGCTCTGATGGTTTGAACTGCAGCAGATTGTCCTGGCCATGTCTATATGCCTAAATGCGTTGAGTTGCTGCCATGTGATTGGCTGATTTGACATTTGCGTTAATGAACAGTTGGATAGGTGTGCATAATAAAGTGGCAGGTGAGTGTATATTTAAATACAGAACTTTTCTACAAGAGTATAAAATTACAAAATGTTTTTATTTCCTATTTCCTCAGTGAATCTGGGTGTAGAAAAAAGAAGGTCCTAAAAAAAAAAGAATGGTCCTAAATTTATGCTGGATTTGTGTTTAAAAAGCTTGTATATGCTCTAGCATTTTAATTTATGGTAGAACAGATACAAACTTTTTTGATTACCATGTAAAAAAAACTGGAATTTGAAGCAGCAGACTCCTTGCAGCAGTTGTGTGTTGGCCTGTGCTCTCGGCTGGGCAGCGATTTACGATAAGAGATGCCAAGTATGAGAATAAGACATGTCAGGTGCTGAGCTCTGAACCCAGACAACATACCTGCCCTGCTTTCATTTCTAATCTGAATGTTATTAATGATTTTCCTCCAGCCTCCAGATCTTCCACCACTCCAGTTCAAACAAAGGACAAAAGTGAACCTACTGCACTCATCTGTCTGTAACCCATCCCTACCAGAAACTGTCATTGTTAACTGTTCTCTGCAGTCATGTGCCACCACCAGTTTCTCAGTGAGTGTATCAGCTGTAGTGACTGTGTCTGAAACACTGGAAGCACTAGCGAGGCCTGCCCTCTCTTCTCAGTGCACTGTAGTGGCACATGATCTGGCAGAGCTGAGAGGATTAGGGTATGAAGGAAAAAAGGAGGGAGAAAAAAGTTTTATTTTGCTCAATTTGGCTCAGAAATCAGGAGCATTCTTTGCCGTCTTAAAGCTTTTTCCTTTTTTTTCTCAGAAATCACAAAGTATTACCAGGATCGGGTCAGGTGCTCGACTCACGCAGCGCAGCCTCCAGCAGAAATCAGAGATCAGCGGTGTGTCTGGGAGCGAGGAGGAGCACGAGGAAGAGGAGTCTGAGACACACACAATCCCACTGTACATCATATACTGTGTATATACAGATAATTGTGTCTAACTGTGTCCGATTAAAAAAAAAAGAAAGGAATGGGAAAAGGTAAAAAGTAAGAAAAATTCAAATGAGAAGTGTAAGCAACTAGTCTGAGGCACGTGGCATAAACTGGGCAGTGGGCAGCTGATCTGGGGTGGGTCATAGGGAAGCCTGACTTCCAGATACTTCATCACTTCATCAGTTTGAGCAGAAAGATGGAAATAGTTTTGACTGGATTGTTGGAGAGCAAACAATATTCCACATTATCAGACTCCGGCAGATCTGAATTTAACGGCCTAATTGAATGGAGAGAGCGAGAGGGTAACATAGACACAGAGGCCCCCAAAAACACTGGCATCCACCTACACCACTGCACTGAAAAAAGAGAATTGTTGGACCAACTTAAAAAAATTACTTCAATTGGTAACACATAAATAATTTAAGTTTTTACAAATTAAGTAAACAAGTTAGATCAACACAATTCCTTTAAGTTAGCTCAACGTAATTATTTGATTACTTTCAAGTTGACAGTTTTCATTATCTCAACTTAAATTTAAGGCAAATCAACTTAAATTATCCAGTTTATCCAACTTAATTACGTGCTTCATAATTTTAAAGTACAATGTAAAACATTTCAAGTTGTTTAAACTCAGCAATATAACTTCTCCTGCTGCCTTAAAAGGCTGAGTTAACTCAATGTGGTATTCTCAACATATTTGGTATATTATTATTTAACTGCAAATACTGACAGTATAATACATGAGTAAACTCAGCAAAGAGTGAACTCTGTAGCTCAAAGCCAGCATACTGTGATCACTAGAAACACAGAATAAAGTTAATGTGCTCTTACAGCCCACAAACACTGAGACCTGGCAATCAAATTATATTATAATATTGCACGCCTAGGATAAGGTAGCTTTGGGCAACAGACAACACAAAGATGGTAAGTAAGGAAGAGGCCACACCCAATATGCAGATATATGGTGCCAGGAGCCTATAGGAAAGCTGCATGAACCAACACTCTAGAAAGAGCATTGACACAGGTAGGGACTAAAAGTTGGTTCAAATCACATTTTTTCATTGGTTCAACCAACATTTTTAAGTTTTCAGGTTGAAGTTCTCTGAACTCATTTTATTGAGTTATACTGGCCGATAAGTTCACTCCACTTAATAATATTAGTTTCCACTGACTAAAACACAGAATCACTTTTTAGAGTGTGTCAGCAAGGAAAGACACGAAAAAGAACAAAAAAGAGAGAAAAGAAACTGGAGAAAGACAAAAATAAAAGCAATGATACTGTAGAAAGAGTTCATATTCATACAGTTTTAAGAGTTCAGAAATCAATATTTGGCGGAATAACCCTGTTTTTAATCACAGATTTCATGCACCTTGGCATGTTCTCCTCCACCAGTCTTACACACTGCTTTTGGATAACTTTATGCCACTCCTGGTACAAAAATTCAAGCAGTTTAGCTTGGTTTGATGGCTTTTGATCATCCATCTTCCTCTTGATTATATTCCAGAGGTTTTAAATTTGGTAAAATCAAAGACACTGATCATTTTTAAGTGATCTCTTATTTTTTTTTCTAGAGCTGTATGTATTTTAGTATTAAATTAAATGAGATCTTGATAGATTAAAGATAGAAAGAAAGGCTATAAAACAGTAAGAAATGACAAGTTTAAAATGACAAGAAAAAGTAAAAAGACTATAAGTAAAGAGAATGAATGAAGTAATTAGAGAAAGACAGAGAAGCAACAATAAATGACAGGAATAATAACATTTAATTTAATAATATAATGACTGTAAAGCAAGTAATAAAGAAAAAAAAGGAAATTAACCCTTTAAGTGGTGATTTATGTCAAAAAAAACTTTAATATTGTGCTCAAAATGGAAATCTTCACACCTTATGGGGACATGTAAATATGTAGCATGCATGAAATTATGTAAGAACTGTAGTATTTCTGATGTTTTGTTGTGTCTTTGTGCTTATTTAATATTTTGACCTACTTATATGACACCCTAGCATGCCTAAAAGGGTTAAAAAGAGAAAGAATGAAAGACGATGACAGAAAGACAAAGAAAGAGATAATAACTAAAAAAGAAAGAAAGAAGAAACTGGAGAAGCACAAATTTAGAGAGATGCAGCAGGAATGTTGGGGTATATTGTATATTATAGGTTTCAGGTGAGTAAATGAGTTCAGCAGCTCTACCTGTGTGATCTGAACTCACTGTAAATGAATGTATAAATGTGTGCTGTTAAGCTTCCAGTAATAAGACCAGTATGAACTGTGCTGGAGTAACTAAACTAGTTCTGTCTGTTTTAAACAGTGAAGCACAGTGTTCAGCTGTTCAGCGCTGTACAGTATTCTGCACGTTTAGACTTCTCGGGAGCTCTGTAGGATTCCAGCAGTCATGTGCCGAGTACAGCCCACTTAACTCTCCCTCCAAAGTTCATTTCCAGGAAGGAGCAGCTGTGCAGCTGACCAGCTTTCACACACTTACTCTGATCTTAAAGCTCCAGAAACTAACAATGATCTGAAACCCCCACCCCACCTCTAACATTTTCAAAATAACTCAAAAACAGGCCTAAATCATAAGGTCTTGTATCCAGTGGCCCTACTTTTTTTATTGCACACTCTGGTGCTTGTCCACACACTGCAGCCACATCAAAATATGTAGGAATATTCAAACTGCATGAATTGGATTATAACAGGACACTGTTTTTTATTTGTAAACATTTATTATTCCGGTTAAAGTATTTTTGATGATGAGTTGATGATGAGTGTATAGGAATTTATATGGTATTTATGTTTGGTTTAATTGGTTTGAATGCAGAATTCGATGGAAAGGAATATACAGCTCTTGAAAAAATTAAGAGATCACTTCAGTTTCTGAATCGGTTTCTCTGATTTTGCTATTTATAGGTATCTGTTTGAGTAAAATGAACATTGTCGTTTTATTGTATAAACTACGGACAACATTTCTCCCAATTTCCAAATATAAATATTGTCATTTAGAGCATTTATTTGCATAAAAAAAGATGCAGAGCTTTTTTAGACCTGAAATAATGCGAAGAAAACAAGTTTATTTTATAAAGTTATGAGTTCAGAAATCAATACTTGGTGAAATAACCCTGGTTTTTAATCACAGTTTTCATGCATCTTGGCATATTCTCCTCCACCAGTAGTACACACTGCTTTTGGATAACTTTATGGCTTGTGATCATCCATCTTCCTCTTGATTATATTTCAGAGGTTTTTTAATTTGGGAAAATCAATGAAACTCCTCATTTTTAAGTGGTCTCTTATTTTTTTTATAGAGCTGTATGTATAGCTGCCTGCATTTTATGTATGTGTATTAGTTGTCAAGTCAAGTCAAGTAGTTTTATTGTCAATACTGCATATGTACAGGACATACAGAGAATTGAAATTACGTTACTCTCCTTCCCAATTTTACAGCAAGTACAGATAATAGATATAATAAAGGAGAATGGGAGACACTATGTGTACAATACAGCAGGGACACAAATAGACACACATGAGACAAAAACAAGGTGCAGTGGTGTGGGGGAGGAATAGATATATAAATATAAGTAAATAAGTAAAAATAGATATATAATTACAATATAAAAGAGTGGGAGACACTATATGTTCAATACAGCAAGACACAATAAACATACGTAAGACAATAGTGCAATATTGATGGTGATTGAGATGGAATGACAGTAAAAATAGTAAATAACAGTAGTGCAAATACGGTATATGGTATATAGCTTAAGGCTGGTAAAGTGAATGGGTGCGTAAGTCCTTAAAGTTCACAGTTTAATTAAGTGGAATTAAAGTGCGTATTGACAGTGCAAGTATATCAGTAGTGCAGGTGTTGTGTAGTGCAAGTCCGTTTGGAAGGGACCAGTACTTTGTGCATTGTAGTGCAGAGTTTCAGTACTTTATTAGTGGGGGGGTCAGGATGCTGAGTGAGTGTGTGCTGGGGGCAGGATTGGGATGGGGGGGTAGAGCAGGAAGAGAGTTCAGCATCCTCACAGCCTGATGGATGGGGCTGTCTCGCAGTCTGCTGGTCCTCGCCCCGAGACTCCGCAGTCTCCTCCCTGATGGCAGCAGGATGAAGAAGCTGTGTAGTGGGTGAGAGGGATCTCCTGCCAGACGGAGGGCTTTCCGTGTGAGGCGGGAGCTGTACAAGTCCTGAAGGGAGGGGAGAGAGGTGCCAACAATCTTCTCAGCTGCTCTCACGATGCGCTGGAGGGTCCTGCGGCAGGATGCTGTGCAGGCCTCGTACCACACGGTGAAACAGCTGGTCAGTATGCTCTCGATGGCCCCTCTGTAGAAAGTGGTCATGATGGGGGTGGGGGCTCCAGCTCTTCTCAGCTTGCGGAGAAAGTAGAGACGCTGATTTGCCTTCCTGGCCAGTGACGCTGAGTTGGTGCTCCAGGAGAGGTCCTCTGTGACGTGCTCACTCAGGAACTTGGTGCTGCTCACCCTCTCCACAGCAGTTCTGTTGATGAACAGAGGGGTGTGCAGTGTGTGAGTTCTCCTGAAGTCCACAACAATCTCCTTGGTCTTCTCTGTGTTCAGAGAGAGATTGTTGTGTTTGCACCAGGAGGCCAGGCGGCTCACCTCGCTCCTGTAGTGTGACTCATCGTTGTTGCTGATGAGACCCACCACCGTCGTGTCATCCGCAAACTTGACAAAGTTGTTTAAATGTTAAAGAAAAAGATGGCATTTCCTAACAGTGGAGCTCTTTTTCTTTTGTACTAATAAATTACAAAATAATGTCACTGAGTTTCTCATATATTCATATGTAACTGCCTCAGGCTGCTGTTTTCTGATTGTGGCAAATAAATCAACACAGTAGAGCACTTTTACAGCAGTTTAGTAGAACATGACTGATACTTTATGGAATGTACAGTATGTGATGCTTCTGTAGGTCTGAAGTGTGAGATCTCTCAGTGTAGAAGCAGTGTGAAGTCTGGTCCTCCTGCAGAGTCGTGAGCTCAGACAGCCAGAGGCTGGTGTCTAATCCTGCATGTGACATGTGTGCAGCTCATGAGAAACAGAGCCTGTGGTCGTGGTGTGTGTGTGTGTGTGTGTTGCAGTACTGTGCTTGTTGTAATGTCAAAGCAGCCGCTCAGCATGAGCCAGGTGACTTCTCTGAATGAGAGTCTTTGTCTCAATTCAGCTTCTCCTCATTCATCTAACCTCAATAAGGATTCATTTACACAATACAGCATTTACATACAGTGTAGACATCTTTACTTAAAGTTTTACTAAGTTTAACACTTTATAATGCTTTAATTATATATGTATTACATGCTTTGTTACTTTTTAATTACAATATGTCGCTTTACGGAACCTTTCTAAAATCTCTATATTTCAGCAAAAAAAAAAAAAAGATTTTTAATGATAATTTTTTGTTTCTTTTTTATTCATTTTTTTAATTAAAATTATCTTAAAACAAGAAAGAAGGCATTTGAGCAGTGAATTATCATACATGTGCAAATGTAGCAAAATAATAACTTTTTTATTTTTTTTATTTGATTTTACCTCATCAAAAATCTCTGGAATATAATTAAGAGGAAGATGGATGGATCACAAACCATCAACCAAACTGAACTGCTTGAATTTTCAGCAGGAGTGGCATAAAGTTATCCAAAAGCAGTGTGTAAGACTGGTGGAGGTGAAAATGATGCCAAGATGCAATAAAAAACTATGACTAGAAAACAGGGTTATTCCAACAAATATTGATTTCTAAACTCCTAAAACTTTATGAATATGAACTTGTTTTCTTTGCATTGTTTGATAATATTTTTATTTGGAATTTGGGAAAAATATTGTCCGTAGTTTATATAATAAAACAACAATGTTTATTTTACTCAAACATATACCTATACATAGCAAAATCAGAGAGATGTATGTGTTATCACTGTTATAAATGAATACTTTAATAATTTAACAATTTATACTTTTTTTCATTATTTGTTGTATGTAAGTTGTTGTTTTAAGTGTCTTAATAAATGAAAAATATTAATATTAGTCTAAATAAAGCAAATTGTAGTTTTTTTATGTAAAAAGAAAGAATAAAATGTAAAAAATGTGAATAATTGATTTCTCCCAAGAATGGTTGATATATTAATATTCGCTTAAAGGGCTTAAGTGTAATAGGTCCATCCTCCTGTAGTCAATATTCAGTGAGCAGAGCTGGTTCCTCCCTCCGTCTCCCACCTAAAGCCTGTTCTCAGCGCAGCTCAATCCTCTTCTCCTGTTCAGCCTCCCACCCTCCTCCTCCTCCTCCTCTTCAGCAGCAGCAGCAGCTCCACAAACTCTGCTCCAATATGTGGCACCTTTAAAACAACTTGCTTTTACTAAGCTTTTCAGTCTGGAGCTTTCTTTACTTTGAGTTATTGTCATTATCATCTTCATATTCACCACTATCATCTTTATCATCATCATCATCATTACCAGCTGCCTCATCATCAGCATTATCATCATTGCAGTCTCTACATCATCGTTGTCCATTTTTACTTCTGAAAGGTAATCAATTCCTATATTTTCTAAGTGATATAATTGTTATGATCAATGGTTAATTCATGCACACTTACTTTAATACTTTAAATATGGATTTTCTTCATAAGTAAGGGAGGATGCTGGGATAATTACACTCTGCACGAATTGATTAGTAAAACAAATTTAACTTTGTATCTTCAATAGCGCTCACACATAGTGGTTGTTTATTATGGAGGAAAAGGTTATTTTGAAATATTGCATTATATTAGTAAATGAGCCCTTTTAATGAATTATCATATATTAATCATTTCACCTATTTGTGGGAAATCCACTTAAAAAATAATAAATAAAATGCCCTTTAAATAAGATATATATTTTGTTGTTTATAAACGCATGTAAAGTTTAAATAAAAAATACGTTATCAAAGAAATTTATTGGAAAGGCTCAAATGTGTGATTTCTGTTCATTTCATATATTTCGTTGATATATTTCTTTTGTAAAACTATAAGAAACAGGACATTCATATGCAAATATTTGGACTCCTAATGATGAACAAATATTGCATTTTCAGCTAAATGTATTTTTTATTAAATTGAATGCAATACTATGCAAGAAAATAATGCACAAAAATGTAAACACTTTACTTTTGTTCAATAAAATAAATCCAATAATAAAGTAAGAAAAATAAAGTACAATAAGTACAATAATTTCCAGACTGGTTAAATGTAAAAAAACAAACCCTTTATTGTTTAGATTTTTTTTAAACAACTTTTAAGTAATATTTGTATGCTTCAAACAGTGTATAGTAAAATAATTCAAGTGTGCATTAAAAAATGTATCTAAACTTTTGCATGCAACAGCTAAGAATGCAAATAAAATATATTATATTATTCCTGCTTTATTATTAGAGATTGAGAATATTTTAATAACAGTGTTTAAATATTTACAGGATTCAAAAGTTGTAGGACACCCCTTTATTTCAGAAACGAAATATGGCCACTTTCAAGATGGCTACCAAACATAGCCCTATTAATAGCCCCTCCCCCCTTCTTTCCTGAGGTATTCAGACATGTTATTCTGCCTTCAGCTTGTGAAATTAAAGGGTGTGCTGTGACTTTGGCTGTACATTGATTGATACATTGATAGATGCTTTTATTTGCCACTTGACAATGTCAACTGTATTGTATTTAATTTTGTGCAACAAGATGTATATCGATACCTTTGTAACGGATACTGAAACATACACTCAACTACACACGATTCGAGGGCTCCCTCTTACGGTGGCTCATTCCCTCTTACGGTAGCTCATTTCATGGTGGAGAACTTTTGATTTGCCAACAATAAGGAATAGGGAAATAAAAGAAATGATCACAGCTTACTAATGAAGCCCTCCTGGATGTGTCTTCAGGTTGCTGTGAGTTCTCAACTCTAATCTGGTTCCTCTGGCAGCATTGCAGGAGTCAATCTGCTCCTCACTTCATCACTGTCCAAACATTAGTGTTTTGGTTTTTCATCGATTAGTAGCATCACACCAGCCTGAAAGATGGATTTCATTATTTCTCTCCACTGATTTCCCTTGCTTTCCTTTCCGATTGGTGTTGGCACTGAAGCCTGAACGCCACGGGGAGTGTTCCATGAAAGAGGCGCTGCGCTAACAAAACCAAACGATTGGTCATAGATAATGAGACAGCTGCAGCTCAATCCAGAGTCCAACACAGTGAACAGCTGAAAAAAAAAAAAGCTGCCGTCAGTGTGTGTGTGTGTGTGTGTGTGGAATGCTCAGTCACTGTGTCTAAGAGTCAGGCCTGTGGGCCTCAGGCTAAAGGCTTTGCTGTAGCTGCGTCATTGCTGTGGACTCGTGCTAGAGGATGACCATCTTAAGAGCTTTGCCGGGATCACGCAAAAAGAAAAAAAATACTTCTTAGAAAGAAGAATGCGAACCAGCCAGGGGTCCACTGAGCATTACATGACAGCTTTCATGACTTGCTTTCAGGCTGGTAGAAGGAGCTGTTTTACACTTCTCCATCCAATCCTATCAGAATCCTATCACAAGGCTTGTACAGTAGAGTCACGAGACTCTGTGTGTATGTGGGTCTGTTAAGTGTATATTAATTAGTTCTTTGTGAAGACCAAATGAAATTCTTAAGGTTGATAAAAAAATATTTTATAAAGGTTTTGATACCTATGTATGTGGTTGTGGTGCCAAAAACATCAGAAAGTAAGATAAAAAAAAATCTTATTTTGGTCTTATAAAGTATAGAAGCCTGAAGAACCTATTTAACCCATTATGCCTGTGACCTTTATCATACCCTAAAAAGTACTATTTGAAAACATACTGTAGAGATATATCATAAGGGGGTGTAATGAAGAAAGGTGTAACACAAACAACAAAAATTAAAATATGAGATATTTCAAAGCCGAGTGAACAACCAGTGAGTTGAAACCAGTAAACCAAACAAATGAGTCAAAGGACAAAACATAAGACAGAGAGAATCAAAAACAAAAGAGTTAAAAAATGAATGAATACTCAGTATGCACAAGTTGGCATTACTTTGCAAAGATACATTTGAACAGACAGGGTTTATATACACACAGAATAACCAGTCACAGGTGAGTTGAATCAGTATTCAGGAGAAGCAGATCAAGAACACTGTTTTCCTTTTAGCTCTAAAAGTTAGTTGACTTGGGTGTAGAACAGCAGTTGATTGTTTTAGATAAACATCTATTAAAAAATAAAGACAAGTACACATTTTGTAAATTAAATAAGCCAGGCCTAAAAACATATTTAACCCTGTATGCTCCGTAACCTTTATTACAGCCTAAGGGTTAGTATTTGGTTACTAAGAGTTAAAGCAGAGCAAAACTGTTATAACATTGAAAGAACTTAACCTCTTAAAACTCAGCTTGCTGATTCAATTATTAATCCTAAAATTTAATCAATTGTGTTGCTGTTTAGATTATTTGATTTTGTGGTGCTCCTCAGGGTTCTATTAATGGGCCTATTAAATTTACACATTTTTAAACTGTATACAATTTTGGACAACAAATAAATGACCAATACAAATAAATTAAATTACTCATTCAATGTTAGCTAAAGTTACATAGTAAACATACTCTATATCATACAGAAACCTCCACGGTCTTTTGTGTAATTCTTCCCCCCTCTGCTTGCTTTCCCCCCATGCGATTCATGTGATATTGCCCTCTTAAGAAGAACGTGCAGTTCCTGGAAATATAGCATACATTCACATGTCTTCCAGCTGGTGCTTTCTTTTTTTAAAGTCACATGTGGAAATTAATCCTTCAGCTTAAGCTCACATATCCCAGTCACCCAGTCTTTCAACCCAAGTGTGAGCAAGTGAGTGTGTGATGAAGGTATTCACGTGTGTCTTACAGAAGGAATAAATAGAAAATGTGATGTGTGCCAATGAGGCCAAGCCTTCTTTGAAAGGATTAGCTGCACTTCTAAAATGCATTAAGTTCGAGTTATGACTGAACACACAATCGACCAAACAACGAGAAAAAAAATTATGATCCTCTATCACGGCAGCCGTTCTTTCTCCAAAAAAAAGCATTAGCAGGGTTTCCAGAAGTCCCCTCTGCACCATTTATATCTTGTCCTACCTGTCTGAAGACTAATCTGCTGGTGTGTGAGTGTGTGTGTGAGCGAGTGACAGAAAGAAACGGAGACAGAAGGTCAGGAGGTGGGAGTCCTGAGGGACTCTTAGTTCTTTAATTGGGATAGTTCTGTGCTCCTGGTCTGGGAGTTTACAGCCACTCAGACAGTGGAACTGTCAAACACTTCAGAAATGTCTTGAAGTGAGGCAGCTGGGACTTCAATAACATCACTAAATAATAAAAAAAGTCTGTGACCTGCTGAGAACTTCACGATAGAATCAACAGCTGTAACTGTAACTTTTTTTCTAAGCATGATCTAATTTCTTATATCTTGTAATATGAAGCAGTTGTTGTTTTTTTTTTACTGTGGTCCTAAGGAATTATTGGCCCCCAGGTATGGAACATAAGTCGGTCATCAAAATTCCAATATTCTAACAACATGAATGAACACTTAATAGGCACTGACAGGGTTAGCAATACTTCGCAAAGATACACTGGACACTGGAACAGACAGGGTTTATAACAACATGGCATAACCATCATCAAAGTCACAGATAAGTTAAATCAGCATTCAGGTGAAGCTGATCAGGGAAATTGTTCATAATTTGAGGATGTGGAGCAAGTGATGTATCCTCAGGCAGAAGGGGACCATGGGAATCAAAGTTCAGATCACAGATCAACAGAGGCAGGAGGGAGACCAGAAAGTGTGACACACTCACTTTCGATTCCATAAAGAACCATCTCACATGCTTCTGAATTCATATTAATATTCATGAACTTTGGTATCTCAATGAGAAACAGTGTCAGAAAAGGATTCTCGTAAAAATATAGTAAATCATAGGTCAAAATATAGTAAATCACATGATAACAGAGTGTGAGTATACAGCTCTGGAAAAAAATAAGAGATTACTTAAAAATTATGATTTTTTTTATTTTGCCAAAATAAAAACATCTGGAATATAATCAAGAGGAAGATGGATGATCACAAGCCATCAAACCAAGCTGAACTGCTTGAATTTTTGCACCAGGAGTGGCATAAAGTTATCCAAAAGCAGTGTGTAAGACTGGTGGAGGAGAACATGCCAACATGCATGAAAACTGTGAAACTGTGTGTAAAAACCAGGGTTTTTCCACCAAATATTGATTTCTAAACTCTTAAAACTTTATGAATATGAACGTGTTTTCTTTGCATTATTTGAGGTCTGAAAGCTCTGCATCTTTTTTGTTACTTCAGCCTTTTTTCATTTTCTGCAAAGAAATGCTCTAAATGACAATATTTTATTTGGAATAAACAATGTTAGTTTTACTCAAACATCTACTATACCTATAAATAGCAAAATCTGAGAAACTGAATCAGAAACTGACGTGATCTCTTATTTTTTTTTTCCAGAGCTGTATGTGTAACTAATTAACTGTATCAACTAATCAACTCATTTCTAGGTATAACAATCTCTCACTATAAGAAGGGGAATACTGGAGGGCTGGAAGTAATGAGTGTCCTCAATCCAGTTCAGTGAGAGGGTGTTTAAATCAGCAGGTCTCTGTTAGATGTCTATCAGTCTAATGCTCCTCTATTCTCAGTGTCTGCAGGCCTCAGGTGTGATGTATTTGGAGAACAAGAACACTCTGGAGATGGAGATGTCTCAGACTGGAGCCCAGGGTCATCAGGGCAGGGTGCCTCACCGGAAGTCTGAGACGGTGGCTGGAAACTTTGACGAGCTGCGTCTGCTGGAGGGCTTTCCGGAGAGAAGGGAGACGCAGAGGATCCTGCAGGCCGCCGCCGTGCCCCCCGGACACCGCATCATCTACACTGACGTCCATCAGGAGGACAGGTACTGCCGCCCACTGCCAAAACTATACTGTGAACTGAACTGTAGCATTTCAGAGTTGCTTAGCTTGAGGCTAGGTATGATAGTTATTCTTTAAGATGTGTTTGGTTTCTGATGTTTGCTTCTTTATTTCTGCAATGGAGCAGAAGCATATATCCCACCTGTTAGCTCTTTTCAAATAGAACCTTTCTTCAGTGTTTTCTTCATGGCCTTGCCCCCCTCCCAAAAAAAAAAAAGGATAGACACAACCCATAGATCAGAGGTTACCAATATGATGCTTCTATGGCGAGCTTTAGTTTACATCCCTCCCCTGTCTCTTTGTCACGCTCGGCTTGACTTTAGTTTCCACCTATTCTCGTTTTTTTGCCCGATCTTGTGCTCCCTTTCTCCTTATAAGGGTGTTTTTTCCTGGTTGTGTCCCAATACACTAGCCGGAGCAGCGGTAGTGTATTGGACCGCGACTGTGATGACATGGGTTTGTCCAGCCTGAGAAGCAGTGTGTTTATTTTTTTATTTTTTCCCTTTTTCTTGGGTTTACCTGCTTTGAGATCAACAGTTCTGCAATTGGGTTCAACAACCCTCTGGGCTGGAGAGATGCTAGTCTGTAGCACTCCATCCTATTACACTTCATTTTCCAAAACAGAATTTTTTTTTTGTGGCCCGCCACGTAATGGCTTGGAAAATATCTGGCCCGCAGCCAAACTTAATTGCCGACCCCTGACCTAGACACAGGAATGCTGATGCTAGCTTAGCTGAAATTGACTGTCTCAAAAAAAATGCAGTATGCTTACACAATGCTTTAATGTTAACTAAATAACTTTTCAGAAGCTAAGTATCTATGCCATCAAAATAGTGTCGGAAGTTTAGGAATAAATCTCCACTGATGGGTGTTGTGGTCTGGAAATGAGGTGTGTTCAGGGACATTTCTGACGTGTTTTTTTTGGCGGCGGAAAGTGGCACAGGTGCGCCACTGACTGATTAAAACCCTGTCAACAGTCAACTGTTAAAGTTAATTTCTATAGGTGCACCCAGCTTTTCACTCAATAATAAACATAATAAAGAACAAAATAACATTACTGTTCCCTTAAATGAGCTGCAGGTGCACTTTTGCAGCATGGACATGCAGGTTGGTTTCCTCTGCTAAGACGCACAAAGCACCGAGCTCTTAAGATATGAACATGCCAAAGTCAGAGCACACCTAGCTCTTAAAGGGAATGACAAGTAACACACTCTGATTTTTTGCACATTCACGATACCAAAGACACACGAACACGCCCTAAATCAAGCTGCGTAATCTGCAATAGACCGATTTGCTATAGGTTGCTAAAATAGGGCCCAGAATTCAGAGCCCTTAATCTAGCACGGCATTATAATCTATTTGACACGGAGGGCAACAAAAGCAATGTCAGAGGGTTGGGTTGATCTGAACAGTAAAGCTAATCCGGTATAAGTATGCAGCGTTCTTGCAGCTATCTAGCTCTCAGGTAAGCATTATATTAATCATATTCATGTATTGGCTTTATAAAGGCTGAGAAAGAAAACATATTTTGTATTATTATTAATTCTGGAAGATATAGATGGAATGATCAAGATTATCAGAGCTAGGGTAAAATTAAAACCAGTACATTAGCTTGGTAAGCATAACAATGGTCCTAAACACAGGATATAAGGGAATAGCATTTCTGTCAGCACAGAAATTGTTTTGCTTATTTCTTCTCTATAAACAGTTCACATTTATTTTTCTTTGGTGTAGTATTTGGATGAGGTCTTTAACAAGTTGCGTGTTGTGATAGGGATTCAAACTCTTGTACTGATAAAAAAAATACATTTAAATAAGACAGTTATTTCTGTTATTTCTGATTACATAGTAATTTATTTGAGTTTTAAATGGAAAAAGACAGCTAATGCTTGTCTCTGTACCCCTGCTGTGCAACATGACAGGCATGTTGAGATGTCTCCTGTCCTGGTTGTTTGGAGATTTGTTTTTTCCCCCCAGTTAGAAAGTCTAGTGCAGCTACACAGACATGACAGTTTTTGATCTGTTTCTGATTGATTTTATTCATTTTATTCCAGGGTTGTTGTAGCTTTATAGAGACTTAGACTTCCGTCTGGTACTGTAGTTTGAGTGCATTGTTTATTGTTGTGGAAGGAGCAGGGAGGTGGAGTTTAGTTTTGCACAAGCTTTATTTTGCACAAGAGCTTTTAGTTGAAGCAGAAGGTAATCTACTTGAAATAGGGTTGGTACTCAAAGGCAAGGGTCACATTACTATAGCATTAATGTAGTAAAAGGCTGTGTTTGTTTGGGCTTGTGCAGAATCCAATGGTAATCTTCACACTTGGCATTAGTGGTTGACATAACGTAAATAGTAAATATTTGTGTGTGTGTGTGTGTGTGTGTGAGAAAGAGAGAGAGAGAGAGAGGGGAGTAAGAGTGGCTGAGCATTAATATTTAGTTACTTTTAACCTTTATGTTGTCATGTGTTCATGATAGATAGATAGATAGATAGATAGATAGATAGATAGATAGATAGATAGATAGATAGATAGATAGATAGATAGATAGATACTTTATGTATCCCAAAGGAAATTTAGGCCGTGTCCCAGAAAGTCAAACTGTAAGAAAGATTTCCTTGACGTGTAAAAAATTAGCTATTTGTTATGTATCGCTCAACATCAAATATTATTTTGCCATGTGTTCTGCTTCACCTAGCCTTAAATTGAAAATCACATTAAACATCACAAAAATAACAAATTAAACACTGGGCTGGATTCCTTTTTTTAAGTGTTGTTTACTTATATTGTTGGCCAAATGTCTATATATGAGAGAAACTTTTTTTTTCAGTGATTTGTGTAGTAAATGTGTTAAAGCAGGTTAAATTTGCAGAGAGACAGTTTTGGGTCTCTTCCAGTTTTGGGCTTCTACCCTGTAACAGGTCAAAGCATGCATAATTAAACTGAAACAATAATAAAATCATTGAAATGTGCAAATATGCAAGACACAGTGAGGTGCTTAAAGCCTTGTTAGTCCTTTAAAGAGCTGCAGCTATGTCTTGTGATGAGCTTCAGGCAGACTGGAGCACATGGCCTGTGTCTTAGCAATCCCCATTTAAACAGAAATCTGTTCAGAATGATGGTAATTTACATTGCAACACTGAAGAAGCATAGACCTATTATTAAAGAAAAATGTTTGTTAAGAACAGCTACACACAGCGCTACAAGTCGTGTGCATAATGCAGACAAGTGGAGAAGCCCCAGAGCTGCGCGAATATGACATTTTAACTAGTGCAAAAAAATTATTACTTAATTTGTTCATTTGTGTCTGCTCAGGCTCAGGCAGAGAATCTAAACTAAACTTTTGTGACTGATTTTTCTGTTGCAGGTTGTGTTTTCTTTATTGAATGGGAATGTGAAGTATTCATAGTACAAATTGTCTAATCTGTGTTTTGGTGCTGATACTGATAACCAGTTGACTTTTATTATGATTGGTTGCCAATAATTACAGAAATTTCATATACCTTATATAGCTGATTGTCAAGTTCCTACAATGAATTATTTTCCATGCTTTCTGTAATGTATTTGGTTTACATTTGGCTTAATATGTGAATTTAAAGAAAGATTGTGTGGTGTTTTTTGTGTGAAAATAATGCTTTAGGAATTTCCTCAATGTACTCAATAGTCTAATAGTCTCTGAGTCTATTTCTTGTTCTACAAAACAGCCATTTAATCTGACCTAATTCAGCTGTGGCAGTTGTATAACATATAATAAGAACATGTGAATGTGCTGCTTTGGGCTTAGTTCTGATTAGTGTGCTGGTGCAGTTATAAAAGTTTAGCTGTGTCAGGAGACGGCAGGTCTCCTCACTGTTCATACTGGTGCTTTTCACTGTTCTCGTGTCTCTGCTGTGCTGATGTAGTAGTGTACAGTGATCAGACACAGTAAGATGAGGCTGTACTGCACTGAGCTGACAATTTTCAAATCTGCTCTCTGTTGTGTAACTCTATAGAGAGGGATTACTGGCCTGCAAATATCCTGTTTAAGCTTTCCTATACCCAGAGCTATACTAGGGGGTCTCCAGGAGGCTACACTTAAAAATGGCTTTTCTGAAACACAGACACACATAGACACATGCAGCTGTTTTGTTTGGCACTGTTCTGTACTGTCTGCTGCTGTACGTGAGAGGATGTGAGGAAGTAGTGGACAGTGCTGGAAAGTGCTGTGGTGTGGATCTGATCAGGCTGTGATTGGTGCTGATTACTGTGATGGGTGATGTATGGGTTTAGAGGCAGGGCAGCATTGAGAGCTGATTGGCTGAGGTGCAGTAGCAGCAGCAGTGTGCCTCTGATAGCGGTGAGACGCAGATGGATGTACGTCAGCAGAGGGGCAGTATTATTGACTGACTTGTCTGCATATTGTGATGTATCTGTGTACCAAATTACATGGCCACATTATACACGCCTATAGCACAGTTGACCTAAAAGAGCACTGCAGAGGCTGAAATTACCACAATAAAAGTGTTTTTTAAAGGTTATGAAAGGTTTCTAGTGATATAAAGCAGGACTGATATTAAATTACTTTAAAGAAACACATTTCGGTTTCGGTTTAGAGTTTAATGGCTTTTTAACATCTATTAGGGGTGTATGCTCACAATTCGATTTTTTTTTACGATATTTAAAACATGCCCCCCTCCTCCCCTTGTGACTGACATCAAAAAGCGTTTACGTGATTGGCTTCTTCCCCTCTCTCTCTATCACACTAAGGCTGCGTCCAGAAACCCCAAAAGTGTCTCCTTTTTCCTACCGATCCTCCTCCTCTCCTCCGTGACCCGGAAACTGATTTTGTGACGCCATCTTACCGGCTGTCCGAATACCGTAGGAGACGAAAGAAGCCGCTTAAAATTCTCCTGTAGGAGGCTTCCAACGAAGGGAACATAAAAGCTTCCTACTCCGGAAGACTTTTAAGGATTTTTGAATGACATCACTGCATCCACGCCCACAAAGCACATGGGAATGGAGAAGGGAACGCACAAATATACGTCATAAGCATATTGATTAACTAGGTTCCTTATCTATCTAAACAGCCAGTAAAGCTGTAATATAATTTTTAGTTTAGATAAGCTGTATGATCAATAAAAATGATCCCATATTTGTAACATGAGATATATATATATCTCTGGCCAGAGAAATGCGTCCAAAATGCCTGGGAGTAAGCAGGATTTTATTGGAATATTTGAATATTTAGCTGTGTGATAGTAATGTTCCATTGATGCTGTTTAATCTAATATTTTTTCACTTCAACATGTCTGCAAAATATAATATTTATTATTACAATATTATTTATTAATATTTGTTTTTTGTTTTATTACATTCAATGAAATCATATTTAACTATTAAAATAATTTAATATTTACATATGCAACCTTCATCACTGGCTAATCAGGCTGCACTTTGAAGCTTGATCTCTCTCGTTTTTATTTTTGTATAGCTGTGATTGGCTGGGCAGTATCCGGCATGTGCTGAAAGTGAGCGTTGTGATTGGCTCAGTTCATAGGTAGTCAACATCCTAACTAAAAGGGATCAGCTGTCCCATTTCCCCAATTACAGCTCCTTCCCTCCATTCCTCCTCCTCTCCTCTCCTCGATTCATCCGCCTTCTTTCGGGGTAGGAGAGGAGGAGTAGGAAAGGAGGAGTAGGAATGGAGGAGTAGCAAAAGTTTCTGGACGCAGCCTAATGCTTGAATGTTGAAGAGAATGGAAGGGAGGGTTAACCTCTTTCTTTTCAGGTCTGCAGGATTTCTCTCTTTACCTGAGTTTATCTGAGTCTCAGCACGTGTTAACTCTCAACCCAAGCCCCGCTCTTCGTTGTTGAGGAGGGCTCTATTCAATTTGCTGTTGTTATTGAAGTGCTAATGGAGTCTGAAGTGGGAGTCTTAACGTCTGGCTTATGTAAATAAACATGTCTTCATCTGCGGAGGTTTAAGGGATGATCAGAGCGGGTCTGTGTTTAATTACTGAGAGAAAATGAGGGAATGCTGCCCCAGTCTGCTCATCTCCTCTTCTCTGCTTTGCTTTATTTTATTTTTACCACCAAGTGGGGCACTTTTTCAAAAGGCAGTTTAGGTCCATCCAAAAACAATGTTTTTTTGCTATATTAAATGCAAATTATTCAGGCACTAGGACCAAGGGGAAAATAGACGCTCAACCTGAAGCCGTCTTTCCTTTGTGACCTCCCACAAGCTCATTGATTGGCTCTGATGGCTCTCGCTAATCTGTGATTGGCCTTCTCTGCTATCACTCCATCTGGTTGTGAACAGCACCAAGACTCGCACAGGTGTTTTGCCAGTTCCAGGAGTTTATCATGTTTATCCTTCACTGTAAGTTGCTAACATGTTGGCTGTTTGTTTGCCTGGGTCATGTCAGCTAGACAGATTTTAATATCAGCAGTTTTATTTACATTAACATTTAAAACTGTGTCTGCGTGTGCATTTGTGGACGTGTGTTTGTGTGTTTGGTAATTAGGCACAGCCAGGTGGCAGGATGTCTCCATTAACGAAGTTGACTAACAAGGTGAAGCACTAAATTGGGTGATAAAAACTAGAAGAACTACTAGAAAATACTGAAAGAACTTGAAGAGTTTGAGTTTAATTAAAACGTTTATTTTTTGCATACTAGTGTCTGTGAGAACTTTGTGTTTTAAAAGCCTTTATGCTGTAGTTTTAGTCACATGTGTTTCCCTACTCCTGAAATAATAATTTCCCCCGTGTTTTGCACAGTAAAGTAAATATAACTTTGAATTTGAATGTAACTTTGCATTGTATTGCTTGAAAAAGAAATGTAAAGTAACCCATTGCCCATGTGACTCTATCAGCTATTGCTCAATGATGGTTCTTAATGCAATGCCGTTTTAGTTTATACCGACTTTACACCAAACGATTTTCAAGTGATTTCACTGTCGCAGACAAATTTCAAATTTGTGGAGTGAGCAAGAGAGTCCTATTGATGTCTTCTCATTTATACCATGACAAAGTGGAAAAGCTAGTAATCTTTTATAAATAAATTACATTTTATTTACAAACAATCTCAAAGAAGAACCTAGTTGCAGTCTTGCAAATAGTGACCCTGCAAGATCCAGAGTCTTTGCTAAATCTTGTCTGTGAGTAAAAAGGATGTGACTTGTCTTTAGGGTCAGACTTAAGTCTATTCAAGTATTTTCAAAGTTTTTTCGAAGGCGTGTTGTGTATGGTTAGCCTTAGGCTTGTGTCTTTGCCTTTATTAACCTGAATTCCTTCTGATTTCTTAAAATATTTATATATATTATGGACTGCAGAGGGAGAAATATGCCAAAACTTTCAATATGTTTACGGACAAAACGTCTTAAGGAAATTTAAATACAATTTACAACAATGAATTTGTTGATAAACTGGAGATCCTGTGTACATCTTTGCTCTTTGGTAGCTTCTTTTACCAAATCATGATTACAATCACCTGTTGACATCCCCTGTTTAAAATTACAGCAATATTAGTTTTTACCTCATCACTAGCCTTAGATTTGCCATTCCCACCTTTTTGGGAATTTGTAGCAGGCTGCAGGGATGACACCAGAAAAAAAATCTCTTAAAATGTATCAAATTTACAAAAGCATTTTACATACTGCCCCACCCTTCTGATTTGGGGTCGTATATTAGATGTATTTGTTAAAAAGTATTACCGCTACTGTTATCTGTAGCAAAGTGTTCTCCTCCTAGTTGTTGCTATTGATGGTGATAGATGTGCAAATCTGCATCATTACCCCACACCCCGCTCGTCTAATATATCTCTTAATAAAACAAAACCACTGCAGAATGACTGACAAAACAGCAGCCGTGGTGTCTGGCTGTTATTACAGCTGCTTATCTTCTGCATACAGTCTGGATCTGTGGCATTCAACCTGCCTGTCTGCTGCGTCCTGGCATCCACTGATATGTAAATGAAACTTGAAGACAGGACATCTTTTATCACTAAGAAGATATATAATTCTTCATGTCGTGATAGCCAGCAGTAAACAATATCTCAATAGAGACAGAAATAAAAAAAAAAAAACAGAATGAGTTTTTGTGATGCTGAAGGGAAGCATGGCATGCTATAGGACTGTAATCTCATTGGCTGGACAGTTACTGTCTTCTTATGTTTGATCTATATTACTTAGAATTTGATTGAAGTTTAGTTTGCAGTAGGAATGCAATGTAATTAATATATATATATATATATATATATATATATATATATATATATATATATATATATATATATATATATATATATATTTGAACTACAACCAAAACCAAACAAAATGAAATGTTTTTTAACACATTAAGTAGCCTAACTGTATTTTTGTATTGATTTTGAAAGAAAAAAAAAAAAAAAAAGATATTTTCTTATATATTTTTTTGAAGTTATGCACTATACTAGACAGTTATATATACACATATCAACAGTAATTTTATGTCCAATTATAAAAAAATGCTGCTATTGTCTTTTTAACAAAGAATACTTTTTTTTACATTAAAATGACCAGGTAAAATACAGCTAATTCATGAATTCCTCTTTTTTACACATTAAATTACAACTATATACTTTACAAGCCATTTAAAATGAAAGGAAATTACAGGAAAATATACTTTAAAAGTTATAACAGTTTTTACAGTGTTTTCATTAAAAGTGACATTTTGTTTGTTTTAGTTATGTTGAGCTATTAATACTGTTCTTATTTGACCGGTTTGTTGCAAACAGCTGGAAGTTAGTCAGTTTGGCTAATAAACCTAATTTGCAATAAGGTTGAATGATTTAGAATTCAGAAGCAAACTTTGAACATCAAACACATATTGGGTGATGGATTGCATTTAAAGAACTGTGTAAGAATTGTATACATTATTTTTTTTATGCGCTGTCGCTATAAAAGTGTGACTATAGTGTGATGAGACGTCTACTAATAGTGCACAGGTGTTTAATTGGGTGATGACTAACCACGGGTGTAATATTAAACAGTTCCTTCAGCTACAAACAAGTACAGGCCAAAAGCCAAGAAGACAGTGAGTGATGAAGTGTGAAAGACAGCTGCTGTCCCAGAGTGTCACACACTCTTTAATGATTTCCAGCTTAAAGACAGCTCACCTGATGCCCATCATCACTAGACAACCCTGTGCTGTCAGTCAAAGCCTATAACATATAGGAGGCTTAGGCCTACAGCGGTGTGAGAGACAGAGTATGATAATGGGTCGAAGGTCAAAGACCTTTCTGTTTTTAGAGAAACGTGCAACAGCTGAAATGGATAATTGGTGAGGTGAGACATTGAATCACTTATTTGAACAATACAGGTGGAATTGTTGCTCTCATAACAGTATCTGGAACAGTGTTTGACCTCTGCACTGGTGTACTGTAACCTGCTGCATTATGATCCATCCAAACACATCAATAGTGCAGAAATATAAGAACGTATGAGATGATCTAATGGCGTAAAGTGACTTTTACTCAGGACACCTTGTGCTCTTCAGTTTCAGGCTTTACTAAGATGAGCATTGATTTTTAAATGCACTTTCTACAGTGGCTAATATTCGGCTTATAAAAGGATCATTCACAGCTATCATAAAATCTCACCTCTTCATTTGTCCTCAGGCGCAACTTCAGCGTTGTAAACTTCCTCAGAGGGAAATGCAGCCTGACCAACCACACTGAGAGGTCTCCACTGCTGAAGTTCTCCCAGGATGATGGGTAGGCCCCAGTGCACCATATGACATTTGATTGGTAGCTTTTAAATGACATGTTTTGATTTATTTCTAAGTGAAATTTTTTACCTAATGTACACAAAATCAACTTGTTTTTTAAACTTATTCTTTTAAAGAACAATTTCTGTGTATTTGTTGAATTGTGAGGGAAAACATGGAATATGTAAATATAACATTAGATCGTCTTACAATTACTTAAAATAAATCTAATTTAACAGTTACTGATCAAATCTTATAACTAACTATCTCTTACCCATCCCTCCACTTCTCATTTTTCTGCTTCTCTCTCTCTCTCTCTTTCTCTCTCTCAAACGTGCTTTAGTTTAAATATAATCAAGCTTGTAAGAAATTGATTTACTGATTTATCAAATATGTGTGCAGAGGACTGTGTGTTTGCAATGCTATGTTAAATCACAATAAAATTTCTAATAAGTAGTAAAGTAAATACTTAATTAAATGTGCAATTGGGTTCCTGATTAAAAACTAAATTAAATAATACATCTTTATAATGCATTTTAGGCAAACTGATACTCAGCCTAGTTTATCTTAACAGTGAGTATACATTCCTCTGTTCAACTGTAAAACTAACGAAAAGGGCAGAGACAAATTTTCTTTCTATATTAGAGTGCTGCTTCATTCTCCACTTTCTCCATCGCACTGGCCTGCTGGAGTATGACAGGAGGAAATACAAGCCTTACACCAGCTCTCTCAGAGCAGCTTAGCCAGGGGCCAAGGCTGTAATTGTATGTTTTTACATCCAATAATGAGAAAAGATGACCCAAGGACCTTCATTTTTGAACAAGTGCTTTGTAACACAGCGGGAGACGTATTTAAATAGGTGGTTAAGACAAAAACAGTCCAGCCCGTAACTTATGGCATTTTGATATCCTAAAGTGGTCTCGACCTCCTTGTTCTCCTTAATTAAACCCAACACAGCTTCAAGTCGAGATTCAGCCGCTTCATAGTTTAATGGGACTATAGAATACATGCATTATTTCAAAGGAGTAATAACATGTGCTGTCATTGGTAATGCATATGATTAATGTGGACGCTCTAATGTATAAGTTTTTTAATTAATTAGAATAAAATGTATAATTATATGAAGTTTGGCAACTTTTTACAGATAAGAGGTTTTATTTAGTGACGTAAACACAGCATCGCTACTGTTCTGAAGATAGATTACATTTGATTTAGTTAATATATGGATAAGGTCTTCTAACTAACCATCACTCTCTTATCCCTCCTATTCTCATTTTCTGGTTCTGGTTGCTTCTCTCTATCCCTCTCTTTTACTCTCTCTCTCTTTCACTCATTATGAAGCATTCTACTGCCATGTTTACTTTCCTACCTGCTTAATCCACCCATTTATCTGTTAAAGCTACGGTGTCTGAGCTTCATCAGGTTTGATGCTAAGGTTCTCCCTGAAACCTTTACTCAGCAGATTAAACTATTCCAATTTACAAATCATCCAAACTACACTGAGATATTATAATAAAAGTTTGCAATGTATGACATACATTTATTTGTTTTCTGTGTTTTTCCTTCCTAAAAATGTAAGGAAGTTTAAGCATTTTATTTTGAGATTAATCATGGTTAATCACAGAATTAGAAAAATTGAATTAACGCTCCAAACACTTTAGGCAAAGACACATAATTAGAGTCTGGTAGCTACTTGCATTATAGAGGACATGGTGTTTAATAGTTTTTATTTATTTTTCTATTTATTTTTTTCTGTTTAATACATTTTTATTTAATACATTGATCTTCTGATGTCTACTTTCTCGTCAGAGCTGACCTTGGTTCATCCCCATATCCCTTTGTGAACTCTAAAGCCAGTAATTTTTTTATGTACAGTTGTTGAAGCCCCAAAGGATTACACCTGTATTAAAATTACAATCTCTGGGCTGGGTCAGACGATGTCAGTGTCAGATAAAGATCAGATAAAGCACCGCAAAAAGTCCAACTCAATTTAACTCTCTCTCTCTGTAATAGCCCTCTTAAACTTAATATCCAAGGCTATATTCTATATCCAAACTGCATGCTAATTTAAAATAAAATCTTATTGAATCAACTGCTCCTCTTACAGTCGACCTCTTGCTAATAGAAAGTCATTGGATAAGAAAGCCGATTCCGGAGTGTTTCATAACAGGTCCTGGAGTTCATTGCCTGATGCTAACACAGCTTAGTACTGTAAGTCGATGCAGGCTGGCTGTGGTGTCTCCACCACTGGCTTTTCAAAGAGTCATGGGCTCTTTCTGTTTGAGTTTTTTTTTTTGTGTTGCTCAAACTCCTACTAAGTTCTGGGGACCGGGTTATGGAGGAGTGTGAAGAACCTTTAATTGGTTAAAAAACTTTACATTTAGACCTTCCAAATGTTTTTTTATATTACCAAAAAGTTGTTTGTTCATGGTGTCTCTGAAGGAGATTTTTGTACAGCACAAAATGTGAACCAGCTGGGGTCCCTAAAGACCCCAAAAGACTGGATCAAGAACCAATTACCCCTATAATGTGTTTGTGGCGGTCTGCTGAACATACACTATATGCACAAAAGTATTGGGACACCTGCGTATTTAATTTTTAAGTTTTTTTTTTTTTCTTTTTTTCCCCTCAATCACTGGTATATTATTATGTAATGTGCTTATGGTATGAGCTATGTAGTGCTAATTTGATCTCTTAAACAATTCTGCAAAGAAGAATTTGAAAGCCAGTTATTGGTAAAGCTTGATTGCAGTTGTTGCTGCCAAGGGTGGCACAACCAAGTTATTAGGTTTAGGGGCAAACACTTTTTCACAAAGGACTAGATTGGTTTGGATGTTTTTTTTCTGTAATAAATAAAATGATAATTTAAAAAGTGATTTTTATATTTACTCAGGCTTCTAAAGTTTACTTGATAATCTGAAAAATATCAGTGTATCGAGCTCTTAGTGAGCTGCTGTTAGGCCTTAGACTTGATTTAGATACAACTTGATCACTATGCTGTTTTGCTCATTTGCTAGTTTCTTACTTACTGTGTTACTTCTACAGCATTGCACAGACTGATGGTAATGTTACTGTGCTCTGCAGTCTAACTTACATGACGCTGCATGACTCCAGTTTGAGCCCTGGAGAGGAGCTGTGGGATAACTCTGCTGAGCTGGAGAGGAGATGCCGGCTGGGCAGTGAAGTGACCAGTCTTTCCCGTTCCTTCTCTACTGAGAAAAGTGAACACAATTTCAGACTCTCCTCCAACCTCAGGTATGTAGTGTGTGTAAATTAAGCCTGTAAGAAGATATCGGTGTATATATAGCAGTAGTGCAATAGTAGTCAAATACACAATATTGATATTGACAGTGGTTTAATATCTGTCCTGTACTCTGTCATTAGATCTCACTGTTCTGATAAAAATACAAATACTATAAAAAGTAACCCTTTCTTTTACTCAGATTCTCCAATTGCAATGTATGTAATGCCTTGTTTACAGCATCTGAGTAAATTGCGATACACAGCCATGCACAGCTCTAGTGCAGATCTGGATCTGCGTGTAAATAAATGTAAGGTAACACAAAGCATGATGCGATGTATTTGTGCTTGCTTTACAGATACTGTTTAAGCATCACGAAACTCGTCACCATCTTCAGCATTGTTGTCCTGTGTTCAGTAAGTCTAGCAATCATCACATCTGCTCAACCCATACATGTTTGCATAAGTAACACAATGCATAGTCAAATTTAAATATTTCTTTATGAATTTAATTGTGATATTAACATGGGCTTCTTTATGGCCAGCTTTTCTTCAGCATGTATCCTGATCGAGAGAGACCCTGGAGGATGTTTGCAGTCTCATCCACTGAGAGCTTCTGTATCCTTTTCATTTAAGGTGTAACATGCATGAACCTGCATAAAAAGGCCACCACTGGTGATGGTAGAACCCGATCCACTATTGGTAGAGTCGCCTGTGTAGGCAGCAACCTGTGGGAAGGAGTGTCCACTAATTAAGAAGTGGAGGATGATCTACACAAACTGTGCAGCAACTTTACTTTATCTACAAGGTGGAGCAGCTATAAGAAGGAGTGTCTAATAGAGTGGGGGACACAATGTTTAAAAACTTCAGCAGCACTGCTGTGTCTGATCCACTCACTGTATCAGCTCAAAACATACCAATACATACCAATATGCCACCAGTGAAGGCCAAAATAGATAATGGGTGTAGAAACAAGGGGATGATCACAATGTGTATGCTTGATTGGTGTACATAATAGCAAATAATGTTATTTTTAATGCAACATTGTTTAAAAGAAAGCATGCCATATAATGTTCAGAAGCAAAAGTGAGACTCTCACGGGCAGCACGGTGGCTTAGTGGTTAGCATGTTCGCTTCCCGATCTGGGTGGAGTTTCCATGTACTTCCGGTTTCTTCCCAGTTGAGAGTACGCTGTGCGCCATTGGCTGCCGCTTCTCACTGGTGTGTGGATGAGTGTTGAGTATAAATGGTTGTGTGTAAAATTGTAAAGTATCCTTGGGTTTCTAGAAAGGCGATATATAAGTGTAACTACATTCATTCAAACCATCAGCACTTTTACTCTAAATAAATTAAACTGTAAAGGCCCATTAAAATCATGAGCTTTGGTCACTATTGGCTGGTAGAATAAGAGATAATTCTTCTAATTTATAGGTCTTGGATATCATTAGATACATTTTCTAAATACAAGACCCAGACTTCATTCCTCAGGAAATATCACATGTCACACATTTCACTGAAGCACTTGGCTGATCTGATCTTATCTGATGGTAAGATAAATTCATCATCTGCTGTTTAAATAGCTTTCCCTCTTATGGTCATGCATGACGAGTGACTTTCTCTGCCCTATCTCTCTGAGTGCTTTAATGTACATTTATAAGGCTGGGAAACGTATTATGCTCACGCTGGGTGAGGAATTTCTTTTAAAAGCCTGCTGTTAAATGCTGGGTGGTATCTGCTTTGAATGGCACCCATGTGGTCTTTACAATCTGATTATGATGACTTTCATGAAATTGACAGCAATGGCAAGGTTTCCCTTGACTCTCTCGACCCGACAGCCATGAATTTGACAGACTTCCGTGATAATGCCTTATTGAAGCTTCAGGTGGGTGGGCCCTTCATGACCGGAATGGAGGGCGTCCCAGCTCAGGAGTACATATTGATACAGGTGGAGCAAATGGTAGAAATAGGATCGCGCAGGAAACGTGTTCAGCAGGTGAGACTTACACTGATAAATGACATGAGCTATGCAAAAACAAACAACAAAAAAACTGCCACATAAAGTATATATAAAAATATATAAAGTATAAAATTTCCATTTACCATTAATGCCTCCCAAATAAGTGCGGATCTAAAGAGAAAATGGGACACAAATGCATTTGTATTCTTTGTCTTGGTATTACGCATATGCTGCTATGTTAAATAGGGTTATTTTCACTTAAAGAAAATCTTAATTTAAAACATGTAGAATATACATTCAACTCATTTATTAAATAATTTTACCAAAGGCATAGACACTTACGTGGATAAGGTGTCTCAGTAAACTTGTTTGAAAAATAAGTTACTTTGAATGAGACGTTCTTCAACATCCATGTACTTCTCCTAACTCTGTCAATTCAGCTAAAACAACATGGAAGCTGTTTGCTGTCCATTGTGCCAAAAACACACTGCCACTAACATTCTCAATCAATGTTTTTATTTTTCCTACTTTGTAAATAAATACTAAGTAATAATAAGTCATTCAGACTAGGAAGAAACACATAAGAATTTATCTAGTAACCTAAAAGTGCTAAACAAACCAAACCATACTCTGTGAAGTATTTAGGTGACTCTTATCTGGGGTACTGTTAACTTGCTTTTTCTGAGCCTGGTAAATCTGCTGAACTTATCCTGTACAACAGAGGTAACTCTTTCCTTCCTAAGGAGGTCCTAATGAGAGCCAGTTTCATCATAATGCTTTTGATGATCTTCGTGTCTGCACTTAAGGATACTTTCTAAGTTCTTTGTTGACTTAGTTGAGTCAAAAAACTAAAATAGAGCCACTCACAGCTTTACAACTGATGCTCTTAAACATTAACATTAAGAGACTCAGAAATTCAAGTAATTAACTCTTGACAAGTTCAGCACAGCTGTTAACTGAAAGCTCACATTTCAGGTGGCTCTACCTCATAAAGCTGACTGAGAAAATCCAGCCAAAAGGTGTCAAAACAAAGAGAATTGCCTACTTTGAAAAATGTACTATAAAATAAAACAATTTTTTTTCTTCATAGTTTGGATGGCTTTAGTAGTATTAATCTACAATGCAGAAAACATACTAATGAAAAATCTCTTGACTTTTGACTGGTACTGTATGTAAATTATCATGTCAACTATCCAAGAAGTCGAACATCTCCTTGTTAAAGCAACATTAATGAAATGGATGAAAATGGCTTGGTTATTATTCTGCATTATACTGGACACAATGAAAAGTGTTCTGCCAAAAGCAATTATTCAGTGCCATACTTGTCCAGGATTTTTGTCCAAAATCTATGAGTTTGTCATTTAGATGATCTATAGAGTTGTTTGTGTGATGTCAGGTTTATTTAATGTCGCAGAACAAACGCTTTATCAAAGTATCAAAGTCGTGCTGCTGAATAATATCCTGCACTAAAGCTGACAGTGATGTATGAATAACACTCCTAATGCTAATGCTCCCAGCCCTCTAAGCAGCATCGCTACATTGCATAGCTTAGCTTGATGAGGGATGATTTCATTGTGTTTTTGTCTGATCTTAACAGATTCTGCATAACTGGACCATACCTTTACACTCAAAGAGGAATGATCAGATTCTTACGACAAGAACATTCGAGATGCTTGCTGGGTAAGTTTGAACAGGGCTGGGTGTAGTAATTGCACTGTAATTGTAATTGTACCACATTGATTAACACAAAGTTAATCAGAGTTATTCTTTTATCATTTCTTTGCATGGTACTTATATTTATTTGAAGTACAGAGATGCAGAGAAACCCAGAGAAACCCATTCTCACATCTCTGAACGTAAACAGCTATATCTTACAACCTGTGCAGAGTGTGTTGGAATACTAATTCTAATTACACACCACCAACAGTCTATTATCATACCTTCTGCCTATCTTTAAACAGCAACTGTGCTTGTGCATACATACACACCAATGGGCATGGTGGTCTGGAAGTGAGGTGTGTTTTTAGATACTGTATTTCTGGCATATTGCTATCTTGGCAACAGAAAACACAGGTGCACCACTAACTGATGGATTGCTATTTCAATGGAGCATTTCAAAGTCAGAGCACACCTCTTCAGAGGAACTAGAAAGTAACACACTGATTGATATTTGTCATGTCACGCCCAAAACGCACCCATGAATAATTAAGAAAATAAGTACATGCCTTTTAAATGTTTTAGCCACCCAAGGTGGCTACGATAGAAAAGACACACCAACACGCCCTAAATTAATCTGTGTGCTGCACGAATGATGGCTCATCTATAGATCGCTAGTATAGCGATAGATTTAATGTTTTATGTTTTACATTTAATGTTTTAAAAGATGTACACTTACTAACTACTAAAGACACTAAACTCTACTATTTGCTATGTTTGGATTAAACAACGATTAAAACAAAGAAGTAGAGGATTAAATATGTATTTTTTTTTTTTTAACTTTTCCTTAATTTGATTTACATTACTTGTGCCCTTCCATTAAATAACTATATGTTTATCATTTCTCCTTTTAATTTCACACTACAAACTATAAGTTCTTTATATGTAATTATGTGATCCCTTTGTTTCTATTGCCAATTAAAATAAAATAACTAGTATTAAATCAATAGTGAAGAAAATAACCAATTTCTCCCAAAAGAGAAGTGGTTGATATATGGCTACACATTGGATTTTTAAATATATTATTAGAATTTTCCTAAATTAATTACACACACAGTACTGTGCAGATGTTTTAGGCACCTAAGCATATTATTTAAAGCTATTTATCTCAGCAATAACAGATTTTCCTTGTGAAAACTTTAGATCACATTATCACAGAAACATTATTATTAAATGAATATTAAATGTAAAATTAATTCCTTAATTTGAAAAAATAAAGAAATGAATAAATTCTTGTGAGCTAGCTTGAGGAACAATGCTTGGTATCAGATTTCTCATAGATGTCTCTTTAGACAGTGTGTGATGTGTTCAATTCCTTCACCAGCTCACCTGATTTAACATTATAAAACATGTATTTACCAAACCAGGTCCTGAATGATAACTATAAATTATAATAGATTGTTGATGTATTATAAAAAATATATTTTAATGTTACAAGTAAACAACAAATTACAATGTCAAATTGTACAATTGTATTAATCCTAAAAGTTATATACTAATAATACTAAACTAAAACTGTATACTTTGAGACATAAATGTCACACTAATTGAATTTTTCTTTCTCTCTCTTTGACTTCTTTTTCTATTTCACACTTTCACACTTTCCAGCGCTCCAATCTCAATAAATGTTCAGGCCTCCCTTCTGGACAATCAGGTGGTCCCTCTCTCGATGACGCACCAGTCTCTGTACGTAACGGTGGAAACACAGGTGGTGATAGCTGGAGTGATCCTGGCTGGAGTCTACGTGCTCATTATCTTTGAGGTAAAGTAAAGCTCCTTCAGTCTGTCAGTGAAATGGGTCTATTAGAGACTTTTATACTACAAAACATATCTTTCTGCGTGCTCGTGGCAAACATTGCAGCGTTATGATGTGATTGTATTCTATAACACTCAGAAAAGACATCAGTAGTGGCAGTGCCTGCGGCCCACCCCAAGAATCTGCTGTGAGGAATATCTGGAAGCTCTCAGCCAGGGTGTGCTGCTTCTCTCATGAGGCAAAAATTAAATGTAACAGCAGGGACGGATTATTAATAGGAACTGTCCACACAAGTGTAGATAAACACACATACCAGGTAGCTACATGAGTGTGTGTGCTTGAAGAAAATCCCGCTATAATGATCAATTATAAACACACCCGTGGCTTATCTCTTTATTTAGATCCCTGAATTGAATGAAAAGCATGCTGTGATCAGGTTGATTTAGAGGCCGTTCTCTCGTCTGTGTGATTTTTATTTAGAAATTCTCCTCTAGGCTATGAGGAAGAATGCGGCCTACTGCCTAATGCTATCTCTGAGTCTAGGGCTCTGTTATGGGACAGAAGGGAGCTTATTTGGTCCTGAATGGCTTTTCAGTGGGATGGTACAGGTATTGCATTGACAGTTTAGTTTATCAAAAACAGATTTTCATGTACAGATCTTCTGATCCAAAAATACATGGATTATCATTACAGAGGAACTTAACATTGCTTTATTTTAACTCACAAATGCAGTAAAATAAATAAAAACAGACACTTGAGTGCAGTTGCCCAGCATTAAGTCAATTACCTAGTGTTCTATTGTGCACTATAAACATTTTCCAATATTGGGTTGAAGTATCAGGTACAGTACTGTATTTTTCTTACTATAAGGCGCACTTAAAATCCTTTAATTTGATCAAAAATCAACAGTGTGCCTTGTAATTGTAATAATTTTAATAAAAATAAAGTTATTTTATTACTGTGATATTTTACCACAGATACTGGACAGCTTAAGCTTTACCTCAGCAACTTTGTTAATTATTAAGTTAAATTAATGTAATTAATTGGTGAGCATGCATCGAATTAAACAGTATAAACAGTATGAAGGTAGTGATGTCACTGATGTCCCACCTCTTTTTTATAGGGATTATTAACAAGATTCTTTGAATTCTTTGACACATTTATGCTTAATATTTTTATGGAAATTGGAAAATAAATGCCTAAATTATTTTTTTTAAATCTTCAAAACCTCAGAACATAAACTAAATAATAATAAAAAAAAACATTTATGCTTTTTACACCAGTATTATTCAACTTAACAAGGCAGACACCCCACATAAAATAAAACTGTATAAAATGTATCAAAAGTAATTTATAGTGAAGGTACACATTCCTCTATGTTTGTAATATTATGGTCATTTAGAGTAAATCCTGAAAAAATGTTTGCTTATTGGTCAGCTCACATTTTAATAAAGGAGTTGACAAATGTCTCCAAGAAATCACAATCAGGTATAAACTGAGAAGCAGGCAGTGTGTGCAGTACTGCTTTTTTGCCACTAGCTGTCTCTCCTGGACATGAAGGGAATAATAGGTTTCTTTGCCACCTATGGCTGGAAATATATTATTATACATCTTTCACATATCACAAGCACAAGGAAAAAAATAATATTTAGTGCTGAAAAGTAATATATTAGACAGAATATCAGACTGATTTACTGCTGACTTTGTTAGTGAAGTTTAAGTTTCTTTATAAATACTTCCATTTGAAATAAACAAATCTTTGTATCCCAGAAATGAAATGTTTTAAAGAATAAGGAAAACCCTTCCTTAATTTTTAAATGTAAGTCATTGTAAAAATATTTGATTTTAAGTCATTTTTGAGAAATTTTAATTGTCTATTCATCATGAATTGAGTGACAGTGTGAATCAGGTTGTTGTTTTTAACATTTTGTCTCAAAAAGTGAAAAATGTTGTTCCTGCGATTTAATCCACTCTTTTATTTTTCTTCATAAAAGCCCCCAAGTTAGAATAGGAATGCATGATTTCATAACAGAACAATATCCGGCATCGTAGCCCTGTGAACACTTCTAGAACAACTTCAAGGCAACTTCAAGGCCTTCTTTAGCAACACTTGCCTCAGCCCAAAAGCGCAGTTGATGCTCTTCAGATGTTTTAATTGCTGCATTGTCTCATTATTTCAACTTCTGTAAGTGAGTGGAACTGAATCTTCTCTCAAGCATTCTAAATCTCAGAGTGCCTAACCAGCCGGCTTATCCACACTCCAGTATTCCTCTTTTTCTCTTTTTTTGCTGTGAAATGGAGCTGATGATGTCCCTGTAGAACTGGGGTCCTGTGGGCTAGCTTGGTCTCTCTCTCTCTGTTGCTCCTGGAGGACTTAAGCAGGGAGAACCTCCCATTTTAATTACTCTTGTTTGTTCGGGAGGGATAACATACTGTGCCCTGGAGTCCTGTAATTAATGTCTGTAACAGTGAAGTGAAGAGAAGTTTACTACATAACATGGCACCAAAAACAGGCTATTCATCACAGCAGTGCTTTAAATGCATGTGTGTTGTATGTAATATGTAAGTGAATGTATGTTCTGGGCTTCTTGTATAGAATGCATGTATTTGCAAATCTTACAGAGTATTTGTACAACCATTTATCTTGGAAAATAGACCTTTTTCTCACTTTTTGATGTAAACATTTCATACAGAAATGAAATGTTTATTCTACAGTATTCTACAGTTCATATATGAAAACTATTACAAATACAAAGACAACCCATAGTGGCACAGTGGCTTGATGGTTAGTTAACCTCCAAGTTCACCTCCAAGCGCTGGAGTCTCGGGTTCAAGTCCCTATCTGGGTGGAGTTTCGTGTTCTATTTGTGTCTGCGTGGATATCCTCAATGGACTCTGGGTTCGTTTGAGTTTAGTTAAATTGTGTTTTTCTATAACTATGACTTAGATCCTGATCTGACAACATTTTTATTATGAGGAGCAGAACTCCACATAACACAAGGTTAATAAAATTGTTCCTGCAGTTGTATGTTGTCCAAAGAATCTGTCTAAAATGACTGAATGATTTAAAACTTTATACACTTCCTGGCCAAAAAAAACAAGTCACCAACTACATTTAACTAAGTAAATAATCTGGGGTTGCTGCAGTTGATCAGGTCTAGGTTCAGCAACAGTATGTGCTGAAAGAATGAGGTCAGCTGACTACCTGAATATACTGAATATAGACCAGGTTATTCCATCAATGGATTTTTTCTTCCCTAATGACGCGGCCATATTCCAAGATGACAATATCAGGATTCATGGGGCTGGAATTGTGAAAGAATAATTCAGGGAGCATGAGATCATCATTTTCACACATGGATTGTTCACCATAGAGTCCAGAACTTATCCTCATTGAGAATCTTTGGGATGTGCTGGAGAAGACTTTTTGCAGCGGTCAAACTCTACGATCATCAATGCTGCAAGATCTTGGTGAAAAATTAATCCAACACTGGATTGAAATAAATCTTGTGACATTGTAGAAGCTTATCGAAACAATGCCACAGTGAATGCGTGCCTCAATCAATTTGTTTTTAAAAATAATTTTATAATCACTGGCATCTAGTTTAGGGAATTAACTGAACTTAAAATCTTTTGATGAGAGGGATAACACCCAAAATGCTTTCATTCAGTAATTTATTGTAGCCACATGGGGTCCAACTTTTTTTCTGAAGTCTGTTATGATAAAATGTAACTTTGATGTCACTATTTATTTATATTTTAATGGCTGTATTTATTTATTATTTTATGAAAGCTGACTTTAAGGAGTAGAAAACAAAAATTGGCAGCCGAGCCTGAAGGAGCCGGTTGGACAGGCAGTCATTAACGTGCTGCCATCTTCCGTAGCCATGAAGGAAAACCATTTACTTAATGTGACTGCCTCATTAACCCTACACTTGCTTCATGCCTGTAATTAATCATCCTCACATCAAATGATCAGCGTTCCATTTGCAATTAAAATACCGGGTGATTCCTTAAAAATGTTACAGGACAACTCTAGCAGGGGTCATGAGACAGCAGGGGGTTTTAGTGCTTGCCTACGCCTTAAAGAAAAGCAGAAAGGAAGTCCAGAATCTGCTCTTGCTTTAGCTCTTAGCAGACACAGGAAAAAGGGAATTATACATTATCTCATAAACATGTTAAGTAGCTGGGATTATGAATTACTGTCAAATTATTAGACTTATTTTAAGTACAGATAACATTTTTTTTGTGTTGAAACTAGTGTTGCAGTACTCGAGCCTGGTCTGTGTTTTAAGACCAGTCTTAAAACAAGCAGTCTCAGTCTGGTCTTGGTCTCACGTTCCTGTGGAATCTTGTCTTGGTCTTAGAGTGACATGGACTGGGAAACTGACTGTCTGAGAGTCTTTTCCTATCACTGATACTTGAGGCCAAGTATAGAAAAAAAAATGCTAAAAACAAACTGAATCAGATCTATGATATGAATAATAATAATAATAATAATAATAATAATAATAATAATAATAATAATACATTTAGGATGTATATTATTCAAGCTTATATTTTAATATTTCAAAATATGATTAAATTTAATATTCTGTATTAGTGCATTAAAAGGTATGCCATGTATAATTTAGGATAAAGAAGCTCTATGTGTCCTGGTCTTGGTCTTGACTCTGACTCAATACAAATATCAGCACTAGCATTAAACATTTATCAGTGTTTTGTTGCTTGAAAGAAGTTACTCATGACAAGTTACTGATTACTCTTCAGTTGTAAATGTTCAAAACCAATCATTGCTGGAGAGGCCAATCTTTGAAAGCTTGAAATCTGAGAAAAATACATTATCTAATATTAATGAATATTTATGTGTGCTAAATGACACATAAATAATGCATGTTGAATTTCTTACACCAGACACCTTTTAAACAGTTTAATAATGGTTTATAGATTATTCATGACTGAGGCTGATGTTCTTCAGTCTGAGTGCTGTGGAGAGCCCGGCTGTTTCTAAAGAATGATCATATTTATAGGAATGTGTTTGTCGTCTTTTGAACCTTGTTTTCAAACAGCAAATAATGCTCATTAATTTAGACCTGTTTACTTCAGAAAATTGGAAATCTTCAGTCATGCTCAGGAGAAAACAGAAGCGCTGCAAGATGCTTTCCGTTTGGTAACACACGTTATGCTCTATAATGAGAAACAAGTAATATTCTGAGAGTTATAGTGGTCTTATTAGCTCTTCATTCAGAAACACGGGCTGTGCTCTTTACTTGGAAATACAAACAGTGCTCCGATCAGGTACAGACATTATGCTCTACAATATAAAACAAGTTTTTTTTTTTTTTTTATAGAGTATGCTTTTCATTTAGAAACACAGGCTAGGAAGTTCCAGTCAGAAACACATGAGCAATGTTCTCCAGCACAAAAAAACGAAGGCTATGTTCTCTAGTCAGAAAACACAGGCTGTCCCATCAGAAAAGCAAAGTTCTACAGTCATATACTACAGATACATGTTCTCAGAAACACAAGCTATGTTCTCCTTTCATATACCAAAGCTATACATTCTCAGAAACACAGTTTGTTTTCTCTCCATTCAGAAACACAAGCAGGGTTTTAGGTTCTTAGAAATATAAGTAATGTGCTTTATCCACAAACCGTTTATGAGAACAATAAGATCCATCATTATAAGAGCAGAGCTGTGAACAACAATTCTTATATTGGGGAATCAGGTCCATCTTGCTTAGAAACAAATATCTTTGTTATAATGCTGGTAGGCTGGTCCCTAGCAATAGACTCATTTCAGCAGTGACAACATGCCCATACTTCCACAAAATCTGCAAAACCTAGGTATTTGGCTATTGTCCAAATATTTCATTACGTTCAAAAAATAGATTTTGGTGCATTCCTGGTCTGAATCCATATTCCTTATTACCACAGTTCCTAAATCAGAGATGGTACTGTTCAGTTCTGAACTGCAGGAAGCATGGGGTGGAAGATACAGTAGATGAGACCCATCAGGTTTCCAGCCTCTTTTAGAACCTCTAACCAACTGCCAACTACGTCCTTTCTGGCCTATGTTGCATCCAAGTGCTCTGTAACACCGATAACTGTACTCTACCCTCTTGTTTTTGGCACAGAGTGCTGAGTGAAGGGTGGAAAACCTAATTTTCCTGAATGCTACATAGTGATTTGTGATGGGCGCCATCTGTCTCAGATGATTATAGTGATTTTACCTCCACATCAGAGACTTGCGCGGGCTTAAGCACAAAGGAAGTGTGGTTAGGAAATTATTAGCGTTGTTTTCTTCTATAGAAAGTGAAAGGGCAAGATTTTTAGAAAAGCATTTAAAGTGAACCATCTGTGTGTTTTACTCTTCTAAAAACCCACCATTTCTACTTCTACTCAAGCACAAAAAAACATGGAGAAGTTGATGGTGGAAAAAAAATAGCAAAATGTACAGCTTTTTTTTTATATTATGAATTAAAGATTTTGTTCTGAAATTAATCTTTCTGTAACTTTTTCTTTTAAATTTGCAGATAGTCCATCGCACCCTGGCCGCCATGTTGGGGTCCCTGGCTGCTCTTGCAGCTCTGGCCTTCATTGGAGATGTAAGTTTTTAACCTGGTTCTGAATTTTTCTGTAATTAAATTAAAGTTGATTCATCAAATTTGATTTGATTTATCAAATAAATTTTATTTGATAAATCACAACAATATTCTGCAATTTTAAGTTAAAATTATTATACTTCCTTGTATTTTTAGAGTGAGAAGGACAAATAAATGTGTAAATATGGTATGCATTGCAAAATGGCTAGAGTAAACTTTGTGAATGTTATATGTCGGTGTAATTTGTATTATTTTAAATGAGAATATTAGAATAAATTAGAGAAAGAGAGAGGCAAAAAAGGAAAAAAGGATAAAGGTCTAAGAGAGGGAGAGATTTAATCTGTATTTTATTATTAATAAAAAAGTAATCTGCATTCTGAACCCAACAGTAGTGACGCTCTGTAAAGTACAGAGCAGTGAATTACAGGAGGGCGATGGTGCCAACATTTTTTAAATAATTAATTTGGATTTGGATTTTAAAAATATAACAAAAATAATCCTATGCATTAAGGTGTAAATGTTGAAAGAACTTATAATGCATATTTTAGGGGTTCCTAACCATTTGTAAAGTACATTAAATTATAATTTACATTAATTTGCCACCTTTATATAAATACAATCTTTTATTTACTCCTAAACGAGGTGTGTTTTTTTTTAATTGCATTTACCTTGACTGTGCAGTTTTAATCACACTGTAATTTTTTAACCAGGCCAACAAAAAGTAAATAATTTCAGAGAGTTTTTTTAAGTTAACTTTATTTAATGAAAAGACTTTCTGAGTCACAATTTTAGATATGCATCTTTTGTTTGTTCCAGTACTACAAAAACAACTCAATCATGCATCGCATTGATGTGTTTAATTAACGTAAAGTAAAGTTATATCATTAGATTTTATTAGTGTGGAGAAGTAACAAAATGATGTTATTCTAAAGCTCTCTGCAGTCTGTTCATATACTGTACAGCAATTTTAGTTATTTAGTTATAGCTATAACACATTCACTATAATAAACACATTAGCGCTGAAATATATTGTGCATTGTGAAGTCCACTCTCAACACTGATGAAACTGAAATGGATGAAAATGGCTTTTAATGCATTCTGCAGCTAAAGCCTTCATTTACATGTAATTTGGATGAACAGTCACTTTAGGAGCATGTGGAGCACGGGCTGGATGTGTAGAGCCAAAGCAACAGTAATGGAGATAATAAACATTTACTTTAACGCGATTCAGAAATGGACAGGAGCATTTTTATGGGAGCGGATTTGCAGCAATAATTGCTGTAATTGATTTGGAGTAATACATTATGTATGTGAAAGTAGCTGCAAACATGATGAGTTATTCATAACGACATCGGTGTGATGAGCCCAGAGCCGGAGTACACTACATTACCGAGTGCAAGCGCTGAAATGTAATAGCGCTCTAATGACACATTAAATACGTACTTTCCATGTGTATTCAGAATCCTACAGCACTGAGTGTATCTGCATCAGACAGACACAGTTTTTAGTATGTATAACCTTCCAATATGTATTAAACATAACATCCTAGTATATAATAAAGGTAACCTTAAAGTACATATTAAACCTAACCTTTCATTAATTATTAATGATAACCTTCCATTATGTATTAAAAAACGTGACCTTCCTATATGTGTTCATATATACTTACCTGTCTTCCTGCCAACCTCACAACACCACCCTTTCCATAAAAGAGTGAAAGTCCATCACACAGATTTAAATATACAAACATTGTTGCTTGTACTAAATGCTAGGTTTTAATAAACTAGTAATGGAAAAAAAAGTTTTGACACACAAAAGACATCAGATCATGTCAAATGAATAAAAAAAAAGGGCATTTCAGTGAGGATTTAATAATGTAAAATAACCTGTTGCCTGGAAAGTGATGCTGTTGAGCTGGTTATTTACTGTTTTGACTTGTTTAAAGTATGTGTGAGATCTGTTCAAACAATCCAGTAGATTTATTTAGAGAAGCTTCTAGTTGCTTCTGGAAGTCTTACCTTCCCCTTTTAGACTCATGTTTGCATCAGAAATGCTAAACTAAACCTTCCTATCTGAATAAAAAGAGCCCTTCCGTTTTTTATTAAACATAACCTTCCACCAGTATTCATAACATACCATTCCAGTACTTGTAACGTTTCAGTATGTATTAAATATAACCTTCCAGTATGTTTTAAACATTACTGTTTAATATGTATTAAACATTACCTTCCATTATGTATTAAACATTATTTCCCCATACGCATTAAATGTAACCTTCCAGTATGCATTACCAAAAACTTTCAGTATGTATTAAATTGAATCAGACAACTTTATTCAGAGTATACACTCTACGCCACGTTATACAGCTGACCTGCTACAGCTACAGCGCTTGAAACACCAGGTTGACTGATAGTGGTGCAGTATGTTGTTTGTGAGGAAGCTTTCTGTGTGAGGATTTACAGTAAATGTAATGTCAAATGTTTGTCTCTTTCAGAGGCCCAGTCTGAAGACAGTAGTGGAATGGATCGACTATGAAACCTTGGCCTTGCTGTTTGGGATGGTGAGTAAACATTGTACATTACAGCTCTCTCAGTGGATCGTTTTCCTTTAAAGCCCAGAATCAGCTCTTCTGCTCCTGAACCATCAGACTGCTTTATTCACCATTATGTAGATTCGTTTTCCTTTCTTTGCCTTTTGTGAGTCAACAGAGGATCTTTTTTTATGTGCTAATGCAACAAGCAACCCCCAGTAACAACAGAAAACCCTTGTGTCTTACTGCTGGAGCACCATCCTTCCCAAGATCTTGATGTGTTCAGTGGCCGTCTCCATGGAAACAAACACGGCCAATCAGCCCTCATGCAAAGTGCCGCCGTCGACTACACACAGACGTGTTTGTGGAGAGGAATGAAAGAAAATTGGGGTGAAAGAAAGGAGCTGGATTGCTGCATTTTTGTTAATTCTGCCGTTACTGAAGAATATGAGAGGTGGATGTATTCTCAGTGACAGAGGGATTATGTATGCATAAAATATATAACTGTTTTTCTATAGAGTGAAGAAACGAGTACACACCCAGCAGCTTCTTCTGATACAAATCACTTCTGATAAAAATTCACATTCTTTAGCAACTCTTATAGTGCACCTTTATAAATGACCAATAATCGTTTCTAATTGCAATGCTATCATCAATCACAAAGTATTAAAAAAGAAGTTTAATCATCCACTCTGTGCTCTGTGTAATAAAGAAATGAGCAGTTAGAAAGTTTTACTGTAGTAATGTAGTAATGTTGGTTGAGGCAGGAAAAAGCGAGGAGAGCGGACGCAAATGCAAATAATATCTATTAACACTGAAAACAAACAAACAATTAACCAAAAACCAAAAAGGAACTCTGCGAACAAACACAACACTACACCCAACCTGAAGTGACATTACAATGTACAAAGAACCGACAAACTAACACTTAAGACACAGGGGCTAAAATACACACACAAGGCGGGAAAGGAAACAGGGAACACCTGGGGACTAGTAATGAGGGGGCGGAGCTACAAATGAACACAGGTGAAAACAGTTAATCAGGAGCAGGGAGCTGAAAACAGAAATGCCCTAAACCATGGATGCTTCAAATATTTGGAAACCGAAAATATTCAGCCAAAAATGGCAAAAAAAATAGGAGAAAAGGTCCCCACGCTAAAACCCTGTAGCACTGTGTGTCGAGTGCTGCTGTGTACAGAGTGTGCATGGAGTGAGAGAGCCAGTTGGAAGAGCTGACAAACAACAGGCCTAGGATCATTTTTATGGTCAGTTTGAACAAACTGAATGAATTAAAGCAATCAGCATCATTTATCACACTTGGTATCAGTTTACTACATCTATATAAGCTGACTGTTTTCTAGATGAATGATACAAGCTGTAGATATATACGTTAATAGGCTAAAATAGTAACGTTAGCTAAGCTAAATTAACTAGCTAGCTTTAGAATTGATTTGTTTACCAAGAGTCTGACTGTGTTTCTTGGTGTGAATTGTAAGATATAAGCATTGCTCTATTTGTCTTTTCAATTTATTCAAGGTAAAACAGCAGTGGACACCATGTTTGGAATTCAACCTTTGTTCAAATGTTTCATTATTTTGCTTGGTTATTTTGGTTTTAGCCAACACATTTTATTTCGCTGTATCTCTACTTATTTGTAGTAATTTATTTAATTCACGTAGAAAAGATGTGTATCAACAGTTCCATCCAGAAACAGATCTTTTCTAAATAATTTTGACCTTGAGCATCAAGAAGCAATCTTTTCTATGTGCTTTCTTCCAGATGATCTTGGTGGCCATTTTTTCAGAGACCGGCTTCTTCGATTACTGTGCAGTTAAGGTGAGTGGGCTGTCTCATGGTTAGTAAAGCTTCCAGTCATGTGGGCAATATGGCTATGATATGAAGGCCATGTCACATCTATCATCTCTATTCTCAAGTTCACTGTGGCAAACACATCAGCCGTGCCTCTTATGAGCTGACCAAAGCCCAGAGCATAACACCGTACCTTAACTCCTCCCGGCATCAAGCACAGACACATTTCATCATGTTCAAATGTTCACACAGCTCAGCTGTAGAGCTCTTACCATCAAAATATTTTGGTAAAAAACTTGTATCTTGTGTGTATCCTTGTAGTCTGTGTAAACCCTGTCATGGAGAACTTTCCTACATAACTATAGAGAGATTTATAGAGAAGAAGCTATACACTATACACTATATGTATCAGCAATATATTCACAAACAAAATGTATATTCATTGTGTAAAAAATAAAAATAAAACAAAACCACACAATACACTCACCAGGATCCAGGTGACTAGAGGCCCACAAATTATTTATATTTCAAATTTATGATGAATATGAAGCTCTTTTAAGGCTACAAAATGAAATTAGCTGGAAGAAATCTTTCCTGGAACGATGAAAAAGTATATAAATCTTGTTGAAATTGAGTTAGACATGATGAAAGTCTTTGAAATACATCATACTTGTCTCAGGGGAACTGGGGTGGAAATCCCAGCCTCTTTCAGATGGGGCTCCATGGACTTTAAAACTCTGTAAAGTAGCTCTGCATGTTTTCTGAAAGTTACAATAGTGGAATAATACATATTCTGTCTTTTATGTGACATTGAATATTTATATTTAGTATGGCATTAGATCCACATAATATGAATAAAATACTAGTACTGATACTTATTTCTATGTGTGCCTATTAAATACACTGATTTAATAATGTTAATTAAAATATTTTATTGGACAAAATCATAAAATATCATGTGATTGATTAGTATATAGAGGAATGGGTGGAGGGGTGTATGTATGGCTGGGTGGATGGATATATGTAAGGATAGATATGTGGATGGATGGAATGATGAATAATAAATAGATTTCCGGGTAGCTGGTTTTGACTGCTGGATGGAAAAAAATGTTAAAATACACCTGTGGATGGTTGGATAAATAAATGAATAAGTGGATAGCTGAATTAAATTTTGGATGGATAGATAATCTATCAATGACTGAAAAAATGAAGGGATGAATAGGTAGTGAATGGATGGATGGATGGGTATGTATATAGCTGGATGAATCAATTAATGGATGGATAGGTAGCTAGATGAATGGACGAATGGGCAGATATCTGGTATCTGAAAAGGTAGACAAATAGATTAGTTTGTGGATGGTTGGATGAATAAAAAATAGATAGGTGTCTGCATGGGTGGATGTATGGATAAAAGAAAAGGTATATGGATGGTTGGATGAGCAAATAAAAAAGAAAATTAGTAGCTGGATTTGTCACTGTATAGATGGGAAAAATCTTTTTTTGGACTGGTAAATTAATAGATAGATAGGAATAAAAATAAGATTGATGGAAGATCATATGAAAGAATACATATATCGATAGCTTGGTGAATAAATGGACGAATTGAAATATGAATAAATGAATGGATAGACGGCTAACTTGAGTAAGTGGATGAATAAATGGATACATGGGTAAGCAATAGGTGACTAGGTAAGTAGATACTAAATGGATGAATAGTTAAATATGCAGTCAGTGTATGTGGATAGAAGAAAAACAATATATCTAACAATATATAAATATATCGATATAATCAAAAACAGGTTGCTCCATCTCATGAATATTAAACATTTCTCTAAATGAGAATGGAAATGAAAATGCCATGCCAGGATTGACCCCTTGTCCCGACGCTGCCCCCTGTCTGGGGTCAGACGATTGGCTGGTGATATGCTAAAGCCTGTGTTTGGTCTGAGTCTGCCTAAAGCAGCAGCCCCGCTGTGTGTTCCGCATGCCGCCGCCGCCGCGTATGTGTTTTAGTTTAATCAGAAAGATGTGACATCACAGGTGGGCTCCACCGGCCCCGTGATGCGGCTTGATTAGGATGAGTCCAGACAGCCAGATAATGTTGCCATAGCGACAGCCTCATACAGCCTATCCGCAGCTGGCAGGCTGAGCGCTGTGGAATATTCTTCAGTTCCACACAGGCGGAAACACAGACGACACTGGAGAAAGCTGTGTTTAGTGCTGAAAGGAAAACACCAAATTAATGCTTAACCATCTGTTTAAAAGATTCTGTTGGCGTCTTCTTGGCTGTTTTAAGCTGGAATTAAACTCCATCATCTGCATTGTTTTTGCTTAGAGCACATAAGGGCATTTCAGCTCCTATAATGAACAAATTGACAGTCAGATTCACTGGCCTGGGTGTGCAGTAACTTTTGGATATTGTTACTGTTGCCTGAAGTATGATTCATCTGATGGAAAATATCCACTGAGACCAAAGCAACAGACATCACCACATTTGAGAGGAACAACACCTGATTTATACAGCTCTGAAAAAATAAGAGACCACTTCAGTTTCTGAATCAGTTTCTCTGATTTTACTATTTATAGGTATATGTTTGAGTTAAATGAACATTGTTGTTTTATTCTATAAACTATGGACACATTTCTCCCAAATTCTAAATAAAAATATTGTCATTTAGAGCATTTATTTGCAGAAAATGAGAAATTACTGAAATAACAAAAAAGATGCAGAGCTTTCAGACCTCAAATAATGCAAAGAAAGTTCATAAAGTTTTTAGAGTTCAGAAATCAATATTTGGTGGAATAACCCTGGTTTTTAATCACAATTTTATGCATATTGGCATGTTCTCCTCCACCACTCTTACACACTGCTTTTGGATAACTTTATTCCACTCCTGGTGCAAAAATTGAAGCAGTTAAGTTTGGTTTGATGGCTTGTGATCATCCATCTTCCAGAGGTTTTCAATTTGGTGAAGTCAAAGAAACTCATTATTTTTTGCATAATTCAAATATGTTTTAAGCTTTCACATTAATAAAATATTTTACATCAACTATATTAAACTGATTATTATGAATAGATTATTTTAATCCTTTACCATTCTCACCAAAGTTTAATGTTCACAGATGAAGCCACTAATACACTATAATGAGGTGTAAGAAGTTACCTGATGTACAAAATCAGAAACAGGATCTCATTATAACAAATGTTGTAAATTTGCATCCTGACCAGTTCATGTTTGTATACAGTTGAAGGATTAATTGCTTTATGGGTTTTTGTCTTGTATTTGCAGGCGTATCAGGTGTCCAGAGGAAGAGTGTGGCCAATGATCATCATTCTGTGCCTCATTGCTGCCATTCTCTCAGCCTTTCTGGACAATGTGACCACCATGATGCTCTTCACTCCTGTTACCATCAGGTACAGTCTTCTTTCATCTGTACACATACACAGAGTTCTGCAGGGTTCTATTTTAAGGCCTGTGAAACTGGTGTTGATTCACAGAAAAATACATATTGGAGTGAAGAACTGAAGTGTGGGTTTGTTTGCAGTTGGAGTTGTAGAGATTCCTAATGGTGTCTTACAACAGCTTCATTGGCTATCCATTAAAACCCATTCTGAATACAAAATTCTTCAACATTTAAGGTCATCTACAATGTTTTCCCTTCATATCTCTTAGATTTAGTTCAAATCACCACTATTTCCTGTTGTCTTAGATCCTCTTCCTCCATCCTTCCAACTGTACCCTCTGCTCGTTTTGCCACTATGGGGAGCAGAGATTTTAGCTGCTTTGCCCCACTATTCTGAAGCCCCCTCCCATCTACACTTCGAAATATAGACTCACTTCCACTTTTTAAAAACTAGACCCAAAACCCATCTGTTCAGGATAGCTTTTTGCTTAAAAAATTGATAAGTCTCTAATTATATTATATTTGTTTAGTTTTTTTATATTTTTATCCCTTGTGTATTCTTTTGATTTATTTTTGTCCTTGGGTTCTAAAAAGGCTTCTTGAAATAAACTATTATTATTATTATTATTATTATTATTATTATTATTATTATTATTATTATTATTATCCCCACACCGTGACTTTCACACAAGGTAGGATAGTAACAATTTAAAAGTGGGTTTTTAAGTCCAATACAGAAAAAAAGACCAACAAAACAGACTGACTGACTGAGTTTATGTGCAGCCTCCCTAAATACTGCGTTAACACTTTACAATAAGAGTACATAAATTAACAGTATTTACCACAGTAATAAACATTGTTAAATTGTTAAGTAATGACTCAACTTATTAATAACTGACATTAGTTAAGACATTATCAAACATTAGTACATTTTAAAGCTTAAGAATGTTGTAAATCCTTTAAAATAATAATACGTATTAGTTATAACATCTTGTAATGATTAGTAATGTCTGAACTAGTGTCAATTAATTATTAGTTGAGACAATATCATAAATAATGTTAATTAATGTACTTTTATTGTAAAGTGTTACCAGCACTGCTAACAATGAGCACACGAGAAACAGGTCAGCACAGTGACCTCCTGTGTCCTGGAGAGGCACTTTTGTTTGTTGGCATGCTTCAAACGTCCAGAAGGTCTGGTTTCATGGCATGGGGTGCAATTTAATACAATGCCAGCTCAAAAAACATCTAATACTATGGATATTTTTATTGGCACTGCATACTGTGAAACATCGTCCAAATGTGAGTTACTGAGGAAATTCAAATGCTATAAATGAGTGAAGAAGTGAGTGAGCTACTCGAGTGCTGAGTTCCCAATAGAGCTGCAGTGGAACCTCTTGAGGTTCATTAGGTTTTATTCTCTTTTCATTTTGGGATCATTTCGGAACAAAGCTAAAAATGAGATGTAAGCCTCAGGCATGAGGTCAACCAGCGGAATAGATTCAAATTTAATCCAAAAGGAGAATAAGAAACTCAGTGTGAATGGTTGTGAATAAAATGAATCTGAATGAACAGTAGATTACTTTCCACACAAATATACTTGAGTAGATGAAAAGGTATTGAAACCCACCTCTGCAAATATCCATGCAGTGCTCATTATGCTGTGAGAGAATCTCCTCTCATTACTTGGTACGATAGCTTCTCGTATAAAAATGACAGAGAATGAATAAAAAAAACACTTTTTTTTTAAGGATATCTTTAACTAGGCGTGGACAGGAATTTCAATTTAATATGATCATTGATCATGATAGAAAATGTTATATAAACACAATTTCAATATGTTAGCATCACTCAAAACACACCTGAGCCTGCATTAAAGCCATTAAGCTCAGAAAAAAACAATTCACACCACACGTCCAGTGGTTGGCTTTATGGATATTCTGCTATTGAATAAGGGGATTGAGTCCTCAGATCAGATCATATAATGATCTAAAAATATATTCTTTTTAGTTTATTATATACAGCACTGGAAAAAAATTAAGAGGCCACTTTTCACAGTTTCTGAATCAGTTTCTCTGATATTACTATTTATAGGTATATGTTTGAGTAAAATGAAAATTTGTTGTTTTATTATAGAATACGGACTTTCTCCCAAATTCCAAATAAAAATATTGTCATTTAGAGCATTTATTTGCAGTAAATGAGAAATGGCTAAAATAATAAAAAGATGCAGAGCTTTCAGACCTAGAAAACAAGTTAATTGTCAAAGTTTTAAGAGTTCAGAAATCAATATTTGGTGGAATAACCCTGGTTTTTAATCACAGTTTTCATGCATCTTGGCATGTTCTCCTCCACCGGTCTTACACACTGCTTGGATAACTACCAAAATCAGGCAGTTCAGCTTGGTTTGATGGCTTGTTATTATCCATCTTCCCCTTAATTATACCAGAGGTTTGAATTTGGTAAAATCAATAATAATTTTTTAAGTGGTCTCTTATTTATTTATTTTTTTAGAGCTGTATAGAATAAAGGAAAACACCAAATTATTATTTGGCTGTTTTAAACTGGAATTAAACTCCACCATCTACACTGTAGTTGTTGCTTAGAGCACATGAACGTGTTTCAGCTCCAATAAGAAAAAGATTCACAGTCAGCTCCACTGGCTTGAGTGTGCTCTAACACTGATGACACTTTTGGATATTGTTACTGTTGTCTGAAGTATGAATCATCTGATGGAAAACATCCACTGAGACCAAAACAACAGACGTCACTACATTGGATAGGGAAAACAACTGAATATATTGAATTTGCTTGATTCAAATATGCTTTTAGTTTTCACATGAATAATATTTTACATCAATATTTTTACATCATCAAGTTACTGCAAAAAAAACGGACTAAACTGACAATGAAAGATAAATCTATCTATCTATCTATCTATCTCTATCTCTATCTCTCTCTATCTCTCTAATCATATGCAATAATATCCCCAACATTTTTTAATATCATGAACGATATTATACCCTGAAATATTGTACCATGTCACCCACCCCTAATTATCACGTGTTTTTACTGCTGTTTTTAGCAAAAGAAAAATTCAAACGGTTCTCATTTCCCATTATATATCCCATTTTATATATAAAGGAGAATTTATTTTCCTTTTCGCCTGGATATATGGAGATATTTGGAGTGCAATATTAATATCGTGACATTGTGTTACAAATCTGATACAATTCTTGTAATTTTTAAATATCTCAGTTAGGGGTATGCCATATCATATCGCATGCTATAATAAAATGTAAATAATTCAGTCTTATGTCATATCGCCAAGAGTATCATTATCGCAAAAATACCATGAAATATCGTGATTATATCACCCGCCCCTAATTTTAATTATATTATATTGAGTGAAATTAAGCAATACATTGTGATATTGATTTTGGCTGCATCATCCAGTCCTCCCTTTAACCCACCATCCAACATTTTATTATTCTTCATTTCTCCATTAATGTTACTCTCTAGTTAGCAGCTTCTTGCAATGTCATCTTCATTCATAATTTTTTATTCTCACTTTCTCTCTCTCTCTTTCTTTCTTTCTTTCTTTCTGTCTGTCTGTCTGTCTCTGTCTCTGTCTCTGTCTCTGTCTGTCTCTGTCTGTCTGTCTGTCTGTCTGTCTGTCTCTTTCTTTCTCTTTCTTTCTTTCTTTCTCTTTCTTTCTTTCTCTTTCTTTCTCTTTCTTTCTCTTTCTTTCTTTCTTTCTTTCTTTCTTTCTTTCTTTCTTTCTTTCTTTCTTTCTTTCTTTCTTTCTTTCTTTCTTTCTTTCTTTCTTTCTTTCTTTCTTTCTTTCTTTCTTTCTTTCTTTCTTTCTTTCTTTCTTTCTTTCTTTCTTTCTTTCTTTCTTTCTTTCTTTCTTTCTTTCTTTCTTTCTTTCTTTCTTTCTTTCTTTCTTTCTTTCTTTCTTTCTTTCTTTCTTTCTTTCTTTCTCTTTCTTTCTTTCTTTCTTTCTTTCTCTCTCTGTCTTTTTCTCTCTCTCTGTCTTTTTCTCTCTCTCTCTCTCTTTCTCTCTCTCATTCTCTCTCTGTCTTTCTGATTCCCTTGTGGTTATAAAATGGCGATCCCAGCATTAAATGCTCCTTGAGTGTGATTAGTAGCTTTAGTTAATGCTAGTCTCTGTGCACAGACAGGGAAAAGCCCTGCTGAGGGTGAGTCTTTTGGTTGAGTTTGAGGGTTATCCGAGGAGACACGGAGTAATGCCTGCTCTCTATAAAGCTCCCTGCCTCATCACTCTTTTCAGCTCCATTTCAGCCTATTTCCTCTCTGCAAGCCTCCTCTATTACAGGGAAATGCCAGAGTGGCAAACTGGGCAGCGTGATGGATCATTCCTACCTTGCATGCTTGTGTGCGAGAGCTTTAGGTTTATGTGGGAGAAAACTATTTTCTGTATGTAATATACATCCACTGATGGATGGCAATACTTCGCCATTTTAATATCAACATAAATAAGGCTGTCTGTTAAGTGGGCACGCTCTAGTGCTTGCCGGCTATGCAGTCTCATGCACAAGGTGCACATGATAAAGCTGCATATGTTTTATGATGTTATGCGTCATGTGTGGTCTTGTGACCGTTTAGCCTTTTGAAGTAGAGTTATTATTGAGTTATTACTGTCATTACTGTGATAAGGGCACAAACTAATGTGGGGTAAAATGTAACATAGGCTTTAAGTGAAGGTACAAGTAGTACACTCACTGGGTGGCTTTATAAAAGCACCATTTGGAAGTATATAAATAACTCACTAAAAGAGCTAGCCAGGTTGAAGTACAGCCTCCTCCTGGTGGGGTTAGTTTTATGGTGGTCTATCAGGTACTGTACAGATGGATGTAGACAAAAAGAAAAGTATATTCTCTAGTATTATCTCTAACTAAAGAACTTTGTAATTTTTACTCACTGATTCATTTAGCAACATTATTTTCACTATATACAACTCTGGAAAAAAAACAAGTACCACTTAAAATGATGAGTTTCTTTCATTTCAGCATATGGATGCCCATTCACATTCTGCCCAATACCGACCCAACCCACTGCATAAACTGTCATTAAGAGCCCGAGCCCGATTTAAACTCCACATTTTTTTAGTATGTAAAGCATTAAAACGGAGCTTTTTAAAAACATTCTGGGCTGTTTGAATGAGCGAAATCTGTTCAGAATTATGTTAATTAACATTGCAACACTGAAGAAGCATAGACCTATTATTTAATAAAAATGTTCAAAAGATCTTCAAAAGATTAAAACATAAACATGTTTTAAAAATGTAAACAATGATTCACAGGCCTAAACCATGGTCAATTAGTCTACAAGAATGATGTCTGAATGACTTTCCTCTAATCTAATATAATTTATATATAAATATATAAGAATATAAATACTTTCTAAACAAACTTTTTTATATTTACCTTATAGTCTAAGTGCAAAAACGCCTATGTCACAGACCATTTTCTTGAGCCCAACCTGGCCTGAGGAAAGTGGTGGGAAATCTCAGCCTGACCAAACCATGAGTTCAGGTCTAGCATCCTATTGGCACCATGTGTAATAGCATACATAGACTAGACTGGTACAACCCCCCCCCCCCCCCCCCCTTCATTAACCTGTGATTTCTAGAAAGATGGTGCTCCATCCAGTATGTTTGTTTTTGGTTTGGTTGCTGATTAATAAGAACAGCTCCAAACCGCAATGCCTCAAAATCTAGTAGAAAACATAGTCTGTTCGGTAGAGCAGTGTTTCCTTAACTCTCTTAGTCTTATTCTTTATTATTTGAAATATTTGTATTAAAAATCTAATCAGTGCAGTTACCATAGTTACCATACTGCAAATAGACAAAGTAGGTTCCACCATGCTCATTCACTGCCTGCTTGAACTGTAGTATTTGCTCTGAATAGACTGCAAAAGCTTTAGATTTCCACTGAGCTCCTATTACGAAAATAATATTTTATAGCTCCACTCTTATGTTAATGTTGATGTTGATGATAAAAAAATCCCTATTGTGCTCCTGTGGTTCATTGGACTGAGTGTACAGTAATACTAATGATACTGATTGCATGTTTGTTGCTGTTACCTTATAAACAAGTCCTCCGCTGATGCAAATCTGCACCATTAGCTGCATCCGCACACACACACACACACACACACACACACACACACACGTCAAAGGGCTGTTCTTTTAAATATTGATGAGGTTTACAATGAAGTCTTAGACATGCAAATACAGCGCCTGATTTATTACGGCTAATGATTCCTTCGTTTTCATTCAGCCGCCTTCGCGCATCTGTTAATGACCGAACCTAGATGTGGAACAGGAGAGTGCCTGCTTGAACATAAGTGCAGATCTTTTGTCATTGACTAGATTTTCCCTTCTGAATTATGAAGCACTTTCTGTACTCTTTCACCCATCCATTATCTGTCGTTTTTTAATATTCCTGTAATGGCTGTGTGGATCATTCAGGTCAAACTCTGCCTGGAGGAGGAAGAATATCATTAGGAATACAGTCACAGTTTGTACAGGATATTTACCTGCACATGCTTTCATGCTTTACGAGCCATCCTATAGATACACGTTGTATGTTCGTATTGTGTTTTAAGTAGGGCTGTAAGCTTTCACGATAAACGCATTGAAAAAGCTGCAATAACATTGTGAGTAATAGCACACTCGAACTGCACTGCAGACTTTTCGTGACCTACTGTACTGCAGTGATTTCATGACATACCGTAACTTGACTGGAGGCAGAGCGAGGTAAAGCAAGGTAGAGGTCCACGCCAAACTACTTCTTAATCTGGAAAAAATGAGTGCAGCCAAACCAGTAAGGAGCTTTAATTATTTAATTCAATATCACTTTTTCAACAGCGCTATCGCACACATCGCATTTTTGTCCATATCTAACACCCCTAGTCTGATTAGAATGCTTGCATGATTTTATGCTGTTTTCAATGAGTAATAATCAGGTCTCACTCCTGGCTTTTAAATATAGGCTATAATCACTACTGTGCCTTTGTACAACTACTGTCTGTAAATGAGGTCTGCGTTGTAGTGAGGAGCAAAGTGTGGGCTAAAATCTTCAAAGATGCTGGTAAAAATTAACTTGAGGCACTTTAGGACTCCTCTGGATCCTTTGGGAGGCTCCAATTACACATTTAGTCCCTAGCAGTCATGAATATCCATAAATATTTAATTATTTTCTGTATACTGTCTCGTAACTTCATTAATTTCATTAACAGCTCTCCTTATTTAAATGTTAATGGGCAGGCTGACTAGGTGCAGACTGAGAATGTGGTCATTATACCATAAGACAATAAAAACAAATCTATAAATGGCAGGGAAGAATACATACTTTACTTGTGGCTTCCACTTGAGGCTTCAACCTGCCACAGCAGCAAGGACGCATCTTACCAGTTTGGGTACTGCGTTTTTTCCAGCAAGTTTTTTTTTTCTGATGTCCTGTCTTCCCTTGTTATCAGTACTAAAGTTTTTTTTTGTTGTGTGTGTGTTTTTGTGTGTGGTGGCAGGTTGTGCGAGGTGCTGAATCTGGACCCCAGACATGTCCTAATTGCTGAGGTAATCTTCACCAACATCGGAGGAGCTGCCACTGCAGTGGGGGATCCACCCAACGTCATCATTGTGTCCAACCAAAACCTGCGCAAAACAGTAGGCCTTTTTTCCAACTTCATTATTAGTGCTTTTATTTTAGGTGTAATTTAGTTGTGATAAGTGTGTGGTATTTTGTCATTACAACTCTGGAAAAAATAAGACACCACTTTAAAATGATGAGTTTTTTATTTTATTTTACCAAATTGAAAACCTTTGAAATATAATCAAGAGATGAATGATCACAAGCCATCAAATCAAGCTGAACTGCTTGAACAAAAAATGCCAAAATGCATGAAAACTGTGATTAAAACCAGGGTTATTCCACCAAATTTTGATTTCTGATCTCTTAAAACGTTATGAATGTAAACTTTTTATGCATTATTTATGGTCTGAAAGCTCTGCATCTTTTTTGTTATTTCAGCCATTTTTTATGTGGAATTTGTGTGGAATTTAAGAAAAATGTTGTCTGTAGTTTATAATATAAAACAATAATGTTAATTGTATCAAACATAAACCTATAAATAACTAAATCAGAGAAACTGAATCATAAGCTGAAGTGGTCTCTTAATTTTTTTCCAGAGCTGTATTGCTCATATGACTTACACAGGTAGGTAAATGTAGTTTTATTGGTGTAGCATTGTGTGCTGGTTTGCTCAGGCGTTTAAATTCCTATTTGTCGCATTGAGGGCAGGGTTGTTATCCACTATGCTACACCTAGGACAGCCCAAAGTGATAGGGGAAACTAGCATCAGTCCCATGACTGTATAAAATTTGCATAATGTATATCAATGCTCATATGTGAATATGTACAGATTGTACATTTGACAAAGTGTCCTTCTGGTTTAGTGGCAGATCTGCACCAGCACACACCACACTTTTCTCCACTCTACAGGGAACTGACACAATCACACCCCTCACACTATTAATCACACACACACACAAACATGTATGTCATGGTAGCTCCTAAATACATACACACACACACCTTCACCTTTAATATCCAGGAAGTGAGTGGGAGGAGTGGTAGAGTGATTCAGTTTGATAGTGTTCAGGGAGGGCTGGCATTAACAGTGTGAATCTCCTGTGAGCGTGAGGGAAATCAGCTGCTGAAGGGCCGGTTGCTTCTTTGCTGCATTGCACCCTCTTTTCTTTACAGTATAGTTTTATTTACCTGGAGAAAAACTTTTTTTTACCCCTTTACCCCAGAATGATTCAGAGGAGTGAAGTCTAATGCTAATTTTGAGTGCTTATTGGACGGAGAATGCAACTTCACTCTTTTTGTAGAATATCCCAAAACAATGACATCAAGTTGTCCACAATCACTGTGAAATATTTCATAAAATCGGATGTTTTATTCAGCTGTTTTAGTATAATTACCTTAAATTATTTCTATTAAAAGTAGGAAATCTCAGCTGGAATGTGCCCACAGGTTGGATTTCCAGTTCGAATGTCAGGAGACTCTTGTCAAACTCAGAATTCTGAATCCTAGATGGCCACACTGCATATCAACAGTAGTAAAAGCAGTAGTATTATGCAGATTATTAGAACTACTATCTATATACTGTATGTCTCATTAAATGAACTGTACACACAGTACTGTTCAACCTCTATCTGTGAACATGGTATTATATTGTAGTTTCATGGTATTTTAATGATCAAATAATTGTCTTTGTTTATGATACTAAATACACTGTAAAAAGTTTATTGTAAATTTGACAGTTAACAGCAAAAAAGTTGACAATAAAGGACTTTAAAGTTAAAAGTAAAGTAAATTACTTTCAAATAGAAATAATAATAATAAAAATACTGTAAATGAATTATTTAATATTATAATAATATTAGAATAAGCTTCACCATAAATAAATACTTTATCATAATACTGTACTTATTCTTAACAATTACTATATGTAACGCCTTGGGTCTTTAGTTACCAATGAAATACTATAAAATGAAAACTGTGAAAAATTATAGCTAGCCCTGTACTGTAAGGAATCTCACTGTAAATAACCAGTGAAATATTGGCAGCAGAGACACTGCAACGTTACTGTATTGCAGTGTGCAGTGAAGGAAATGGTAACTTGCTCTTATGGCCAGTAACAAAGTGATCAGGCAGTCAATCATTATATAAAATATGCTTGATTAGCCAAGTGAAGGCAAGAGTTCACACTGATGGTGAGTTAGAGGTTGGGGGACACACCCATTATGCAAATAAATGATGACGAGGGCCAGTAGGAAATATGCAGCTTTAGAATAATATAGAATGAAATATAACTCTTCCTAAATAAAAAAAACAAGCAACATTGTTGCTTCAGATGTATTGAGTAGATTCTATATGTTGCTTTTTACAGTTGGAAGCTTTTAATACATTTACGGCATTTATCTGACACTCTTATCCAGAGTGACATACAGGTTTATTCCTATTACAAAGGTGGGCAAATGTAGTGTTAGGAGTCCTGCCCAAGGACTCTTATTGGTTTAACTCAGACCAGGAATTGAACCCCAGTCTCTCACATCTCACATCTACCAGTATGTGGTAGATTGTATAGGTTTTTGATTAGTATGTAATCAAACGATAAATTCCTTGGACACTTCTTAAATCTAACCAGCCATTCCGAAGATCAAGATGCATTGCTTTTTTACTACATTTTTTACGACTTAACAATGTTATTTACTGTAAAAAACATGGTTTATCCGCTTGTATTTACTAAGGAACCTTTCTTGTGTTGTTCACAACTGCCATGCTCTCAACTCCATCAAAGCTCCAGACCACAGGGTGAGAATCTAAGCCTTAATACCTCGCTGAGTCCCATCATGCAGCTGTCTGTCACACACTGACCTGCATAAACCCACAATTTAAAGTTTCCTCCGCTCTGCTGGTCAGGGTCAAACACAGCCAGTGTTGTCTTAAAGGGTAGGTCAGGGTTTTTTATTATTTGACCTCGTAAGGCAGTGGTGGTCTGTGAAGCTGTCTCTGCTGTTGGATGTCCTGTCTTTGATGGGAATGTTTGAGTGTGTGTGTGTGTGTGTGTGTGTGTGTGTGATAGGTAATATACAGGCCAGCAGGCACCACAGAGGGGCATGAGGAAGCTCAATACCCTCCCTCAGTTGCAGTTACAGCAGTGACCTATACACTGTATGGGCATGCTCATTCATTGATTATTAATAATCGAGGGTATTAAAAACAAGTTTATCCTGCCTTTGGTGGTAAAGATGTAATTCAAGGTGTATGGATGGAGTTCCATCCTTCAAGAGAACACAGATTCACTGCTCCACAGCTCAACACTGGGGGCTTTATACCCTTCTAGCCCACATCTGCATTAGACATGCAGCTTAAAGTAACTAAATGAAATATTGATTTCTGAACTCTTAAATTTTTATGAATATGAAATTGTTTTCTTTGCATTATTTGAAGTCTGAAAGCTCTGCATCTTTATTGTTATTTCAACCATTTCTCATTTTTTGCAAATAAATGCTCTAAATGACAATATTTTTATTTTTATTTATTTATTTATTTATTCTTTTAAAAACCATTCATTACTACATAGCTCTTCTTATTTAAGTAGTAGCATCGCTACAATGCAGCAACATCATAACTCCTTAAACCTTTTTTTTTTCTTTATAGATTCTCCATAGAAAGAGAAGTTTAGTCTAGAACTAGGATTAATCCCTGTTTAGGAAACCAACCCTATAGGTCCAAAAGTGGTTGCTGTGGTAGCCCATATGATTGGGTGGTTGTTGCTAATGTATTTGCATCCTCAAAAACCTTTATACAAAGCAACATAAAACATATAAATATAAGGATCTTCAAGGTGGTGTTTTAGGAGGTAACTTGATGCTGCACTGTGTCAATGCTAATACTGATAGAAAAACAATTGGGATACAATAACTGGTTACAAAAATGGGTTAGCCTCCACTGCTAGCTATACACTTGGTGGAGGCAGTGCCAATTTCAGTAATTCCTTTGGCTTTGGTTCCTTTTCTAATTATAGTTATAGTTATATTGGTTTAAATGGAGAATATAGGGGCATTTATTCTTATTTATAGTGCAGCTCATAGCAGGAATACCCTGTGGCGGTAGAGGTGATGCTGCTGCCTGTCAGAGTGAAGTGTAACCCCGTGGTGACCCTGCTGCAGGCTCCCCCGGCTGTGTGGGTGCAGGATTACCTGAGGTTGGGAAGGACTGCGGGTGAGGTGTTTGCATTAATGTGTGCTTAAGTGCTTGGAAGTGTCTGAGAGGCAGGGCACAGACAGAGATGATGACAAAATGCATCAGTGGCCCTCTCCAGATGATTGCACCCACAGGCTCTGTGTGTACATGTGTGTGTGTGTGTGTGTGTGTGTGTGACACTGTGTGTGTGTGTGTGTGTGTGTGACTGTGTGTGTGTGACTGTGTGTGTGTGACTGTGTGTGTGTGACTGTGTGTGTGTGACTGTGTGTGTGTGACTGTGTGTGTGTGTGTGACTGTGTGTGTGTGTGTGACTGTGTGTGGGTGTTTGTGTCCAGCTGGGACTGATGTTAGACACAGGCAGAAACTGAGCCTAGAGAAGCTTTCATCTCAAAGGCTGGATTCTGATTAAAGGAACACACTGCTATACCACCATAAAGAAAGCCTGGATGGCTGACTGGAGGGGTATAAAGCCCCCCAGCGTTAGGTTGTAGAACAGTGGGGCTTCATTCTCAGGAGTACCATTAAATTGTGTTGATGTTCGTGTATCAGATAGGGCTGCAACGATTAGTCAATATAATCGTCAATGTCGATTATTTAAATTTGTCGACAACAAATTTCATTGTCGACTATGCGTTAATTCGTAACAGTACTGTATTACAAAGTGCTAGGGACAGAAGCACAATAGGAGATGAGTAAATGGCTTACTCACACAGTTTACATTACACAGATTATCTATTTAATCACTAAATATCAGTACTCTCCACTTTTAAACAACATCTAGACATTTAAATTCCTTTTAAATCTCATGTTCAACTGTTTTTATCGTTTACAGAGATGGAGCACATGGCACAAATACTCGTTGACTAATCGAAAAAATAATAAGGTTAGTCGACTAACAAAACAATCGTTAGTTGCAGCCCTAGTATCAGATATAATCTTGTTCAGTTCAGCTATGTTCCAACATCTCAGAAGAGTAGAGGTTTCCTAGTAGAATTTCTGCCAAGTTTTTTCCTTTAAAAAAATAAAAGGGAGGCACCCTTGCTCTTACCAGAGCAACCACCTGAAATACCATATAAATCACTTACTCAGCAGCACCTTATAAACCACCTAATATACATTAGCACCCACATCAAAAATCAGAAACAGGGACAGCATGGTTTCTACTGACAGGTAGTAGGTAACAGGGGCTTGTGAAGGCTACGCTACATATAAGGAAGATGTTTGCCTCTTATTTTTTTCTTTCCACCTTAAATATTGAAACATCATGGGACATTTACAAACACCAGAAAGTAGCTGCTGCAAAATTCAAAGTGTAATGTAAAATTAAAAAATGATAAAATTAGTGTAATAATAAAAACAACCAACACTTTGTACTGTAGTAGTTAAAAGTTTGAACACAAGGGTTTTTGGTGTCTGAGGCTGGTAATTCTGACAGACTTGTCCAGTGCAACAGAGGGCTTTATTCCAGGGGCGGTCTTTTCAACTGCACTTGAGGATATTTTCAAAATTCTTGAAATGTTTTGGATTGACTGACCTTCAATTCTTGAAGATTTTTTTTCTTTACTTAGTTAGTAGCCATAACATGGATTCAAACATAACTTAACGTAGAGCAGGGGTCACCAACCTTTTTGAACCTGAGAGCTACTTCTTGGGTACCAATTAATGCGAAGGGCTACCAGTTTGATACACACTCATGAAATTACAACTTTTCTCAATTTACCTTTAATTATATGTTATTATTAATAATTAATGACATTCATCTATGTGAAGACACAGATATCAATATGCAACACTATTTTTATAAATCTCTGCAATTGTTTACATTTTATATTATATTATATTTTAATATAATATTACATATTATATTACATTATATTGTATAATAATATATAAACTATAGGCTATCTCTAAGCTAATATTAATCTAATATAATCTAAAATTACACCAATGCAACTGTGATTTAAAAAAAAAAAAGAATAGCAACAAAAATGCTATTTTTAGACCAGGTCTGCGGGCTACTCATAAGGTCCTTGCGGGCTACCTGGTGCCCGCGGGCACCATGTTGGTGACCCCTGACGTAGAGCATTACGTCACAGTATACAGAATCTACCTTTTCACAACACAACTGATTCTCTCAAACACATTAAGAGGGAGGGAATTCAAGTAATCAACTCTTGACAAGTTTAGCACACCTTTTTACTAAAAGCCATTTCAAGTGATTCTACCTCATAAAGCTGACTGAGAAAATCGGGCCAATATGTGCAAAACTGCCATCTAATCAAGAGGTGCTATTTTAAGGAAGCTAAAAACATATTGTGTTTTTTAATAAATGGATGACTTTGGTAAAAAAAAAAAAGGTGTCAAAACTTTACACATTATACACATTAATATATCTCCTTTTTCACTTATAAAAACAATTATTTGTTTGTTCAATGACCTTCGAGTAAGTTTCTCTGACCTGTGAATGACCTGAAATTGATACTTGAGTTTAACCCAGTTACATAATCTACCAACTCATCCAAACACTGCAAATGCAAAACAACGAAAACTATGAACTGTTCTGACACAGAGCTATTTAAAAAAAAAAAGTTTAAAAACAGTGCCCTAGTCATGCCTGCTGCTACAAAACACTTGACATCAGCACTTTGGCGACACATAACACATCTAAATGTAAATCGCTCTGCATGGAGCCGAGGCACTTTACCTGCCTGGGTACTGTGTTATTCATCAATGTCGCCCAACTATCTGCTTTCCAGCCAATTTAGAAACTGAATCAGATACACGACTCTGGAGACGAGACAATGTATATTGAACGCATATGGTTTATGATTTTATTTCCATCCAGCGAGTACTGTCTAAAACCTACATGAGCTTTAAATGGGCTATTTTATGGGGCGTATTCTCCTGAGCTCAGAACGCTCAGAAGTGTGATATTCTGGACAGACAGCTAAGTCTGATTAAAAAGAGAACACTGGAGCTTAAATTGGAGTTCACACAAAGGTGAAGGAAGAGTTTTTGGAAGCAATATTTGACTTTTTTAATACTTTTTTTTAGCACTTTTAATGATGTTCTTCATGCCATATATAATACATATATAATTAATAGCATGTATACATATGTACAGTCCATAGATGGATCAAGCATAAAACATCTTGATCACCTTGGTGTTTCTTCAACTGCTGCTATATATGTTTCGGTTCTGCTGACCAAATAGGAGCACTCTATAAGTATTTCTATAATTACAGGCTTTAGTCTTGTACCGTTCATACTTTATTATTATTATTATTATTATTATTATTATTATTATTATTATTATTATTATTATTATTATTATTATTATTATCATCTTTTCACCCTGTTCTTTAATAGTCACAGGACCACCACAGAGCAGCTATTATCGTTTTGGTTGTGAATCATTTTCAGCAGTGGCACTGAGACTGGTACTGGTAGGAGTGTCTGATAGAGTGAACATTACTGCTTAATATGCATATCCACCTATTATTCAGGTAACATAGCAATTACCTGCAATACCTTAGCCACTGCCGAGCAATCACTGGCAACAAAATAGCTACAAAATAGCAACCACCTAAAATACCAGAGCAGCCACCTGGAACACCACCTGAAAGAAGCCATTGTAAACAGATAATCTATGATATCCTGTTTAACTGTCAGTGATTTTAATGTTAAGGCCAATTGGTGTATTTAATTCCACTTTTGGAATTTTTATGACCGTGAAAAGGAATTTTCTGAAGTGCCTAAAACTTGTATACATACTATGGTGCATTGGAGTTAGAGTTTAAAATGTAGACTTCACTCATTGATGACAATTTACTTTCTAACCACCTCCACACAGCATGCACATGTTTGTAAGTTAAGCTATGATTTATTTTATTATGATTTATTTTTATAAGTTGTAATTTACTTTACTTTTTTTTAAACTGTTTTCTAGTTTACAGTTTACAGTTATGCATCATTTTCATTATAACATTTGTGGTCTTGTTGTAATGCCCCTGCAATTCTTTTGAATATTAAATGTTTACTTACTATTATAAATCCCTGGGTACATTGTAAATAAGGGGTTACCCTCAATGTATTCCTTCTGTGAATTCAGATTGATTGACTGATTGTTTGATAGATTTTTAGTTGAATGTCACATAAAACGAAAAAAAAAAGAAATACATCAGCAGTGGACCTTTAAAGCAAAGTGTTTCCATAGTAACAGTCACAGTTGTGGGCGATTCTTTCCACTTAACCTGGTCTCTTTCAGTTCACACTGTTTCTTTAAAGACAGTTGCTTAAGCATAACTATATAAAGTAAGACTTGGGGAGAGAGTATATTAAAACTTCATGTGCTTCAGTATTTCTCTCTGGGGCTTTCAATTTAGCAATGTCTCCTCATTCTCCACCTCAGACCAAATTCCTGCCTCGTTCAGAAAAAAAAATACAGCCTTCCGTGTGGGCTCTGAGAGAGCTGTGAATGCTCCAGGGTCTGAGTTAATTTACAGCTCCAAAGAGACGTCGTCCTTGCCTGTCACATCGGCTGCTACACACTACGACAGGGCTGGAAATATGCTCGAGTTGTCTTTCCTTCTGCAAGGTCACTTTCCTGCTCGCTAAGGGCTCAGAAACAGGGGTTTCAAAATCCATGCATCTGCAAATGCAAAACTTTGCTAGGGTTGAAACACCTGAGGGCAAGATGCTTAAAAAGTAACACACCTGCTAGTTCTAGTCGCTCTTTTATAGGAACAGAATGCCTAGGGTGCTGTGGGTTCGCTTTCCCAGCGGAGGTGTATTGCTGATGTATGTGACTGTTCATATCATACAGTGCATCCATGCACGTTATAGAGTGTGTGTGCTGTGATTGCTGATGTAACTCTTGCCATTTGTTGATGCTTGGTTTGGCATGAAGAAGGAAAAGGACAGAATTGCACTTAAACATTTACCTAGACAGAATTCAGATGTCAGTATGGTTGTACTGTTTTATAGACTTTACAACTTTTGTCACGACCTCTTCATTTCTACACTCTCTGTTCATCTTCTCAGAGCCACTGACCATATAGGAGCATGTTGTAGATATATAATTACAGAATGTGTGCTACCAGTGTGCTACTATGTGGGAGACTAGGGTTAAATTTCGGGTCTGGGTATCTATGCTGCGTTACACCAATAAGAATCCTTGGGCAAGTCTCCTAACACTACATCGGTCCACCTCTGTAATAGGAAAGACCTTGTAGGTCACTCTGGATAAGAGCATCAGCTAAATGCATAAATGTAAAATGTAGTGGTGTGCTAGTGTGTGTTGCACTGGTGCGGGTGGATTAGACACAGCAGTCCTGCTGGAGTTTTTAAAATGACATATTTTACCTCTTTTTACAAGTTAGAGTAGGTCTATAGGTTATACTAAACCTGTTCATCAAGTTATTTTACCTAAAATCACTCTCAAATAAAGAGATCTCACCAGCTCTATTCTTGCCAGTTTCAGTCTCTTTTAGAATAAGCCATTTAAAGGCTCTGTCACTTTTATGCTAATTATTAGTTGCTGGCCACGGTGTGTTTATGATGAATGTTTACCATGTGTTGATGTTAGCTTGTGCTAAACGGCAAAACACGAACTAGCTAGATCATGCTTAACTGCTATAGAAGCACAAAACTCAGTATTTGAAAGTAGGTATCTCCCGCATCTGTTGTCTTAAAACAGACAGATCCTTCCATCAGATGAAGTCTGCTGGATATGACCAAAATGGCGTTTCCTCAACTAATTTAGTGGGTGGGGCTCTCGGGGGATTTGACAGGTAACAAGGGAGCGTGCAAATGGCTCATAAAAAAAACTGAGTTTTGCCTAACATGTTCCCTTTAAACACATCAGTGTCATGTGCTGGACTGAGGATTGTCCATTAACAAAGTGACAGACTTTTCCTGTAAATACTGTAAATATATCTAAAATATTGTAGCCTTATATTGGTAGGCTGCAGCTTCTAAACCTAAGAATAGACAAACATTTCTGTCACTTTATCTTTATCTGTCCGAAATTGACTGATTAAATGGAAGATCATTAGAAAAGAGCACTATTCTCAAAGCAGCTCATCACTATAAACCAAAATTAAGGAAACAAAAAAACTAAATAAAGCAAACCTTGGTTCATAAAGTCTTATGTAACCCAAATGTAGTTAATTGTCTGCATTTGATTCAAAACTATTTTTGATACATCTTTTAATCAGCATTTAATAAATAGAAATACAAATATGGTGTTTTTTTTGTCCCCGTTCCTCAACAGATCCTTTAGAGATGTTTTGCAACAGTCTTTCCTGAACAGTGCCTCAGTTATAATCTCTGTGTTATATCTTTGTCTTTTGTGTTTGTTTTGAGAAATATTCGGATCATTAATGAAGATGCAACAGAGGCCTAAACGCTGACACTTACTAAGACGCAGTGAATCTTCCATAAAGCACCTCATCAATCATGAGAATTAAGCCAATCAGATACATAAGCCAAAAATGAAGCTCCCTCCTACGCGCTCGCTTCTGCCGCATTTGCATTTTTATGAATTTGATGTCTTTTGTTGGGTGTTATTTATGTGGTCATCTTGCCGCGTATTGAGCTGACACTAGTTTAGCTAGATTTGGCATTCAATCACAGATACATGGAGATGAACCCTGCTGAAAGGTCAGATTTATCAGAGGATTCTGTGCGTGTCAACAGACTTTTCAACACCTTCAATGAATATGCAAGTGTGTGTGTGTGTGTGTGTGTGTGTGTGTGAGCATTTTGGCGCGCCTGTGTAAGACTATGTGTGTGTTTTTCCAGCGACCTGATGCAATAAAGGGGGAGTCAATGAAACTCAAATGACACTCAGGGCTCTCCCGGTGTGTGTTTGGGGAGTGGAGTGAGGGATCTGTTTGATCTAGGAAGATGAGCGTAATTGTGTGTTACAGTTTTTGAGATGTGTCTGTGTGAGTGTGTATAACATTATGAATGAGACTTTATTCATTTAGACACGTGTGTGACGTAAATGAACTAAACCCCCTTCACTGTGTCTGTGTATGTGTGAAGTGTTGGCGACCGCAGGCTCTATGTGTGTGTATGTGTGTGCGCGTTTGATTCTCACATCTGCACTGACCAAGTGATGAGAAGCTGTCACACACTGCAATAGCCTAAGCCCCCTGTTAAGCTCCAATCATCCTCAGAATGCTTTAGAGCCATGGGAATCTAAATTGGAACTCTTCTACCACACTAATGAAGGGATAAGCTGAAGGAACAATACAGTGATCTGTGTGAAAGCAGTGATCTTGTTGTCTGCCGTTACATCATCTACTTCCATAACAGTGCAGTAAGGTGGCTGCACAATGCATTTTTGATGAAGTGCTATGGGGTATGTTTAATGGTCCATAGAAATGAAACCAGAAATGTCTGCCATGTTGTAGAAAATTCCAACCAGAGAACAGTGCAAAAGAGACCAGAGGATGAGCCAGATTCCCCTACTTTTTGAACAAGATGAACCAAAGCAATTATGATACACTTTAACCCCTAAGCTTATGAGATGATCAACAGATTGATGCACATTAATACACAGTTTTAGAAAGTAAGATGTTTTACAATTTTATAAAACTCACATAAAAAAATAACTCATTTGGAACTGCTGGCAGCAACACAAAAAAGTTGGGACAGGGTCAAAAAAAGACTGGAAAAGTAAGTATACTAATAAACAAACAGCTACGACAGGAGGGACTTGCAGCAAACTTTCAAGAATGGGTATAAAAGCAGAATTTTGACGAGTAGAGTCTTCTATCTGCACAAAATTGTCAAAACTTACATCTAAAAACTGTGAAACATTTTTTTTTTTGAAAATGTTACTTAATGTAAAATTGCAAAGCCTCCCAAAAGTAGTCCAACATCTACAGTATGTAATATCACCAAAACAATCAGAGAAACTGGAGAAAAAGGACATGGTTGACGGCAAGTTTTGGATGCTGGTGATCTTCGGGCCCTCGGGTGGCACTGCATAAAAAAACAGTCATGGATCAGTATGGAAATCACTGCATAATCAGTTCACGGTGAAATCCACAAATGCTGAAGTTGAAGATGTATCATGCAAAGAAAAAGCCATATGTCAACCCAATCCAGAATTCTGCTATCTTCTCTGGGTGATTTGTCTTTACAGTTCTTTTCAGTTCATTTTTCAGATATTTTACGATATAGTTAGAGCAACTCACAATACATTTGCTGTTTATTCTTGATGACATTTAAAACAACAGCATGCAGGATTATGCAAGATTTTACATTTTAAATTTCTTCAGATTCTTTTTTTTCTTATGCCATCACACCTTTTTTTTTTTTTTTTTTTTCTGAACTGATAACACAACATCATTGGAAGGCCGAACATGCTTGGAGGAAAACCCTAATTGCCTGCTCTGTTACATCAGCTAACAGATGTCTGTGTTGGCTAGCATCATGCTGAGTGATGAGGGAGAGGGAAGGCCGAAAATGAGCTGTTTTTAAACACATGCTTTTCACTTACAATGAGTGTCTACGTTCAGACTGCCAGGCAAAATTTTTGGGATACCTAGATTTTAAATAGTCTGAACAGACAGAATTCACAGGAAGGTCTTTTGAAATGAGATTAAAATCAGACTAAACATGTTTTAAATGTTTGTTTTTTTTGCATTACAAAGGGACAAACAATGTCCTCAACAAATCCAGAGTGATGGAATTGCAGAGGTCCAAAAAGAGTGCCCAACTTGCCCAAGGGAAGTTATTGCTACTTCCTCTTGTGCAGAATGAGAGCCTGTCTGAGACACTTGTTTCTCAGTTGGAGTGCTGACCACGTTTGAACCCTCTTGTGGAGGCGTTGCCTGCGGCAGCTTGTCCCACCTGCCGTGCGGTCTTTGTGCAGACCAGTCCCCCCGTCACTAAGGACTAGTCCATGTTTGTTTGTTTGCTTGCTTGTTTGTGTTTGTCTGCATGGCAAGACTGGACAAGCGTCATCCCCAGGTCCCTGCAGACTCAGTGCAGCGCCAGCTGGTCACTCAGCCATCCATCTGCAGAGGTCTCTGAAGATGAGGCATATGTAGAATGACCGGAGGAGTGTTTTAGGGTCACTGAGGAGTCCACTCCTGCAGCCAGTGACTCTTGCTCTGCCAGCTGTTTGGCTGTCACTCAAACTCTTGGAAAGCTCAGCTGCTGGTCAGAGTGGACCGAGCTCTAGGCTGCTGGACACTGAAGCATCTGCTCCTCTCCTGCGGCTCCTGACTGCTCGCTAATCAGTTAACATGAGCTCCCTCTGACTTTTCCATTTTTACAGTTCGGGACCTTGTTTTTTCTGGGCTGCTAGAAAGTGGGACATTAACAACAGGGGAGGAGGGTCCCATTTACACTGCGTTTGCATCACCACAATGTTCATCACATATTTGGCTGTTCCTGAGACACGCACAAGTGAACACACACACACATACACACACTTGTATTTCTATCGTTATCATAGGATACCCCTTGCTTTCTTCACTTAACAAAATAAGTACATATCTACTCGAAAAAAAAGTCCCAAAGCAAGCATGCAGGAAAAAATCTATAACTTAATCTATAAGATTCAACCATTAATAATTCATGCAAGTCATCGATCAGCATTGGCACAGTCTGTGTCATCAGTATTGGTATTGTAACATATACGGACCTTCACAGATCCTGCCATGCATCTTTACGAAATTTTTTTGAATTTTTTTCCGGAGTGAAAATAAAGGTTGATTGATTGATAAGTTGAGTTCATTTAAACAGGAGGAAGTAATAACAGGTGACATAACACTGGAGCCTTCAGCTCTGCTCTATCTGCCTCTATTTAACCCAACCCCTACTTACTTAATACTCCCTCGCTTGCTCGTGGGTCCTCCTTTCTCCTTATTTGGGGATCTTTAAGGGGTTTTATATTGTTGTTGCTGTTGGTGGTGGGTAATAAATGTGTGCATATTTGGTTTAGCTGTGGCAGTTTAGCTAGTGGGGTTTTATTTGCCCTTCTGGTGTTGGGGTAAAGGGTAGATAAGAGTCTCAGCCAGTTGAGCCACCATTTCAAAAGAGAACCACTTCTCACTGGCGTCCATTTCTTCCTCTCTTCCTGTTCCAAAAAATAAATAAATAAAAAAATAAACAGGATTATGGCCTGGCCTCATTACTCCTCCCCACTGGTGATGGTACAGTATTTTTAGGGAACTTTTTTTTCTCTGATTAGTTCCAGCCAAATACCTCAAATATCACATTACATTATTTTTGTTTTCCATCAAAATAAGGACATTTTATCACCACAAGTATGTACATATACACAAACAAGCACACAAACAGCATCAAATCCACTGAAACCACTATCCCTGTAAACATGGTTTAATACATTTACACTATTGTTCAGTGTCGCTGCTTTAACCGTTTTAATTGTCTGGTCTGAACAAGCCTGATGGGGATGTCTGAGTGTTACGTTTATGCTAGATGAACGCGTTCAGTCAGCTTGACTCACAATAATGCAGGAGAATCGTGTGAAAAATGGAGCATGTCATAGTCTGAGGCTGAGTGCTAATTAACATGACACCTTTTGTTTTCGGTGTGATTCTTTCGGATCGTAATTCCGACGTACTGAATGCTGGACGGAGCTTTAGTGCGTCCTCACAAATCTCTCCTCTCATCCCCCTTTATCCCACAAACATACAGTTATTTTTAACTCTCTGCTCAATTCTGCTTTCAGTGCCTCAGTCTCTGTTTCATTCATCTCTGCTCTTAATTTCCCTCTCTTTTCCCTCCCTCCCTCTACTCCTCTCTCTTTTTTCTTTCTCCCTTTTTCTCCATCTCTCCTGTAGAGGTCACTGTACACCAGTTTACACTTTCTATGTCTCTCTCCTCACTTCCTCTCTTTCCATAGTTTCCTTATGCCTCTGTCTTATTGTCTTTTCATTCTCTCTTTTATCTTATTCTTTATACTCTCCTTTTTTCTTTTCCCATTTCTTTTTCTCACGCTTACCATTCCTTATGTCTCTCTCCTTCAAATTGTCTTACTTTTTTCTCTCTTTTTCTTTCCTCCCCTTTCTTATTCTCTGCTTTTCTCTACTTTTTCCTCATACAATCACTCTCTCCATCTCTTAACTACATACACCCTCTATTCTCTCTTGTTTCTCTCTCTCTCTCTCTCTCTCTCTCTCTCTCTCTCTCTCCCTGTCTCTTTCTAAGTGCCTTCTATCCCTCGTCCCCTTCTTCTTTCTCTCCCTTCTTTCTTTTTCTCTCTGTCTTTTTTCTCCCTCTCTCTCTTATTGTTTCTTATTATGTAATCTCTCTTCCTCTTTCTCTTCTTAATCAAGTTACTAATTGTTTTCTCTTTCTCTCATCTTTTTCTGCCTCTTTTCTACTGTTTTTTTTTTCTTCTTATGGGTAGAACAAATCATTGTCAATCAAAATTTGACTAAACATAACTAAAAGACTGGGTACCTTTATCATGTGACTTGAGGTGCACTACTGATGTATATTCATGATTAGAATTTCACTGCTGAGGTAACTGTATTGTTCCTTTCTATCTGGAATAGTATATGGAATAGTAAAAAGTTTAAGTGTTCAATAAATATTTTTACATTGTAGTTTGTAGTTAAATAGCAATTGCTTAACATTTAGGCTGTTTATTGATGAAAAAAGCTGCAGAATAAATAAAAAAAAACTGTAAAATGAAAGGTATTCTGCCAAAAAGTTTCATTTCAGATGCAGTTCTAATTTTTCTAATTTCAGTCTTTTCCACCCATTTTCATTATTTTTCTTTTTTATTTCCAATTTCTCTCTTCTTTTTACACAAATTATTTATCTCATTTACTTTCTCTCGCTCTCTTTCTTTCACTTTTTTATTCTCTCATTTTCTTTCTCTCTCTTGTTCTCTCTCATTCTATCTTATTGACTTTCTCTCTCTGTCTCTGTCATTCATTCTATCTCTCTCTCTTTCTCTCTCTCTCTCAATGTCTCTCTCAATGTCTCTCTCTCATTCCATCTCAATGTCTTTCTCTCTCATTGTCTCTCATTCATTCTCTCTCATTTTATCTCATTCTCTCTCTCTTTCATTGTGTCTCTCATTGTCTCTCTCAATGTCTCTCTCTCTCATTCTCTTCTTGTCTTTCTCTCTCTCTTTCTCTCAATGTCTCTCATTTATTCTCTCTTAATGTGCCCTCGTCCATTCTCTCTCTCATTCTATCTAATTGTTTCTCTCTCTCTCTCTCTCTCTCTCTCTCTCTCTCTCTCTCTCTCTTTCTCTTTCATTGTCTCTCTTATTCTCTCACTCATTCTCTCTTTCTTTCATTCTCTCTCATGCAGGTCAGTGTTTGTCTTGTGTCTGTAGCATGTAGAGGGTTTGGTGTTAGAGGTAGAGGGGTTTGTTACCACTACCTTGATCTGCTTTGAAGAACCACATGGCCAAAAGGAACCCAGACAAGGTCTCCCTCCCTCCTCCTTCACCTCCACCACCCCCTCGTCTTCATCTTCTTCTCCTCTAATTCTCAGGAAGTACTGTAAGTCCTGGGTGTCTGCCAGGCCCGAGCCGTGTGATGCAGCTGAATTACAGCGAGGATGCTGTTACCCGGCGCCCCGCCCGCCCTTTTATTGAATTTCCAGCTTCTCTTTATGACATATCTCTGAACTGCATATAAATCAGTACATTTACCAGAACACAACTCTCCTCTGTTCAGCACAATGAGCCGCTCTGTGCCACTATTCAGAGACAAGCTCTTAAAGAGTATGTGCACGATTATCTTCCTGGGCACATAAAGCTATTTTGCTCACATATCTGTGCAGGCATCAGTGGACTACGTGACCACTCTGATGGTGGCATGCGGTAATAGCAGGAGATGAATTAGGCTATATAATGAAAATGGGTGGAAGGTAAAGAGTTTATGCACTTCATATAAGAGAGATATTACAGCCAGGTCACAGCATTAAGATTCATATCACATCACAGAGACTGCTTTTAAACACCACACTGTGACAGATACCATGAAGGCATTCTATTATTCTCTGAAGTATTAGATGTGTTACATGTGAATAGACTGGATACATGTTTTGAAAGACTCTCTGTCTCTCTGTCTCTCTTGATAGCTGTTATTAAGTTATTATATTCTCTACAGAATTGCTCATTGCTCGTGTGCAGTTACAGTGACAAAACATGACATTTTTTATTCTCTTTCTTTGTCTCACTTTGTCTTACATCTCCTTTTCTCACTCGCTCTGTCCCTCTCTGTAGGGGCTTGACTTTGCAGGATTTACAGGGTACATGTTCCTGGGGATCTGTCTGGTGCTCCTGACCTCCTTTCCGTTCCTGAGAATGCTCTACTGGAATAAGAAACTCTACAATAAAGAGTCCAGTGAGATTGTGGGTAAGTGGTGAGCTTTTAACTTTCTTTGGAGGTCAGTTAATCCTTACAATACATTTTCTAGGATCAGATCTTTTATTTTAGTCCATTTAAAATGAAATAAAATCAAAATTACAGTTTTCTTAGTAATCAAATGTATGTATGTATTTATCTAACTTTGATAATTGGTATCTGACATTTTCTTAAATCCTAACCCTTTAAAACATCTCAACTACAAACATGTTCTTAATGGAAGCAAACTCATATAAACGTGGATTTCTATAATGTTGTCACACATAATGAGGCAAGAACTTTGTTACCACCCCAATTCCAAACCAAAGTGATGCTAAAGTAGAACCTGGAACATGTCACATGTTGAAAGTTAGACATATTAAACATTAAACAGCTCTTTTGGAACTTGATTGGAGCAACAGATCTTAAAATAGTTGCAACAGCCGGCTGGAAAAGTAAGTGAAACTAATAAAACAGCTGCAATTTGTAGGAGCAATTTGCTATTAACTCACATAGTTGGATATGAAAAGAGCATTTAAGAAGAAAAGACAGGCAAAGGTTCACCAATCTGTGGAAAACTGTGTCTAAAAATTGTGGAACAATTTTAGAAAAATGTTTATCAATGTAAAATAGCAAAGACTTTGGATATTCCTCCATCTACAGAACAAAATATCATCAAATGATTTAGAGAATCTGGAAAAATCTCTGTTTGAAAGGGAAAAGGCTGACAGTCAGTACTGGATGCTGGTGACCTTTGGGCCCTCAGGTGACACTGTGATTGGTCAATCAGTAAGTCTTAAAGAGTGTGTTAAGATTAGTTGTTCAGATTTGTTTTATTCATTTTATTTAAATTAGTATCACCTAGCTTTTCTAGCCTTTTGTTGCCCCACCTCAACATTTTCGAGATAAATGTTTTCATGAAATCAATAAAATATGGGTCTATTGCAAGATTTGCAAGCCATTGCATTCTGTAGTTATCAGACATAAAAAGCTGAGCAGCAAACATATCTGATCAATCAGATGTGCAAAAATGTGCAAGTACAGACAGCTGAGGAACATCTGAGTTCAGGTTTATCCTCAGGGGCATAGATTAAGTTGTCTAATTTGAGACACGCTTTTGTGAATGCAATATAAATGAAGATGATTATTCCGCTGACCCCAATAGAGGGAGAGATAATGTATTGTTTGTTAAACAATAAGACACAAGGCACACCTGGCCCTCTCTACAGGCAGATTTGTGGCTGCAGTGACTGTAGTCTCACACTCTAGAGGATCAGGTGGTGAATGTGTCAGTGTGTCACAGACAATATGCTATTATTTATTCTTCCTATTCAAACCTCGATTTTCAGCCTCGCAGCCTGGCTGAGTTACAGTTCCCACTCTTACCAGATGTGATGCAAGATGACGGCCTCACAACGATGCCATTCATTAGGCGTTTGTCCTTCTTCTGCCAAGTGCTTTCATATTGCTTTGCCATTGTAGGGCTATGAAGGGCCCTCCACAATATGAACAAGAAAATCTGTTTTTTTTTTTTTTTTTTTTTTTTTTTTTTTTTACCTTGTTTGCCCCTTTCAGGCAATTTCAAGCAATATTCCATTATCCTTATCAGATGACCTTTTTCTCCAAAGTTCAATAGCTCTCTATTAAATCCATAAATCCTGTCATAGAGGACCTCACACAGCAACTAGGTTAATGTGCCCTTTCGGACAGAATCAGATGATCTACTGAACAACAACAATAATGATAATACTAATAACAATGTCTTCTTGTTCTTTACGTTCATGTCACAGAGAATATAAAGAGAATTGTAAAGGCAAATAACACATCAGATATTGGAGAGCTTTCATGGATGCATATCTGATGTGCAGCAGTGTGATCAGAAGTTTTATGTCAACTTTTATGTCAAGGAGAATAAAGCCTTGTAAAAAAGGGTAAATGAACGTAGAGTAGAAATGGAAAAGGACGACAGTGGTGAGTGAGGGTTTCATTGGCGGGATATCTAAATACAGTATTTAGATTGATTTATTCCAATAACCGCTCAGTTGCTAGGTCCTAATGAAATGGACGAACACAAAAACGGGATTTCGCTGCAGAGTCAAAAGAAATAAATAAAAAAAGAGCTTAACAATGAAGTTTAAAGAAATGAAAAAAGAAGAAATTGTGTACTATTGAGCTCAAGCTAATTCTAAGGGATAAACCCCTCAGCTGCCCCCTTCAAGGTTCCTTCATGGCTGCTGTAATTTTGTCAAGGATGAAACCGAAACTTCAAACAAATGCCAGATATGAGGAACATTAAAATGATGGTGTGAACAACCTAAAAATAGATTTGATGAGAATGAGATTTGTGCCACTTTCATTTGCTGTGTGAACATATTCATAGCCATAGTTTCACACCAAGTGATGCTCACATTTGCTTTTGCAAATGTTTGTCAAAGCTTGTGAGTAGACAGGAAAAAGAACAACAGTGGTGAGTGAGGGTTTTGTTGGCGGCATACTAAGGTAACAGGTCTCATAAAAAAAAAGTATTTAGACTGATAATCTGTTCCAATTACCGTTCAAGTGAAATTATTGAAAAAAGTGTTACATATTTGATGGAGGTAATTATTTCAGTAATTAGTTCAGTAATTAATTATTATTTCAGTATGTTTTATATGTATATTAACTTGATGATGTTACTAATCTCTTAAAGTCTGTGGCTTTTGGTAAATCCCAAAAATTGATTATTTTTCTGTTAGGGTTGAAATTTAAAGGACAATTCTACATTTTCTGTAGTATCTCAAAACATGGTCTAGGGATGGTCAGGATGCATCATTAAATATTAAAGGAGAACTCCAGTGTAAAATGGACTTTTGGTGTAGTAAAACATGATAAAAAAATTACTTACCTTTGATGAATAGCACACCTACATTCTCCCACAGTGTTCCGAGATCCAGACATTTTAACAGTTTGTCAAAACACCCATCAGACTGGGTGACACGGGGCATAATTTGCCCCGATAAATCTAAGCTTTTTCCACCGTTATCCAGCCTCAAAGTAGCTCCACACCTCCTTGGTAGAATTTGGAGAGCCCTGACCTTTAATATGAGGCATTAATAACTTAAAAAGTGCACAAGAAGCTTATTAAAAACCTCTGTTTACATCCTATAATGCTAGCTTCAGTTCCGAGCGCCGCCATTACTGAACTGAAAATAACAGACATTAAAAGTACCACTTTAAAATAAGGCTTCTTTATAAAGGGTTTTAAAGGACAGTTTAAAAAGGAGTTTATTAAAGCATTAATAAGCAGTTACAACACATAAATAGAAAGGGCAAATAGTGATTCCACTTTTGTTTATACTGTTAAATTTCATGGCTTGCTAGATGCTTATCTTACTTTGTCTTTTTCACTAGTCATCATTAACTTTTTTTGTTAATAACTTTATTCATTTAACTATAAAGAACCTTATATGACTAAACTGACTTTCTGTATTCTTTTATTAGATCTGTCTATTCTTGTTCTGTGTTGTAAGAGCTTATTAATGTTTTTTTTATGTAATCTTAGTATTTACAACTTAGTTCCTAACCATTAATGAACTTATAAACTACTTCTAAACCCTTTATAAAGGAGCCTTATTTTAAAGTGGTACCAGTGAGCTTTCAGTATCTTCAGAAAATACAGTATGTTTATAGTTGAAATTGATGCTGAAAAGGCTCAAGTTCAAATGGAGCCTCGTGTATGTATAATCCATAAATCTGACATATATCAAGTGTGCATGAGAGCAAGGCCAGTTCTCTGTCTAACATGTGCCCCCATTGGCTATACCCAGTAATTCTCATGACCATCTAATCTCAAAAGCACTTGCTTTTGCACATGTAAAAAGCTATTTCTATGCTAAAATGCCCTCTCGGCTCACCCACTTCAAGCGTGATCGGAGTATCAGCAGAGAGTGCACGCATTATCATATAGCTGTGCATTAGCCTGTTTGCTGAGATGGGTTTTTGACTTTTTCTTTTTCAGGTACAGGCTTAATCAGTGCGGTTACGTTGTGAACAGAGCTAACAGCTTATTCGTATGTTTGGGGACAATACCTGGACCTTGTAGTTGTCCAGTTCTGTTTATCACAGTTAGGCAGGGTATCTTGTGAAGCTAAAACCTGGCCTGTTGGCTGGAACAGTGCTTTCCAACAGGTTCTAAAGGGATTCCCAGGAATCCATATAAGCTTGTGTGGACCTCTGTGTTCTAAAGCTCTGTGTTTGTGTGTGTGTTTGTCTGTGTGTGTTATCTCGCTCAGCGCCTCCCCCATTAAAATGTGCACTACTCCTTTTTTTTTTTTTCTCACTCTTATCTGGACCCTCTGGCTAACTGAAAATAACTCAGGTGTTTGTGGATGCTATCAAGCTTTTCTACATTGCTGTTGTCAAACATGTTCAAAATATTCAGATAGCTCAGGTGAAAGGTTGGTTTGTGAGGTGGGAGTAGCATCATTTCAAGCTATTTAATGCCTAAATGTTTGCCTAAAAAGTAGAAGAACTCTCAGACTCTTTCCCCTGTTTGTGTTCCCCTTCAGTATGTTGAAATCCAATATTATAGCCAAGAAATACTCTCTAAAAGAGATACATCTGCATACCTCTGTTTACAACCTTCAATAGCTTTGTTTTATTGAATGCGTTTCTTCAGATCACTGAGTATTGATGCTTTAATCTATAGCAGTGCCATGGAGGGGGCAGTGTGCTTTCAGTTTGCTTTTTCTTTGGCTTTATGAAGCTTGAAAGCTTGTAGAGTCATCACACTGATCGTACCTTTCATTCCAGAGCATGATTGATTTTTTTATTTTTTTATGCAGAGGCAAGTCAAATAAATATGTAAAACATACAAGGGTTAGAGAAGCAGAAAGGTACTAACCTTTTACTGTATGTGTCTAACACACGGTTAACACAAGGAGTCATTTTAGATGGGGAAAAAAAAAATCACAAGCATAATGTAATACAACCCCAAGTCCAAAAAGTTGGGAGGCTGTGTAAAATGTAAATAATTACATTAAAAAATAATTGATACATTAAGAACTTGATAGAAGTAACATACAACTCTAAAAAGCTGGAATACAGCAACCAAAGACTGAAAAAGTACTTGGTATTTATAAAAAACAGATGGAATAACACTTTAGAAAAATGTTCCTGTACAATGTACAATTGCGTATACCTTGAAAACATTATTAGAGTATGATGAGCCTAGATTTATTATATATATCATGCTTTTCATGATAATTTTTTGTTAGGGTTCTAAAACATTTAATAGCTCTCATAAAATTATAAGTTTCTTTGGTTTTTGCCAAATTGAAAACATCTAGAATATAATCAAGAGAAAGATGGATGATCACAAGCCAAGCCAAACCAAGCAGAACTTAAAATGAATGCTTAAAATTTTGCACCAGAAGTGGAATAAATTTACCCAAAAGCAGTGTGTAAGACTGATTGAGGAGAATATGCCAATATGCATGAAAACTGTGAAAAAACAGGGTTATTCCACCAAATATTGATTTTTGAATTCTTAAAATTTTAAGAATATTAACTTTTTCCTTGCATGTTCTTTGCATTATCTGAGGTCTAAAAGCTCTGCATCTTTTATAATTTAGCCGATGACTATTTTTTTTATTTGGAATTTGGGAGAAATGTTGTTGGTGGTTTATAGAATGAAACAATATTCATTCAATATTCTATGTTAAAATTATACTAATCTCAACAGTCCTTTAGTTTATTTTTTTCCTCACAAGTTCTCATCAAGTTCGGCTCTATCACATGACTGTGTTATCTGTGCAGGTGATGCTAGCAACACCTCCGATGTGTTTGCTGCAGCACAAGTGCTTTTTCAAACTATTGACTACAGTGTAATGTCAAGCAGCTCGACAAGTTGTACTCTGGCTGCTGCTTCGTGACCATAACCTTGTAAAGTAGATTTGAGTTTTGAAGCAAAAAAAGTAATATAGGTCCAAATCTAACTTTTTCAGCTTGTCCAGTTTCCAATCTAAACTTAATACATTTCATATTGAGCTATAGCTGCAGGATGCTAACAGCAAATCAGCAAATAGCAGCAGGTAACTTCATTTTTTTTAGCAACTCATCCCAGTTTGCATATCTAGAAGTTTCTGTGCTGTAAAAACACTGTAGGTTACAGTTTGATAGAACAGAAACATTCAAGAGTTAGGTCAATTAGTGAAACATACCATATATAATTATTCTATAACATTTTAATCATGTACAGTAATTGCAAAGCTTTTTTCCCCCAGTACACAGCAAAATATACAGTAGTGTACTAAAAAAAAAACTTTGATCTGACTAATTTCAGAACATACTAAGAATTATCCTTTAATCCTATCATACAAAACTTCTCATTGGTGTTCTAGGTGAAGATCCCTCTGTGAGAGTTTGTGACAGCCTTTTCACACGTGCCTTTTCTTTACCAGTTATTTACACAGGTGTGAATGTCAGCTAGAGTTAAATGTTTACCTGCATAAGACCTTGTGCAATGCATGTGTAAACAGAAACTGCGGAAAACAGTAATACCCAGAAGAATACAGAAGGAGTAGTTTCGCAAGAAAACCTTCATGTGGTTGGTTTTGTACATGAATACTTGTGAGAATTAGCCTATTAGACAGTCCAGACAAAATAGAATGTGCACCTCCTTGTTTTTATACTGTATTTTTGCACTATAAGGCGCAGAGGCTGAAGCGGTATTAGCATTAGCTGCTTACCGCTAAGCGTTAGGTCTTTTGCCGTTCAGAGGTGAGTATTATCGGACTGTAGTCTGCTGCTAACCCTAGCTAGCAGTGCTGGAGCAGCATTAACCGCTAATTGCGAACCGCTAACCGCTAATTGCTTCACCCTTTAGTGCTGGGGAAATTTGGAAATCTAAGCTTACTGTACATAAACAGAAGCGCTTTACTCTCCCAAATGAAGAGTTTTCAGGAGAGAAATCTGTGTAGATTAAAATCCAGTACTCGTTTGACTTTTAAAAAAAAAAGTATTTTTTATTTTAAAAAACTACAGTTTTGTTGATTTAGCTTAGCTTTACTTAACTGGGGATAACTACCCCCGGAACACCACCCCCCCCAGCAGAGAGACCTGCTGAATTAGAAGGAAAACATGGTGACATCCCTGTTCCTTACTAGCATCTCATAATGTGCCTTATAAACCAGTGCATATTATGTATGAAAATAGAGCAGAAAATATATGTTAATTGAAAGTGTGCCTTATAATCCAGTGCACTCTTTTTTTATTTTGCTCCACTGATTATATAGAAGCACTTTGTAGGTGTATATAATCCTTGTTGTTTCTTATACATTTCATGCATACTTTATTATCCTCCTTTTACCTTGTTATTTAAGAGTCAGAAACCCACAGGATAGACCACCACAGAGTAGGTAAAATCTCTATAAACATCTCAGTGTACAAACATCGTCCACTCTATTAGACACTCCTACCTATCTGGCCCACATTTGTAGATGTAAAATTTGCGTTAGTCATCTTCTAGTCCTTTATCAGTGATCACAAGATGCTTTAGAAAGGACTCTGTTGGCTGGATATTTCTATTTGGTGGACTATTCTCAGTCTTGCAACACATACTACTATAACACATCACCACAGTGCCAGAGTGTGGATACTCAAAAACTAAGAAACTGTTGACTTTAAGCATGACACATGCTAAGTTTACTCTGAAATTCATGGTTACTATGAACTTAACATCCCCATAATCCATGTATTACAAATATTACATATTACAATATTAAAGTTCCCAATTATTATTCATTATTTTCCTTTGTGTGAGAAAAACAAAAACACTAATGCTGCCATCTTTCCCTCCACATGAGAACATGGCTGATTGTGTTGTGAATCCTCCGCCTCAGATGGCATATGGTGCTGCTGGGATTCAACCCTAAATCCCAGTGCTAGGGCTGCTGTCCAAAGCCAGACTGTTCTCTAGCAAGCAGCTGTCCCTCCAAGAGACACTTCGTCCTGGCTATTCTTCCCCATCCTCTCCTCCATCTAACTCTACACCTGAGCCCCACTCAGCACACCTGAGTGCATTACAATGGCATTGAAATAACAGCCTGTCCATGTAATAGTTCTTCTTCAACCATCCTCTTTTACAGATGGCCAGTGCTTCACGGAAAGCACCCTCTGAATGCTTAACGGTGGCCTTATCGTTGGTGCTCACCCACAAAGCCTCTTTTAAGTCTGCTATGCTAGTTCTCTGTGGTAAATTGCAGTGTTAGTCCGTCAGCGCTGATTGTGTCATTAGTGTCCCACTGATAGGCACTTGAGGTGCGAGTGGGTTATAGATATTAATTAGAAAGGCCCCTCAAGGCTGGATTTGTTTTGGGCGGCTAGTGGCGAGAATGTTGAGTGAAGCCTTTCGTAAACTGTTCATTATTTTCGAGAACAGGAGTGACAAATATTTGCAGAACAATGTATCAGTAACACCAACAAACTTGGGTCACTGAAACTAGTTGAAAGAGGTCACTGCACAGACAGAACTGAAGAAATTACATCAATCGAATAAAGCCACATACAGCTCTGAAAAAAAAGAGACCACTTGAAAATGATGAGTTTCTTTGATTTTACCAAATTGAAAACCTCTGGAATATAATCAAGAGCAAGATGGATGATCACAAACCATCAAACCAAGCTGAATTGCTTAAAATCTTTTTTGTTTTTTCAGCCATTTCTCATTTTCTACAAATAAATTCTCTAAATGACAATGTTCTTATCTGGAATTTGGGAAAAATGCTGTCTAGTTTATAGAACAAAACAACAATGAAAGTGTGTGTGATCTATGTTTCTATATCTTCTTAGTTTTAATAAGTAAAACATATATAATTGTTGGATAACATTTAACTTAAAGGGTACCTAAATAGAAACTTCATAACAAATTCGTAAGCAGTGAAAACGCAGTTTTGGCACTGTAAGGTGCACTTTTAATCCTATAATTTTCCAAAAAATCGTCAGTGTGCCTTTTAATCCGATGCGCCTTATGTATGAATTTTACCTGTCAGGTTGTAAAGAGCAGTAAAGCCACTCCACTAAAGTGCAGCGTTATACAGGAGTTTTAGTTTAGCCTGTGGCACCGAGGCTAGAGAGGTATTAGCATTAGCTGCTAAACGCACCAAACACTAGCTCTTTCGCCTCTCAGAGGTGAGTATTATCGGCTGTTATGATTGGAAAATGTGTTACCACGTTTGTTTAAGGGTCCCAACTTATTCAGAGAACTTATATACGATATGGTGCTTCTCAGCAGGGTTATAGAAGTGTTATAAATGAAGCAGAGGTTCATCTCTTTAGTTTAATGGCATCAAAATCCTGGATAGTATTGGTTGGATAGATTTTGTTGTGATCAACTATTTGTATTCATTAGAAAATTATTGATACATAAACGTTTTAACGTAGAGATTAAACCTCAAACCTCACTTAAGGGAAAAAAAAAACTACACGAATGCTTCCACGAACTCTGCAGCATGTCCATTAGGAACCTACTAGCACCATGTATCCTTGCAGATCTCTAAATAAATGATATCCACGTTTATCCAAGTTATAATCCATTAGAGCCAACCTGAGAACAAAAAGAAAAAAAGACAATAAAAAAGACAATATTCTTGAGAACATAGACAGTACCAACACTCACATTAGGGCTGTCCAGAAATGTATCAATTTTGTCACCAGAACTAAAATGATACAGTGTAAAAGATAGTTGTATTGAGTTCAGTTAAACATCTGGAAAAAAACTGAATTAAATGAGTTGACGGCTAGACTTTCTTTTTGGATGGAGAAATGTATGGATGTTCTTCTATGCAGCTATGACACTTTGTTTTTACGAGTTTTACTTTATACAGAGGAAGCCTGAAGCAATGTACTATAAGATAGTCTACCTTTATTGGTTGGTTTATTGACCTTTTAATATCAGTATTCCATGTCTGTTGGGCTGAAACACTATTAAATTTGTACAGGAGGCATATTTCAATACCCCTGTCCTCATGTGAACTCCACAGCACTGTCTATGAGCTCAGCTCACCAAGACATTCCTCAAATGAATTTTTCACACCTAGAGCTTTAATGTAATTCATAAATATGCTTCGTTCCCCTTGTTTGTAGATTAAACAGGAACCAATGCATTTGAAAGAAAAGGAACGTAACTGGCTCTGCTTTAAGACGGCAGGAGAACAAGTCTTATCAGTATTTCTCCATGCTGCTAGCCTTAGCCTAGTGTGTCTATTCTTTTTCCTTTGTGCCAAGAGCGCCAAAAAAACGGCAGGAGGCTTCATCCGCTGGGCCTCAATCTGTGTAAAGCCTGTAAAAGGTTATTGGGTTTCAGGTCCATCACAATCAGAAAGTGTTGGTGAATGTATTGTAGAGGCAGAGTCCAATGACTTTGAACTCCAGGAGGTGCACGCCTCACCAATCAGATTCTGTGTTCAGTGGGCCCCCGATGACTTCGGTACGGAAGACCACTGCGACGCACGCTGGTGGTCGCTCAATGCCAGTCCAACCTCAAATCCATAAAGCCAGAAGATGCTGCACGGCCAGTTCCCATGACTCCAGTCAGCCCCGCTGCTTTACCTCATTGGCCAGAAGCACCAAGCCTATATCATCCCTCAGGCCCCTGCCTTTAACAGTAATTGTGTCAATTGGTGCACAGTGTGCTTTCCTTGGGTCAATTAACTCCTATTAAGAGAGCCTAGCAACCCTTACAAAGAAGTGCGATGGGGGACTAATGCTGGAAGTCCTGCCAAACACCCAGGTTCCCCTTTAATCCTCTTTTGTGCTCCCTTTACTGGTCTTTTCCCCCCACTATCTCTACCTACTTCCAATCCAGTCAATCCCTGGCACCAGCAGGCAGGATTAGGTCTGCACAGGGAGTCCCAGTCAGATCCTAATGATTGGAAATGGATTTTACCCTCCAATATTGTCCCTGTTTGCTATAGCGAAGATAGGCTGTGCTCACAGCGCTCACATTTCCATTACTAGCTGCCCACTGCTGTGTCATTCAATCTGAGGCTTGGAAATAAATATATAAACACTATGGCCTGGAACATGAGTGAGGTTCACATGGAAACCTTTAGCCATTTTTGTCTGACAGAGTAAGTGATACATCAGACTTTATAAGTGGATCAGAATCTTAGTGGGATCTCAGCTCGTATTTTTATTGTGGAAATAATCAAAATCCCGTCACATGAGGCCTACAAGAACAAACACTTTGTCTGCAATTTCCTAGAGCCAACGTTTTAAAAAAAAAAAAAAGTCTTTATATCCAGTGTGCCTACACCCTTCTTTATATCCCTGCAATCTGATCCAAGCTTACCAGGTTTACTCATGAATGGAAGACCACTCAGTTCTCCTAGTGTTTTTGTTGACCGTTATTTTGTCCTGTCCTCTACAGAGTTGAAGCATGAGATTCTGGTTTGGAGACAGACCGCACATCGCATCAACCCAGCCAGCCGGGAGGAGACTGCTGTGAAGTGTCTTCTCATGCAGAAGGTGCTCAACCTGGAGAGTCTCCTGCGCAAGCAGCTCAGAACCTTCCAGAGGTAAGGCGCCACAGTAGTGTGCCTAAAAGATATGTTAGTATAACACTGTATATTAAGTTGAGCCATACATTTTCAGCCACAATTATTGTTAAGCAATACTAAATGAGAAGAAGTGCTATAATGTGTAATATTGGCACTTCAGTGCTGCAGTCGTAGGCACGTGGCCGCAGGCTTATATAGTATAAACATGTAAAAAATCAAGTTTTGAGTTAAACAGGACGAGAAAATACGATCTGCGAGTTAAAATAGTTCCATTGCTGCTCTGTTGGTAGCTGTGCTGTTTGGCTTAAAAGCGCTGCATTGTTGCTAGTTTACCTGTATGTGGTGGAGAAATACATGGAGAGCTTTGGTTACAATGTATTACCGGCTGATAACAGCACTCCTAGAATGCTTCACAGCCAATCACATAGCAGGGTCTGAACTAACTTTGGTATAATTTACCTTATATGAGATAAAACGAAAAAGGAACTACTCAGACCTGTGATATCAGTTAGCAGTGTGCGGAAAATAAGGCAGAGGACAGGTCTCTTCTCCAGTCAGGAAGGTAGGTTGGGTCCGTCACACACGCCATCTCAGTGGGACATCTTCAAAAGCAGGAAAAAAGAACCAGACAGCCCAACACTTTGGTGCACAACTGACAACAGCTGACACTCTATCAGTCTTAATCGCCACCTTAATCCTTAGGGATTTGAGCTTGCATGCACCACCACACCAAGTGTCACACCATTCCATCCCAACAAGCACACGCAGGAGGCAGGGCTAGTGTGTCACGCAGCCCCAGCTCTCTGCACAGGTCACAACCCAGAAAATAGGAAACAAAAAGAGGAGAGTAAAGACTGGAATTTAACCAGTGATAACAGCACAAGTAACCTTCCTTAAAAGGGTAAAGCCCTGAAGAAGAAATGACTGAACATTTATTAACAGAAAAGGAACAACAGCATATGAGAGAGTATGATAGCAAATATTAAGAAGGACAAAATATAAAATAAATAAATGTAGAACTTCATATCAATTGTTGTAGCTATAGGAATTAAAGTGGGCGAATCAAATGTTGGGTGTATATTTTGCCAAAAACACCAATTTACCAAAAATAAGTGAATCCAATTCTACAAAATAAAAATTTAAGAATCAAGTATCTGCATATAACACAGAATAACTCATGGTGACGTATGTGTCACAGACCCCTTAAACGATGTATGAAGTTCCCTACACAACCTTTCCTTCACTTTAACTCATGAAGTCCCTAGGTGTCATACACTGAAAATCCTGAGACCATCACTACAGGACAGTGTGTGAATCTGTGTTTGTTCATCTCATCTTATTTTTATAAAAGTGTATTTTTTTTTGCATCTACAGCTCTGTTCCAGTATTTTGGCATTAATATTTAGAAATGGGTCTGGGCTCCTATTGGTTAAATCATAATCCAGTTCCGATCCTTTATTTTGATGGATTAGAGTGCCCTATGGCATCCTCTAGGTGGCATTAACATTTTAACCTCTGCAAAACCAGTGGTGGTTTCTGTTTTTTTTTTTTCCTCACTGGTATAACAGCTTGAGGAGTTCACATCCTTTATAGTGACATAAATGTAATATGTATACATTTAGAGTATAGAAGAGTATAGAAGGTGATTTTCAGACATGATTTTCAGACAGATGGTAACAAAACAGTTTCAAATCTCTAGCATGGAACTGTTTTACAGTGGTACACGACACTTTAACCAGTTAATCTGTGGTTTTTGTAGATTTGGCTGCATTTAATAAGTTTTTTATAAGTATTTTATAAGTATTTCTATTAAATGTTTGTCTATTAAATGTTTGTCTATTTTCAACCAAGTTTGGTTGTACTTGTGCAGTGACACATACTGCATATTTTATTTTATTTGTCTCAATTAGCTTAGTAACTAGCAAATTAGACATTTAAAAATGAAATAAAAGTAAAATATTAGGTCCAAACATCTTCGGCAACAAATTGTGGCCATAAAAACTACAACTTCACTAGGTGATGGCAAATGTTAGTCATATATTATATCTATTTGAACAGATGCAGTATACTCCCACACTGTATTTACACTCAAATTCACTCTGCTTAGAAGCTATGGAGAAATTACTCTTCTATCTTTTGTTCTAAATCTGCAGGGAGCACTGCACAGAGCCTAAAAGAGGTTAATGCACACACAGTATATAGAAAAGCAAACCATTTAATTTCAGCCTTGGCTCACTTTTAGGGCAGATTTTTAATCTCTGTGTGAATACCCTGGTTACATAATGGAAAAAATACCGTTGATTAAACAGTAAATCTATCTAGCTATTATACTTTCTTTACTTTCTCTACCTTTGCTGCCACCATCATTCAGTAGCCGTGGATGCATCTGAGGAAGGCTGCGTTTCTCAGATGTTACATCACTGAAGACTGTCACATTTTGTATGATCCTTCAAACACGGGCGTAAAATGCTCCCCTCGTTTGTGTGAAATCGCAGGACTCAACCGGTTTTCCTTTGAGACCTTCAGTCACCCACAATCCATCATGTGCATTGCAAAACCATATGGAGGAAAAAAACGGGACTGGAGAGACGAGTTTCCTCCAGAATTTGTAGTACAATGTTAATTTAATGTAGCATTTTTAAATATTGAAACCTGTTGCATGTCTTACATCAGTTCATCCTGCTAAGGCCATCCAGAATGTTCATGAATCAGTACTAAAGAGAAGCCTTTCTAGGAACACTCTGATACTGGAAAGGTACCTCAGCAACAGTCACATAGCAGGTAAAATGAACCAAATCTTGGCTATTTTTGCCAAATCCAATGTGCATTTTAAGCTGATCTTTTCTGTATTATTAACATGATCAGTATAAGGCATTTGTTTAAACTGTTCACACTCCTACCCAACTTACACAAAAAGAGCAATTCAATCCGTGAAGTTTCGGTTTGATCTACTCCAGCATCATATGAGCTATTAAGGAAATTAAGTGTCAAACAGATGGGTTTATGACTGAGAATGCTTTCAAGTTTTCTGTAACAATGTATAAAAATGTTATTTGTCCATACCCACTTTTTAATTTGTGTTTGTTTTCAAGCTTTTTTTTTTATTGTTTTTTGACACTGGGGCCACATCCTCCTCTGCTTGTGTTTTAATTATTTTTTAAATAATTTTCTTTGAACATACAGCATTTTTTATTTAGTTATTTTTTAAAGCATAGCAAGCACCTCCCTTCAGCCGTACAAGCGGCTTTTATATTGAACAAGATGCAAAAATAATCTGCTTATATTTCAGCCACAGAAAGAGAGAAGTTTAAACCTGTCTACTTAGATGACCTCTCGCTACTTATTTGTGTAAACATGTAAAATCTTGATTACGCTATTTTAAGAATCACATTAAAACAGTTATATGAGCCAAAATGGCCAATTGAATTGTGAAACTTCTTCAGCACTATTATAAAGTAATCAAATTAATGCTGTACTTTATGAACTTCTGATGAATAAATGTTCTTTGAGGGCATTAACCCATGATGACTTCTCATATACACCCTGCTCATCCCCCCACAAAGTGAGCACAATGATTTGGCTGATCATGGCCCTCCATTGCAGTGATGAACTCAGTGATGAGTTACCAAAGGCTGGCTAATGTGTATAAAACACTGAGGGGTTTCAGGCTGAACCACATGGAGGGCTGTAATTGTGATCATTGGGAGAGGTCATTTCAGTTGTAATTTTCAGAGCTGATTTCTATTTTTTTCATCATAACAGACGCTAGTCTGAGTCCAGCATGTCAAGGGGTTCATCAGAGGCACATATGGTACAGAACAAGAAAACCGATGTTTCTAATAATTGCCAACGTGACCACTAATGATCCACTTTAAGAGTTTAGGATACGCTATCAAAGCTTAGCAGGAGCTTATGATGCCATCTGTCTATTGTGGCTGAAATGGTCTCAAATCTCACACCATTAACTTGGCCAGTCTAATGGCAGGTCAATTAGAAGTCCCATTGCTGATGATCACAAGGTCTTGTACTTAGGAAAGTAGGAAAAGACTGAAGACTTTTACTGCACTTTAATTTTGGTTGAGACTTTCTATAATAAAGAGTCATTCTATAATTACTAAACCTACCTGTGTTTCTTCTGTGTTCCAGACAAATTTCCCAGGAGGACAAAAACTGGGAAAACATCATTCAAGAGCTGCAGAAAAAGGTAAAGAGCTTTTTAAACAAACAAAACAAAAATACCCTAATCCAAAACAGTCCAGATTTAGACGCCTATGAACAAAATGTTCTTATGTACACTAATCTTGCAGCCCACACGCTCGCCCACGCTCATACCAACTCCACATACAGTACCTCCTTGAGTAACCCCACTTGACAGTTCCATTCCTGTTCTGATGTTATCATCATAATGAAGAGAGGGAGAACTAATTTCTCTGATTCTGCCGGAGCCACCGTTTAGAGGACATAATTGGTGTCAGAGAGGGTCCTCTATCTTTTTCTCCATCTCTGATTCGGTCTCTCCCCTTCCATCTTTTTTTACAGCACAGAATAACAGACAAAGTCCTGCTGGTGAAATGTGTGTCAGTGCTGTCCATAGTCATCTTCATGTTCTTCCTGAATTCCTTCGTACCCGGGATTCATCTGGAGCTCGGTAAGAAACAGATACAACTTGTTAGGAAGGGTTTAACTACATTCACACAGTCAAGATACATTATTATGTATCCTCTAGTTGGTCATCCTCTAGTCCTAGACTATTAGCAGTCCATTAGTGACACTGAGGTGTTTAAAAACTCCAGCAGCACTGCTGTATCTGATACACCTGTACCATGATTCACTTTATTATATAGAAACATATAGAATCCTGATAGTGCATGACTTAGTGTGATCTACCATAACCAATTGTTCTTTACCCTCTCAGAAAAATAAGCACAGAGTTTTTATTATTGATAGTGACTTTTATTAAAAAATGTGTCAGAGTGGCACTCTGATTGGGCTCTGAGAGCATCAGCAACACAGAATGTTCTTACAGCATAATTTTGGTATAGTTTCATTAGCTGTTTTTAATTAGACTTGGTTTAAATATATTTGTATTATTATAACCTTCTAGTTATCCTGATTATAAATTTGAGCTTTCCCTGTATTTAATGTCACCCTAAATAACTGGACTGCAACAATACAACAGGGGCACATGTATAGAAACCCTGTTGCATGTTGGCATAATGTCAGATGCGCTGATACGTATTAATTTTATGTTCTCTGGGGACAGAAGTGCAGTGGCAGTGTTCTTTTGATTATAAGCCTCAGTGCTTCAAAACAGAGAGTTATGCTAATATATATTAGCATAGGAGCTAATTTGTGCATGTATAAAGCCATCTGTTGACAAAGTAATTATTTGCAGCTGGGCCTAAAACACAACAAAAGCCTGCAAATAAAACGGTGCACTAGCATGATAATGGGGTTACTTGAGGAACAATAAGACATTCAAATATATTTGGCTGCAACATCCAATGGCCTTCATTTTTATCCTGCTTTTTGTCTTCCTGTTACTCTATGGCCCTTTCTGTGCTCTGTGTTTTTGTTTTAGGTGACATAGTTTGATCCAACCAGCTCAATATTATGTAAATTATGTTCACAAAAGAGAATCCCTGTTTAGGCTCCTTTATTCTTTCTATATGTGAGAAAATAAACACGTCCGCTCGTTAAATGGTGCGACGGGATTTACTGAGTCTTCTGCATTTAGGCTGGAATAGGAAGATTTAATAAAGAAGCTAGCGTTTAGCTAAAATTAGTTCATTGTTACTTGATTCCAACTTGACACTCGAAAACAAGGGTTATGTGTACAGATAAGAAACAGGACTGGGCCTAAATCAAATACAAGTTGTAGCTTGAGTTCCAAGAATACAGAAGAATCAGGAAAGAAGGCAACCCAAGAGTTAGACACAATCCAAGTTTGTCTGAACCTCCGAGGTAATGAGAATTAAAGTTCCTGTTCAGGAAGAGTATTAAGAGTTTTACAGCAGTGAAGTTAACTTATATAACCAAACTGCAGCAGTAAAGATCCATTATTAAATCTCTCAGTTTTATATATATATATATATATATATATATATATATATTATGGCAAGCCAAACAGGAAATATATAATAAAAGCTGATATATATATATAATGAAAGTCGATATATATATAATGAACTCTGATATATATATAATGAAAGCTGATATATATATAATGAAAGCTGATATATATATAATAAAAGCGATATATATATAATGAAAGCCGATATATATATAATGAACTCCGATATATATATAATGAAAGCTGATATATATATAATAAAAGTGATATATATATAATGAAAGCTGATATATATATAATGAAAGCTGATATATATATAATAAAAGCGATATACATATAATGAAAGCCGATATATATATAATGAACTCTGATATATATATAATAAAAGCTGATATATATATAATAAAAGCTGATATATATATAATGAAAGCTGATATATATATAATGAAAGCCGATATATATATAATGAAAGCTGATATATATATAATGAAAGCTGATATATATATAATGAAAGCTGATATATATATATATATATATATATATATATATATATATATATATATATATATATATATATATATATATATATATAACGAAAGCTGTTAAGACCCTTTAAGAGGTAAACGGGTGGTCCGCACAGTCAGCCTGAGAGACTGAAGGTGGCGTTGTGGTTCAGCCGGCCGCAGCTCCTCGCGCAGGGGAGGCCGACCACCGGCAGGCAGCGCGGCTCATTCTCTCCACGGAGGTGCAGCGCGACCGGCCTCGGACTGGCTTTAAAGTGTCAGGGGGCGAAGGTGGCAAAAAAGCACCGGCCCGCGAGCTGCTTTCACTTTCCCCGAGCCGGGGACGGTCTACCAGCGTTCATTATATATATATATATATATCAGCTTTCATTATATATATATCAGCTTTCATTATATATATATCAGCTTTCATTATATATATATCAGCTTTCATTATATATATATCGCTTTTATTATATATATATCAGCTTTCATTATATATATATCAGCTTTCATTATATATATATATATCGCTTTTATTATATATATATCAGCTTTCATTATATATATATCGCTTTTATTATATATATATCAGCTTTCATTATATATATATCAGCTTTCATTATATATATATCACTTTCATTATATATATATCGCTTTTATTATATATATATATCGCTTTCATTATATATATATCAGCTTTCATTATATATATATCAGCTTTCATTATATATATATATCGCTTTTATTATATATATATATCGCTTTCATTATATATATATCAGAGTTTATTATATATATATCAGCGTTCATTATATATATATCAGAGTTCATTATATATATATATCAGTGCTATCCTTACTTCCTTTTCCTGATGATTTAATTTCCTGTTCCCATTTTTCCCCCCAAGCTAGCTGCTGTTGTTAAAAAAACTTATGGAGTGTTATTTGTAACAATATCATATAAATAAATGAATAAAGAAATAATTGCTTAAAATGTTAAATAAATATTTAAAATGAGATTTAATTAATTAAAAATAATTAATAATTAGTTTCCCAAATCCCTATATTTCCCTATATATATATATATATATATATATACGGAAAAAATAATTAATAATTAGTTTCCCAAATCCCTATATTTCCCTATATATACATATAGGAATTAAAAAATAATTAATAATTAGTTTCCCAAATCCCTATATTTCCCTATATATACATATAGGAATTAAAAAATAATTAATAATTAGTTTCCCAAATCCCTATAATTCCCTATATATATACGGAAAAAATAATTAATAATTAGTTTCCCAAATCCCTATATTTCCCTATATATGTATATATAGGGAAATATAGGGATTTGGGAAACTAATTATTAATTATTTTTTAATTCCTATATGTATATATAGGGAAATATAGGGATTTGGGAAACTAATTATTAATTATTTTTTAATTAATTAAATCTCATTTTAAATATTTATTTAACATTTTAAGCAATTATTTCTTTATTCATTTATTTATATGATATTGTTACAAATAACACTCCATAAGTTTTTTTTAACAACAGCAGCTAGCTTGGGGGGAAAAATAGGAACAGGAAATTAAATCATCAGGAAAAGGAAGTAAGGATAGCACTGATATATATATAATGAACTCTGATATATATATAATGAACGCTGATATATATATATAATAAACTCTGATATATATATAATGAAAGCGATATATATATATAATGAAAGCGATATATATATATAATAAAAGCGATATATATATAATGAAAGCTGATATATATATAATGAAAGCTGATATATATATAATGAAAGCGATATATATATAATAAAAGCGATATATATATAATGAAAGTGATATATATATAATGAAAGCTGATATATATATAATGAAAGCTGATATATATATAATAAAAGCGATATATATATAATGAAAGCTGATATATATATAATAAAAGCGATATATATATATAATGAAAGCTGATATATATATAATGAAAGCTGATATATATATATATAATAAAAGCGATATATATATAATGAAAGCTGATATATATATAATGAAAGCTGATATATATATAATGAAAGCTGATATATATATAATGAAAGCTGATATATATATATATAATGAACGCTGGTAGACCGTCCCCGGCTCGGGGAAAGTGAAAGCAGCTCGCGGGCCGGTGCTTTTTTGCCACCTTCGCCCCCTGACACTTTAAAGCCAGTCCGAGGCCGGTCGCGCTGCACCTCCGTGGAGAGAATGAGCCGCGCTGCCTGCCGGTGGTCGGCCTCCCCTGCGCGAGGAGCTGCGGCCGGCTGAACCACAACGCCACCTTCAGTCTCTCAGGCTGACTGTGCGGACCACCCGTTTACCTCTTAAAGGGTCTTAACAGCTTTCGTTATATATATATATATATATATATATATATATATATATATATATATATATATATATCAGCTTTCATTATATATATATCAGCTTTCATTATATATATATCAGCTTTCATTATATATATATCGGCTTTCATTATATATATATCGCTTTCATTATATATATATCGGCTTTCATTATATATATATCGGCTTTCATTATATATATATCGCTTTCATTATATATATATCGGCTTTCATTATATATATATATCGGCTTTCATTATATATATATCGGCTTTCATTATATATATATCGGCTTTCATTATATATATATCGCTTTCATTATATATATATCGGCTTTCATTATATATATATCGCTTTCATTATATATATATCGGCTTTCATTATATATATATCGGCTTTCATTATATATATATCGCTTTCATTATATATATATCGGCTTTCATTATATATATATCGGCTTTCATTATATATATATCAGCTTTTATTATATATTTCCTGTTTGGCTTGCCATAATATATATATATATATATATATATATATATATATATATATATATATATATATATATATATATACATATATATATATAATGAACATCAGTAAATTCCTCCACTGAGTCTCCTCACCACAGTGAAATATGCACCACATTAGTGATTAGTTGTACTTGCTCCTCAGTGAAGTTATTTACACATGCAGTGGCCCTTCTTGAACCTGTCCTCGGGCTTGGTAAATTAGACTGCAGGTAATAAATTAATGTGCTTTGTCTCCCTGTATTTTTCTTTCTTAGGTGAAAACACCTAAAATTCCATTAATTCATTCAAGAAAACCCACAAAGCAGACAGAAATATTATTGCAGTCTTCTTTATCCTCTATTTGTAGACCAATTTGGGTAGTAGAGGGTTTTCTTTAATTGCAAGTAATTATAAAAATCGATTGTTTGGCCAAGTTATTCTCCAGTAACAAGAACTTCAGTTTTCAGCTAGATGAGACTGAGTGTTTATTCCAAAGGTTGGCGAGCCCCTGGTCAAATTACATTAAATGTGGTGTGTGCAAAATCCCTGCCATATTAAACAAACATTGTGTAATATAGCTCTGCTAACAGTAATACAGAGACTAGCATGTATACCTTTTCTACTCTGGGCCTGGTACTGGTTACACCATGCAACCTTGGTAAAGTTGGTAGGATGACAATATATTTATTTAAAATCCTGTAATATAACTGTACCACATCCATCCACAAGCTTCGTTCACTATTACTGACTGTTCTGTATCTCTCAGCTTGTCCAGAAATGCATGTGTAAAGCATGTCCTCCAGTAGTGGCTCAAAATGAAAATTATTGTTTTAGATTTTAGGGCAGCAAGAAGTGCCATTTCTCACATGAAGCTTCTTTAAAAAATAATAATAAAACAATGTGATTGGATTGGGGGCACATAAACTTAAACAACCCTGGACATGCTTTCATGTAGAAATAGGTACAAAATAGAAAATCATCTGCAGAGAACAGACACAAATACAGTTAATTTCCACATTTTAACAAATAGGAAATAAATAAAGCATAATTATGTTCAATTCTACAAATAAATAGTTAATTTTCAGCAGAATACATAAAAAAACTTCTAACCTGGATAATACTCCAACTGATTAAAGTTATTTATGTGCATATAAAATTTCCCTCTGCAGTATTTCGCATCCTGCTGCAGGAAATCGTGCTTCTTTGTTCCCCGGCTGCTCATAGGTTTTGTCCATACATTTCCTGAGGGCATAGAAGCAGCTGGAAATAGCCAGGTTTAATCAAGAGCTCCTCGGTGGCCATTTAAAAGCTGTACTTAAACGAGAGTGCTACAGTCTTGTGCTTTTGATAACTTCAGCTTACCTCGCGGATGGACACTTGCGTTACTCATGTAACATCAGTACGAGGGGAGGAGACAGTGAGGGCCTGGCTTTTTAATTCAAACAGGGTCATGGATTGTAATATAGAAACATAGAGTGCAGTGCGTACAGCTTTATTATGGGACTGCAAATGATTAGAAGAAACAACGTCACAAAATGTGGTAAATTAAAATTAACTTAGCTTAGCTTAAGGTAACTAGTTTCATTCATAACTCAATGTGTTTAGGCATTAGGGTAACTCTTTATAACACATACATAAAGACTGATTAGTGCATTCATTAAGCATAACAAACAATTTTTATCAAATTTTAACATTAGCTTTATTTTGTCACACATAATGTCAGATAAAGTCTGTTTAATAAAAATGAAAAAGCAGAAACCCCCCAAAAAAGATTAGTTTGAGAGCCTCAAAATCATTAATAAAATTGAAATGTATGGTTCGTAAACAGGCAAATGTCTTAACTCATACATATACAGGAATGAAGGTTCATAAGAGAGTTATAAATAGTGAAAGGCATATCATTTTAGTTTAAGGACATCAAATTCCTTCATTAAACTAAAAAAAAAAACATATCCTTTTAAATTCCTTTTATTGTTGTTAGTGGAGTGAGTAGTAGATCCTGGCTGAGCCCTATGCATAACCCCAGCTGTTAGGTGCAGGATTTGTCAATTTCCTGTATTATATTACTTGTCTTTGTGGCATGGTGGCTTAGTGCTTCACCTCCCAGCACTGGGGTCCTGGGTTCAAGTACTTATCTGAGTGGAGCTTCCAAATATTACTTTATAAATACATTTTAATGCTTACAGTATACAGCCCTTTTGTTGGTAACATTAACATAAAGTGTTACCAGCATTATTTACACAGTGGTTATTGAATAAGATACCACTTAAAAATTATGAGTTTCTTAGATTTTGCCAAATTGAAAACCTTTGAAATATAATCAAGAGGAAGATGGATGATCACAAGCCATCAGACCAAACTGAACTGCTTGACTTTTTGTACCAGGAGTGGCATAACGTTATCCAAAAGCAGTGTGTAAGCCTGGTGGAGGAGAACATGCCAAGATGCATGAAAACTGTGATTAAAACCAGGGTTATTCCACCAAAAATTGATTTCTGATTTCTTAAAACTTAATGAATATGAACTTGTTTTCTTTGCATTATTTTTTTTTTTGTTATTTCAGCCATTTCTCATTTTCTGCAAATTAATGTTCTAAATTACCATATTTTTATTTGGAATTTGGGAGAAATGTTGACCGTAGTTTATAGAATAAAACAACAATGTCCTCTTTACTGAAATATATATATCTATAAATAGCAAAATCAGTGAAACTGATTTAGAAACTGAAGTGGTCTCTTAATTTTTTCCAGAGTTAAAAATATTATGTAATGGTTGCTTAATTGGCCTCAGTGTTGTAGGCTGTAAGAGCAAGTTAACTCTTTCTCTGCTGCTAAAAGAGGATTTATGTTGGCTAAAGGCCACAGTGATGATGCACTAGTGTAGCAGTATGCCATTGTAAAAGGTGGCATCTGTTAAAGTTTGAGTCATTATAGATAGGTCTAAAAGAGATTAACTGGTTGTAATGCACAGTATTAAATACAATACCCTGCTGCTATTATTTTACAGTTAATTTATAGTGACAGGCTTTTTTTTCAGTGCGCACAAACCTTTATTAAAGCTGGTCCCTCACTCCTATATTTCATAGCAGCATCTTTCTCCCTCTAAAGTCTTACATAAACGCGTAACCTTAGTAACACGGGCGTTTGCTCATACATCTGTGCAAGGGCAGCTCGCCAGACATTATGCTGAGGTAACGAAGGCACATATATGCACAGATAATGTGGCTGACTCATCTCCAGCTCACTGCTCTTCTGTAACTGTGACACTAATTAAACCCCACTGCTCTCCTGACCCCCTTTCAGCAATACCGCACAGCTTTGGTCTCCGCCACACTTGTCTCTGTCCTTCCCCGTCCGTTTGTAATGTGCCTTATGGGTCGACTGCCGGGGGCCGTGCTGCTTTATCAGATCTAGTCTCCAAGAAAAAGATCCATAAGAACATTAGGTCAACACTACTGACCCCTCAATACGAAGAAAGGGAACGATGGACTGTGAGAGTCATGAATTTGACCCATATTAGGGAAGTGTTTCACTCTGCGTGACTTAAAGGCTAATCTCAGTGAGAGTTCATGTGCATTCATATAGACAGAGCTGCAATATGACAAGGAAAAGTTCTCATTTCTTGTTAATGGTGTGCCAATTTTTACCAATCCACTGCAACTACATACAATACAATACATTATAGTTATAGAAACCCTGCTTTATATTGTATGTTGTAGGAATAAATACAAATACAAAGTATATGTTTCTTAAAGAACTTTCAGGGTTTCTTCCATTGGAAACTGCAGAGGAACCCCTTTAATGTGCTTTGATGAACCATCAAGTAAAAGTTTCTATAGGAAAAATATTTCCTGGAGGTTAACACTTGACCTTTTTTGATAAAGTCTAGTTTAGACCAGTAGCTACCAATTTAAGTATTAGATAAACTCTGTCTTAAAGAGTCCATAAACTGGATTTGTTAAGAGGTGGGCTTACCAAAAGATTCTTAACACCATGATCATTCTTAGATAGTCAAGCGAAGGAGCTTCACACTGATCACTCGCTCCCTTAATATGAGTTAATTAATTCTTAAGATAAGTTGTTAATTTTAGATGCTTTTGTGAAACTGGGCCCAGTATTTGAAGTTGTTATATGTTTAAATAGTTAGTATGGTATTTTGGTTCTGGTGAAAATGCAGGGCCTGTGGAAGAAAAATTGAGCTCTGATCTGATTGGCTGGCTTATGTCACCGCAGCATTCTTTACCAGTCTACTGCAACTACATGATAACATATAGGAATAAATACTGAAAATAGTGAAACATTTATTTTTAGTACACTGTAAAATGTATATATTTCTTGAGTAACTGCTGAGAAACTCCTTCATCATGTGCTTTGAGGAACCATCAAGTAAGAGTTTCTGTAAGAAAAATATTTTCTTGTTCCTGGAGTAAGATGTGCATTGCAGTGTGATTTCAAAGTAACAGATAACACCTAAAATATTTGATGATCTTATTGGTTTAGACCCTTTTATCCAGTAGCTACCAATTTAAGTCTTAATTTAAGGCTATGTTCACATTACAAGCCACATTGCTCTGTTTTTTTTTTTTTTTTTGCTTAGATCAGATTTGACTGTTCATTCACAATTGTAAGTGAGCTGTATCTGTGTGTAATGTGAACGAATCTGTCCCTGAATCGCCTCACATGCGCACATTGATACATGTATAAATGTCTTCTTCTTCACCTTCTTCATATTTGAGAGATGAGCTCTCTCTTGTAGCTTTACAAAGGGAAATAAATGCGTTAACAGCTTATATATGGAGCTTTTTGCTGGAGTGGAGAGCAAACAGCTTGTCTGAAGTACATGCTCAGGTTAAGGAGCTGAAAAAAGGACATGTGGTTTGCTTTTGCTGTTTTTGCAGCTATAGCTGCACAGCTGCACCAAGAGATGTGAGGGTACGAGATTGAGGCACATAGCGCATGTGTAAAAGCAAAAAGACACATGAATTCAGATTTAACCATTCACATTCATGTGAACATAGCCTTAGAGAATCTCCTAAAAAATATTTTAGGGGGAAATTAACTAAATTTGTTCAGCGGTGGGCTTCCCAAAAGGTTCTTAACACTAAGATGATTCCTAAATAGTTGTGTAAACAAGCTTTACACTGATCACTCTCTCTTTATGTTAAGATGTTGTTAATGCTTAAATGCTTTTGTGAAACTGGACCTAATATTTTAAGTTATTTTATGTTATTTTACAGTTAGTATGGGATTTTGGGTTTGAGATAAAAATGCTCAAATGCTGTTTAACAAGCCTATTTTCTACCTCCATTGAAACCAATAAAACACAAAGGCAGGACCTGTGGAAGAAGAAATTATGAGCTCTGAAAAATGATCTGATAGGCTGGCTTATGTCAATGCAGAACACACAGTAGCTTTGTAGCATAGCATAGCATAACTTTAGCTTACCATTGCAATATGACCTTGTTTTGTATTCTTGTTCTGGTGTCTGGTTAACGAAGCTAGATTGTAACTAAAGAGATAAAAGTAGCTTTAAGCCAAGCACCTGCCTGTACCCGCTTCTTCTCTGATTAGCCTAGCATTATCATCTAGCCTAGTTACATACTCTGCTTGGCCCATATCTTGTCGACCTAGTGTTAGCTTTTAGCCTTTTTAACAAGAAGACACTTCTACATTTTCATAGGGTATCTTTTTGTATTCACATTTAGCTGTAAAAAAAAAAAAAAAAAAAACTTTGATGGGCTGGATGTATGTAAACTTTTAAGGCTAAAGCTCTGTTTTTTTTGGTTATGTAAAATATTTTCTATATTTCTTTTTCTATGAATACACACCTGTGTTTGAGGTTAAAAGTATGTTCAAGTATGTTGCTTCCATGCACTGAACTCTCATTATTTCACTATGCGAAAGTAAAAACAGTTTTCCTTTTTTATTCTCTGGTATTTGTGCTTGTTTACGCATATGTATACCCTGTATTTGTGAGCTCTTAAACACCTGGTCCGACTAAACAGTGAATTTACAAGCCCACACATTAAGTATCGATGTTGTACTTCATCATGACCCAGCATAAACTTCCTTTTCCTATAAATACCGTCTAGACGCGATTCATTACCTGAGGCACAAATAAACAATGAGAAGATGATTAATTTGAGCCGTGCTTTTCAGTCGTCAGCATGCTGGACCGGAGCGCTGTTTAGAGGATTAGACTGAGCTCGCACGTCGACTTTAAGATAAACAAGCGGGACCGGGCTGCGTCTGCAGCTCACCTAAAACCCCGGAGTGCCGCAGTTGTTTAGCCTGTGATGAATGAGCCTGTGCAGCTCCTCAGCCTGGCTTCTTTTAATTGCAGAACTCTCCGGATCTCTCTCTCTCTGTCTCTCTCTTCCCTCCGCTGCTCCCCGTTCCTGCTAACCACCTCTATCTATAGCTGGGTGCCACAGGGAATAGCAGCGTATAGAGGAAATCAAAAGCACCTTTCTGTCTGCTGTTTTTTTTTATATCCCTTCCAAATAAACTAGAGCTACCTGAATCTATTGGAGAACATTTCTGCTGGGTTCACTGAGGCCTTCTTTCTTCTTTTGTTTTCCATGTCTTTAGCACATGACATGAAAGAACCGCCTGGATACTATAGAAAGGAGAGGAAGCAAACAAGAAATCATTTGCAGCCACTCTCCAACTTACCATTTCCCTCTATATATCCACATCCATTAAAAACAATATATATATGCAGCTCTGGAAAAAATTAAGAGACCACCACCTCAGTTTCTGGATCAGGTTCTCTGATTTTGCTATTAATAGCTATATGTTTGAGTAAAATGAACATTGTTTTATTCTATAAACTACAGACAACATTTCTCCCAAATTCCAAATAATAATATTGTAACTTAGAGCATTTATTTCCAAAAAATGAGAAATGGCTGAAATAACAAAAAAGATGCAGAGCTTTCAGACCTCAAATAATGCAAAGAAAACAAGTTCATATTCATAAAGTTTTAAGAGTTCAGAAATCAATATTTGGTGTAATAATAACCCTGGTTTTCATGCATCTTGGCATGTTCTCCTCCACCAGTCTTACACACTGCTTTTGGATATATTTATGCCACACCTGGTGCAAAAATGCAATCCAAGCAGTTTAGCTTGGATTGATGGCTTGTGATCATCTATCTTCCTCCTGATTTGAAAGTGACAGTAACAATCTCTAAAGCTTAAGCAAATCTACAGCTTTATTTCCTGTAGCTACAGTTTTTATAAAGCAATCACCCACTAAAGATCTTTAGCCTTTTTTCTGTACTGCCTTGGTTTGTTTTGTCTTGTTTCATTTATTTGATTATTTGCAGTTTGTTTATTGTTAGTCTTTTTTTATTTGTATCTATGTTAGTATAATATTAGCAAATTATTTGTTACATTTTTTTTGTAGTGAAGCAATTTGTCCGAAACTTGTCGTTTAAATGTGCTTTAAAATGTTTACATTACAAGTTCAATAATCAATTCAGAATTTTGCTCAGATCTGATGTGGTAATCTCAGTGGCTCTCCTTCATAAATGTAAGTTACTTGTATTTGTCTGTAATTTGAATGAATCCATGCCTGAGACAACACAGATTATATATATATATATATATAATTAATATGTTTGTGCACATTTAAGTCAATCTGACACTCAGATATGTATCTAGTCTTAAGCCACTAAAAAAGCACTGCAAAAAACAGACAAAGAATTTGGGATTTAAGCGTGTGTGCATAAATGTAACCTACTGTCCAGTGAAAGTTTTCTACAGGACTTTGGAACATTGCTTTGATGATTTCATTGCATTCACTCTTTAAAATTTTTCCAAAAGCATTTTAATGGAGCACCATCATTCCAGATGACAATTCCACTGGCAACACTTCTGTACAGAGACTGTCTGCGTCAAATATCAAATCACAAACAAATCTCCATGGGTTGTTATGAATATATGGAACACATATATGGCCAAAAAAGGTCAAAGCAAATTGGTAAGACCCTCCCATTGGATAATTACTGCATGGCTGATTATGTTTCAGATGGCAACAAAGGTATTGCACCTGATGCACCTGAGAATCTTTCGTAATCAAAGCTAAGCTAAAGGCGGACCAACTGTGTGTGTGTGTGTGTGTGTGTGTATACACATATATATATATATATATATATATGTATGTATGTATGTAGTCCATTTCTCATTCTATCTCTACTTTCTAGCAGCTGCTCTCCCTGACCACCTGCCTCAAATGCTGATTTGCAATTAGCATCTCAACGGGGCTACACTTGCAAGGTCAAAACACTTGCGTAACCACACACATATACACACACACTCACACTCGACATCAGCACATAGACTCGATTTATCCTAGCACAGGTTCTCTTTCTGTTGTGAGCAGGAGTCCAGAACCTATAGATTCAAATAAAAATGTGTTGCAGGTACATCTGCACCCTGGGTGTTGAATCAATTTTTTGATTCAAATGTATTATTTTTTTTCATATTCAGAGGATGATCCTTTTTTAGCTCATAGTTCCAGCTCACATTCTCCTTTGTCCATCTGCTTTTCCTTTAACCCCTCCCCCATCCATTTTTACTCTTCTTCTGCTCTAATCAGTACTTTAATGATTTCCCAATGGCAATCACCAGCATTCACCTGTTTAATCAAATTTTCACAGGAGGTGAAGAACATTCACCCCTTCACCGTTTCAAGGATGGGAGGTAATCATCCGCTGTTAGACAAGCTCATAATCCTGTTTGTGTGTATGTGTGTTGTGTGAGCGAATAAGAGAGGGAAAGAGAGAGAAAGACAGAGAAAGAGAGAAAATGGGAGAATTGAAAATGAGTATTTGATAAGACTGACCAAGCTTGACCAGATACATTATCTGTGTGGCTTAAAGGGGAGGCTCCTGAGTCTGTGGTATTATTGGAGAATTAGGCAGTGAGGTCAGGGTGGTGACCGCACAAGTCTTTGAGGCGTTACTCTGTCAGGCACTAACATGACCTCCCTGAGACTTGGAGTAAAGTCACTAATACAACAACTGTCTGCACATTAGGTTTGTAGTTTTGGATTAGAGATTTGGGGCCCTATCTTACACCCTGCGGAATGTGTTTCAATGCTCATTGCTATCTTACACCCTGCCAGTATCTACACGTCTGTTTTCACTCCTTCTGCCTGCATCGTTCCATTAGCAGCAGCACTTGTGAATATATCTGTGTCAGTGGGCGTGGTAGTTTGGAAGTGAGGTGTGTTTAGGGAAACATCTGCTGCATTGCTATCTTGGCAATGGAAAACACCGTTTCACCACTGACTGATTAGCATATATAAATAATATATATATATAAATCAACATATACAGCTCTAGAAAAAATTAAGTGACTGCTTTAGTTTCTGAAACAGTTTCTCTGATTTTTCTATTTATAGGTTTATGTTTGATTAAAATGAACAGTGTTGTTTTATTCTTTAAACTACGGACAACATTTCTCCCAAATTCCAAATAAAAATATTGTTATTTAGAGCATTAATTTGCAAAAAAAGAGAAATGGCTAAAATAACAAAAAAGATGCAGAGCTTTCAGACTTTAAATAACGCATAGAAAACAAATTCATATTCATAAAGTTTTAAGAGTTCAGAAATCAATATTTGGTGGAATAACCCTGTTTTTTAATCACAGTTTTCATGCATCTTGGCATTTTCTCCTCCACCAGTCTTACACACTGCTTTTGGATAATTTAAAGCAGTTCAGCTTGGTTTGATGGCTTTTGATCATCCATCTTCCTCTTGATTATATTGCAGAGATTTTCAATTTGGTAAAATCAACTCATAATTTTCAAGTGGTCTCTTATTTTTTTTTTCCAGAGTTGTATATTATATCGTATTTTATAACCTATTATATATGATGCTGTAAGAACATACACATTATTTTACAAGCTTAAGACACTCATTATAATGCATTGTAAATACATGTATAATGCATTATGAATACAGGATTCATAGGAAGTTTTACCAAAAACTTCTGTAAAACAAAGTATCTGTTATTGCAACCAACAGCACGACATTACATGATCAATAATAGCATGATTCACTCAGCCACAGCTCTCCATTACTCCTGTACTTTCTGTAATAAACAGAAAGAGCATGATGCAGGTCCTGCAAAAGATTTCTTCCAGCCAAGGCTGTCAATCAAATCATTCCTAAGTGTAACTCTGCCTTCTTACTATATAGTAGAATAATGTTTTAAAAATGGATTGATTTGGGGGAAAAGTAAAAAAAAAAAAACAACAGTAACAAAGTATCAGTATTAGCACAGGAAAAATCAAACTCTTTCTACTAAATACTAAATAAGTAAAACAAACACCAGCATAACACATGATAACCTAGAACAGACCTGTTTTAAACACATATGTGAGACTGGCCAGACCACAGTATAAATAAATGATATATAGTGTGTGTGTGTGACTGTATAAAACAAAAGCATTTCAGCATGTGATATTTTTTTTCTAAAACCTATTCCCAAGTGACAAATACTAATTTACTGCACTGCACAACAGAAGCATATCATCTACATGACGCCAGCTACCCACATTTCCCCCCTTTCTATTCTTCACATCATTCCTCCAGTCATTTCCAAAGCCCAGGCCCATTATTATCCTGCTTTCTGTGTCCATTTTGTTACAGAGCGTTGGCTTGTGTGATACAAAAGCCAGTCATGGTGCAGGCAGCAGTGGCCTGACAGTGTGTAATAGGGGCTGTTGTGCTGGCTGTTTTGCCACCGAGGTCATGCTGTGTTCAGCTGGCCTGAACAGGTAAATGGTGCATAGACCAGATGTATCATGCACTTTCCAGCTAACACTGTGTGCTGCTCTGTATGGGCCATTAAATCAGTCAGGCCAGAAATACTTTGGGAGACAGGCCACTAAACGCACACCGCATGCCATCACATCACGTTGAGTATCTAAGTGTATTAATTGTCCAGAAACTGAACTTAAATCTTTGAAAGACTTGAATTAAAGGAAGCGAATGTACAGGCGTGAAAGATACATACCGTGAAAGGTAATTTTAGCAAGCTGGCCACGACGTTCTGACAGTTCATCAATCAGAGGCTTTCAGGAAGCAGTGGGAGTGATGCTGAACTTCATTTTCCAGTGGTTTTAAGCAGCATGGAAGAGAACACAAGCAGTTTTTAACAGACTGCAGATGGAGCATGTACATATTACACAATTAATTAACACTTACTCCCTCAGGGACCTTTCAGATGCAGCTCAGACACTCTCTGTGTATGTGTGGCCAGCTGCTAATTTCTGGACATTCTGCAGGTGCGCCCCCCAGACCCAGACCAGTCTTGTACCCTGCACTATAAATCACAAGTCATAGTTAAATGCACATAACAAAAAATAAATAAAGTTCTATACAAATAAATACATTTACAATCAAAACAAAAAGAAAGACAAGTACAACATATCGTTGTATACTAGATGTAAACAAATTCATACACAATGCATACACAAAATAATGATATAGGAGTAAGAAACTTTTAAAGAAAATAACTAGCTTAATCCAGCCCCTGTGGTTGAAGATATTGAGAAATAGGAACTTTCCTGATGTTTGCCTTGAAAAGTATTTTAATCAGTTATAGGAGGCAATCTACACGGTTAGGTGCATCAAAAGCGTTGAAGAAGAAAAAGAAACAGCAGCATTGGTTACATAAGGAACATTTTTATGTTGTATATGATATATGTGTTGATAAAAAATAAAAAAAACTTTATATTAATACAAAATTGTTATATATATTTTGTAACGTATTATTTATTTATTTTACACAGTACAATATAATGTAATGCAAATACAATTTTATATAATCCTTTTTCCAGTGTTTTGCATTATTCACATCAATTTTACAGCAGTATATAAAAAAGTACAAAGATAACAGAATGATTAAAATAAATGCAATAAAAAAATAATAATAGAATGAGAAAAAAAATAAAATAAAAATTCACTCCCGAATAGTTCAGTTACATACACACTGAGCATTTAAAGAGAAATGTAAAATTAGGGGTGGACCACAAAGAACACCAATAAATACCGCAAATACACACAGTAAAATTCTTTATTGTATTATTGCTCAACAGGGCCCCACCGCTTGTTAAATTAATTCTTAAATATTTTAAATATTCTTTATTTTTATATAATTATTTAAGTAAATAAAACAGATTCAACAGTCTTGTGCTAAATTAGCATGCACATTATCTTTAGTCTGAGCTCATGACGAGTCTGTGAAAACATTTTGAATGAAATGGAGTAGTTCGCTTGAAGGGATAGTAAAAAAAGTGTGTAAAGTGCATCGTCTGGCATTTACTCCATCAGCTCAATGTCATACAGTACATCAAGTGAAATGTACTGTGTGATATACTATAATATTTATAATATTACTGTGTTTCTACAACTGTTGAGCAGTTCATTAGTGTTAATTAGCATTTTGTATATCATCAAGTCGTGAAGGCAGTCTTGTACACTATCAGTGCACTGAATGTTTTGAATATTTGAAAATATTTAGTCAAAAAGGGCAAAAAAAAATCACCCTGTTTTGGTGTTCTGCCAAATAAGTAAAAAGATAAAATGACTCTTTTATATCTTATTATAAACAGCAGCGGCAGACTCATACTCATACTACCAAATATTAAGTTTAGGATGCCAATAATTGTGTCTGGGAGTTTTGGTGGTGTCAGAGTTGGAAACTCTTTTTGTGTATGAGCGTGTGTGTGTATGAGAATGTGTGTGTGTGTTTGACACATGCTGTGTGTTTATTAAGCTGGGTAGGGGTTAGAAGGAGTTAGTATCTAATTGAGTGCTCCTGTTTACTGTGACTCCTGCTGATTGAAGTATGTGCATGAGTGGAATGCTTGATTTTAGGTTGCAGTGCTGGGTCAGTCCGGCTGATTGTTGTGTATGTGTATGCCTGTGTGCGTATGTGTGTGTGTGTGATTTAGAGAGATAGAGAATGAGAGATAAAGTAGGAGAGAAATGCATACAAAGCATTAAGTGGTTACTTGCTTGAAAAATCTAATTTGCTAAATTTGATCCTAATGATCCTAATCCTGAACCCAGTTCATCAACTACATGTATAGGGGCAGTTTCTCAGATAAGGATTAAGCCTAGTGTTTGACTAGACAGATTTTCCATTGAAATGAATTTTAAATTTACAACTAGGCTTAATCCCTGTCTAATAAACTCTCTATAGTTGGCTTCTCTGTTTTTTGCATTGAGACTAGTATTGGCAACAAGCAATAAGCTACGTATACCTCACGAATGGGCATCTTGCCAAGTGATTGCCTTAATCATATACTTACAATAAAGCTTCAAATGTTATTGAATTGTTAGAAATGAACAAACAATGGCATAATTAACAAAAGTAGCAGCCTTGTCGAGGCACATGCTTTGTTTGCACTGCACTACCCCAACCATCTAAGTTTCCAAGTATCTAGTCTCAGTATGAAGTCTAAACTCACTGAGCAAACTTTATTTATAACAGATTACAGCATAAACGACAGCCAAACAATCAGTAGTTTTCCCATGAAAAGGCAGTTTACTGGTGTAGACCCTTATTCACCATCCAACCAAACACCAAGAGGGTGAATAATGCTCAGCAAGTAGAACAACGACAACACATTTTTCCCATTGATTAAAAACAAACACAAAAACGCCCATCACCTCTCCCCCCCAAATACCATAAAACTGAATAAAAAAGCCCCTAATAAATAAGAAAGGATGGATGCAGAGTACATTGGGAGCTCCACCACGATTTCCTGAGCCCCACCTGAAATTTCTACCTGTCCATTGTTAATTCGAATAGAAAAAATAAAGAGACCACTTCAGTTTCTGAATCAGTTTCTCTGATTTTGCTATTTATAGATATACATTTGACTAAAATGAACATTGTTGTTTTATTCTAAAAACTATGGACAACTTCTCTTCAAAATTCTAAATAAAAATATTGTCATTTAGAGCATTTATTTGCAGAAAATGAGAAATAGCTCAAATATCAAAAAAAGATGGAGAGCTTTCAGACCTTAAATAATGTAAAGAAGTTCATAAAGTTTTAGGAGTTCAGAAATCAATATTTGGTGGAATTACCCTGGTTTTTAAACACAATTTTCATGCATCTTGTTCTCATCAAAATTCAAGCAGTTCAGTTTGGTTTGATGGCTTGTGATCATCCATCTTTCTCTTGATTATATTCCAGAGGTTTTTAATTTGGTAAAATCAAACAAACTAATCATTTTAAGTGGTCTCGTATTTTTAGAGTACTACTGGAGCTATGACACAGTTTTAGTTCAGAACCCAGCTGGTGGTCTGAAGCTGATGTGCTGTTTGTTTCCTGCAGGTTGGATTGCTGTCTTGGGGGCTCTATGGTTGCTTATTTTGGCTGATATTCAGGACTTTGAGATCATCCTGCACAGAGTGGAGTGGGCCACACTGCTCTTCTTTGCAGCACTGTTTGTTCTCATGGAGGTAATTTCTTTCTTTTTAAGAATGAAAGTTTCTTACTGTTACTTTTAATTACAGATACAAGAACACCAAATACATATTTGGATTTATGTTATGTTTTACACAAGATAGATGAAACAGGACAGCCATATTTACCATACTAGTGTTCAGGGACACAGATGAAATGGATGAAATGGATATGGTTGTTTTGTTTTGTCTTGTCTTTTGTACAATATATGATCCCAGCTTCAATAACTAACATACCTAAATCAACTTAAATCAATGTATTGCAAGTGCGTGATGCTTTACACCAACCCTCCAGGACCAGAATTGATGACCCCTGCACTATTCCCTATAACTAATATATAAAAAAATTGTTTTTCTCTTAGTAAGCATGCTTAGTCCGTAATTTAATTTGTTAAATTATTGCAAAACCAACAATAAAACTGTATTGAAAACCACTTAGAAAAGCTTGGTTTTCTTCAGAGTTTAACAGGCAGTGTATACACACGCAAAAATAGCATATAATTCCCAAATGTTTCTTTACATAAGGTCTGATCCCTAGACTCCTGGCACTGCTGCCTGCTGATACTGTAGAGATTATGCTGTATGTACACTTTGGCAATATTTAGACAGAATATTCAGAGTAATGTCTTAATACATATTACTGCATCTCCATAAAAAAGATGCAGAGAGAAAGAACCCAAGCGTCTGAAAGTGAGAGAGTCAGCGGTAGAAGTGCTTGCTCGGCTGTTTGTACTTGGTGTTTTAATCCTTTGTTTTGTGAGGAGGACAGGACAGCAGAGGGAATCTCCACCCTGGGGTCTGGCGGGGAGCTTAGCACAACTCCAAGATAAACTCTCTGCATAAAAGCTAAAACTCAAAGACGATATCGTCACTATTGTGTTCTTGAACAAACGGTGCCTGGAGCTGATGCATTAAAAAAAAAAAAAAAAAAAGTGACACTCCAGCAGAATGAAGTGAATGGAAGTTTGTGGCAGTGCGGTTAAATGCAGCTCTACGTCTTCTTTTGTGTTATTTTCTTCATTGACTCCACAGAGACTAATGCACTTATCCTGTGTTTTCTTTGTGTTTCAAAGGCTCTGGCCCAGTTGCAGCTCATTGACTACATTGGGGAGCAGACAGCACTGTTAATAAAAGTGAGTCTACATCTGTCAGTATCATCTTTGTCATAACAAATCCTCTTTTTCCTATAAGTGGTAACTATTTTACTGTAAAATATGGATCATTTTATGAATGTTCATAAACATGCTGTTATAAACCATACGATACAGAATAGCATTTCTTTTCCATAACTATCATAATCATAGATGGTTACATAGATACAACCTTAAATCAATATTAAAAAAAAAAAATTGGAACCGGGCAATTAGTGACTAGTAACGATGCAACATATCTAAATAAGTATGTGATTTAAAATAAGTGTGGTTAAGAAGTGATTATGATTTAGCAAAAAAAAAAAAGCTGAGTATTTGAGGAGAACAGGTGGGCAGTAGACCTCCAGTGAATGACAAAAAAAAAATAAACAGGCAAAAAACAATTTTCCTTAAAGAAAGAGTGGAATTCAAATGAAAATTTTAATGCATAAAGGATAAGGGCACAAGCCTAAGCTAAACACCTGTGATCTTTTGTCAGTTTGTCCCATGTAGCTTGTTTTAACAAGATAAACAGGAAGGGTGCAGTCCGTTACACTCACCTCTGAATGGCAAAAGAGCTAGCGTTTAGCAAGGTTAGTGGGTAATGCTAATACTGCTCCAGCAGTGATAGCCGGGGTTAGGAGCAGGATACAGTCTGATATACTCACCTCTGAACGGCAAAAGGGCTAACTGGCACTTAGCATGGTTAGCAGCTAATGCTAATACTGCTCCAGTCTCAGTGCTTGGTTGTGTGGTTGAGTGTAAAAAGTGATTGTAAAGCATCCTTGGGCGTCTAGAAAGGCACCATATTGTAACGCGAGATGAGACGGGAGGCGGACGTTTAAACGGGTAAGACATGACTTTATTAAATAACAAATAAACAAGTAAACAAAACAGGGGAATAACGAAAATATCTATATACATAAACAAACAGGGAAAACCAACAAAGAACTAAGCTAAACTAAACAGATAATAACAAAACAAGGTAAGGGAATATATACAAAGGAATAATACGTAAATATATACAAAATAAACAAAGAAACAAACAAGAACTAAACGTGACTAGAAATATACAAGAAATAAAGGGAACTAGAAATAAACAAGAAACAAGCAGAGCGTGACGAAACCGTGAATAAACAATAGCTAACGTGGCGAGACAAAACGACAGAGGAAGGTGCAAAGACCGACAGCAAACATAGATTAACAAGTACTATTTATACTAAACATGAAACACAGAACACCTGGGAAGGGGCGGAGTTACAAATTAGACACACGTAATGGAAAAGTACAAGAGAAACACACTAGGAAACGGGGAAGACACCAGAAAACATAGCGAGGGCGTAACAGAAGCCCCTCCCTAAACGCGCAGCTCCCGAGGCGCGTAAAAACGAACCCCGGGGGCCGGCGGCGGGGAGAGGCCGGGAAACACAAGAGACGAGACCTGAGACTTAACATGGGGCAGAACTGGAGACTGAACTGAAGACTGGACAGGAGACTGGACAAAGAAAGGAGACTGAACCGGGGACGTGACTGGAGACTGGACATTGGGCGAGACACGAGACTGGACGGGGAACTGGACAGGGGACGATGACTGGACGTGAGACATGACAGGTGACTGGACAGGACTAGACATGGGAACGGGAACCAAAACATTGACAGGAACAGACACGAAGACGGTGACAGGAACAGGTACACAGAAACCAGACAAGACAGGAACAGGAACATAGACCGACACAGGAACCATAACGGGGAGCGACATGGGGACCAGAAAGACCTGGGGATGCCCAGGACTGGCTAAAGTCATAGGGGTAGTTCGTGGAGCCAGCCTGGGCAAAGTTCTTGGGCTGGGGTCCGGGGGCCTTGGGGCAGACCTGGGCACACGAGGCTTGGGGCAAAACTTAGTCCTGGGCGCCGGGACTGGCATGGGTGTGGTGACGGGCCTCGCTGGCGACGCGACGGCTTGGGCAGCAGAAGCTGGAGGCGCGGCGACTCGGGCAGCAGGAGCTGGTGGCGGTGCGGCGTCTCTGGCAGCAGGAGCTGGCGGTGCGGCGACTCGGGCAGCAGGAGCTGGCGGTGCGGCATCTTGGGCAGCTGGAGCTGGCGGCACGGCGACTCGGGCAGCAGGAGCTGGCGGTGCGGCGACTCGGGCAGTAGACACTGGCGGTGCGGCATCTCGGGCAGCAGGAGCTGACGGCGCGGTGACTTGAGCAGCTGGGGCTGGCGGCGTGGTCGGCGCTGGAGCGGTAGGCACCGCTGGCACAGGGTCATGGACGGTGGGCACTGCTGGCTTCGGCACATGGGCAGTGGACACCGCTGGCACAGGAACATGGACGGTGGGCACTGCTGGCTTTGGCACATGGGCAGTGGACACCGCTGGCACAGGAACATGGACGGTGGGCACCGCTGGCATCGGCACATGGGCGGTGGGCACCGCTGGCACAGGAACATGGACGGTGTCTGGCACCGCTGATATCGTAGCATGGACGGTGGGCACCGCTGGTACAGGAACATAGGCGGTGGGCACCGCTGGCATCGTAGCAGGAGCGGTGGGCACCGCTGGCATCGTAGCATGGGCGGTGGGCACCGCTGGCACAGGAACATTGGCGGTGGGCACCGCTGGCACAGGAACATTGGCGGTGGGCACCGCTGGCACAGGAACATTGGCGGTGGGCACCGCTGGCACAGGAACATTGGCGGTGGGCACCGCTGGCACAGGAACATTGGCGGTGGGCACCGCTGGCACAGGAACATAGGCGGTGGGCACCGCTGGCACAGGAACATTGGCGGTGGCGGGCACCGCTGACACAGGAACACTCACATGAACTGACTTGGACCCTTGGGCTGTAGATGTCTGTGTGACGACTCGGGCTGCTGAAGACTGCACGGAGACTTGACCTAATTTCACCGCAGCGTATTCAGGTTCCGGGGTGGTAGTAGCAGTACAGTGTAGCGCCGTTGTCATGGGAACCCCGGAGCGAAGATCTGCTGCCGCTACGGGTGACTGGAAGCGCTGCTCGGCGGCCGCCGTGGAAGCTGGGTCTGCAGCCGTAGAAGATGCGAGCGCCGTAGCAGCCAGAGAAACTTGACCCGTGGAATCAGGAGATGCTAACTGCGTTAGCCGCGTAGCCGTGGGAATGCCTGGAGCTGCAGCCGCTGGAGATGCTACCTGCATTAGCCGCGTAGCCGTGGGGAAGCCTCGAGCTGCAGCCGCCGGAGGAGCTAGCTGGTTAGCCTCAGAAGCTAGCTGCGGAGCCGCCGAGGTGGAGCGCGCCCTGGGAGGCGGGTGGAGGATAGCCTCCGCAAGCGGCGGCAAGCGGGCTCTCGTCAGGGGGTAGAACTCGTCCTCCGAACTGGACGCGGCTGCGAGGAGGTCCACGTAATCCCAGAAGTAGTCCTCACAGTCCGCGTTTCTGCCCGCCTTGCCTACCTCGCGGTTAGGAGCGAGGCCGATGGCCCCAACCGTTAGCCCCCCCCCAAGAAAATCCTCCGATTTTTGGGACCTCTTAGAACGCCCAGCCCGAGGCCTTCTCCGGCCTCGAGGCCTCGGATTTTCCTGCGCCGAGGTCCCAAAGGGGGCATGACGGATGGCCAGCCCGGATCCAACCCAAGGGTTTCCCGAATAAACGTCCATGGCGGTCGGTCTTTCTGTAACGCGAGATGAGACGGGAGGCGGACGTTTAAACGGGTAAGACATGACTTTATTAAATAACAAATAAACAAGTAAACAAAACAGGGGAATAACGAAAATATCTATATACATAAACAAACAGGGAAAACCAACAAAGAACTAAGCTAAACTAAACAGATAATAACAAAACAAGGTAAGGGAATATATACAAAGGAATAATACGTAAATATATACAAAATAAACAAAGAAACAAACAAGAACTAAACGTGACTAGAAATATACAAGAAATAAAGGGAACTAGAAATAAACAAGAAACAAGCAGAGCGTGACGAAACCGTGAATAAACAATAGCTAACGTGGCGAGACAAAACGACAGAGGAAGGTGCAAAGACCGACAGCAAACATAGATTAACAAGTACTATTTATACTAAACATGAAACACAGAACACCTGGGAAGGGGCGGAGTTACAAATTAGACACACGTAATGGAAAAGTACAAGAGAAACACACTAGGAAACGGGGAAGACACCAGAAAACATAGCGAGGGCGTAACACATATAAGAGTTTGATCATGTAATGACTGAGTGTGGTTTGAAAGACTTTTTTGAGAGTTTGAGTGAAAGTTTTTTTCCGTATAGGCATAAACTTCAGTAAACATAAAGCAGCATTACTATTGGTTATCACTTTGGAATTGGCTCCTGATGATATTAATAGTGAGCTGTGTAACAGCTGGATGACTGCGAGTAGCATCAGCGTGAATGGTATCAACTTCATTCAGACAGTATTAAGGGAAGTTGGCGTGTGCCTGGCTGAGGCTGCAGTTGTAATCTTTACGCTTGATTGCTGGCTTGGTTGGGTTTGGAGGGTCATATTACAGTTGTAGAGCTTTTACTCCGCCGCTGCTGCGGCCGGCTGGAGATCACACTCTGATGGAGCCGTCAGCTTGCGTTTGGTATGGGAGCCTTTTACAATCAATGTAATTACTCATGACAGGTGCTGCTGGGAAGCACATCCACACACACTGCGAAAGAGAGAGTGTGTATGTGAGGGAGAGAGAGAGGCAGAGATGTAAAACCTAAGGAAAGAACTAAAAAAAAAAAAGGGCTGAGTTTGAATCTACAAGCCAATGAAGGGGGTGTAATAAAAAGACTAGGGGGTACAGGGCTTATGAGTGTGTTTGTGTGTGCGTGTGTGTGTGGTTGTCATGTCGTAGAGTAACAGACTGTGTATGCAATGATAATGAATGCAGTGTGCCTGTGTCATGAATACACAGCCTGTTAGACCTCCCACCTCTCTGCTGGCATCCACAGTCCTGTGAGAAGAGAGGGTGACACACACAGAGAGGCGTGTGTATAAGTGTGTGTGTGTGTGTGTGTGTGTGAGAGAGAGAGAGAGAGAGAGAGAGAGAGAGAGAGTGTTTACCCAAAGCAGAGTGTTTGGTAGTAACATGTTTGTGTTGTTATCTCCTCTGTCAGGCTGTGCCAGAGGCGGAGCGGCTGGCCATCGCCATCATTCTGGTCATGTGGGTCTCAGCTTTGGCCTCCTCGCTCATAGACAACATCCCCTTCACCGCCACCATGGTAAAAAGCTTTGTGTCACACATACGTGTTTGTTTTTACACTTTGTCAAGATATGTGATCTTTGGAAAAATAGAACACTAAATAAAAAAAAATAAAAAAAAAACTTTTTTTTGAACATATTAAAACAAATGGGTATTTGATCTCCAAAGTAATACTACTGAGAGTTTAATGTAATTTTACTGAACTAACAGAAACAAACCTTTAAAAATCATTTGTAAAATGTAGAGAAGTAAGAGAAATGCACTTTTGTTATGAGGAAAAAGTCAGTTCACATTTATTACTTCCTAATATTTCTAAAAATAAAATTGAGCGTTGCATATCAGGTAAGAAAACATTTTGGAAGGAACAACTTATTTCTAATGGTTTTGAAATATTTTTAAATGCCAATCTAATTTCAGTATAAAATCACAATATATTATTTATCTTAGAAAAAAATATTAGTTTTCTACTAACAGGATACTGAACATTTTATTCCTTTATTCTTTGTCGCACATGGCAAATAAATCAGACGCTTGCAGATGAAAAATAATACAATGTGTTTATAACCACAGAGCAGTTTTACTGTAACAAGCAGTTTCATGCAGTGAAGACTTTTACAGTAACTCTCCACTATCGATCGTTCCCAATTATATATGAAGTCTAACTGCTTTTATTACTGGTGTTGCTATACACCTGGCTATATTAGACCTTTGAGGATGTATAAAGACTTTAACATTCATTTCAAAAGCTGTTTTTCCAGTGGTAGGATGGCCCCCCTTATATGTGAGTCTTGGTCCTCCCAAGGTTTCTTCCTCCTCCAGCTCTGAGGGAGTTTTTCCTTGCTTCCGTGCTCACTGGAGGTTCTGTATTTTCTCTGTTTAATGTTTTGCCTGATTCTTTGTCCTGTGATCACGTTTTTGTAAAGCTGCTTTGTGACAGCATCGGTTGTAAAAAGCGCTATACAAATAAATTTGATTTTATTTGACTGTAAACCAGACAAAGGATCCACAGTAAAAGTAGAAAGAGAGAAAGAGAGAATGGTCAAAAACAGAACAGTATAAAAAACAACAAAAAACAACATTAAAAGTTAAAAGTCCAGCAAACAAATGCCTAAGGGCAAAAAACAAAGAAAAGAATCCAAGTGGTTGCTGTGTTCTGCTCACGCAACTTATAATGTTATTTATTGTGTGTGATTGCGCTTAGGTAGGGTGCTGTGGTTAGTGTGGTGTTGCCATAGTTAAAGGAAGTTAGCATAGATTAAGCAGGGATTCTGTTTGTTCATTGGTTATTTTTTGGGAGGTCTGGATACTTGGCAGTTGAGGCAATGGACCATGAACATAATGTTAGGCTGTGCTTCTGGATCCTTGTCGAGCCAGTATCAGATTGTGGTGGTTGTGGCTATTGTTGTTAGTTGAGTGAGTAGTAGATCCTGCCTGAGCCCTATGTATAACCCCAGTTGTTAGGTGCAGGATTTGTCCTGTATTATACTACAAGAAGACACAAAACAAAGGTCAAAGCCAAAAGCTAATTAGTAATCAGTCTCTGAATGTAAACCTGTGTTAGTGATGTCATGTTGTGGAGCATTCTGTTAAATGTAGTGAATGGACTCAATAGTTAGAGAATAAGGGAATGTGATTCTTTAATACCTGTTAAAACAAACACAAACACCCACATGTACACAGCCAAAATCAAACAAACAGACACAACCCATCACATTAAACACAGTCACTGAGAGAGTCATCATCATCACACATGCTTCTACTGAAGGAAACATCACCTCCCTGTGTGTACTGCATGAATATATGTTTGAAAAAGTAATAGTATAAAACAAAAGCACTCCAAGAAAAAAAAAGTTATGTATCATGTTCACTTTTATCAGTAAATTACCCATCACTGACACAATCATTAAAAATGACTGTGCTTTTCATCTCACCTCCTCCTCCATCAAATAGCAGACCGTCTTAAAGCATTTTTAAAAAATGATTGGTGTATTCAGTTGCATCCAGAGTTTTAATTCAGAGTAATAATAAATGACAATGATTGTTGCTGTTCAGGGATGTAATATTCTCTTTGAAGTCCAGTAGCGTAATAAAAAGTGAGGGTGTTCTTTAGAGAAAGTTTCACGTGCTGAATACTGAACACTGTGTCTCTTTACCTGTGTAAAGTGGTGGCTATTGAAGGGTGTGTGATTGAGTGGTGAGCTGGAGAGAGTTAGGTTTGAATTGGCCGGCGGTGCCACAGAGTTCCCTGTGCTGTGGGGGCTGAAAAGATGAGTGACGTGGAGCCGGCGAGTGGACCTGCTGCCAGTACTGCACGGCCAAATGAGCAGCATGACACAATCCACTGCAGCTGCCCCAACTGGCCTCCCTACTTAAGGCCAGCATGTCAAACGCAAACAATAACACCATTAGGTTCCTAAAGAATGGCCACTGCCTGGCGCTGGGCAGTTATTCAACAAAATTGTCAATTGCTTCCAGAAACCGCCAAGGTGAGGTCTGGGTAGTGTTTGAAATGTGTCTTCTTGTGTCCTCTGGCTGCTGAAACTCAGAGTTACTGTTAAGATCAATAGATCATCAGGCAGTTCAATATAATATCCATCATACAAGTCCAGTGACTAAAATCTTTTACTTGAAACTATAGACCAGTAGTTCAGTGGGGACATTTTTCAAGAGTGGAAAAAGCACAGTTTTAACATTTTAGTGAAATAATTATTATAGTTTTCTGACTATAAGGCACACTTACAATAATTCAATTTTAAACTGGGGCTGGCTATGCTGCTAACCCAGACTGGCTAGCACTACTAACCGGGGCTAGCTAGCACCGCTTACTGCGACTGGCTAGCGCTACTAACTGGTGCTAGCTAGCACTGCTAAATCCAGCTAGCACTTAGCCTTGGTCAAAATACTGTAATTCTAAGCTTACTGTAAATAAACAGAAGGACTTTACTTACCCAAATAAACAGTTTTCAGGAGATAATCTGTGGATTATTATACAGTGCTCATTTGACTTTATTTATGTTTACTTAGACGCTCCCAGCAGCGAGACCTGCAGAATTAGAAGTTCCTTATAATGTCTCTTAAAATGCACCTTATAATCCAGTGCGCTTTATGTATTATGGTTCTCAGGTTCTCTGCTTTGTTTAAAACACCACTGTTGAGAGAACAAGTTCAATAAAGAACTAAAATCTAGCACTTTTTCTCTATGTGACTCTTTCAAATTCCAGTGACTACAAGTTTCTACCATAAAACTTTATTTTTTGTTTGTTTAGACATCTATTTACCTCAGCCTAAGCCTACAGTTCAATGACTTCAGCCTTAAGGTTAAATATGTTCCCTAAAAAAGTCTTACATAGTCATAAGTCATTCAAATTTAGGTCTAGGTTAAGGTTTAGGCTTTCTTCTGTTAAATTAAAGCACTAATCCAAGTATTTACCTTAATCTAGGCCTAAACTGTCTGATGCAGTTCTAATATTCAGGAAAATAAATGTGTTTCCCTGAACTTGAAAATAATTATAATTATATATTATATTATATTTCTTTACAATTTGGTCCGAATTTCAGTGAGTTAAGTTTTTTTCCTTTAAACTAGATCACGAAGTTTCATTTTTCCATCCTTCCTTTTCTCTGTAATTTGACCTCTTTCTTTCCTTGAGCATTGTAATTCGTACATGTTTCCTCATTCTCTGTTTCATTTTATCTATTTTCTCATTTCTGATAATACCCCATCTTCTATCTAAAAGCAGAAAGGTAAACATGAGGCAGAATAATGCTGGATATTTAGAGCACAGCTCTGGTTGTAATGGATCACATTGATTTTGTAGACTCTCATCAAGCTCAGAAAGAATAAGCCGGTATTCGTTACTCGCACTCTGCCGCTCTCTCTTTTTCTCTCTCTCTCTCGCGCGCGCGCGCTTTGTTTGGCTGTCCGCTTCAGTGGTCTGACACATCAGAAAGTGTGTTTGGATTAAATATGTGATATCTAGTTAGGCTCACACTCAGTGTGTGTACAGTACTGTGGGTGCAATTACTTCCTGTTGTGTGACAACACGTAATAAAACAGAGTTTAATTTCATCCTATTTTCCATCACTGTTCTGCTGCGGCTATTCAGGCAGAAAGAACCTCAAAACCATAGCAGGGGGGTTTCCAAACGCTGGAGCTGACTGCAAATTATTTTTGGTGAATAACTCTGAAAAGAGAAAGTTCGAACTGACAATCACAGCTGTTGCATTGTAGTTATTAATATTTTTTGTGTACTGTATCATTACGCTGGTGATAGTATCTGTAATGTTTTATGATTTATTAAAACTAGATTATTAACCCATGTGTTCATCAAAAGAGAAAAATAGTAACTCACAAACTCAGTTCCTGTATGGATAGATGTTGTATGCACTGTGAAATCCCATTACATGAAGTTTAAATAGTAATCTTATGTGCTACTTTTGTGTTTCTAATCTGGTTGTGAGTTATTATTTAATTGTGGTAACTCTGTTTGATGCATACATTCACACAGAGAATACACAGGACACTTTATTAGAATACAGTATTTCAGGTTACTGTCTTAACAGTTAAGTTCCAAGTTAAATCTAAAAAGTCTAAAGTCTTGACACTCAAGTTCCAAGTCAAGTATCAAGTCTAGACACTCACAAGTTCTGAGTCAAATCTCATCACTTAAGTTCTGAGTCAAGTCCCAAATCCTGTCACCCAAGTTCCAAATCTAGAAACTCAAGTTCTGGGTCAAGTCCCAAACCTTTACACTTGGAACTTGAGTGACAAGGTTTGGGACTTGACTCAGAACTTGAGTGTCTACACTTGGAACTTGAGTGACAACACTCAAGTTGTGAGTCAAGTCCCAAATCTTGTCCCTCAAATTCTGAGTCAAGTCCCAAATCTCGTCATTCAAGTTCCAAATCTAGACACTCAAGTTCTGAGTCAAGTCCCAAATCTCGTCATTCAAGTTCCAAATCTAGACACTCAAGTTCTGAGTCAAGTCCCAAATCTTGTCCCTCAAGTTCTGAGTCAAGTCCCAAATCTTGTCCCTCAGGTCCCAAATCTTGTCCCTCAAGTTCCCAGTGTAGACACTCAAATTCTGAGTCAAGTCCCAAATCTTTTCACTCAAGTTTCAAATCTAGACACTCAAGTTCAAAATACAAAATTACAAAGTACAAAATTTGTGATTGAGTCCGCATGTCTGATATGATGAGATACTCCACTACACTCTGAATGTGTTCATTAACCGCTGCTGTGTACATAGAGATGCTACTTACTGGACTACTGAATTAAAGGGGACATTACCAACAGTAGTTGTGTAAAACTGCATAAACCTGGCAGAGATACTTTAGAGCATCAAAACATCAGCTGATGTTCTTGAGACGTGCAACCTGAAACTGAGTCATCTCTAAGAGACTGTACTCTTCAGAGGCTTGTGGACAAGTCTATTCTTTCCCCTCTCTTTTCTTCCTCCCCTTTCATCTTGGCCAGTAAGAGAAAGCTTGTGTAGCTGCTAATATAGATGCTAGAATCATCCTTCTCCTTTTCTTTCTTTTTTTTCTTTTCTTTTTCAGTACAAATATCATACACAACATAATGGATGTCTAAACTAAGTTAATTGTGAAACACACATTAGTTATGACACAAGAGAAAGGGTTGCTAATAGCGGTAAAGGGTTTCCTGTGTCGTTCAGAAAGGGTTTCCTCTCTATTTTTCAGATGAAATTTTGAATAGTTATTTGTGTTCTACAGGAAAGATAAAACTGCTATTTACTTGTCAGCGCAATTGTGAGGTTGTTCAGGGCTCTCAAGGATCCTCCCTTTCACACACACACACACACACACACACACACACACACACAGACACAGACTGTGTCACATCTGAGTGAGCCGGATGGGAAATGTAGTAGAAAATGTAATCACAATTGTGCTGTGTAATTTATTCAAGCCCGTTGCGGCTGAGGCTGCTGAGAGCTTTTACCGCAAACACACGTTCGGCTACACTTCGAACTGTCTAAAGCCGGGCTTACTTTGAATGTGGAAGTCTATTGAAAAATGTGTGACTATTGGAGCCACAGTGTGAGCCAGTGGGTTTAAACCTGGGGCTCCCTGAGAAGTGTGAATGATGGAGAGAGAGAAAAAGAGAGAGAAAGAAAGAAAAAGAGAGAGATATTGAGAACTGTAGCTAGAGCCACAGGAAAGCGTTTTGTGCATCTCATCATTATGCTCTTAGTCGCTGTGGTGCTGCTGCTGGTGGCTGCTGAGTCTTTATCCTCCACGCCAGACCGCCATGGACAACCACTAAACCCCTTTTCACTTTGTGCTTGTTTATTGCCAGAGAAAATCCATTAGCTTCAAAAATCATGCTCAGCGACCTTGAATAAGTTTCTGGGGCCTGCCAGGACAGAATTATAGCTTATGCTCTCTATGATTTGTCATGGATGTCATACAAGAACTAGCTGTTACATGTTATGTTGACGGGTTATTGTTGAACATAAATGGAACTATAGTTAGGATGATGGGATTAGTTCTGGTAATTGTAGTTTTTATGGGCTGATACCATTACAGAAAGTTCTGCTCTGGTCAATAGAAATAATTGGAGATGCTGTGGATGCTCTGAGGGCACTAATAGAGATGTGAACTCGCTGCTCTCTGAACAACTCTGCTTACAAAACACTGACTTTTGTAGATTCTGTAAAGCTTAGATTGATGTCAGGGGAACTGTACTGAACTATATGTATAGTGCACAGATGGAAGACAGTACAGAGTAGGCTACAGAGAAATTATACTTAAAGGAGAAATCCGGTGTGAAATGGTCTTGAGTTCTAGTGAAACATAAGGAGTATATATATTTTTTCCAAATAGCCCACTTCCATTTGCCCACAAAATTCAGAAAAACAGCACTTTTGTTCGATGCTCTCAACAGACTCTCAATGCTAGTGATGGGGGCATAGCTTTATCCTTGTTTTTAATTCTGATATTGTTTGTAGTCTTGAGTGGAGTTTATACTGTAAGTGGTTTATGCCACAAATACCCTATTCAGATTCTTTAAAAGCAAACACAAAATTGTTGTAATTCAAATTTGAGAGGATGAAAAACATTGTAAAAGTCTATATTACCTACATTTCCAATACCAATTTGAAGGTTCTTCACACTCACTCTAACTCTATTACAAACATTGATTTATTTTATTTATTATATTCAACAGGAACAATGCATATTGATCAACATTTCAGTTTCTACATCAATGAGAATGTGCCAGAGTTAGCTAAAAAACTCATTTTCATATGTAGTCCTTAAGCAGGTTGTTGTAGAAAAACAGTGTCAACAGCACAATAAAAAAAATACAAAACACCACCACCCACACACAGTAACAACACATACGTACATATATACATATAAACACATGGGTCTTATTATAACTAAGTGTTTTTCTATGGCCTTGATCAATTAAAATTAATTAAATCAATTAACATTTAAAGTAATATTATTTTTAAGACTGCAGAGAAAGTATTAACTCTTCATGTCTAGATTTTTTACAGAATTGAATAATATTCAAGCTTTTAATCCATCCAGTCCCTGATACTAATACCCATAGTTCCCATCAATATGTCCTTATTAAGCCCTGTGCTGAATGGTACATAAAAACTGTTACAATAAAGTAAATTTAGCAGAAGATTTAACATACACTCTTTTTTTTTATTTCATATAAATCTGTCCTCAGTCTCTCACTCTCACCATCTATTCTGTTTAGTTTCTAGAGTTATCGTATTTTGTTCTGTTTTATTCTGTCTGTGTTTAAGCCTCAGCGAAGAGCCGCTTTTAACTGTGTCAATATTAGCTGTGTTTCTTGACTGACACAGTTGCAGTGAAATGCAGAACATACAGATACAGTCCAACCATATTTTCATCTCCATCCAATTTTTTTTTTCTGACGCTGTTGATTCATGCAGCGTGCCTTTTAAGTAGAGGAGTGAAAATAGAAAAATCCAATGTCGCTGTTTATTGATTTTTTTCCCCTGAGCCATGTGATACAGAAATATGACTCAATCCATTAACAAGCCTGCAAGGCAGGTGCACGAGAGTCAGGATTTAGAGGCTATGCTTTGATAAAGTTCAGATGAAGAATCATCATTCTGTAGAGCTTTCCGCATGACCTGTGTATCTAATGCCTCCGATCGTATAGAGAATTAAAACATTAGTAACACTTATATTATAATAACTTATAATATATTAATAAAAGACTAACAAAATATGCCATTCTATTTCTCTTGCTCTTGAGTATAAACCAATACACTCATTATTCACAGGGCAAAAACTTAACTTAATCATTGTTTTCAGTGTAGTGTAAAATAAATACAAAGACAAAAAAAATGCTTAGATTTCTGTTCCTTATTTTCATAACTACATACAGTGCTGTACAACTTAAAGGCACCTGTGAAAATTGCAATTTAAAGCTAATCTTCTGGAGAGTACATGTTTATATTTCTCAGTAAAACACTAGGATTAGAACAAATACTAATAACATTAACACAAGAAGTGGTGGCTTTACACACTGGCTGGGGCATCCAGGAGAAATCTGAAGCTAAACTTTGTTCAGAGTAGCTCACATGACCACTTCCTTATAAATGAGAATTTATTTGTATTTGTTATTTGTATTATATTTATGTTGATTTGCATCTTCTCAAATTATATGTGGTGCTTTTTTAGGCAAATATACTTAGAAAAAAATTGTTTTGAGTGTACAGTACAGGCCAAAAGTTTGGACACACCTCTTTTTTTAATACGTTTTCTTTATTTTCATGACCATTTATATTGTAGATTCTCACTGAAGGCATCAAAACTATGAATGAACACATGTGGAGTTATGTACTTAATAAAAAAAGGTGAAATAACTGAAAACATGTTTTATATTCTAGTTTCTTTAAAATAGCCACCCTTTGCTCTGATTACTGCTTTGCGCACTCTTGGCATCATTCTCTCAATGAGCTTCAAGAGGTGGTCACCTGAAATGGTTTTCCAACAGTCTTGAAGGAAGGAGTTCCCAGAGGTGTTTAGCACTTGCTGCCTCTTTGCCTTCACTCTGTGCTCCAGCTCACCCCAAACCATCTGGATTGGGTTCAGGTCCAGTGACTGTGGAGGCCAGGTCATTTTTTGTTGAGTACATAAAACTCCACATGTGTTCATTCATAGTTTTAATGCCTTCAGTGAGAATCTACAATGTAAATAGTCATGAAAATAAAGAAAACTCATCGAAAGAGAAGGTGTGTCTAAACTTTTGGCCTGTACTGTATGTAGCTAAAACTTTTGCAGAGTACAATAGACTGAAGTACACAATTTGTTACTGTTGTTTGTTGTGTTGAGTAATATGACTTCATTTTAATCCTGCTTTTGAAAGGATTAAATGTCCATTCAGTTTTTCCTACACACAGTGAATGGGGTTCAAAATCAATGACCACATTGAAAAGCTGTGTTTTTGAACACAGGTGTGCTATTTGTGTGTCAATGTAAAAAAAAGCAAAATGCACAAATGAATCTGACATTTTCAGTTCTGATTTGAGCCAAAATGAAAAGGCACATCTGCTCCGTGTTTGAAGAACGTTCTAATGAAATGGCTGAACCTGACCAGGGGAGAACAGAGCTGCAGTGTCAAAGCAAAAAAAAAAAAAAAAAACTTAAAAGTGGAGTTTAAAGGACCTGATGATACATCCAAAAAAAAGTGGCTATGACCAAATACAGTATTGTGCCCTTTCTACACTGAGCTTGCATGGGTTCTCAGTGATAAGCCCAGCTCCTAAACCTTCACATAATTCACTGCTCTTTTACACACATCAATTCAGTAGACTTTAGTAAGTCAAATTAAGGGGAGAGTTTCACTAGAAATATCCATCTGTGATGTCAGGAATTGATGGATACGATATGATTGAAACAATACAATACAAGGTCACACCTAATAATCTTGTCTCTATTGACTGTGTAGTTACACAGTAATAATCCACATTATAACAGTGTAACTACTGTGAAGTATGGATTGTACTGTTGTACAGGTTATATAATTGTACATATCAGCAATAAAAAAATAAATTGGACTTGTGTTTAATAGTGGATAATGTGTGTAATGGTAAAATATAACTTGTGTATAAATTGTCTGTGATATGTAAATAGGTGGGTGTGGCTGTTTTTGAATACTAAAAATCATTATTCATTATTCATCAGACCAAATAAGATTTATCGCAATATTGATATATTGTCCCACTCCTGCTTACAATGTTCTAATTATTTGCAGCTGATGTGCTGCACCTGATTCTAATTTTACACATTTTAAGAGGTGATAAATGTGGGGGTGTCCTGACTTTTAGCATTTTTTTGTTCATTACACGTTACAACTTATGTTTAAAGTTGATTTCCTCAATTTTACATGTTTAGCTATATAAGCTTCACCTCTCAATACCATTTAAATGAACCTAAATGTCTATATGTTTGAATTTGTTTAAACAGATAAAGGTTTTCATGGGGAGTCCTCATTTTTTCACATGATTGCACCTAAGGTGTTGTACATTCATTCTGTGTGGACTTTTGGACTCAACTATGTTTGAATATCAATGGCATTGGTTTGTAATTAATCTTTATATTGTGTGTGTGCTGTTTGCTTGTGGATCGACAGATTCCAGTGCTGATTAACCTTAGTCAGGATGCTGACGTCAACCTGCCTGTGAAACCCCTCATCTTCGCCTTGGCTATGGGAGCCTGTTTAGGAGGTCAGTCCCACCTTAAATTCTGTAAACTACAGAATGAAGTATAATAGTCCATCTAATGAGATTTGACCTTGATGTTGTTGCTGTCTGATGAAAAAAAAAAGTATGTCCATTTTTGTTGATTTTTAGTTTACTACATTATTTGAACAAACAGACATTCTTCAAAATGACCTGTAATAATCTTTTTTTACATTGACTTTCATTGAAATTTAAAAGGTTTTATTTCTCTTCTGTACTGTTTTAGAGATACTTGTTTTTCATTGGACAGAAAGGATAGAAAAAAAAATCTGTCCTAAAACTGGAAATTAGGCAGCAGTAGTAATTCACATTTATACTAAGAATTATATCCAACATTATATAAAAAAAAACAAACATTTACCTCTATATCATTTCATTTTTATTATTAAATATAAAATAAACATTTCTCAGGGTATATCAGAACTGCACTTGCACATGTTGCTCTATTCTTTCCTCAGCATATAGAAAATCAATGCAGAGTCTTTCTCATCTCTTGTTTGTGACATAGCTGAGAGCAGATAAGGAGGAGGTAGAACTTGTGCTTTCTCCTAATTCTCCTGAAAGCCTACTTTATATAGGAGTATTATACGTCTGAAGGCCGTCTCCGCAGAGAGCCTGGGCGTATGTTGGCTGGAGCTGAGAATGGAGCGAATGGCGTGCCAGCACGCTGGCCTAATAGGAGGAGGTGTGACGGATGTGCTATTGATCGATAGGATATCGTCTGGCTCCGTTGCCGCGACGGCACCTTTTGAGATGTGAAGTAGTAATATTGAGCTGGGCTTTCTGTAGGGCTAAACAACACATCCTGAGAGAGAAGCTTTAGCAGAAAGGAAGAGAGAAATCCCAGCATTTACTGCAGAACACTGTGAGAGCAGAGACACTTTTATTCCTCATCCCTGTAAAGCACAGATAAATCACTATCTAGGCCAGTTTTCACCTATTTTCAAAATCGCTACATGTCTGCTGGAAGAAGACATCTGACAAGATGTGATAATGTGGCTCTTCTGAGCACTGTGTGCAGTGTGTGAAGCTGCTGCGCCATCCACAGAACAGGTATTGATGAAACGGTGACCTCTAGTCTGGTGCTGGAGTGAGGACAGAAGTACTTCTGCGTCTGCCATTCATTCCCAAAATCAGAAACCGCGGTTGAAAAGTGCTCAGGCTACTTATTGCTCAAGGTTATTTCATTGTTGACCTGGCAGAAGCAGTGATTGCTCAGCAGAGAGCTTTAAATTGCAATCAATATAGCAAAATATACGCACAGAATCGAGCACGAGTTCTGGATGTATTGGTGCAGAATTCGTCAAGGACATCCTGCATGGCGATAATTATGAAGTACTGCTTCATTTCATTTAACTGATTTTAAACTATAAAATGATTTATATTGTTCCCATAACTGAATAAAATCACACTTTGCTTGCAAAATAATAAGATGCATTGGAGGTCACAGAATTATCTAGGGGTGTATGATTTGGACAAAAATGTGATGTGTGATAATGCAGTTCAATATCCCAATATTAATGTGAAAAACAACAAATTAGAACCCCATTACTTTTTATTTTATTTTATTTTACATTTTACCTTTTTACTCAATTTAGCAAGGCCAATTGTCTTACCATTTAGCTGCTACTAATCTGTATATGCCCCATCACTAGTGGCTAGTGGCAGCGCTTTAGACTGTTGGACCACTTTGCGCCCCAGAACCCTATTACTTTAAGCCCCTTAAAGTTTTTTTCAGCATGTGGCTTGGCTACGTGCATTTTTTTTTCCAGGCTAAGAAGTAGTTTGGTGTGAGTGCAAGCTTTTTAACTGTAGACCTCTACCTCATTCTACCTCACTCTACCTCCAGCTTAATAATGTAACATCAGCACAATCTGCATTTCCAATTTTTCCTTTCAATCAATTGGCCTTGATTCAACTCCACAAATGTTCCAAAATGTTTCTTTTTTTGATTGGACGCATTGTTTGTGTGTAGCAACAGATGCCTGTTGACTTTTCCCCTGAAGGAATTAATATGGTTCCATTTAAAAGGAACAGTGTTCCAAATACATCCAACCCAACCAACCAACCAACCACAGCAACTACTTGGCATCATCTGAGAAATCACCAAAGCATCATAGCATCCACATGAGATAACTTAGCAACTGCTTACAAAACAACTAACAACACTAGCATAATGGAAACCACTTGAAACACCATACCAGTCACCTTGCAAAAAAAAAAAAACACTTACCTCCCATGCAGCAACGAATAAAGCATTTGATAAAACCGTAGCAAACACAGTTAGCAACCATCTAGCAATGATGCAGCAACACCACAGCAATCACTTAGCAACACCAAAGCTACCACCTAGTAACCAAGTAAGAACATCCTAGTATCCACCTGGGATACCCCAGCTACCTATAGGAACCAGTGTAGATGTGCTATACTTGACAAAATGCACTATTTTAACTGTCCATGTTTTTTCTTGCAGGTAATGGGACACTGATTGGTGCATCTGCTAATGTTGTGTGTGCTGGAATCGCAGAGCAACATGGTTATGGATTCTCTTTCATGGAATTCTTCAGGTATGTGCTTCCTCTTTTTCGTGTTTTTGCATTCTTTAACACAATACTTAAATAATCCATAATAATATTGAGAAAATGTGTTTGGTTTGGTAATAAATTTAATGGCATAATGCAGTAGGGAAACATGCCACGTACACAAACAGATGTTAGCGTTTGCCACTTTGTTACATCTTAGAGGGGAAAACTAGCCTTAATTGCCCTTATTCATATCAAAGAAAGACCTGCCCAGGAGTGCTCTTTTTGGCAGTGTATCATTGGCACCTCCAGCAGTGGAGCTACTGCTAGCTTCTCATTTCAACTCCCTCCTGAGGGGAAATTGGGCCTGTTGTAGACAAATCGATGTTCTGTGGTTGCTCAGATCACCCTGCCAGCTTATAAAGGCACCTCATGACCTGATCTGCCCTTACCTGAACTCTTTCAGGGCAGACTCACACTAAGAAGAACAATGACCCTGGAGCTTGGTTTAGAATGGGCATTTTTTTTTCTTAAGGCCTTTTGTTCACTTGCCACAATATTTGATCCAAAGAAGAAATTTTTGATATTCATAAAGAATCTTTTTACATTATGTGAAGTTTATTTGAACAGACTGTTAGTTGTCCAAATGCTCTTTTACACTTTGCTCCACTTTTTTACCTGGTTTTATTGGTTTTATTACGAATGCTACATATTGGTAATTGCCCCACAAAGCCAAGACAGAAATTGGGATGGTAACAGTGAAGTTTTAAAGGTGTTCTGTGGTCAAGACTTTTAAAATTAGCCATTTTTTTGTTCGCTTTCTTTTATAACTCTATGCTAAGGTTTTTGTGTTGTGCTGTTTTTTCTTTACTTCTAAAGTAGCTAATGCTTATGGTAGCATCTCATTCATGTGTTGTTTTGGTTTAGCCCAGCTAGTACACAGACTGGTAGATGGCACACAGTCCACTTTCTACACTGATGATTTATTAGTTTCAAGCTATATTTCTGTTTTATTCTAGGAATTAATTAATTTAGTTTTAACAGTAAAAAGGTTAAAAAGTACACTCTTGTACCCTGGCATCTTCGCTCAGCTCATATCAAGGTAGTATCACCTCACTTTTTTCCTGTTTCTCCAGTCTCCAAATATTATATAAGTATAAGCATTTTTCCAGTATTTTCACTGCACTGCTCACATTAATAATACCACATGCATGGCGCTTTTGTGACATTACACATAGTAAACAAACGTGACTGTCTAAACTACTGATTCAGACAGCTCACTTACAAAAATGATTTGTTTTTTGTGTTTTGTTTATGACAAATTCAGGAACATGCCCCAACCGATGCTCTCATGTCATCTAGAGCATGGTTGGACAAACTTAGACGTGCTGAAGCCTATAAATCAATCAAGACGGAGTCGAATCAGTGTATTTTCAGGTATAAAAGATGTAGATTGGGTGAGCTGGGGCATGCAAAGTGCAAATCACGCCAATCAACTCAAGGTCTTAAAGCCTAAAAATACTCCATAATCTGCCTCTCATTCTGCAAAGTGGCAGCGCTGGCTTTAGAGTGTGACACTTATGGGAGCTTGATTTCATGTTCTCCTCCATATCAACAAATACATTTGAAAGGTAAAAAAAGCAACCCACTGATTACCTCTCGAGGAGGAGGTTGCTGAGAGGCTTGCTAAGATATTCACCATCCCATCTCATTCTACTCTTCCCCTGCCAGTTGCCACCTGCCTGATGAAAGTGCTTTCCATACTAATACAGAAGCTTCTCAATCGCTGGCGCCTTCCCAGCTGGAAGGGTGGCAGTGGTCAATAGTGAAAAGACGAGTCTGAATGCATGTCTGATTGGGATGTGAAGCGTGCATGGTGGGAGACTGTAAGCTGCTTCATGTCTTGCAGTACGCAGATTCTGGAAACGAAACTCGGGCAAGCCAAACATAGCCAAACATGGAGATTTTCTGCTGTCGTCTGCATCGTCTTTGGCAGCTTTGGCTTTTCTTAGCCATTTTATTGCTGTTTCCATTTTACAGGAGTTGTATGAAAACAGCAATTTGAGTTTAAAATCTAAAATCTTCTCTGTAGAACGTTATGGGTGAGTAAAAAACTTAGGTGCATGGTCCCTCACAGTAGTAGAAATCATGTACATAATATATACAAATAGAAATATAGAAAATATAGAATTACACATATAACTGACGCTGTATATATGTCATATGCAGCGTGCAGAGTAATTAATTAGCTTATATTAGTGGTAGAGATCTGATAATCTTTGTAGTAAGTATTGGTGCACTATGGGTTGAATGCTGGGGTTGAATGCTGTTCAGCAGCCTGATAGCCTGGGGGAAGAAGCTGTCTCTCAACCATCAGTTCACAGTCTTCTGCTTCTGTACTGTAAGAACATGCAGTGGCCTGTCCATAAAGTCTTTATATTTCAAACTTCTAGAGCTTGTAGCATCTCCTCACTCCTTTTTAATTCCTGTGTTTGCCATTCTGACTGGCCACACAGTGGATGAGCCGTGAGCCTACAGGGATCAATGACAACAGACGGTGATCATGGCCTTCTCTGTAACCACTGCCAGCCGGAGCTCACTCTCATCAGAACATCAGACAGTGAGATAAGGCTTGATCAATGAAAGCTAATCCACGAAGAGCAATCAGTCCAGAAACTGGCCTTTAACTCTGCTGTTGTTCTTTCCACTTACAGAAAACTGCAGTTCTCTAACTGTAACGGCCTTCCAGTCCTCAGCCACACATAATGCAAACAGCAGCTGGTCTCAAGTGCTGCATTCCTCTGAGCAAAATGTAAAGTTATGTAAAAAAAATATGATGCACGATCGTGCGGTTCACTTGCAGGTCAAGTCCCCGATGCAGTGACACTTCTGTTTCCAAGAATATCCTCCCGCTCTTTTCTCGGAGATCCGCAGGACATTCCAGAAGCAGGTAGAGCAGCTGGGAGGACGAGCCTTAAAGTCAGAGGAGCTGAGATGGTGGCAGGGCGGATGTGACTGCCTTTTTTCTCTTCTCTTTTTTTGGCAGCACTTGGAAAACAAATATGGAGGCAGCAGATGTTGGGATAATTGCTCATTCATCATTAACCTCCCTCCCAGCCTCATTCCCTCAATTACAGAGTAGAGAAGCCAGGCCACAGACCACGGCTATCACCAGCATTTAGAATGTAAGCTTAACAAATGGTTCACAACACCAGGAAGGCGCTCAAATTTATGCAGATGATAATGCAAGCGGTCTGTGAAATCTGCACTCCAGGCTGCTGCGAATCTCTGTGATGAATAGCTTCGTCTTCAGGGTTGGCCGTAATTGGCTGATTGGCGCATAATAGGAAGGGGTGGACAGGGCACAGGGGGGAATGAAGTCTTCCTCCTGTGTCCGGGCCAGAAAGCAGAAAGTCGTGATGGATCTCCTGCAAGGTTTAAAACGCTACCCGGTGGACTTAAAGAAAAAGAGCTACTGTACTCTTTCTCCCTGATGCTCACCATAATAGGCTCACCTGAGTATTGGTGCTCTGGAACTTTAACTGAAGACAGTGTGTTTGGATAGTATTTTTATTTGCAAGTAGAAATTGCATAATTCCCAAGACTGTACATTATCCTCGTTAAACGAGGATATCCTGCCTTTGGTTAAAAAAAAAAAAAAAGATTCTCTTTCTTAATAGTATTAACCTTACTACTAAGGCATTACATCAGAAGCCATTAATGTGTAGCAACTTTAAAAGATCACCATGTAACTTACAGTGATCTCAGTATAGAAGTTGTTTCCTAAGGGCAGTGTGAAACAGGCCGTTGCTAAATATGGTTATTTTAAACCACATGTTTTTAATATAGCATGCTTAAAATTTTGGAGACTACTGCTGTCTTTGAACTTCTTGGAGGGAAGTTAAACGTTGGCATGCAAAAGTTACTAAACTAAATACTATTCCTGCCTATTTAATGTTTACACTTGTTTTAAAGGGAATATATTATGCAAAACTTACTGCACGGAGCCTTTAAATGGCTCATTCTGAAAGAGACTTAAACTGGTAAGATTAGCATGTTTATATTAGCTAGCCAACAAGTTACTTAATGATTATTTTAACTACACCAAAAATAACTTAGCAGGAAGGCAGGTCAGCTTAAAATAATAAAATAACTGAGTACAGAACTTAAGTAAAAACTACCCTAATCACTTTATTTTTCCAGACTGAAAGACTTTATGACATAATGCTGAAGTCTTGATGTTGTATATACTTATGATCTTTTAACACTTGATAAGCAGCACTTAATAACTGAAATCTGTGACATTTCACTACATACAAGCACAGTTCTGATTAAGTTTACCTTTTTTCTGTTATGTTGTGACACAGATATATACATAGTTTATACTATACTAAGTGTTTATATTTTTAGAGACACAGGACTCTAGTGATCTATAGGTGAGCTGTGAACTGTGCACCGCACAACTTGATTTAGGGTGCCTCTTTGCTGTCATAATGATGGGGAAAGTACGCCTTGTGCTGCTCGAAATGCGCAAAAAGCATGTACTAATTCTCATAATTAATCATGGGTGTGTTTTGTTCAAATGTGCAATAAACCGATCAGTGTGTCACTTGCAATTCCCTTAAAGAGCCTGGTGTGCTCCCTGGCTTTGGCGCATTGCTGTTTTTGGGGGTCAGCTACCTGGAGCTGTCCAACGCTTTTCAACAGAGGAAACTCTTGTTCATTTTGTTTATTGTTGATGTAAAAGCTTGCATAGATGCCAACAGACACATGCTGTGGGTTTGTGCACTGCTGCATGTCCATTTGTGCATAGCATGCAGGTGTGTACAGGCATTGAGCAACAAACCTCTGACGACTGACGTCTGCCTAGGTTGTACTCGGTCAGTGGTGCACCTGTGTTTTCTGTTGCGAAGATAGCGATACCCCAGAAATGTACCTGAACACATCTTATTTCAAGACCAACACGCCCATCGATGGGGTGAAAGATTGCAGTGAGCATTGTGACACACCTAAGATAAAAAACACAAAAAAGCACAAAAAATTGCAGCTTATTTACTAATGGTTTTGAAGCTCAACTTAATATGTATTGTGGACCGAACTAATATGCAGAACTCAAAAATATAAGACAAAAAGAGAAAGTACTTTACATAATTTTGCTTTGTGTACAGTTTAAATACTATTAGATTTGCTCTAATGTTCCTGCTAAAATATACAACTCTGCAGTGTATTGTTCCGTGCTCAATGCTTTTTTTTTCTAGGGAATTTTAAATGCCTTTTTTCATGTATTATCCTCATAGTAACTAATGTACACGCATATTGTATAACAAGTATATTATATAACAAGCTTATTGCATTGGGACAGAGCCAATCATGAGTTTTAAGTGTTGTTAAAGAACAGTCGTGTACTGATCAGGTGTTCTTACCAGAAGATCAATACAGCAGTGGCCGCACAGCACAGCAGCTCAGAGTTCTCCAACAGGTCAGCTTTCCTGTGGAGACACCACTGTTCTTGTTTCCATTACACCAGAGAGAACCTTTCTTCACTGCTGCCCCTCACATCCACGTAAAGACAGACAGTTATTGTGAGGTAAGGTAGGCTTGGTTTAGCAGAGCGGAGAAAAGCAGCCAGTCTGGCTCCCGACAGCTTTCCTTTCCTTCTGCAGCAGTGGTTCTCAGCTCAGGCTAAAGAGGATACCTGCAGTGACCCCGGGCCCCTGGGAGCTGCTTTTCAGCTAATCGCTTTTAGCACACCAGGTCACGTTAACACTACTCATACTGACCACTGGTCCTTTTTGTTTTCTCCTGCTCTCTCGTGTTGGTGCTCTTTGAGTAAGCGGAGAACTTAATGACATGATGTGGAGACTCTGAACGCTCTGTAAATCCCTGCTGCTGAATGCTTTTCCCCTGTTTACCCAGATCACTGCTGAGATATAAATCCTCATCGCAATACAATATATGGATGGGCAATGCCAGAAGTGCTTTCAAGTAAGCTGTAGGGTAGACGGTCGGAGCAGCAAGGGGCAAACCTTGATGAACCTCCATTCCACTGAGTGCTCTTGTCCTTGTGTTTCCTGCCAATGTCAAAACGCACTCAGGTTTTACATGAAACCATTACGTTTTATCTGAGAAATATATCCTAGAAAAACATGAGACGTCTCTTTTTCCATTATTGTATGAGATAGTAAGTGTCTTCTGGTATAGCTGAAGTAAATTGGATTGTTATGACCAAAAAGATTTTTTTTTTTTTTTTTACTTAGTACATTGTAAAATTGAATTATTTAACTTTGCTTTAGAAAAAAAAAACGTTCAATGTAAGTACTGTATGTTGTATCACCTAAGTTTTATACTATTGTTAACTATAGAGTAGTCAATAATTTAAAATAAAATACAGCTCCGGAAAAAAAAATAAGAGACCACTTCAGTTTTAGAATCAGTTTCACTGATTTTGATATTTAAAGGTATATATTTGAGTAAAATAAACATTGTTGTTTTATTCTATAAACTACTGACATTTCTCCCAAAATCCAAATAAACCAAATAAAAATATTGCCATTTAGAGCATTTATTTGCAGAAAATGAGAAATGGCTGAAATAACAAAAAGATACAGAGCTTTAAGACCTCATATAATGCAAAGAAGTTCATATTCATGAAGTTTTAAAAGTCCAGAAATCAATATTTGGTGAAATAACCCTGGTTTTAATCACAGTTTTCATGCATCTTGGCAAGTTCTCCTCCACCAGTCTTACACACTGATTTTGGATAACTTTATACCACTCCTGTTGCAAAAATTCAAGCAGTTCAGCTTGGTTTGATGGTTTTTGATCATCCATCTTCCTCTTAAATACACTACAGAGGTTTTCAATTTGGTAAAATCAAAGAAACTCATCATTTTTAAGTGGTCTTGTTTTTTTTCAGAGCTGTATTTTTGAGTGATTAACACCACAATTACGAGTAGATGCGCCCCTCTTACTCTCTCACTGTCACATCAGAAAGAGGGTTAGCTTGCTCTTACAGCCCTTTAACACTGAGACCAGAAAGCTCAACTATTACATAACAAATACACTTATACCTAAAGGAAGATATACTAAGCCCGTGGGGAATGACTACACATTGACGGTCTCAGTCTCAGTGACAGGAGAACATACTCAGTATGCGCATAGATGGTGCTGGGAGAGAATGGGACAAGTCATTGTTTATTCCAGCAAGTAAGTAGAACTTAAAAACTGGCAGGTATTACATTTTACTGTATGTTATTTAACTCCCAGTATTTGAGTATGCTGGCATTTATATTGTTGCCAAATTAGCTGAAGAATTCCATCGCAAATCCAGAATCCATCTTTGCCCTTGACTTGCACTCAGGAGAGCGCCCCCATCTATAGCTCATTGTTTACGCTGTAAACAAAAGAGGCCACAACAGAAATGGCATTTAAGGGAAAGACAATGTTGACTGATTTAGGTGAATGAAACAGTTTTTTTCTCCTCCCCTTCGGTCTCCCCCAGCAGCCTTTCCGTGCTTGCCTTGCCTACTGATGTGGCACACCATGCTCTGTAATTAGCATTCCCATTCAAGGCTGGCCCTCTGTGCTACTCGGGCGCCTCACACAATGTTAAAGCTGAGCTCAGAGACTGCAGGTGTGCAATCTGCATTTGGCAGCACGTCAAATGCCCTCCGCGCATGGCAATCAAGAACAATGGCTGCCGTTCTACGCGGACCACCACGGAGAGGCATTCTCTGGACTTGGAGATGTCCGTTCCGCGGAAAGAAAGAATAGAACCCGATCATTTCCAGCCCCTCAGCCTGCCCCCTCTTACCACCGGGCTACTCAAAAATCACACCTGGTATTCACTGTGCTGCATGAAGAGAAGGCTAACTTTGAAGCCGAGCTGAATGCAGCCTCTTGCAGAGTACAGTACCTGTGAATAGAAGGCCACGCCTAAAATAGCACACCACAAAAGCAGACCAGAAAGGTGATTGGGACAGTAGTGAGAGATCTTATCCCTCAGAGAGGCCTTTAGAACTCTGTAATTAAATTACAATTACAGTGCAAAGGACAGACCAAAAAAAAGGCCTTTTTTTGGCACTGTGGCAAGGTGAAGCGATACTGTTTGAAGATGAGTGTGAGTGTTTTGTGTGTGTGTGGGTGTGTGTGTATGTGACCTTCTGTGGTTTGAGTGCTGACAGCATGCTGGGAGCTATACAGCCACGGTAAGGGGGCTTGACTAACAGGCAGCAGGTGGGCCACACCTGTAAGGAAAATGTCACCGCAGAAAGACGGTGACAGTGCACATTTTAAAGAGCACAGTAAGGGCAGATCTACTCTAGTTTAGTGCAGCTGTCTAGATCTAGGGATTCACATTATTGATAAAAAAGTTACAGGGTAGAGCGGGACGCAAACTAATGTTAAAAAAAAATCTAACAAAAAAACTAATTTTTATTGAGCCTCTTGATCAATGAGCTGAAACATCAAATCAACATCAATGTTTCTTGATATTTCTTTTCATATATTTGTTGTGATATAGCACAGATCAGCAATTCAAACAAGTTGGTACAGGTCAAAAATGGCTATACCTGGTTCTAATAAAAAAAACAGCTGCACTAGGATTTGCAACTAACTCACATGACTGGGTATAAAAGGAATACAAAAATAAAATTTACTGTAAATAATATGACAAGTTTCAGATAATGTGGAAAAAGCCCTGTGTGCAAGAGACAAAGTCGAGGGGTCAGTATTGAATGTTGGAGATCTTCAGGCCCTCAGGTTGTTGTACTGCATTAAAACAGTCACTTTCTGCCAACAGAACTGAAAAAAACAACAGGTTTTTAATTTTTAATACTGGAAATTGGGTTTCTGTTTAATATCTGAAATGCTTTTCAATTTTATTGAGGTTATTGCTGTTATTAGAAACGTTTGTTTGATGTTTGTTTCCAATAAACTATAGAGAATGTTTCTCCCAAATTCCAAATAAAAATATTATCATTTAGAGCATTGATTTGCAGAAATTGAGAAATGGCTGAAATAACAAAAAAGATGCAGTTTTAGACCTCAAATATTGCAAAGAAACAAGTTCATATTCATAAAGTTTTAAGAGTTCAGAAATCAATATTTGGTGGAATAACCCTGCTTTTTAATTACAGTTTTCATGCATCTTGGCATGTTCTCCTCCACCAGTCTTACACACTGCTTTTGGATAACTTTATGCCACTCCTCCAGTTCAGCTTGTTTTGATGACTTGTGATCATCCATCTTCCTCTTGATTATATTCCAGAGGTTTTCAATTTGGTGAACTCAAATAAACTTATCATTTTTAAGTGGTGTCTTATTTTATCCAGAGCTGTATATACATTAGAGTGTGTATTATGATAAGCTTCATTGTCTATAATGATTTTTTTTTGTTGGATTAGTATTATATCTTTATCTGAACGCCCACAAAAACACATTAATCTGAAATTGTGATTGGTCAGGACTTTTAGTATACAGTGCAACCCTGTGATTGGTTAGCAGGCATTTTTACAGTTTGAAGAACTCTAACTCTGACTATATCAGTACAGCAAAGGCTAATTTGTTATAATGATATCTAATTGTTTTTTTAATTGCTTAATGGAAAATTTTTGAGTTCTGGTTCTTTTGTATTATGTATTTTTTCCCTGTCATGCCACAACAGAGTTATAATAATTCCCTTTAATAATAATAAAACGATCAATCTTAAATATGTCACAAGTCAATAAACCACTTAGCGGGTGCTGCTTGATGCTTTGGCTACATGCTAATGAATCACCTCTCTGAAGGGAGTTCTGGGGCAGCATGGATTCGCCGTTTGGAAATCACCCCGATGTCCTAATGACTGGAACATTAAGCAGCTATATCTCTGCAGGCTGTCAGTCTTTCAGCCACATGTGCATGTTTGTGTGTATGTGTGTGTGTATGTGTGTGTGTGTGTGTGGGGGGGGGGGGTAGTCTTAGCTAGTGATTAGGAATCCATAATTACTGAAAGGGGTGACCCAGTTTCCCTGTCTATTTATAGCCCCAGTTGTGGAGTCATATTATGCACATGCAGGGTAATGCAATTATGGGAGGGGGATGCACTGCAGTGGTGCACCTGCTTACCCAGGGTTTTGGTATGTTTTTACATAGAATAAGACCTTAACATTAGAGTACGGTTCAGTTAAGATTTGTTTAAAATGCAAAAGAAGAAGCTCGTAATAACATACCCAGATGCTGAAGTCCTAAAGACACTCCATTTGTTTCAGTGCACTTACTGATTAAAATTCAGCCCGACATGCTAATATTGTGCCATACTGTACATATAGCTCTAAACAAAAATAAGAGACCACTTAAAAATTGAGTTTGTTTGATTTTACCAAATTGAAAACTTCTGGAATATAATCAAGAGGAAGATGGATGATCACAAGCCATCAAAACAAACTGAACTACTTGAATGTTTGCACCAGGAGTGGCATAAAGTTATCCAAAAGCAGTGTGTAAGACTGGTGGAGGAGAACATACCAAGATGCATGAAAACTGATTAAAAACCAGGGTTATTCCACCAAATATTGATTTCTGAACTTTTAACACTTCATGAATGTGAACTTTTCTTTGTATTATTTGCATGATCTTTATCTTTTTTTGTTATTTTAGCCATTTCTTATATTCTGCAAATAAAATTCTCTAAATGACAATATTTTTATGTAGTATTTGGGAGAAATGTTGTTTGTAGTCAGATAAACTGTTGCAGTGGCAGGAAAGATAGTCAGTTCTATTCTTTTCTACAGTTAGTAAGTGCTGCTATGGCAATAGCCTCCCCCTCACCCCAATGAGCCAGAGGTGCTGTCACATTAACAATGATTTTGCATGGCGTTTTATCCCTTAGTTGCGTGTTCCCCAGATGGAACTTTGCTTAGTATTGAGAGACTTTTAAAGGGCAATCACTTTGACCTTTTGGTGCCAAACTCCAGTCTGACTTTAACACTTCTGTTCAATTACTGTTTCAGTGCTTTTTACACTCTGTGGTCCTTTACAGGACCAGAACTGCTCCACAGAAAAATGAGAGAGAAAAAATATATAAAATACTGGAAGTGACACTGGCATGTTGGTGGTGTGTTAATAGTGAGTTGTGCTCGTATGGGTGGATCAGACACAGCAGTGCTGCTGGAGTTTTTAAACACCTTAGTGTCACTGCTGGACTGAGAATAGTCCACCAACCATAAAGATCCAGCCCATAATGTCCTGTGGGCAGCTAGGTAGAATTCTCTAGTAGAGTAGAGTAAACAGTGCACTGCTGTGTCTGATCCACTCGTACAAGCAAAACACACACTAACACACACACAGGACCATGTCCATGTCCATGCAGTCACTGCTGTGCTAAGAAAGACCCACCTCCCAAATAATAGCTGATCTGTGGTGGTTTTCTCTCCTGTGGGGTCCTGACCATCAAAGAACAGGCTAAAAGGAGGACAATAAAGAATGTAGAGAAATAGATACAGGACTACAGTCTGTAATTATAGAACTACAAAGATCTCTTTTATGTTCAGACATTATAATATTAAAATATTAAGGCATTAAGTAACTGGTAGAAATTATCATGAGATTGATTTAAAAAATCTCAAAAATACAAAAATAAAAAGTTACTTGGACTGTCATGATAATTATAATATCAACTTAGGGAACTTATGGATATGGACAAAACCTTAGTTGACTTCAACATATGCAGTTGTATTTACTTAGTGAAGATGACCCTTTAAACAAGCTGGTAAATTGGATGTTTGTATTTTTTATTTTTATATAGAATATATAACACATTTTCCAGTGTCTATTATTTAGTGTATTCTAAATAATTCCAGAAGTTCATTATTCTTTAAAAGGATGTAAATGCAATATAAGCATTACTATATTATCATTTGGTTTCTGTATTTAGGGTAACAAAATATATATATATATATATATATATATATATATATATATATATATATATATATATATATATATATATATATATATATTTGTTTTGTTTTCAAAACCCCAATTATTTGTACAACAACATGAAATGTTTAAAAAAATGTGGTAAAACCAGAAAAATAACCATGAATACAAAATAATAATAATAATAATAATAATAATAATAATAATAATAATAATAATAATAATAATAATAATACAATTAAGTAATTTGTGTGAAGTTACGCAATTTCATTTATTTAAACCTCCTAAACTATAAAAAGGCAAACAACTGAAAGACACACTGACCCATAGGGGATTTTATTAGCCTAACATCTTTAGGTGGAGATGGCACAATCAGGATGAGGTAAATGTAACCCTTTCGTTAATATGATATAGTGACTAAAGTTTTTTCTACCAAACAGTTAAAGGGAACTTAAAGGGTTAAGATGACTATAATATCATTTATCCTTATTACTTTTAAGACAATACATCATACTAAATATAGTTATTGTGACAGGCCTGTCTTACACACTAATACACTAACCTAAATAATCATATTCTCTTTCTTTCTCTCTCGGTCTGTCTGTCTGTCTGACACATGATAAGCAAGGCTTTCAGTAAAAGGTCATCTACAGATGGCTGTAAGAGTCCTTACAGAATCTGCAGATTTGATGTAATAGAGTTGGGGAGCAGATGTGCCAAAGCTCAACTAAACCTTTTCCATTTTCTCTCAAACTAATGAATCGGCAGAAATGAAGCACGATTAGCAGCTAATTGAAATTCTGTGCGGAATAAAGTCTCGCTGATTTTAAAGCCTGGGTTTTCACTCAGACTGACCCTGTGCATCACATTATTATGTGTGGAATACGGGCTAAAGAAACACATATTAAACACGTTTTATACAAAGCGATTTGTGTTGCGTAGCCCAGCCTTTTCCTCTTTGAGCACAGTGGGCTGCCAGGTGATTTAGTTTTCAGCAAATCAATACTCTGTGATGTGTCTGCATTGAATACTTGTGTAACACTGATATCATGCAGGGCCATCCACCCAATAACTCACACACTACACACATCATAGAGTAATTACTGTCAGGGTATGGTATGTGCTATATGACTTTTTTTTTTTTTTGTGCACAGAGGGGTTCTCCTGTCTGCATGTAAACACTGCCCATCAAATGTTTGGGTGCCCTCCTTTGACTTTTTCTAAGGAAGGAATTGGTGCTGAGAGATTATGGCGTATAAAAAAAATAAAAAATCTTTCTATTCACAAAAAGAGAACAGATTTTCGATTATAATCGATTCCTCCCCGCCCCCCTACAGATGACAAATAAATGGTTAAAAAATATATATAAATAATCTGTTTAGTGTTCAGAAAGAACGTTTGGTCTGCAGGAAGTGCCGGTAAGATGGATAAACACTTCAGAAATGAGTAGCGTTTTCAGATATTTTAGATTAAAAAGATTAAATGTCTGTATGATAAATCGCATTAAAACTGTAATTCGAATTAACCGAATTAATTGCGAAAATTGGCCAGCACTAGGAGGAATTAAAATTTTGGCCCAATGTCTGGAATTGCATCTGATTGGAAAAAAATATATTCTATATAAAAAAAAAATCAATTACTGTCGAGTTTAGTGAGACACAGCGCACATAGGTGGTGACAACAAAATTTTAAAAATTTCACTAAACTGCAAATGTCAAACCAAAATAACCAAAACTAATCAGACCATATGTATAAAATATATCGAATGCAGGAATCTTGGATCAGATTTCTGTCCAGATTTCAGGTATAAAAGCACCTTTAGGTAATATTTCCAATAATAAACTGTCAGAAACACGGTCATATGTGTATTTTTACATATTGTTCTTAAAAAAGTCTGATTAGTATGAGAGTAAGTTATTAAGTTATTGCAACCTATCACAGAAAGCCAGCTAATTTATATTACTATTGTTTAAAGCAAAGCCTTTAAAAACTTTTGATGCATTATTCTCCTCACTGAGTGATTTTGGTGACTGATAGTTAGAGCCAGCACTGAGCAAGAATCTCACGGATGCTCTCTGCGACAGTGCCAAGCCACTTTGGCCCTCACAGGCCGCCATGTGTCAGCTACCCTTGCCATATAGGACAATGGTGGATGTCCAAATGACAAACCATCTGGGGTCTACCCATTAAAGAACAGGGAGAGAGTGAGCAGAGATGGTGGAGATAATCCCAGTGTTTGAACTGTGGGGCTGAGGGAGGAATCTAGCCTGCTTCCTGTCTAGATTTACCCATCACCACTTCTGCTTTGTGTAGCTCAGATCATAGCAGGACTGGCTTTACCTGGGTTACTTTAACACCAGTCTCCTTCTTAAGTTTATATAAGGGTTGAGTGTTTAACGCATTGGATTATTTATTTTATTTTGATTAGTGTAATTCGTAAAAACGTGCAGCCGTGTAAATAGTTTTTTTTATGTTTTATGTCCTTCAGACTCAGCCTTGCACTGCACATTGATTCATCCAGCTGAACAGATATGAATAAGACACCTGCTCTGCTCACATCATTCACATTTTGCAGTAGCCACTAGACCTGCCCTGTGCTACACCTGCAGCATACACACCTGCTTTAATGCTATTATAATACACCTACACACATACACCAACAACACACCTGTCCTCCTGCCCTGTCCCAGATTTCATATTAACCTACACACCTACCAGCTGTGAGCTCTACCCTTGGCTCACAGGCTTTAGTTATAGGATATGAGGATGTGTTGGGGATGTGCTGCATGTGGTCTAATTTTGAAGTTTTGGATGGGAAATAAGAGGATGTCCTTGCAGCCTATGACCATGATTACACATATTTTTTTGTAAATTACCTTTTTACTAAGCTTTCTGCTATTTTTTTTTCATTTCTGTAGAAAGTGAATATCTTTTGTGATCAATAATTTATAAAAAAAAAAGCAAAAAAAACAATTTGATTTCAAAATTTGAAGGCTGGGTGCAGCAGCATTATCATTAGCAGCTAACTGCTAGCGCTAGTTACGCATAGTGATAGTAAATGCCACCCTACAACGCTACACTGAGGAACCCTGAGTGTTCTGGTAAACCAGGGAGATATTAGCTAGTGGTTCGTCCGACTTAGCTTGTTTTAACACTGTAAACACACATACTACTGTCTGATATACTTGCCTCTGAACGGCAAAAGAGCTAGCGCTTAGCTAACGCTTACGCTGCTTCAGCAGTGCTTGCCGGGGGGTAAGCAGCAGGCTACAGTCTGATATACCTGGCTCTGAACGGTGAAAGAGCTAGCGCTTAGCGCAGATAGTGGCTAATGCTAATACTGCTGGAGAACTAAACTGAAACTCCTTTATAATGCTGTACTTTAGTGGAGTGGCTTTACTGCTCCTTACAACCTAACTAGTAAAATTCTGTCACCTTCGATTTTTGTGACAATTAAAGGAGTTAAAATGCACCTTATAGTGTGAGAAATACGGTATATGTAACATATATTTTCTTACAAAAAAAGGGTGATATAAACATTTCCCACAACCTTTACCTCTGTCACACTTCCTCAATGGCCAGTTCACAAGTATTAAAAATAGTACAAAAAATGAGTAAATATATTATATTACATCAGAGTAGTTTAACAAACTTATTTGCTAAATCTTCCAAGCAGTCAGCATACATTTCTTGGCAAACAGTAAATATTTAGCCATTGAATTAAGATGGAACCAGAGTGGTTGTGGATGAAGTGGAGGTAATGGTCATTTACTACCCTGACCTCACCGAATGCAATCAGATCCTCACAGCAATGCTCCAATATCAAGTAGAACATCTTCTCTGGACAGTAAAGACAGTTATTACAAGAAACAACAAATAAGCAGGTGTCCCAATACTTTTGTCAATATAATGTACTCAAGTCTAAACAGATACAAAGTTCAAAGCCGAGACATCAGTTGTGTTACATCACTCCTTACTCTGTATTTGCCTTGTGGCCATTCACTACTTCAGCAGGATACCATGCCCTGTATCACACAGCACTCTCCTCCTCCATCGTTCCCTCTCTCCTTGATCTCTTCATCCTCTGTTCTTTCTCTGTAGTCTTCACCCACTCGCCTGTTCTGCCTTCCATTTGCTCTTGCCTCAGAACTCACAGTCTCGATCCATCCACTCTCACCACTTCTCAAATCTTCTGTTGCATCCTGTGCACTTAGGCCTCGTCCATCGTGCAGGCCTGTAAATGTGTGCACTGGGCCTAAATGGACTGTGCACCGTGCTCTTACAAAACCCCATTACTCTCTGCATTCTAAAATACCGTTCAACACGACTTCTTATTCAGGGCATAGGACCCAACTCCTTTTACATCAGCTGATGTAAACACAACAGCGGCATTAAAGTTTCATGGGGGCAGAATGGAGAGAGTGAACTGGGATGCTGCTTTGACTTGAGTATCTGATAAAACAAAACGGATGCTGCTCTCTTTCTTGGAACATTGAAAAGTCCTACTATTGAAGTAAACCTTAGATGTGAAGTAATGCTAATGGTTTGCTATGTCAATGAATTATTAATATAATTTCAAATTCATTCAATTTACATTTGATTCGCAGCTGCATTGTTGACAGGTTTGTGCTCTCAAACCAAGACTGTTCACTCACATTTTCAAAACATTCACTCTAAACTTCTATATTACATAGATCAGGCATAACCTGAATAAGTTACATCAGCATAACATGATCCTGAAGGTATAGCAGTTTAAAAGCTTTATAACTAAAGTCTAAAAGGTTTTAACTGGAACGTACAAGCTTTGTAACTGGAGTTTAAAAGACTTACGCCCAGAGTTTACAAGGTTTTTTTAAACTGGAATTAAAAGCTTTATAACTGCAGTTTAAAAGGCATATAACTGGAGTTTAAAGGTTTTATTAAAAAAAAAAAAAAAAAACTTTGTAATTGGAATCAAAAGCTTTATAACTGGAGTTTAAAAGGGTTATACAGGAGTTAAGAGCACTGTGTAGTTCTATAATTACATGTAGTCCTGTATCTGTTTCTCTGCTTACTTTATTATTATGCTTCTTTACCATATTCTTCAATGGTCAGTCTTTCACAAAATAGACCATCACAGAGCAGATATAGTATAATTTGGATGATTGGTCATTCTCAGTACAGCAGGTTCACTAGCATGGTGGTGGTTGTGTGTTAGGAGTGTGTGTTGTGCTGGTATAAGTAGATCAGACACAGCAGTGCTGCTGGAGTTTTTAAACATTGTGTTCACCCACTGCCCACTCCTACCTAACTGTTCCACCTTATATATGGAACGTCAGAGACAGAAGCTTTAAATCTACAAAAAGGACAAATGTTTAAAACGTTTAAACAACAGGACATGTATAAATGATGATGATTGCCTCACATATCCTGCGTCCGCTTGGTGTGGCAGTTTTGTATGTCTTAAAAAAATGGATGTGATGCATAAGCAGTGCTGGCACTCAACGTGATGGTTAGTTTAGAGGAGAGACTCTCTGCGTATGAATAAATTGTCCTCACCAATGTAGCTACACCATGCATAGCACATAGCCTCATGTCTCAGCTAATTTTCTACGCAAACAAATGCCCAAACTGCAAATATCTGTAGCCTAATTCTTAATTTAATAAAAAAAAAAAAACTTGAATTCAGTGTTCAGTTTAGTTTTTTTTTAACGTAGATTAATAATAAAGTCATCCAAACTATGATGAAAAAAAAATAAGGAATCATTTAGAAAGCAAAAAAAGTATAAAAAAAAAGCAAAAAAAAAAAAAAAAAACTGCAGTCACAAATACCATTGAATACTTTATGATGAAACTGGCTCTCGTCAGGACTGCACAAACAAAAAATAAAATAGGAACCAACATTTATCTCTGCTCACAGGAAAAGTTCATCAGTGTTTTCAGCACCCTAGAGAAGCATCCATCTAAATACTAACATAGTATTTTGGTTGGTTTACTACATTATTCCTTATGTGTTCCTTCATAAACACATAACACTGATGAAGCAGGACTACTTACTGAGCTAGTATGTGGATTGGTGTCAAAGCCTCATATAAGTGGAGGGAATTAATATAGGCAGTTTTTGAATGTTAATGATACAGAGAGGTTGCCTCATAGTAGCATTGCATTGTTTTCACATGTGGCATTAGTAACAATACATCAAAATCAACACAGATATGCTCACTAATGCTCTTTAAACACTAGTGCTCAGAACAGAGCAGTCAGACAAGCATGCCCTTGTCTGACCATGTATGAATAGAAATGCTCCAGAATGCGGAATTACTAAAATATGTTTAAGACTTTTTTTCCTCATTCTCCTATAAAAGTAGCCATTTAAGAGATGAAAGGTTTTTGCCAACATGACAACAACAATGGAGAAAATAGAAAAAACTACTACACTGATTTGGTACCCGGTCATTTACCACTGGGCTCATTCATGGTGATAAAAAAAAAAAATTTATTGCATGACTCTGTGGTTTATGAGGTGCATGCAAAAGAGGAGGAAGTGCTGAAGTGCCAGATTTAATGGAAACACTAAAACCACCAATACTCCTCATTTATGAATGTGCACAGATGTGACAGCAATGGTATTTCCTTCTAACATCATGTTAAATCAAGCAGTGCACTTTATGACCAGGGTCCAGTACATTTTAATTAATGTATTAAAATCCTATTTTCTTCCCACATTTTGGAGGAGGGGGGCATAGAAGAGGGCAATGAGGAATCTTGTAGCTATAACTTTCACACCTTTTCTTGTTTTAAGAGGTACTTAAAAACTTTTTGGCTATAGATTGTAGGTAAGATCTTGAGATCTTCAAAAAAAAAATCACTCTAAACTTTTATATTACACCAATCAAACACAACATTATGGCACATACAAGGAGAACTCTGTAGTTCAATAATAATAAGAGTGTAGTGTCCTGTATCTGTTTCCCTGTATGCTTTATTATCCTCCTTTTCACCCTGTTCTTCAAATGGTACGGATCCTAAAAGAGAGACCACCACAGAGCAGGTAGAGTATTTTTTGGGTGGTAAGTCATTCTCAGCACTGCAGTGACTGCACTGATATGGTGATATTTATCAGACACAGCAATGCTGCTAGAGTTTTTAAACACTCACTGTTCACTCACTGTCCACTGCTACTCAGCTGATCTACCTGTGTTGCTGCACACAGGTTGTGGTTGGTGGATGATTCTCATTCCAGAAGTGACACTGTCACTCTTTAAAAACTCCAGCAGCACTGCTGTGTCATCAACAAGTACCAGAACAACATTCGCTAACACACCACCAACATGCCAACGTCACTGCAGTGCTAGGAATGATCCACCAACCAAATAATACTGTATCTGCTCGGTGGTGGCCTCTCCTGTGGATTCCAGACCATTGAAGAACAGGGTGAAAGGAGGATAATAATAATAAAGTATGCAGAGAAAAAGATACAGGACTACAGTCTGTAATTATAGAACTACAAAGTGCCACTATATACTCAATAGAGCAAATAAAACATAATGCTATGATTGATCATTGTATATCTTAAGAACTTTCACACTATACAGTTCTAGAAAAAAACATGAGACCATTTAAAAATGATGAGTTTCTTTGATTTTACCAAATTATAAAAACTCTAGAATATAATCAAGAGGAATATGGATGATCACAAGCCATCAAACCAAACTGAACTGCTTGAAATTTTGCACCAGGAGTTATCCAAAAGCAATGTGTAAGACTGGTGGAGGAGACCATGCTAAGATGTATGAAAAATGTGATTAAAAACCAGGGTTATTACACCAAATATTGATTTCTGAACTCTTTTAACTTTATGAATATGAACTTTTTTGTTTTCTTTGCATTATTTAAAGTCTGAAAGCTCTGCATCTGTTTTTTCTGTATTTGGGAGAAATTTTGTTCGTAGTTTATAGAATAAAACAACAATGTCCATTTTACTCACACAGATACCTTTAAACAGCAAAATCAGAAAAACTGATTCAGAAACTGAAGTGGTCTCTTATTTTTTTCCAGAGCTATATATGGTGCTAATCTATTACATCACAGATTGAATCATAAATGGAACTGGTTAATTTAACAGAGCTGTATTTTGTTCTATTGTGTTTCTCATGCCACGTGATATTTCTTGGATGTAATCCACATGTGCAGATGAGTGGACACTGGGTGTTGAACTTTGGATCAAAAGGGCACTGATGGGTGATGATGGAGCGCAGAGATTATGACCAGGGCCTGGTTGTAATTACACTGGTAATGCCCCTCTCCAGATGGACATTTCTATCAGAGGGTGTATAAAAGGCTGTCAGCATGCTTGGGAAAGTGGACGGCCATTGCGAGGAGGAGGAGGAAAGCAGCTTACGCTGAATGGGGAGGGGGATGAACAGCGGACGCCTGCTGCATCCTCAGCCTTTGAATTACCGTTAATGCACAAAGATTCAGACTTTAATATCATTTCAATGAAGCGGGTAATATGCCAAGCGTGTTCCTCAGTCGGAGGCTTCTGGGACCCCTACTGTTCAGAATGGAGCCATTCACACACTGCAGAGAGAGGGAGGGACGTTCAGAGACAGATAGAGGTAGGGAGCACGGAGGGTTATGGATGAATTATAAGCCATAATGGAAAAGGCTGCACCGACTAACATGGAGGCATATGGGCTCAGATTATTGATTCACCCGAGTCTCATCACAGATCAACCTATTGATGCCTGCTTCAGAGATCCAGACACTCCAGAGGGAAATCTGATATTCAGCAGGCTGGTATATTTTAAGAAAGGCCACAACTAGAGGCTAGAGGTCAGATTTGAGATCTTTCTTGGCATTGTCAGCAACACCTACAGGCTTTTACTTTTTTATTTTCATTTATTTTATTTTATTTTTTCATTGTAATATAAAAAAATGCTAACCTCGAAATCTGTAGATCAGATCACAACATTTTAACGGATGAACTTTAGAAAAGTTTAGAAGCACCATGCATACAGCTCTGAAAGAAATTAAGAGACCACTTCAGTTTCTGAATCAGTTTCTATGATTTTGCTAATTATTGGTATAGGTAAAATGAGTAAAATGAACATTGTTGTTTTATTCTATAAACTACTGACATTTCTCCCAAATTCCAAATAAAAATATTGTCGTTTAGAACATTTATTTGCAGAAAATGAGAAATAACAAAAAAGATGCAGAGCTTTCAGACCTCAACTAATGCAAAGAAAACAAGATCATATTTATAAAGTTTTAAGAGTTCAGAAATCAATATTTGGTGGAATAGCTTTTTTTTATAGCTTTGTTTTTTAATCACAGTTTTCATGCATCTTGGCATGTTCTCCTCCACCAGTCTTACACACTGCTTTTGGATAAGTGCATGCCACTTCTGGGGCAAATATTCAAGCAGTTCAGCTTGGTTTGATGGATTGTGATCATCCATCTTCCTCTTGATTATATTCCAGAGGTTTTCAATTTGGTAAAATCAAAGAAACTCATTATTTTTAACTGGTCTCTTTTTTTCTGTTATGTTTGTTTTAGTGAGGGTAGCATAATGTTAATGTGTGGTTTCATTTTATTTATGTTAAATTAATTTAGAAAATAAAAAATATATATATATATATATATTTAACATACAATGTCTGAATGTTCATAATAATTAAAAGATGTAATTGCATTATTACCTGTTGTAGCTTTTGGGACTATATAGCGTTAAAACAACAAAAAAAAAATTATTGTGACCATATACTTCACACTTGTTTATCATCACTAATAATTGTTAAGTTAGATAAGCCAAAATCTAAAATTATTTTAGGAGTGTTTTAAATTGAAGATGTGCCACGGATGATTAATGTAATCAACACTAAATCAACTTTCTAAATCACTAAAACATGGCAGAAACATACAACACTACATACGCTACAGTGTTTTTGCAGGATACCTGCTTCTAGCATGCTGAAAAGAGCCTGAGTGAGTGGGGGCACAGCAGGTGAAGTCATCACTCTATTGTATGGATCTTGACAAATCATCCCGCTTGATAAATAGCCACTTTGATTGCTTTGGCAGGGCTCATGACTCTGTGACGGTACTGTGCTGATCGCACCTCCACTTTCGGTGTCGAAGATTCAAAAGCCCACTCTGATGACGAGCATGACGAACGTGATGGAGTAACAAGTGACTGTGACTGAGAGTGTTTGTGTGTGTGAACGAGCGCCACAAATTGGCTCTGTGTCATGGTGGCGGCTTCCACGCTTGGAACGAGCTTCATACTGTGACGCCAAAGAGACACACAGAAAGCTCGTATCTGTCTGTTCTTTACTTGTGAATGCTGGTGGTACTGATTGAAAATTTTGAACATACACTTTCAGCTTTTTAGTTTGAATGGTATGAATGGTATGTGTATTGGACCCTATAAACATACATATAACACCTAACAATGCATTTATAAAGCATAATAAACATGGGTAAACATTTATAATAATGTATAAGACATTATAACAATGTTTATTATGCATTATGAATGTGCATACAGAGAGTGCGCTGTGCATGATTGGTTGCTGCTTTTTACTGGTGCGTGACTGTTGAGAGCTGAGTGTAAAATATTGAGTACAGACTGTGATTGTTAAGCATCCTTGGGTGTCTAGAAAGGCACTTATATAATTGCCACTCCATTCATTTATTGCTCAAGTCCAAAATTAATCTATATTGTTTTGTTTGAAGTTTAGAACATGATCTGATTTTGATCCAAACCTCCAATCAGGTGTACTCAGCAAGCTGCAGTTTTGGTGTGTTTGGATTTTCCCTGTTTACAAAATTATTAACATCTGTTTCCCAGACAGAGATTACTTTGTTTTTCGCACTATAAGGCGCACTCAAAATCCTGTAGCCTGCTGCTTACCCTGGCAGGCACTGCTGGAGCAGCATTAGCATTAACTGCTATCTGCGCTAAGTCCTAGCTCTTTCACCGTTGAGAGGGGAGCATATTGAACTGTAGCCTGCGTGTTTACCATGGTAAAACAAGCTACATTAGCCGGTAACCACTAGCCTTAGTGGAAATCAGGAAATCTAAGCTTATTGTAAATAAACGGAAGTGCTTTACTCACCCAAATAAACCGTTTTCAGGAGAGAAATCAGTGTAGATTAACATTCAGCGCTCGTTTGACTTTAAAAGAAAATGTTTACTTAACTTAGCTTAGCTTTACAGGGTGGTGAGACCTGCTGAATTAGAAGGAAAACATGGTGACCCCTGTTCCTTACTAGTGTCCCATAATATGCTGCATAATCCAGTTTGCCGTGCGTATGAAAACAGTATAATCTGGTGTGCCTTATAGTGCGGAAAATGCGGTAAGCCTAGCTGTAGACTATATTTCCCTTTCTATAGAATATTACCATTCAAAATGCTGTTTAGTTCAATACTAGACTTAATCCTTGTCTGGGAAATTGCATATTTATGTATCTGTATTAATTCTTGTTTTTGGAGACAAGTCTACTCACACTAGCTAGGGGGCTTTCTTTTGAGTGAACAGCGAGGTTTTTTATTAAGTCCCACTGGATTAGAAGGTCATAAAATGTCATGAATGTACATTTCATTTTCACTTTTCAAATCTACAGTATATGAGGTATTGGACTGTAATCACTGTAGTTCTCCAGCTGTGTAATTGTGATTGTGCTCAGAGGTCCTATATGCCATAAGCTTCCTGCTGAAATAGTGCAGTAATTTACAGTAATCTAATATAATTGACCTTTTCTTCCTTCTTCTTCCACAGGCTCGGCTTCCCCATGATGCTGATGACATGTACGATAGCTATGTGCTACCTGCTGGCAACTCACGTCGGGCTGGGCTGGAACACCTAAATCTGCCTCCTCTACCATCATCAAAGAGACTGTGCTTGTGTGTGCCTGTGGTGGTGTGTGTGTGTGTGTGTGTGTGTGTAAGAGCGGGAGAGAGTCCAAGATCATCTGTATGTGTGAGTGAGTTGCGTGTGACGGAGTAACTGACAGCCTAATGGACGGCGGCTATCAGCGAGCGGAGGCTTACGGCCCGTGCATCACTGCTGCAGAGGTGTGATAAAAACATTCAAACAAGGGAACGCCTGCACCTACTTATGGGCTGGGGGTAGCTGAGTATTCCACTGGCTTATGGTGCTATTGCCATCATCATCATCATTGTTAGTGAGGAGTTTTCATATTTCATGTTTGTTTACATTTATCCAAAAAAAAAAAAACTGAGCAGATTTCTTATTCTTCATTCTTAAACACTGTAGTTCTGTTTATATGATTTTGTGTGGCCATAAATAAAAAAAAAGATATATTTATTGATGCATTTCAGTTAGATTTTCTTTTTTAGGCACTATAACATCTGATTAAAGGGATATCCACGTGTGCCTCTCCAACAAATAACCACAGCAAATCTCCCACTCTTAACAGATTTGTACCTAATTATATTGCTTATTTAATTTGTCAGAAAAAAATCAATTAACTTCACTTTTAAAATTGGTCTTATTATTACACATTATGCTTTTAATGCACGTTTACACAGATTTGAAGCAGTGATCATCTACATTTAAAGTCCTGCAGAGTTTTGTTTTAACATACATCTAAGAGTTAAGGGCAGTTTCCAAGATTAGTTTTAGACTGGGAGGTTTCCCTAAATGTGCTGTTCAAAAATGCTGAATTAATAATCCCATCATGGATTTCTGAAGACATTAGTTAAGCCCTTTTAAAGAATAGCCATATCATACCTTTTGCGAAAAATCAGTTATTAGTTTTTGTTTTTAATTTATTTCAATTTTTTTCTGGTCAATTGTCTATTCAGCTGCTATTCAGCTGTTACTCAGCTGTATTTACTGGAACCGCATAAAATGTGCAAAATGAAAAATACTCATCTGTGTTTTTTTTACAGTGGGATTCTGTAAAAATATATTTTTAATATAGGATGAATTAATGGTAATTGGGCAGTTTTTGGCTTGCCTTTATTGCAACAAAAAATATTCAAACAAATGTAAATTTTGATTTTGTGGTTTCTCAGCAAGAGCATTTTTTCCCCTTCATGCAAGAAAATAGACCTTGTATAACTGTATTAACTGTTCCATTTGACCTCATGTGCCAATCACCCGTAATTTATCCTATATATGATCCTTCACCCTATATATGATCAAAACAAGATGCAAGAATCTTCTAAAACTTCTCTAACCTCACCACAATCATTTCTGTTACAATAACAGCACGTTTGTGGCAGGTTGTGATTAAAACAACACTCTGCAGGAGAACGTTGGTGACCACTCATCTTCTCTGGATTCCTTTGACATCTCTAGTCGGTCACTGAAACAGATCCAGTGTGTGAAATGCTCATTGTCTGAAAGAACCAGTTTTGCCTGCATTATAATAAAATGCAGTTTTCATTTACAGAATGCAGGCATGTGGTTGGAATCTTTCACACAAATAATCTTAAATTGCCCCTTTAAATGAGACAAAAATGCTAATAAGCTTGACTGTCTGACTAATCAGTGAAATCAGCGCATGTGTGAGTGCTCTTTTAGCTAATTCCAATAACAGCCCACCACTCTAATCGCAATTAACGTAGGAGGATAAAGCGATCTTCGGATGATAGACTGTTGTGCATTGTTAGACGTATTTGTTTACTCTGGCATTATAAGAACGACTTGGAATTAATCACTGTTTATAATCCCTCACATTAATTTATTATTACTGTTTGTTGTTGTTTTTCAAACATATTTAGTAACACATTTTACATTTGGCAGTTTCTATGATGTCCTATGCCCCCATATGTTCTGTTGCCCAGTGAATAAGCATTGTTGTCAAGATGTTCTACTGTTTTCTCTGTAATCTGTAATGTCCTGGAACTGACAATCACTAAAAGTAAAGGCCATATATATATATATATTGTACCGTCATGTTTTTTGTAGTCATTATGTACATCAGAGTGATATTATTGTGTGAAAATGCTCACATTACATTTAATCAAGTCTAGTTTGACTTAGAAAGGTCTATACATATCAGGCAACCCAGTGTACCAGTAGTCTGTTATGGTATTATCTGGGTGCTTGTGCATTTGCTTATGTAGAAGAAATTTTAAGAAGTTAAACATTGCTACATTTATTATTGTGCACACTAGGAATATAAAACTCACAGTCAAATGTGAAAATAGTTCTTGGACATATTTAAGAAATAATCTGATTAAATTAAATCATCGCAACAATAATATAATGTTAGTTCTTGTTTTTGGGACAAAGGCAAAAAATGCTTTTCATTTAAACTTTTTACAATTTAATATAATATTTCTGTGTAGTTTGGATGATGTTTAAAAAGGAATCTCTAAATTTGCTCAGTAAAGGTTTCATGGAGAGCTCAGACACAAACACCTTCATTTAGAAACTGAACACTTCCACTGTGCAGCTCTCAGCTAGTAAAACAGTAAAACTACTTATACTTTTAATCACTACTTTTAATTAGGACTGTCAACATTAACGCATGCAATTAGTCTGGATACTTTAACGCCTTTATTTTTGTCCCAAAAATACAGCTGAGTAAAAATATATTATGATTTTATCTATAATTTAGTCACAGAATATTGTGATTGTGAATATTTTTTTTTAAGGGATTGGAACCAATATTGCAAATCTAAGTGTTTCTAACACATTTAAATACCTATTATTTAAAAGCTTAGTCTTAAGGAAGAAAAAGTGTAATTAATCACAGATTTCTATTGTGAATAATATATTCTTTTTTTTTAAATCAATTAAAAAATGTTAAAGGTGGATTAGGCCAGGAAGGAGAGGAAACATGGCAAACATATGTGTGTGTGTGAGAAAGAGAGAGATAGATGAAAAAGAATAAGTAGAGGAGGGGTTATGAGAGTGAGAGTTAATCCATATTTCAACATAAACAAAAAGTAATCTACCTTCTGAACTGAAAAGTAGTGACACCTTGTTTACACTGCTAAATGAATGAATACTACTGATGATTAATTAAGTTGGGTGAAAAACCTAAAGTTCGTGTGTACTTACATTTTAGTGTTGACAGCACTGGTTTCATTTTTGATTTATATCAAACATGCTATTCCACCATTAACTATAAGTGGTGTAAGGATACATTTAGACATATTGTACATTTTCACAGCTTTAAATCTATTGTGAATAAGCTGGGCATTAAGCCTAATGCCTAAATGCCCAATACCAAGCGTTGGCTAAAGTGTATAAACTATAGGTTCTCTAGAGAGATTGAACTCTTATCAGATATTGATTCTGATACTACTACTTCCAATTAGTCACCGAACTCTTTGCTCTTTTGCTCTAATTTACTAATAGGTAACTGACTTTCCTATGGGAGGCTGGAGAATGGCTGCTTGCAGTTGTGAAGCCACAGGCTTGGAAAACACGACGGAACCTGATTGCCTCCAGCAGCCATGAAATGTCACTGCTAATACTGTCGATAGAGCAGTCAAGCAGAATTTTGCGTAAATGGCTAAATATTCTCAACAGAACACAAGCATAGTTCACAGGGTTTTTAAATCTGTTCCAGCGGTTCTCGAGGAGCAGTGGAAGGAGTCTACTTTGGGAGCTAAATCACTCTTCACATAACCTTTCCTTCACTCTATTCACACTTGTTTGAGATGGGAAGAATCAAATATTTTTAAAAATAGCTCCATTTGCTCAATTACATATACTTAAGTTACATTTCCCTGGATCTGTTATTTCCTGAGTCGTTTCTACTGAAGAACTATATAAGTATTTTTTAGGGAAGGAAAAGTACTTAAAAAAACACATGCAGAGCTCAATTAGCACACTCTGGGGTGCTGCTGTGAGTAGCATAAAGTTTATTTAAGGTAGTATAAAGTAGCACGCCTGAAAAACGTCTTAATTTGTTCTGAACCGTAATAATAAAATCATAATATTCCAGCCTATGGTTAAATGAGTCTAAAGTTTACATGGCTTTAAAAAAAAACAAACAATGCAGGTAACACAACACAACATCAACAAAAAGCCACAACTTCAACAGTGGTTCAAAAAGATGGTTTGCCGAAAAAAGGCTCCAAAATCCACAACACAAGTCTCTAAAAAACAGAATCATACAGGACAAAAGAACAAGAAGTGAGGAATAGAAACAATAAAGCCTCAACATTTAAGCTGCTTTGAAAGTAAAATGTAGTTGTGTTTGATATCAAAATAAAAAAAACTGAAAGAAACAAATTTAATCATCTTTTACAATAGATGGAACTTACGTTTTATGTATACATGTCAATGCAAAAAGCTCTGGCAGGTTCTTTTATACACATTCACTATGGATAGTGAATTCCTTAAAATGCACAATATTGGCAAAATCCAAAATCACTGACCTCAAGTCCCTTAACTTTCATGGTCACAGGTGTATAAAACCAAGTACCTAAGCATGCTGCAGACTGCTTCTACAAACATTAGTGAAAGAATGAGTCGCTCTCATGAGCTCAGTGAATTCCAGCACAGTGGTACCGTGATAGGACACCTGTTCAACAAGTTCAGTACAAAAAATTCAAAAAGTTGATATTACACAAATTAACTGAGTGTGTATCAAGAAAGAGGGATGGTCACACCCAAAAGCAGTGTGAAAGACTGGTGGAGAGAGCATGCCAAGGCGCATTAAAGCTGTGATTAAAAATTAGGGTTATTGCACCAAATATTGATTTCTGATTGAACTCTTCCAGAGTTAAAACATTAGTATAGTTGTTTCTAAATGAATATGAACTCATTTACCTTTGCATTATTTGAGATTTAAAAGCACTGCTTCTCATTTTCGGCAAATAAATGCTCTAAATGATGTTCTTATTGGGAATTTAGAAGAAATGTTGCCAATAGGATAAAACAACTCATGCTCAATGCTCATTTTACTCAAACACATACCTGTAAATAGCAAAATCAGACAAATTTTCTCCTTTCTCCTAATTTAGCTAGGTCAATTGTCTCACCTATTTATTTGCTAGTCAGCTGTTAGGCAGCTGTATAGCCCACACTGCAGGTGATGCGCCATCAACAACATAGTGTAGTGAGAGAGCAAGCCCAATTGTGCTCTCTCGGGGCTCTGGCAGCTGAAGAAAAGCTACATGACTGGGATTCAAACCAGTAATCTCCCGATCATAGTGGCAGCACTTTTGACCCCCGGACCACTCGACTAATGTCATTTCTGTTGATCAGTACTGTTTTGAATCCATGTTTAATTTAATTACCTATGTAGTTTCTTATGTCTTATAAAATTGAACTTGTTTAACACAGATCCAAAACCTCTGAACAAGTCCTTAAGTGTTTAAAATGTAGATTTGAGTCCAGATCTTTTCCCGCTATCAGATGCTAACATTAGTTCTTTACCTGGGTTCCTTGGGGAGCATTGGCCCTGGAAGCTCCAGCTGTGTTTCAGGCTCTGTGTAGCTGGGAGGGCTGGATGCTTAGTGAGATTGTCTAAATGTCAGTTGCTTTTAGAGTCAGTGTCAGGATCCAGGAGCCAGTCTCGACAGCACCACATATGGCGAGCAAACATTGCCGCCGCGATAACATCTGCCAGCTGTTTACTGAATGTTCCACTAATGCTGAAGATGAGCAGAGCGTTAGCATGCTAACATGGGTGAAAGTCTTGTAACCTTGTCTGGCACTGAGCACTGTAGATAACATTTGTAAATAGCAGAGTGTAAAGGTATTGTTTTGTATATCAATAAAACAAGCATGTGTGAATCACCTTATCTGCATTTCTCAAACATTCTGCTGCAGCAATGGCATATTCCACTTCACGCTGAATTTCTTATAGTAGTTAGTCAATGTCAATGAATTTAAATCCATTACAATCATGATTAAAGTTTAAATAATGGTATTTCTCTGTATGTTGAGTGGGAGACAAATATAATAGTGTATAGTGTTGTACACCTGACAAACAGACTAGAGCTAGAGCTTTTTTTTAGTTTATTTTAATTTTAATCTCAATTAGGTTTAATGCTTTTTTTTAATTAGAATCTGTTAATGCACTTGGACACAAAGGGCTTTAATGGAGGAAATTAACACTATTGTAGCAAAGCTGGCGTTGGCCAACAATAAAACATCTCTTGCATGTTCAGCTTCAACCACTTTAAACAGAAAAACAGGATTAATTTAGGTAAAAGAGTGTAAAAATGTGTGTGTCTGTGAGAGAGTTATGAGATTTTATCCATATTTCAGCATAAATAAAATTTAGTCTACACTGAAAAAAAAAACATTTCAATTACTCTAATTTGTTACACCTAAATATATTAGATTTTATCAACTTATATTTATGTGTAAAAAATTGGTCACTTTGTTACAACTGGGATATTTCTAATACACCCACATATGTACAGCTCTGGCAAAAAAAATATAGACACCACTTAAAAATGATGAGTTTCTTTGATTTTACCAAATTGACAACCTCTGGAATATAATCAAGAGGAAGATGGATGATCACAAACCATCAAACCAAGCTAAACTGCCTTAATGTTTGCACCAGGAGTGGCATTAAATCATCCAAAAGCAAAAGCAGTAAGACTGGTGGAGGAGAACATGCCAAGATGCATGAAAACTGTGATTAAAAATTAAAACCTTATTAATATGATTTTTTTTTTTTGTTTTCTTTTGAATTAACAACCTAAATCACAGTTTTGCTGTATTTGCTCTTAACTGCGTGCATCACTGTTTCACGTCCTGGCAGGCTGTATCCGGGCTCGAGGCATTCAATTAAATTGTTAAATCCCTCACCACTGATGATATTCACAGGTCGCATGCCCAGCGCTATTTTGTCAGCTCAGAACAAGGTTTTAGGTGTTTACCAAGTGTTCAATCCTCACTTTGAGATACAACAATTAATTTAATGACACTTCAAAAACAAAACCAATTTTCCCTCACTCATCCCGCCTCATGCTTAGCTTGTTTTTTATCTTTGCTCCTTCAATTCATTACTTTCATCAGGGAAGAAAGAAAAAGACTCATTCTAACATGCAGGAGGTGCTCTCCTCTCTTATTGGCTTGTGGCCTGCAAGGGAATGTTAGGAGAAAAGCATTTCTTGTCATGAAGTGGAGGTCACCCTCTAACCAAATACTGCCGGATTTCAGGCAGTTTTATGAATGAACTGAACCTTGCTGTGTTTTTTTTTTTGAACATCATTAAGAGGAAGGACAAGATGTTTCTGAGTGCATTCGTCTCGTGGACTTGTTTGAGAACAGTTCAATATTTTTTAGGTCTTTCTGAACATCACAGAGGGATTGTAGTCTTCTGTACAGGAGAACAAAGACAAAAGTACTCAGTGTTAAAAAAAAATCTACATCTAAAGCTGACACACTATGAACAGTGTAAGTCATTAGCTTGTATGGGAGCTAAAACATTGTGATCTCCCAGTTATTTAGAAACTGATGTTGATTATCTGGTATTAAAAAAACATTGTATAGTTGATGTACAGGGGTTGGACAATGAAACTGAAACACCTGGTTTTAGACCACAGTAATTTATTGTCCTGACGGACAGTTCTGTTGGAAACAGGAGAGTTGAGGTGCACATTGAATTCTGACGTGATTTGAGCAGCCGTGGTTTTATATATTTTTGTATACAATCTAGGTTAGCACCCGCACATCCCTTTCAGACAGCTTTCTCTTGCATCCACAGTTAATCCTGTTGGATGTGGTTCGCCTTCTTTGTGGTATGCTGACATTACCATGGATACCGTGGCTCTTGATACATCACAAAGACTTGCTGTCTTGTTCACAGATGCACCAGCAAGATGTGCACCAACAATTTGTCCTCTTTTGAACTCTGGTATGTCACCCACAATGTTGTGTGCATTGCAATATTTTGAGCAAAACTGTGCTCTTACCCTGCTAATTGAACCTTCACACTCTGCTCTTACTGGTGCAATGTGCAATTAATGAAGACTGGCCACCAGGCTGCTCCAATTTAGCCATGAAACCTCACACACTAAAATGACAGGTGTTTCAGTTTTATTGCCCAACCCCTGCAGGTAGCTGATAGGATATTGGAGAAGTGGTAAGTGTAGGTTAGCTGTGAGCTGTTGAAATGTTAGCTGTGGGTTTTTCCAGGTCAGCAGTAGTAAGAAGATATGGACAGAGAAACAAGCCATAAAACAGTGGCAGGGTGTGGAGATCCCAAAAGGAGCCTAATTGTTACAGAGGGTAAGAATTACGCCCAATCTTATTTCACCACTTGGCCTTACCACTTACCCCTACCCCTTGTTTTTGAGTGTTTTCTAGGAAGGGGTGAAATCTTCCTCCTAAGGTTAACTAGTTAACTTTAGGGCTTTATTGTATGTCTTCAGAAAGAGGGCAAGTGGTGCAGAAATAATTATTATTGTCTATTTCTTAATTCCTCTGTGATAGGAAGCTGAAATTAGCTTTAATTAGCTTTTACAAAAAAAAACCCTTTTTTTTTACTTTTCCGTTCCACCTGCCGTATGTTGCATCATTTAAGGTGGAACGGGAAGGTTAGCTATCAGGCTAGCTAACTACTAGCGATCTTTTTTATGCTTGTTATGAAGAATTTGGCCATACAACATTGAAACTACACATTAAACTATGGTGATATAGTGCAAATTGTCACTTATAATGAGGAAAATATTTACATTTGTGGGTTTCTTACCAGTGATTCTCATACTACTTTGTTTGAAATGTGCATCTGTAAAATCTCCGTTTGAAGGGCTAACAAGCCCCATCCCTTTCCCCTACCCCTCCAGCCTAAGGGTAAGGGGTAGGGCCAAGGGGTGAAATGGGATTGGGCCTTACAGTACAACAATATACAGTCTGGTACATCTCCTTATGAAACCAGTTTTTCAGTAGGATCATGCTCCAAGCACACACTGTTTGGGAATGGTTTAAGAGTAAGGATGAAGTGTTTTCCTGGTCTGTGTTAATTCATTTATTTAAAATATAGGTAAATATTAGCAAAATACAGTGAAATTCCTGAAGAAAATATTAAAGTTGATATATTTGTTACATTTGCACATCTATGTAGGGAAAGTAGAAATATAGTGCAACCCAGAGGATGCTCTGACTGTCAGATAGGGTTGCACTGACCTTTTCACTACACTGACAACTATCATTTGATTAGCGTGACTAAATGTCTCAGTGAACTCTGAATAGAGCCCTGTTCTGTGTTTCAATAAGCTGAGGAAAGTCCATCCAGCAACCATTTATGTGGACATTTATTATGTGTGCATGGATATATATCAGTGAGGTACAGACTGAGAATCAGCCATGACATCCCCATCACTCGGGCTGCCAAGTTGAAGAGACTGAATCTACACAATCCAGTGCAAGATGTGTTCACGGCAAGCAACGAGTCATACTCTACTTTACAGGTTCTAGTAATATACTGCTTAGTTTAGCAGATAACATGCACATCTCTATTTGAGTAGCCTACTGTTTTATCTTGTAGCAGCCTGATCTAGATCTAGATTATAGTTATTAAGTGCCCAAAACCAATGAAGACTGAGCTGGTGCCACTGGTAGGAGAGGCAAAGAAACTTTTGAACTCCCTGCCAATATTTTCTTTTGTTTTATTCCTTCTTTGGTCACTGATCTTTTTTGAGACATGCCAAGGCTTTTTAGGCTGTGTAGCAGCTAAGGTTTAGCTGAACCAGCCCACTTGCTAGCTTCCATGCTGCAGCACCGCTTGCTCGCTGTTGTTTACTGTACTGCCAGAGGTCAAAACAAACACAGATACTGTGATGCATATTTTCTTAAATATATGATGCTACATCCTGATCACTGAAATTTTATCCTTATTGGTCCTTTAAAGAAAATAAAAGAAAGCATGAGAAACTATAAGAAATAAGTAAAATGTATATTTTTTACAGTTAAGCACATCTAATTTGAATTATTTTATAGTAATATTGAATTTAGTTATTAAATACAATATGTAATAATTTTAAAAAGTTAATGGAAAATTATATATATTGTATTGGTTATTACATTTCTCAAATCTGGGCCTGGCGCACTCCCACACTCAACAAGGCGAGTGGCCTTAAACAAATACATTTAAAATGTTCACATTTCAGATTCAAGTACAAAAGTCACTTTTGGCGAGTGGGGAATCGCGGAATAGACATTAACAGAACAGATTTAATATAAAATGGGGTGCAAACTTGTACCTGCTTCCTCACCCATTAAAAAAAGCTTTTATCAGGTTTTAAAAGAGAAGTGCATCAGCTCACAGTGATTCCTGGCCAGCGTAGTCAGGCCTTGTGTTCACTTAGTCCCTCTGTTCTTCTGAAGCTCATTTAATCAGCTTCACTTGAACTAATAAAGAACAGCAATGGCCTCCAGGGGAAATGGTGGAGCAAATTGAGGAATACATGTTAAAACCTCCACTGAACTGGTTAGTCTGGATCCAATCAAACCACTCCCCTTTTTATCACAGTGATTAACCCTGATTCTGAGACCTCATGTACCAATACATGTGCATTTATTCAGAAAAGACTAGAAAAAACAACCTTTCAGTGATTCATCTTCAGAATAGAGTCACTCAGTCTAGACAGCACTATACTCAGACCAGAGCAGAGCATTTATCAGATACAAAAAGCTCTATATTAAAAAATAAATAAATAAAAAAATTCTGACTGAGCTTAACTCAATCATAATTTGATTTGACTCAGTCAAGTTGCAAAGATATAATAAAGTTAAGTGACTTAACTTAAATAACTCAATAACAAATATTTTCTTTCCACACAACACTCTTTTAACATACTTAACTGGTTATTTCAAGTGTGTGCGTTTAAAGGGTTTCATTTAATTTAATTAACTCCAACTCCATTCAAAAGTGGTATTGGTATTCGCAGCTTAATTAGGGGGTGGGGGGGGTTGTTCAACATCCGTATCAAAATAATCGTCGGTGGGGGTGGGGTGCAACGTATGTTTTAAATTCATCAGCAGACGTGGGGGCATTGAGCATCGCAACACTATTTGCACTTTGCGCAGGCGGTCTAAGATAGAGCCCACAGTCATCCTCAGGAACTCAGAATAAAGGTAACTTGCTCTTACAGTCTACAACACTGAGGTATATCAACATTTCAGTAAATAAAATACAAATACAACCACAAGTGAAGGTACCGTTGGGTGACAGACAAGACATTGAGGAAAGTACGAGGACAGGTTACAGGTTATGCCTAATGATCAGATGTATGGTGTTAGAATCTGGAAATATGTTTATTTTATGAACCAGAACTAGTAAAAGCCCCTCAGCACACGTGTAGTCATCGCGATGTGCACATGCGCAATAGTCACATAGCAAGGCGTACAATGAAATTTAAGGCAATTAAATCAAACACGTCATGTTGCAATGTTTTGATTCTTGACAAAAGAAGTAGATACACAGCGCTGTCTCTGTGTCTGTGTAAGTGACAGGCTCTTGCTGCCTGAGATGGGGAAGCGCGAACAGGGGGGGAGCAGGAGTAAACACGAGGTAACCGCATGGCCTCCATCCACATGGTTGGTGCTTGTAAAACTACTATCGTGCAGCCCTAGATTTAAGTTATTTATTAGTATGTTGTGAATATACTGTATGATGTATGGACTATTTTATGGAAATGTTGCTGCTGAGGTCATGGGCCGGGCTGCTGAGGTTATGGGCCCTGCATTGTTAAATATCGCTATATTATTTTGTCAAAAAAGGAACATCTGTAATGTAAACTTTTTTTTTATGTTGTGCAGCCCTAGATTTAAGTTATTTGACCACATTTTGTTTAGTATATTGTGACTATACTGTGTGATGTATGGACTATTTTATGGAATTGTACAGAGTCAATGTGACAGATCGAGTCTTTTTTTTTTCTTGAGTGCTATTTGAGTACTTGATACACTCTGCTCTCGGTAATGTGACAGATTTCAGTTTTCCCTTTTTCAAGCTGTTCCTGCACTGGTCCAAACGGAAGCCATTGTTGAACCCAGATCGACGGCATCTGTGATTCCATCAGTCTGAGGCAGACTAACACAAGACTGAGTGGGCGACCAGGCTCGCTGAGCTCCAGCACACTCCAGCTTTAACTCTTCCAGCTCCTCCACCCAGCCGAATACGGCTCTGTCTCTCTCTCTACCTGCCTCTCTTTGATCAGCAGCAGATTTTAGGCGTATTTCCTTAACGTTTTCTTATCTCGGAGAGGAGAGAGAGGGGAAGAATTACGGTTGTGCTACTTTGATCTGGTGTAATGCATGTAAATGCCTGTGTTAGGGTTGTTTTGTGCTGCTGCAGTGTCAATCCTCTGGGAGTTCCACGTCACAGTAGATTGGTGCAGTGCCTCTGAAGTATTTATGCTTTCTTTCTCTTTTTTTTCGGGAAACATCGCATTGCTCTAGTTTTCCTCCTTTCTTGCTAATATTTTAAGTGAAAATTAAGCTTCTCCTGGGTAGCAAGGTTAGTGTGAAATTGCATTATGCAGGGGTTTAAATAGGCTTTCGAGGGGCTTTTGAGGGGGGCGGTGACACAGGAGGCTAAGATACAATTTCATTACAGTTAAATTGATGCAATTTTACTTTTCTTCTGTGCTTGTCAGCCTTTACTTTCTCTCCCCGGTTAGCTTTCCCAGGCCTGATATGTAATGTAAATTACCTTTAAAGAGCTAGATTTGCAGCTCAGCTGCCAGCACTGATTAGCTTTAGTTAGACTAAATAATGTGTTAAATAGCTTCATCACTCTCTATCTAATCATATATGATAGTTTGAAGCTTGAAGCTTATATGAGCCCTCCTAAAAATGTATATAATATATTTATGTATTGAAATCTGCTGTCAAAATCCATTAGTTTTAGTAAGATCTGTAAAATACTAGGATAAGAATGACAGGTATGCTTGGGAATTACAGACTGATCTATTATTCAAACAGGGGCATCTTATAAAGTACTGCATCTAAATCTAAATCTATGTTCACCAACCCGTTCATATACTGCGTTCATGGCCTACTGTATATAACTGGTGCATCCCAAATACTTTACATACCAAATCATATAGGTTTAGCTTGGATGTTCAAATTCTCATGTGGACCAAACTCTTTACACATCACACAATGGGTCCTATTTTCTGATGTTTATTGTTTTATATGTAAGCAGTTAAGCAAAATTAAAAGCTACCATTAAAAAAGCAGTTAACATAAGCTGTTTACAAAGAAATATGAGTATACCCTAATAAAGCCATTTGTAAATGAGGCAAGATATCAGCATTACTCATGTAAATTATTCAGTAATAAGGTTAACTTTAATGATAGCAATATCAAATCTGGCCACTAGATGTTACATCATATAGTTAGGGTGTTAGAAAGGGGACTCAAAGGGTCTAGCTCCCTTCCCTCTACCTTCATGGAAAGCAAAAGCATGAGTAACAGTGGAATGAGTTATTACAAATTATACTTTATAATTTTTTCCCCACAAAGTCCTGTAAATTCTTCTACCGGCAATAGTTTCCAATTGGATGTTCCAATTGTGCATCAAATTTTGTGCTGTAATTAATTTGTGCATTGATATTTCTAATATTAGTATATAAGTAAATATATACTAAGTAAATGCCTTTGTAATGGTAAACCTATACTTTGATAAAATGTGCTAACTTCCATTTTTCTTTTCTTTTTTATATTCAATATGAATATAATTAAATAGACACAAATGAAAATATGTTAGAAAATATACACAAGTGTATGGAAGTAAATATAAAGTTTATAGTGTATTAAAACCTTATTATATACAATATAGGCTTGACTAAATTCTTGAAAGCTTTACAAATATACTAATTATATCCTAGGATTAAACAACGCAATATACATATTGTATATGATTGCAGTGGCCATATTGCATGAATAATTTAATCACACTTATTGTTTGTAGCAGAAATCTGTCTTATAAATATGATAGTCAAAAGAATTAAAAGTTATTTTTTGAAAGTCATGAGATGCCAAAATGTACAGTATCCTGGTAACTCTGGTACAATATAATAAAAATATACACTCTCCAAAGTCAGTGCAGTGTTTTCTTGTAAAATCTTACTGCACTTCACGCTTCCCTTTGCTGACTTTTTTGAGAGATGTGGATTTCATTTTTCAGCAGGACTTGGCACACTGCCCACACTGCCAAAAGTACTAATTGGTCTTATATAATATTCTAATTTTCTGAGTTACTGATTTTTAGGTTTTCACTGGCTGTAAGCCATAATAATCAACAATAAAAGAAATTAACACTTAAAATAGATAACTCTGTGTTTAATACATCTATGTAACATTTGAGTTTCACATTTTGAACTGAAATACTGAAACAAAGTATCTTTTGAATGATATTCAATTTTTTTGAGATGCACTAGTATATACACGTGACAACTGTTTTCGGAACATCGTTAAAGCAGTTATTTACTGTATGATTTTACTGTAAAAAAAAAAAAGACAGGAATTGGTTACAGTGATGTATAACTTTCATTACATATGAGATTTACATACAGTCTCTTTAGAGTCTTTTTATTCCCCTTTTTTCTGATTAGTATAATAAGAATAACAGAAAAAAAGCCATTAAGCTGTGTGGGCGGTCTCTCTTGACATGACAGTTTTATAATGCTTATTAAACTGCTTCTCTTTTGTCCCAGTTAGACAGATATAGTAATTGTCCTTTCAGCTCCCTGACCAAGTTTTGCTCCGTCCCTAAATGTAGCCTCAGTCTAATTTTCACTGTCTCACTCCCTCCAATGGTATACTCCGCCAAGTCTCATATTAATTAGAATGGGATTAAATGGGTTATGTCGGGTGTAATTAAGGAGCTGGGAAAGCTGGGTTTGGAGGAGATGGTAGGGAATGGGGGCTCATGGTTGCCTTTTCAGTGAGCTACACTTGGACCCTGATGAGACACAGTAATGAAATAAATGAGACTCAGATGGTGTTGGCATTGTAGATCTGCCACCATTTTAGATTTATGGAATGACCTTTGGAATTCCATATATGTGAACCGTATGTTTCTGAAGCTTATGATGTTGTGTCACAAATGTCATTCATATAAAAGATCTGTTTATGCCTGGGTTCCCCTGACCTACTCCTGCCCTACAGATATATGTTTATTATTAATACATGTTTAGTCTAGTTGAAAATACAGACACTTTTTTAAGTTTATTTCAGCTGAGGATGAAGGTATCAAGGTTGGTTGTTCACTCTGTGCTGGTGATAAATTGCTACCTAGCTTCAAAAACACAACTTCAAATTAGAAGATATGTTTGGAGTGGTCATCTTAATATCTTAGTGTGATAAATGATACAATGATAAATATTAGGTGACATTAATATTATTAATCGCAAAACATGCAGAAAGTGCCTTGAATAAAAAAACAGTACAAAGGTTCAAAATATTTTTTTTGTTAAGTTTTTGAAACGCCAAAATACACCGTGTTCTGATAATGATCCACCTACAGTGGCAAGCAAAAGTTTAGGGACCCCTTGTCAAAATCACAGTGAACAGTTTCTAGTTTCCTAGTTTTATTGTGAGAAATTTATTAAATAAATCTATGCTATCCACACACACACAAAAAAAACTGTAAATTCCTGCAAAATAACCCCACTGCTGAAGAAAATATTTTAGTACATGATTCCTCATAGGATCTTTCATTATTTCTATAAAGCACCTAACAGGGTTTCTGTAGTAATAGCTAATTATTACATGTAATATATTACATTATTACTTTCACATGTTTAAAATAACAATAAAGGAAAAGGGTTTGAAGCAAAAAAGTTTGGGCACCCTGCATGGTTAGTACCTAGTACCATTACTGGCAATATCATAGCCTGTAAGCATGTTTTGTAGCCAACCAAGAGTTTCTTCAATTTTTCCTTGCAAAAGTCTTCCAGTTCTGTGAGATACCTGGGTCATCTTCCATGCACTGCTCTTGTGACGTCTTTCTAAAATACTTTAATAATGTTCAGATCAGGTTCCATGAAAAGCCTTCAGCTTGTGCCTTTTGAGGTAGTCTATTGTGGATTTTGAGATTTGAGAATGTGTTTAGGTTCATTATCTATTAACTATTTTGTTTATTTTATTTTATTTTTTATTTTATTTTATTTTTTTTCTCTCTTTCTCCTTTTTTCCTTTTCCTCTTTCTTAATATATGTCCTCCCTTAAGAGTAATGCAATTTTGCCGAGTGAAATAAAGTGTTAGACCTCCAATGAGGGGGGGTGGTGGCTACAAAAAAACTATTTGTAGACGTCACTCTCTTTTCAACTTCAGCTTTTTTCCAGGTGGTGTTATGTTTGCTTCCAGAATTTGCTGAAATTTTATTGGATCTATTCTTCCCTCTACCTGTAAATATTCCCTGTGCCATTGCTTACAACACAACTCCAAAACTCTAAAAAGTTCAGTCTAACCTCATCGGTCTGCAGAACATGTTTGCAAAATGCATCAGGCTTGTTTAGATGTTCCTTTGCAAACATCTGACACTGAATTTTGTGGTAAAGATAGAGGAGAGGGTTTTTTCTGATGACTCTTCCACGAAGGCAATATCTGTGCAAGTGTTGCTGAATAGTAGAACAATGTAGACCTCTCTAGTCTACTTAATCTTCCTGAAGGTCCCCAAACTTTTGTATGCCACTGTATATGCTGAGATATTCCATATGTTGCACAATATTTTACTGGGGAATGTATTCTAGTATTAGTATTTTCTGATGCTTCTAGGACAAACAGAAACCGTACTTACAAAGTAAAGTAATAGAAGCATGGCAAAAATGTAAACGCTGTAGTTTCCACAGCATATTTAAATAACAGAATTTAATGTTGTGACAGAAAGTGTTTAAAGGTCAGTGAGAATCACAGTCTTATATACTGTAGGGCAAACACAGTATGTTTAAAGACATTATTAGATAAATGGAAACCTTAAATCCTTACATAGGTCAGTAGGCCATTTCATAACAGTGCTGCTCTGCATGAAACAGCTCTGCTACAGACTCTGTCCCCTTTTTGTTCGAGGGATAATCAGTAATCCCCAGTCTTCTGATCTTCCATTCTGTGCAGGCTTGTAGGGAGCAGTACATCCTCAAGGTATTTTGGAGGGCAACACTGTAAAACGTTCTAAGTAAGAAGCAGGAGTGTGTCAGCAGTTTCAATATAGAAGAGTAGCTTGAACATTTAAACATTTAATGGCACATCTGTTACGAATCAGCTAGTTATGTTACACAATTTTATTTCATTTAAATTGTAAAAAGATAAAACTTTAGCTAGAAATGTGTATTTGATATACAGCTCTGGAAAAAATAAAAATGTTTCTTTGATTTTACCAAATTGAAAACCTCTAATCAAGATGAAGATGAATGATCACAACCATCAAACCAAGCTGAACTGCTTAAATATTTGCACCAGGAGTGGCATAAAGTTATCCAAAAGCAGTGTGTAAGACTGGTGGAGGAGAACATGCCAAGATGCATGAAAACTGTGAATAAAAAGAGGGTTATTCCACCAAATATTGATTTCTGAACTCTTAAAACTATATGAATATGAACTTGTTTTCTTTGCATTCTTTGAGGTCTTTTTTGTTATTTCTGCAATTTTTCATTTTCTGCAAATACATATGTTTGAGGAAAATTAACATTGTTGTTTTACTCTATAAACTACAGACATTTCTCCCAAATTCCAAAAAAATATTATATTCCTCAAGAACACTGTTAAACACCAGTTGACACCCAATGACAAACATTGGTTGAGAAGAAACATCAGGCCAAAGTCAAACATTGGTTAACACACATCAGGCCAATGTAGGCCCAATGTCAAAGATGGGTTGACATTCAACATCAGGCCAGTGTAGGCTCAATGTCTAGCATCTGTTGACACCCAATATGAGGCTACAGTAGGGCCACCATCAAACATTGATTGACATCCAATGTCAAGCCAAAGTAAACCCACCACCAAAACACCAGCTGACACAAATCTCAGGCCAAAATAGACCCAATGTCAGGCACTGGTTGACACCCAAGCTCAGGCCCAAATAGGCAAAATGTCAAGGATTTGTTGACACTCAAGGTCAGGCCAAAAACAGGCCCAACGTCAGGCATTAGTTGACACCCAATCTCAGGCCAAATCAGGCCCAAGGTCAGGCATTTGTTGACACCCAATCTCAAGCCAAATCAGGCCCAATGTCAGGCATTGGTTGACACCCAATCTCAGGCCAAATCAGGCCCAATGTCAGGCATTGGTTGACACCCAATCTCAGGCCAATTCAGGCCCAATGTCAGGCATTGGTTGACACCCAATCTCAGGCCAAATCAGGCCCAATGTCAGGCATTGGTTGACACCCAAGTTCAGGCCAAAATAAGCTCAATGCCAGGCAATGGTTGACACGAAACATCAGGCCAAAATAAACCCAATGTCAGTCATTGGTTGACATCCAATTTAGGCCAAAATAGACCAAATCTCAGGCAATGGTTGAAACCCAATGCTAAAGTCAAGCCAACATTGAGTCAATTTATACTTGCTATTTGGGAGATGTCTTTCAGTTGCATTTTAACTTGTTTTTTTTATTTGAAGCAGTGAAAAAACAGTGCACCTGAGTAATCAATTTAGAGAAAAACAGATCAGCTTCTCAAGTGTCATCAGACGACAAGTTTGTGGAGATAGGATGTGCTGCAGAGAGTCTAAATTAAACTTTGGCACCTGTGCCCGATACCAACACACGCTTTTGACTGACAGCTTGTTTTGAGGGGATTGCTTTGCATTCTTGCTGCTTACATGGGGTGCTCCTCTCGTCGCCATGGCTACGGAGTCAGCATGTCATATGTTTCGCTGTTGTTGTGATGGGGTGCTTTTTGGGGCTTGGAATGAGCCGATTACAAAGACACACAAATCATGTCAGGAGCAGTGGAAGGCAGTATAGTCGCTGTGACATCTGTATTGATGACGCTCTCATTAGTTTTCTGCTCAGCTGGAAGGGGAGGCCAAGGGTTGCCAAGAGTCTTCTACTGTCAAACTAACGCCACCGCTGAATTTTAAGTGCAGCCTTGTGTTCCCCAGAGTTACCACAGCTCCTGATCTTTATAAAACACTGCTCTGTTATATATCCTTGCTCATCATTCCTAGTTAATAAACCACACAAGAACTCTAGTTTGAATTACCTATTTAAGCTCTGACAATGCGTTGTTTAAAAACGTCTGCTGTGAGTTCTACAGACTGTTGGCTAAAATAATCTGATTAAAACTACACCAAAGCTTAAAAGAAGCAGCATTATGCAAAAATATTTTGTTCTACAATGCTCCCCCTACAGTTGCGAAGTATAATTCACATTTGTGCCACAGCTATACAGCTCTGGAAAAAATGAAGAACCACTTCAGTTTCTGAATCAGTTTCTCCGATTTTGCTATTTATAGGTATATTTTGAGTAAAATGAACATTTTTGTTTCATTCTATAAACTATAGACAACATTCCTCCTACAGTCCAAATAAAAATATTGTCATTAAGAGCATTTATTTGCAGAAAATGAGAAATGGCTGAAATAACAAAGATGCAGAGCTTTCAGACCTCAAATAACGCAAAGAAAACAAGTTCACAATCATAAAGTTTCAAATCAATATTTGGCTGATTAACCCTGGCTTTTAATCAGAGTTTTCGTGCATCTTGGCATTTGCTCCTCCAACAGTTTTACACACTGCTTTTGGATAAATTTATGCCACTCCTGGTGCATAAATTCAAGTAGTTCAGCTTGGTTTGATGGCTTGTGATCATCCATGTTTCTCATGATTACATTCCAGAGTTTTTTTTAATTGGGTAAAATCAAAGAAACTCATCAACTAATAAGACAAAAGTAAAAGTTATTATTTGGCAATTTTAAGGGAAATTGCTAAAACAACAATTTCTACAATACTGCTTTACAGTTGACCCACATAAACTATAAGTCATACACCTTCAGTTTTAGCGGAATTTGAACTTGCAACTTGTGGAATTTGCAAAATGCATCATAGTTCTTCATCAGCGCCCTTTTCATATTTGGTGGTCTATTTTTAGTACAGCAGTGACACTGAGGTGTTTAAAAACTGCTCCACACTCTGATACATTCATACCAGAACAACACACACTAACACAATAACACACCACGGCAAAGCTACTGTTACTTCACTGATAAATAGGGTGAAAGGAGGATAATAATAAAGTATGCAGAGAAACAGATACAGAATTGTAATTACGGTGCGGGGCAGTGGATTAATAGCTATTTTATGAAACGTGAGGAGACGAAACTCAGAGATGTGCTTTTGGATGGGAATAAAATTACCGGAAGACCACAGAGTTCAGCGAAAAACAGTAGGTGATTCAGCCTGTAATTTACTCAGAGGACGTCTGAGAAAAACACATACATGGTCGTTCCGGTTGGAAATAAAATCACAGAGGACCCCCTATAAAAGAAAATTACCCCAGGACCCCCTGAGAAACGATCAGTGGAGCTAAACATTTTTTTACAACGAGAGCAGAAACAGAGAGGTGGTCATAATATTGTGACACGAATGCATTCATGTTCTATTTATAGACTAAACCACATGTATTGCTGCAGGGTCTGGGCTAGAGAAGAACCAGACCTAAGCTGACCCACAGACTTGTGTAAACGTATGAACCCAGCTCTGTGCTGCAGATGTAGGATGAGCTCTGTGGCCTTTCACCCGTTTCCCCTTTAGAAGAAGAAGAAGGAGGAGGAGGAGGAGGAGGAGGAGAAGGAGGAGGAGGAGGAGGAGGAGGGAAAGGCAGATAAGCCCCTGACATCTGTGGTTGTGGCATCTGTTTGCTTACAGCAAATGGAAACCTGCAGGCAAGCTGTGGCACAACTTTCCCCAACCTCATTCCCTGGTTAGATGGTCTGCATGATATCCCCTGGCTCTCAGTATCTCCGTACGGGCTGGGAGCTTACGAAACAAATGACATTTAGGTAATGTGAGGGGCAATGACTAATCTTCTCTTCTTAGAAAATCTGCATATTCCTATTCCTCCAGTATCACAGTAATTCTTTCATTTGCCAGCTCTCTTTCTCCGTATGCCTGTGCTAAGTGCATCTTTCCCATTCTCTGTCTCTCTGTCCCCAGAACAGAAATAGATGTACTCATACAGCTCCTGTTATCATATTTTTAACAGACATTTTGTTACCATGTCTCTGTTCTTCCATTCTTTGTCCTTGAAGGCGAACAAGAAACACTAGCACAGCGTCGCTCCCCCTGTTCTTTGGTCAGTGTTCACCTAAGTGTTCTTCACAACACAATAACAGGAAATGCTTTCTTTGTGTTGAATGAAAAACAGCAGGCACAAATCAGCCACAGTAATGAAAGTGAGTTGTACATCATTCTTTGACCCAAAGAAAAGCTCCCCTTTTTTCATCATGAAAATAACTGCAAAATTTAGAAATATTGATTTATTTTGGCACTGCAAAGATGTACACTACGTTGTGTGTATTATTATATAATATTATAAGAGCACCAGGAGTGCCAGAAAAGCTCTGTTGAAAATGTAATTTCTGGCATCCTTCTGGCGAGCAACGATAGCTACTTGCTAGCTAGAGAGCTGAATGTCACACAACACAACTCTCATGACAGGACAGATTAATTCCCCAAACCTTTTAAGCCAATGATTTTGTCAGTATATTAGTAGTTTATTATTTGAAATAGATCCTAGGCTTTAAAGAAAACAAACAAACACAAACTATAAACTGCCAAAATCATTGCACATTAAAGAGCACAAATATTAAAGCTTAACAAAACTACTACTAAAAAGTCATTTTTCTAATTAAACAGAAATCCCAAACAAACTTCAAGGCATCATGCACTCCATTGCCATAGTGTTATAAAAATATGAAATGTAAAAGTCATTGTCTGTAAAAACTGCACATTTATGGTAACAGGGGTGACAGATAATTTCTGTTTTTTTACAAACATATTTAAAATATTTTCTTGCAGTTATAATCTTCATTTGACAGTGATATATCTGTATACAATGTTTTTGGTAGTACTTTAACATTTTTTTATTTATTTTTTTACAGTGCAGTACACATTACTTTTTTCACTCAATTTTGAAATACGTATAGCCATTGATAATTAAATGTATGGCTCATTATGTATATTACCCTCTGATGGACTGGTTCCAAGTTTAGGTGACTGTCCAGCCTTGTACCTAATAATTCTACAATTCTACTACAGCTCTGCCTGGGACAATTCAGATAAGAGAATGAATAAAGGAACAAATGAACAGTGTTCAATGTTTCTTTAAAGCAAAATAAAATTCTCCCTTTTTCACTTGTTATTCATTTGGCATGTGCCATTGACAGTATCATAATCATCATTCCTGGCTGACTGTCCTGTGCTTTAAGTGATTCTTTTTTCTGAGATTAAATTAAAAGGTCAGCATACAGTTTTTGTAATAATAAGTTCGTAGTTAAATGTCATTTCTTTAAAGCTCTGATTCAGGTTCCAAGGCCTTTAAACAGTGTGAATTACTAATGTCACACAAAGCATTACTCATAGGCTGCTAGCAGCTGATGCGAGAACAGAACAAATGATCACATTTGCTGTAATATTGCGTGTTTTTGTTCTTTGAAAAACAATAAAGTACCGTATTTTAGAAGGAGAAAGAAACACAAGGTACTGATCTGAGTTTCCTCCAAGATATGGATTATACCTCCTTCTGGTCTTAACATTTTCATGCCTACTTTACAACATCAGCAATTCAAAGCAACATTATTTAGCCTTTTATCTTAAAATTACTGAGGTATACTGAGGGGCAATTTAGAACTGGTATGCATTTTTTACATACAGCTAGAGGCGCTGCGGAGCACCGTGTAGAACAGCACAGGCAAAAAAGCACAGTAACAAAACTCGCTAGCTAATGCTAGCCAGTTAGCATAATGAGCTAACACTGAAGTAACAGCAGCTCAGCTCTGTATCATGCTGTCCTGCCTGAAAAAACATGAGAACAGAACTCGCTGCTGTTTTTGCTGCTGCTTACAGTATGAGTAACCAAAGCCCTTTTTAAATATATTAATACTGTAACTGTAAAGATTAATTTTAATGCACACTGAACTGAATGTATTTGTTAACTGAAGAAATAAGGGAATTGTGATAAACTGATAAACATCTGCTTAAATATAGTAATGCCTCTGCTGGCTTCAGTAATAACACACTGTAAATTGATATTAAACATGTGTTTTACGTGTGCAATAGAACAGAAATATTTTTTTTAAATAAACATTAAGTATTTTAGGTTAATTTATAGTGTTTATGAAAAAAAAATGATCTAGTTTTGAAAAGGAAGAGTTAAAATTGCTGCCGTATGTCTTTTTAAGGTTGTTGTAGAAAAAGAAAATGAAAGGTGGGCTACCCCCACCTCTCGTCCGGGGTACAACTCCCCTACGTGTTCGTTTGATAGAGAGTCGTAGACAGGTGGAGTGAAGTTGAAAGCAAACCAAGTATTTATTACTGAATTCAGGAGAACCAATACATACAAGACAGTTAACACCCGTCCCAGTAGAAGTTCTGACCCCCCTCTAATCTGACTCCATGTTTATACCCAAAATGACGTGAAACCTGTTGATGAGGCGTTGCTAAAATCATCTCATGTTAGCGTGCGTAATTTCACGTGTTAGTGCTCAAGTTTCACAGGTCTGACCGGACCACTAGTGTTTGGCCTTGACTGTATCCAGCCGGACAGTGTGGTATTGTTTCAAGAATTGACTGGGTCCAGTCAGACAGTGTGATATTGTTTCAGTAATTAGACAGTGCCGCCCTCCCTATGTGCGCGTGTCTTCCTCCCGCTTTGGTAGGTGAAGAACTTTGCACACAGAGAGAGAAAGGCCACACTGTTCGTCTCGAAGTCTCTTTTGTATCAATTCAGTTCGTACAGAGTGCACTAGCTGATGATTGATGGCCGTTAGTCAGAGACATGCAGTTGAGCAAAATGCTTCAAGCATAAGCTACACGCATCACACAATGAATTCCATATATTATATGTTACTGTGTTAGTAGCGCGTGGTTAGTCCGCCATATAATAGGTCCTATGTGTTAGTATACGCTTTATGTATCATGTGGGTTAATTTGTCATAATAAGGTTGGTGTTAGTCACATGCTTGATCAAACAGTGTTTTACTATATATGTAAAGAATATATTGTGATTATTGGTTAATCTTTTATATAAATGCGTGTAGAATACACTGAGAGTAATAAAAATGATCAAATACAATGTGAGTATTGGTTATGCATATAAAATACAAGGTTTCACACAATGATTATGTAATTATAGATACTAAGATAAGTCATCATAACTGAAAGATATTTGTCAATACACCCAAAGTATAATAAACAGTTACTCTTCAAGGTCTATGATTTATATTCTTCAGCTGTTTTTCTGATAATAAAGTCTGATTTCTTCATATGTTGTATAATTTTTTGAGACAAAATAAAAACAATAGTAATCAAAGCCTTAACTTAAAGCCTTAGTGTTTTATATAATATGTACTCCTAACAGTACAGTAAGTCAAAAACCTATATTAAAGCCCATTCAAGCAAAAAAATAAACATATAAATAATAACAATAAGAAATACAGCGATATACCGTGAAAATCTTGCAAAATACCTTTATATGCATTTTTGGTCATACCGCCCAGCACTAGGAGAACAGCATCTCTGCTGTCACTTTCACTAATGTGAAATCATCCTGTAATATTTCTCTACTGTATCAGTCATCACATTTTTTTCATATACGTTGATAACTCTGTATTGCTTAGCTTGTCCAGAAATGCATGTATTGTGCTTTAGGGATGGCGAAAACATTAAATTACAGTTCCTGACTGTAGGGGGAGCCAAGAGCAAGAAATATCCATTTTTACATAATGCTGCTTAAGAAGATTTCTTCAAGTTGAAGGTAAATCAAGGACCACACATGCAAAATAATATACCCTTTTTAAGCATTTTTCTTTCTGTCCATTCTCTTGGTGGGTTTGTGTAGTATCTAGATTCCAAAGAATGTGCCAAGTAAATAGAACTAAAGAAGGAAGACCTGATCTATTTAAAGAATCAAAATATCTCAATACGACTGGCCATCCTAAATAAAGTGAGACCACATGAACGATTTACTGTGATTGTCTTCTAAAAGCATGGTTAAATTTCACCACAGTGGTCTTAAAAGGGACATTGGGCTGTGGTGTTTAACCTGTCTTACATATGCATCCTGACAGCTAGGTGTTTTGTCTGCCTGCGTCCACCGTCAGGGGCTGCAAACCGAGGCCTGTCCCAGACAAACGGGAGTGAAGGTGACACAGTGTCTGCTCGGCCTATCACTGACACATCTCGACAGCATACAACATGTTTTCCACTCCGTCAGCACCACTCCATCTGTCACAGTGATAGATCTAAGCAGTCAGAGCTCTTTAGTAAAGGTACATTTGACGCAGCACAGACTGCTGGCCTCATGCTTGATTCATTCCACAGGAGAATCATAGCAAAGCAGGGGAAACAGAGGAGCACACGAGTGTTTCTTAACACATACGTACAAAGAACACAAAGAACTGGAGTGGATTAGCGGCTGAAGCACTCTTGACAAGAACGTTCTTGACAACTTACTTACTGCAAGAAGGAAGAAGAAAACAAAGGATAGAAAACACAGATAAAGCTGCATTTCCATCCAAAAGACTTTTTCAAACACTTCAAACTCTTTGCTGTGTAAGCTAGGAAAAAAAAATCCTTTAACTGTAGCAGAAAAATGATTTGTCTTTTAGGGGAAAATTACAATGAAAAAACAAACCAACATGAACAACAGCAACACAAGAAATGAATAAATTATGTTAGAGTCATGTAGCTGCTACAGCAAACACAACCCACACACTAGCGCACTAAACAGAGTGTCCCAAATACTGCACAATAATTAATAGTGCATTAATTAAAGGGGACATATTATACCTCTTCTTAGAATAGGTTAGAACAAGTCTATTGGCAATATTAAAAAATGTTAATCCTTTGCACAAAACAAACTCACAAAAAGTCCCTTCCAGAATGAGCCATTTAAGGGCTCTGTCACTTATGCAAATAAGATGCACTTATGCAAATAAGATGCTTAATATGCTTATTGGTTCATGCATGCTAAACTGCGATAGAAGCACAAAAGCCATCTAATTCTGCTGTGTACTGTCAAAGGTTCTCAAATAAAATGACCGAATGGTAGACTTAAACTGATCTAGTGGGTGGGGCTTTCTTATGACATCACAATTCGGGAGAAATCCGAACGGCTCATAGAAGCACAATATGACTCCTGACACTTTCAAACTTCTTCGATTTTTTGCACTTGAAGTGTTTATAGGGGCAGTTGAAATACAAAAGCATGCAAAAAGTGAGTAGTCCCGTATAAAATGCAGACATGTTCTGTATGTAATGAAGGAAAAAAAAACAGCCAACAAAACCAGTAAAAAGGTGTGACTGGAGTTTAGGATGAGACTGGAAGGTTCTCAAACAGCTTATCAGGATCAGACTGCCAAATCCAGTTTGATTTTTGATAGTATAAAAAATGTAAATTATGTTTTTTAAATTACTGATCAATCAAAACCTATGCAAAAAGGATTTTCTAAATGAATAAATGAAAATCTAGCTTAGATTTATTTTAATGTAGATGATATCCTGCCTCAACTTCCTGTGTTTGGTTCATAAATCTGAACCTTCTTGAAAAGTGTTTTTACACTAAAGAAAAACCAGAGCATGATTAAGCTAATCTTGATTGAGACTGCTTCTTTTGCATTTGAATGCCAAATCTCTTCTGTGTGGGACCTATTAGCACTTTTTCAGCACTGTTCTGGTTTGCATACTTAATTCTGAACCAGTTCGCTGTGTTACCACCAACATAAGAAGATTTCGGACCAGGAACGATTGCAGTTCGCAGTGAGAACTGAAGAATACTAGGTTCTTCAGCGCAAACCGTGACCGCTTCTGTTCACAGTCACTGGGATCTGTCCTCTGTTGATGACATATATGTGACGTTTTGACGGTTCCACTAAAACTGGTGAAACCGTGGGCTGGTTTTCTGAAAAGCAATATGGTTCTTAAGAGCCCGAACAGAAATGGTTCAAAAACCTGAGTTTTTTTGGTGGAAAAGCGCTCTATGCCTCATCTCCAGCTCTTCTTCTTGTCAGACAGGTTTTTATTGTCTTGTTGTGTCCTGTTGTTCATTATATCATACTCTATGATTTTTAGTCAACCTAAACCTTGTGTCTTCTCATGAATCTCATTAAGTCTCTGGGGGCTGAATATGTGAAAATGGCTCCAACTAAGTTATTATTGGCTTGTTTTGTTGGTCAGAAGGAAAAAACAATGGAGCTGAAAATAATGAGCATGATCAGATTGCAGACCACGTCTACATAATCACATCACTTGTAAGACATCTATAAACATTTGGTGCTTTGGGCTACACTAGTATGATCGGAGACCCAGATAAAGTTAGTATTGTCATTTTTGTAGGCAGAAAAAAATACCATTATTTCCGGTCTACATTTCATAAATTGGCAGATTCATTACTGCACGCTTCCCTTATTTATAATTATTGTGACGTACTGTCTGTCTCCTCGTGACTGGATCTAAACTGAAATGACTTAAAAGAATTTAAAAGCATGCTAAGGTTACTTTTGAGTTGGTTTAAAAAGAAACCAAAAGCTGACACCTAATTATCAGAAGCAAATATTATCTGAGTCACTGAAACACATCTGTTCCTGTACTGGTACAGATTTAATTTAATTAACCAACAGCCGTTCTTGTATTTTCTTTCTCCATTTATATGACTCACCATGTGTAAAGATGATACACGGTTTTGTAAGAGGTGACAAACATCTGATGCTGTTTTCAGGCCTGTTTACCAGCGGACTTCTAGTATTTCTTGTTCTCATTCAGGATTTAGATTGCTGCTTTACATTATAGCAAACAAAATACATTTTTACTGATCCATATGTGTTTTGACAAACATTTAGAAAACACCTTTACGAATTTCATAATGCCAACAAGTGAAAACAGCAAAACTGAAGATATAATGATTTTGGTAGCCTTCGTCAGTTAACAGTTGGTGTCAACTAATTGACACATATTAAGACATTAGTGATCATTTCAAGATTTTTTATTAAAGTTTGATTTGTTTTATTACTAACAGCTTTAACTAGTGCCAACTAATAATTAGTTAATGATTAGTTAATAACTATTTAACCATTTTTTTTACTGTCAAAAGTACTGTTATTTGTGAATTTTCTATTCTATTTTTTTTACTTTGGCATCAACAATTCACACGTCTGGTACAAAATAAACAGTCTTATTCAAATGTTTAGGCATCCCTAGTCAAATTACATGTTGAACTAACTTACTATACGTATAACTAATTTCACATTAAAAAAATAAATATAAAAAAATAAATATGCTCTAATTTGCCCTAATTATGCAGAATTTTTGTTTATATTTTATTGAAGAAATGTGTTGTGCTGGACGATGAGCTTAAAGCATGATTTGGTCATCTTTTTCCTTTGGATTGTGTTGTTTAGGTGGCGTCTAAGTTGATTATTGCCAGAATGGAGATATACTTCATTTTGAGTGAGGGTTTCATTTTGTTGTTGGTCTTTTATGGTCAGAGTGTTATTCACACCCCTGAGTTTGGGGTGGTGGGTGGAGTCACTGCCTGTTGTACCATAATTTTAGAAAGAATTACTGCTCACTGGCAGTTGTTTTTGTGCTCTGTCTCTCAGATTTAAGAAAGTTGTTTAGTAAAAATATGGAAATATGGCCCATTATGAGTTAAAACAAATTAACTTTTCATAAACTGAACAATTCATTCATCTGCTTCAAATGAATGTGTTTTATCCCTGACTCTGTTAACCCAGTTTATACCAGTTGTTAAGACTGCAGTCCAGATTATCCGAACAAAAAAAAATACTATTCTACTATTGTATCCGTCCTTTAGCTTAGTGTGTGCAGACAAAAGTGTTATTTGTCAAAAATCAAAAATCCCTGAAGAAATAAAAAAGGGAAATGTATGTAGTGCAGCATTGTCTGGGGGGAGAAAAAGTCTGGAGTTTTGGTAGGGAATGTATTTCCCTTGAAGTTTAGGAGAGAATGAGGCTCATATCAACGGTCATCACTCAACAGCTCGGTGAAGGATATGGGGTGACAAAGATCATACTTATCCAAGCAGCTTTGTGTCCTCAGTTTAATTCAATTTCCTGAACAGGAGTGAAGAACAGCTCTATCAACACTGAAATCACACCTCAGTCCACTCAGTTCAACTGCTGCTCCTACTGGAGTTTAACTTCGCACTTTCTGTTGTCTATTGGTTGTTTTTGTACTGGAAGAATGCCTGTTTTGGTCCTAAGCTGGCTGTGACTCAGGTTTGTATCCTATGGGATGGTGGGTGAAATAAGTAGTTGGACTATAAAATATCAATGCACTACATGTTGAATGAATTAAGATAACACAACTTAAAAACTGTAAACATGTAGGATCACTTATGCTGATTAATTCAAACACATTTAAAAGTGATGATACAGATACTTGGTAGCCGTGGTAACATTTTCATTGCTGCTAAGAGTGGCTTTATGTTGGCAAACTGTTACAATGAACACTAATGCAAAATTATGCAATCATAAAAAAAAATCAATACAAAATGCCCTGAAATTGATTTAAAAACGCGTTTAGGTTTAATTTTCGGCTGCTCCTACTCCTGACATTATGCGTCCACTTGCCACTGCAAAAAAAGTCCATCTAGGCCACCGTACAGCAAGCTAGTTAGTTAGCCAGCTTCATTTATCTGAATAGACTTTGCTAGCATGGAGCAGGGGAAGAGCGAGATTTAACCTGTGCCGTCGTTGCTAAAAGCCAGTTTTTGGGCACAATTTGGATTTTACAATGTCCCAGGGAATAGAGAGCTTGACATGAACAGAATTGTTTGCAAGCAGTGTAAACTGAAACTGAGGTATTTCAGAAATACGACAATCACCCTGAGCTAAAAGAAGCTGAAAAGCAGCCAAAAGCAGCAGCAGACCAGCGAACTCTGGAGCAATGAAACAAACTCCCCGCTGTGAAGATTTCCCACTCCATTTACTACCATATAGCTCAGTCGAAGGCGAGGGCTTTAAGTTCATGGTTAATATGCTGGACTCAAGGTACATTTTACCTTCACATAGATATTTAACGAAAAAGTAGTGCCACAACTCTACAGTGAAACAAAGGATAAAGTGGGAGAAGCTAATTAATGCTGATTAATGCTGACAGACCAGCACATGTGACCTGTGTTTAAGATTTAAGTTGCTGTATGTGTTATATTTAAGGCTAAGTTTTGAAAATGTATGGTTAAGCTAAGGTTATGTTTAAAAGATTAACAAAAAAAATAAATATGAAATGTTGCAATAAGATTTGATACAATAAGAAACCTAAAATTATTGTTTTAAATTAATGTTCTATTTGATTAAATTGTCATTTCATCTTCTCAATCAGATCATTTAAACTAAATTATAGACCATTTGAATAAAAAAATAAAAAAAATCGTGCCGGAAACGAAAATAGTTTCTGAATCGAATCATGACCTCAAAAATCACCAGACACTGAGAGATTTGCACCCCTACTGGGCAGTTTAAAATGTATACTTTGAATCCAGTCCATTCCTGGCTTTGTTTTTGCTAGGAGTTAAAGATAACAGTAAATATTATTAATTTGGCCAGTTACTGTCACATCTACCAAAAATAACAAAGTCCGGATTGAAAGACAGCTGTTTAAGTAGCTTGAATACAATTAATGCTGCTAGCTCACTCAAATCTTAGCTCAAAATTATTTAACAGTTAAAGTTGAAAGGGTTTCAGGCAACTGTTTTTCTCAAACCACTTAAGGAATTTACTACATAAATTACATATGTATTTTATCCCAAACTTGGTTCAAAATCTAAATGTCAGAAATGTTGTATTTAACTGAGAAAATAAATTTGGTTTATATGGATAAAAATGAAGTATAGCTCTTGTGTTGAATTGCAGGCTCATAGTCTGCACTCCAGCTTATCCACACACACAGACCCACTTCTGTTCTCCTGAGTTTGGGCTGCTGGAATGACGTCTGAAAAGTGCAGCTGTTTAAAATGCAGTCATGTGGCCATGTTTGCCACAGACTATTACCCACAAGTTAGCATGTTACTGCCAGTTCAACTTTTCCTTTACGCGCAGTCAAACGACAGCCTTATCAAGCTGAAAGCTGTTGTTTTCACAGCATCAGAGTCTCCAAACTCAGTCAACGGGAAAAGCAATGCAAGCACAAAATGGTACAAAGTGAATGAAATATTTAGCTTCCCTTTATTTTAAAGGATGAGGATTCAGTTATAATATAAACAAAGAAAAAGTCATTCATTCAAATTTACTGGGAATACATGCAGATGTTCAAGGCCATGACACCCAGTCATTAATGCAGTAGATGCATCTGTAAAAAGTGCAATAATAACACATTTAATTTGATACACTGATTTTACATATATGCTGGTATGACACAGATACTTAATCATTACTTGCATACACAAGAAGGTATATTCTGGCATGGCTCTGCCCACATCTAATTAAATTTGCCGCTGGTGGTTTGGGGATTAAGAGTGTCTTTATGGAGCTTTGTGACAAACAAATTAGTTTGAAGAGTACAATATTGATTCGTAATTCCCACACCTTTCCCATTGGCCCCTGGTACCATCTATTTGCATACTGGGCAAGGCTTCCCCTCCTTTCACTTACCACCAATGTGTACTCATTTCCCCCAGGCAACCATATACTATGTGTATACTTAAAATAAACATAATTATTAATAGTGTTTGTCTAGCCTCAGTGTAAAAGACTATAAGAGCAAATTACCATGTGTTGCTTTTGTGGAACAAATGTTACAAATAGGCCTGTCACAATAATTACATTACTGACTTATCGAACAGTAAATGGACGCTACCTCAATAATATTTGATAATTGTGGTATCGTCTATTGTGTTTATTTGAATGTTTGTTTACATATATAACAGAGAACAATATTTTAGCCAGTCATGCTGTAAAAAAAAAATCTTCAATAACTGTAACTGCATGCACAGGTAAAGAAAAGAGTATAATTTTCCCAAACTATGATTATTTAAAAATGTGTTGCATTGTAAAGGATATAAATGCCTTGTTATGCTATACTATTATCATTAAGTCAGTGACATTTAAATGTAAATTTTCCTACAATTACAATAATATCGTATATCGCAATAATTTTTGGCGATGATATATCCGCCACAAAAAAATGCTATCGTGACAGGCCTAGCTCATGCACTAATTCACTATTGTTTATCATTGTTTGTGAAAGTAAAAACTGTTAGAATTTCACTGCAGAAATCTAGTTTGGGCTATATGGCATTCATTTAAAGTTACATTTAATATAAAAACTAATCAGAACAAAAGTGGTAGGGTGAGTAGGGTAGTATAAATATTGTGTTTTATTATTTTTTTTTTTTCAGATGACTGGCCTTGAGAGTGTAACTGATTCTGGGTTTTATTTATATTTAATGCAATAAAAGAGAGATGCGGAAAGGCTTGTTGTGACACTTCAAGAAACGAAGGGGACATGTCACGTATGGTATGGAGTGGCCTTCACTCATATCAAGTGCAAGCACAGGTGCATGGGGGAGACAAAGCTGTTAACTACACTGTAACAAGCATTAGTGATGTTCTAACAGTAAATTACTCTTACAATCAAATGCAGAACACTGCTGTAAATATAGCACACTCATGTGAGAGCTTCCCAGTAAAGGTAATTAACTACCAATAGCTTCTTAGTGAGGGACACTTTTAATTTGAAGAGGTGTTTTGTCATATTATTTTTGTTTAAAAACAATTCAATACTTGTTCATAAACAGGTAGTTTGATATTTTGTGTAAATTTAATTCAATAAAAATGTAAATCTTTCCTACTGGTTACTGGAAATGTATTTGCATAATGGTCATACCACACCCCTCCAACCCCAAATCACCATCTGTGTGTAGTCTTGCCCACCATGACTACATGTAATCATTAACTGCCTGGCCACAGTGTTGTAGGGAATAACAGCAAGTTGCCATTTCCTTTATTGCAAAAAAGTTACTTTGCACTGGATGTAACAGGGAATGTCTATGTCCAATTTTATTCAACAAATATCTATTCAAAATAGGGGGTGAACTCTACACAAATTAGGGGTGGGTGATATGGCCCTAAAATAATAATTTCTATAATAATATTTCATGTTAATTTCACGATAACGATACTCTTGTCGATATGACAAAACACTGAATTAAATAAACGCTTTTAAAAAAAATAAATATTATTACTGCATATGATATGATACGGCACACCCCTAACTGAGATTTAAGAGAAAAAAAATCAAGATTTTATCAGATTTGTAACAGAAGCAACTGATCCAGAATGTCATGATACTAATATTGCACTCCAAAATCTCCATTTATGCAGGATTAAAGTAAAATAAATGCTACTGAAATAATCTGTCTCTAGTAGATTTATAATGGGAAATGAGAACTATATGAATGTTTCTTTTGCTAAAAACAGTAAAAAAAAGTAGTAGCCTGCTGTGATAATTGATAATGAGGGGTGGGTGATATGGCACAATACTTCAGTGTATAATATTGTTCATGATATTCAAAAATGCTGGCGATATTATTGCGTAGCATACGATATGGCACACCCCTACTGTGTATCCTGTGTGTGTTTGGTGCAATGGTTGTGCATTTCCTTAAACATTACTCCCATACACACACAAAAGGCTAGGGGCAGTGTAGCACTCAGCAGTAGCAATGTGACAAAGTTTTGAAGAACAGCTACCAGCATCTGTATAATGTGTCAAATTTTAATGAGATAACAGCAAAAAAAGATATTGTCTCTAAATCAATCACTGAAAAAAAAAAAGTTACATAAGGCAGCGATAAGCATTGTTGTTCTTGGAGACAGATTTGTGCCCTCGCTGTCACTGTGCTGCTGTGCTTTATTCAATATAGTTTTTATACACGGCTCACCTGTGAGACCCAAGGGAGTGGTGACTGGGCTTCAGGAGAGGATGTGACAGAGTGCCAAAGCTCATTAGTAGAGCATCTCTGCATCCACTAACCAGGCCTGCAAATGGAGAAGGAGGAGTAGGAAGAAGAGGAGGAGGAGGAGGAGGAGAAGGAGGCTCTGACAGAGGCTCTGCATGTAAGTTATCCTTGCAGACATAATAAGGGTAATGAAGGGAAAGGCCAGGGGATGTTCACTTTGCTGAAGAGAACTCTCTGCCCACAGTCAAAACCTCTTGAGCAGCCTGAGGTTATGTTGCAGATGTTCCAAAAACTTGACTGGATTTACTGACATTTACCTCAAGCTACAGTTCTTTTAGCTTTATAAAAATGCTTTTTAAAATAACCTCTAGTGCCTCTTCTAGTCTAAATATGAACAACAACAACACCACAAACAAGAAACAGGATAGAAACAGGAAACAGAAAAAGGGTAGGTGATTCTTATGCATGTGAATAGAGGCTCCCTGATGCCCATAAATTGGGGCTACACGATATATCGTTTACGCATAGTCATCGCGATGTGCGCATGCACAATAGTCACATAGCAGGACGTGCGATGTCACTTAAGGCAATTAAATCAAACATCATGTTGAAATGTTTTGATTCTTGACACAAGTAGAAGATACACATCACTGTCTCTGTGTCTGTGTGAGTGACAGGCTGCTGCTGCCTGAGAAGCGCGAGGGGGAGAAGGAGCAGGGGGGTGGGTGTTGGGGGGTGTTAGGATTTAATGCTTCCTCTGACACATGTGAATTCAGCCACCGCTTCTTTTCGAGCTGCTACTGATGCAGTATTGCGAAGTAGCATCACAGTGCGCTCGTAGGAAAACACAGCGACTCAGTTCCGACACTTCAGCTCACAGACGCATTGTGCTGCAGGCATCACCTTTTAGTGATGTGGGGAGAGGGCACCATCTACCCACCTGGAGGGAGCAGGGCCAGGGCAGCTTGATGGCAAAGCTGTTTATTTACCTTTTAAAAAGCCATTTAGATGCCTGATCAAAGAGCCCAAAGTGTCTTCTTTATCTTACAGCGCGCTGGTTAATTATTTTAAGATGATGACGTTGTCTAAACAAACTTTACTTTTTTTCTTGCTTTTTTTTTGCCATATAGGGCCCATATTGGAGACTTAACTCTAAGACTCATGGTTCTCAGTCTGAGGAGACAACATGAAAGCATGCTTAAAATGTGAGAGTAGACTGTTCAGCACAGGATTACACTTAACTAATTAATACACTGGTTTCTTATCATCTAAGATTATTGTTTCATAATGTATAAAAATTGTTAAGCAGTTTATTCACTAAAAACATTTTTTACTCGTTTTCAAACTAACAATGATAGCAAGATTACAGGAAAAATAATGGCTTTGTGGGACATTAAATAAATTATGTCATTATCTAAGGAAACACTTTGTTGTGTAATAATGACGTGAGAACCTCTTTCTGGAGAAAACAAATGAAAATGTCTTCTTATCACAAATAAATATGAGAATCTGGCCAACTGTAGAGAGAAGGAACAGCTAAAAATAATGAATAAATTCTTAGAGAGATACAAAGTGAGCCAGATGACAAATGGGCAGAGCTGATATGACAAGACAAGGTAGATATAGAGAAAGGTTGGAGTTTGGGTTGGAAAACAATCATTTTGGACAATTTCTATGGGCTCAGCTAAATAACTATATATACAGCTCTGGGGGAAAAAAAATAAGAGACCACTTAAAAATGATGAGTTTCTTTGATTTTATCAAATTGAAAACCTCTGGAATATAATCAAGAGGAAGATGGATGATCACAAGCCATCAAACCAAGCTGAACTGCTTGATTTTTTGCACCAGGAGGGGCATAAAGTTATCCAAAAGCAGTGTGTAAGACTGGTGGAGGAGAACAAGCCAAGATGCATGAAAACTGATTATTTCAGCCATTTCTCATTTTCTGCAAATAAATGCTCTAAATGACAATATTTTTATTTGGAATTTGGGAGAAAAGATGTCTGTAATTTACAGAATAAATCAACAAATGTTCATTTTATTCAAACATATACCTATAAATAGCAAAATCAGAGAAACTGATTCAGAAACTAAAGTTTCTCTAAATTGTTTTTCAGAGCTGTATATATAAGAAATAAAGGTCAGTCAATGCAAAACATTTCAAAAACTCTGACAGTATCTTAAAGTGCAGTCTCAAAGACCATCAAAAACATTATGATGAAACTGGATCTCATCAGGACCGCCCCATGAAAAGGAAGAGTAAGGGTTGCACAGGATAAAGTTCATAGTTACCAGCCTTAGAAACCGCTAGTTAACGAGTACCCCAGATAAGAGACACCTAAATATATACAAATATATAAAGGTTGGGTAATAGACACCACACTTTTTAAGATCACCCTAAATTTGGGAGATTTTATACAAATAGCAACTGTTCATATTGTTATGTCACCTGTATTTGAAACATGTCTGAATGTTGCCTAGTCAGACAGAATTCTGAGGCAGGAAGGCAGTCAGTCATGTGTGAATCAAAGGGTAGTTATCTAAGGCTAACATCTACTGATAACAGAGCTAAACACTAATATCGAGCAGTGAGATGTCCATAATTTGACAACGACTTTTTTTCCATACGTTTTTGATACAGAGACCTTCTTCACTACAATGCCTTCTAAACATGACCATGGCTTCAAGTCAGATTTCATTGCATTTCGTACACAGAGGTCTTAAATCTTGTATACCCTTTTGTGGTAGCCATACTTAAGCTGTTCAGCTTTGGATAATAGAGACAAAACTTAAAAAAGTAGCTTTTATTATTCTAGTCTACAGTACTATTTTTTAATATAATGAAAAATAAGGTGCAAAACATCTTAACAGGTCCTTCATTTTTGTTTCTGCAAGGTAACAGAGTCCTCTGCATTCTTGGTATTAAGAAATACCCTTGGTGCACCATCTTGACATATGTGTTATTTTTTTTGTTTGTTTGTTGGTTTCTGTGCTTTTGTGTGTTGAGGTTGTGTTTCTCAGTTTTAGACACAGCCGGACACGTCTCTATGGGAACACACTCTATCTCGATGCCCCACCATGTGGTGCCAGACTGAAGCAATCAATCTTCCGATCCCATCAGGCCGAGCAGAAATCAGATCTATTAGAGAGTACAGAGCAGAAATCCAACCCCCGGCTAAGGCTGTCAACGCAGCCCTGGATAAGAGAAGGAAGAAACAAAATCTAATAATTGAGCCTAAAATGGCTCTTTATACCAGAAGGCACAGGTTTTCCCAGACAGAGGAGAAAAGGGAGGATGTTTAGAAGAATTACACAACCTCTGGATGTCCTACTTGACCGCACTGAAATTTAATCAAGTGGCAAACATTTGAATATACTTGTTCTTTATAATTTCACTAATGCCTAGCCCATACTAAATGATTTTAAGATTCTTTTTTTTATATATATAATTTTCCCATTTTCTCCATAATTTACAAGGCCAATTACCCAACCCAGTTATAAAGACTCCCCCTATCACTAGTGATGCCCCAACAACAGGAGGGTGAAGACTAGCACCCTCTGATACAGGTGAAGTCAGCCACCACCTCTTTTCCAGCTGCTGCTGATGCAGCACTGCAGAGTAGCATCACAGCGTGCTCGGAGGAAAGCGCAGTGACTCGGTTCCGATACATCAGCTCACAGACGCTTGTGCTGATTGACATCACCCTTTGGAGTGATGTGGGGAGAGAGCGTCATCTACCCACCCAAAGAGAGCAAGGCCAATTGTGTTCTCTCAGGGCTCCAGTGACCGATAACAAGCTACATAAACAGGATTCGAACCAGCTGTATGTAAAAAGCGGTGGATGACAGTGAAACCATAACTATGTTGGTTATGAGTTATTTTTGCTCAGAAAAGGCCCAAAAAACGCAATGTGTAAAAAAATTATAAAACCACAGCTGAAAATAAGCAGTCAACAGGGCTTATAGCTTGCTGCATACTGCAAAGTGAGCTTGAAGAAAATACACACATACAAACTATATACTGTAGTTACAGTATCCAACAAAAGTGATTACACCCCTCCCATTTCTAATAATACAAGTTTTATTTTTTTTTTTTATATGGAAAAAGATACATAAGAAAAAATATATATATAAAGATGGCTTGTACCGCAAAACAGAGTCTAAACATAACTCAACACACAGCCATTCATGTCTAAATATCTGGCAACACACGTGAGAACACCTCAAAGTGAACATGTCCAAATTATGACCTATTATGTCATTGTTCTTCCCTGGTAATGTGAGTCATTATGGGTACAAGCAGGGCTGTTAAATTTTGTGTTTTGGGTTCAATTCTCTGATACTGGCCCCTGGATATTTGTAGCATGGCACTTCATGGCAAATAATTCTATTAGGATCTGAGAAACAGAATATTCGCTCTCCTTCTTATGGCCCAGGGTATAAGAAGATTGCTAGCACTCTAAAACTGAGCTAAGGTCAAATAGCAGTTTTCCCAGAACATTGATCACTCAAAACAGGCCTCCCCTGGGTCCACCAAAGAAGTTGAGTCAACGGGTTTATGTCATATCCAGTGGCTGGCTCCAAAACAATAGATGCATGAGTGCTGCCAGTATTGCTGCAGAGTTTGATGAAGTGTGAGGTCAGCGTGCATTGCTCAGGCCATACGCTGTACACTGTTTTAACACTGTCTGCATGGCAGTCATCCCGGAAGTGAGCCTCTTCTAAAGCTGACGCACAAGAAAGCCCGCAAACAGCAGTTTGTGTGGCCAAGATGGTGCAAGCATGGTGGTGGTAGCATCATGGTATGGGACTGCAGGAGTGTTGCTGGCACTGGGAGCTGAATTCCAACATGTTTTAAGACTTTTTGAGACATTCTGAAACAAAATATTAACCCCTCCCTTGGAAAACTGGGACGCATGTCAGTTTTACAACACAATAATGACCCCAAACACTCCTCCAAGATGACAACTGCCTTGCTGAGGAAGCTGAAGGTAAAGGTGATGGACTGGCACGGACATGCATGCCTCCAGATCTTAACCCAATTGAGAACCTCTGGGGCATCCTCAATCATAAGGCAAAGGAGCAAAAGGTGTCTAACATCCCCCACCACCAGCTTTGTGATGTCTTAATGTAGGAGTAGCAACCAGTGCAGATTTGGCGAATTCCATGACCAACACGATTAAGGTAGTGCTAGATAATAATGACGGTCATTTCTATAGTGTTGATTCTTCCCATTATCTGGAAAAAACTTTTTTGATTAGCCTGAATTTGGAAGACATTTTGCAGTTGCAGGGAAAATAAAAAAAATGGCTTAATTATCTTGTACTGTGGGCCATGATAAGGCATTTTAAAGTCTTAGATTTTTTAAATCATAACTTATGTTTTTTTTTTTTTTTACTTTTTACAGTCAACGAGTTTATGCATTGCCTCTTTTGTAAAGTATAATAAGGCCTCTGTAATCACATATTGTTATAAAAGTGAGTCAACGGTTTCCTGTGTACCGTACAATGAATTATTCACACAATGAAACTCATTCACCATAGTTTTATTGTGGATTGTATTAAAAGGTAAAAGGGAGTCAGAAGCTCTAGGGAGTGCTGTATTGTGTTCTTCAAGGTAAGCACACACGCTAGAGCATAAAGATGTATGTAACTGGCCTTTACATGTTGTGCAATGTCTGTTTACTGTACGGTTCTCAAGGCTAAAGAAACTCGCCCACTACAGAAGTACATGTTTCAAAAGTAGCTTGAAACCAAACGCTATGAGAAGCAATTCAAAAGAAAAGTAGTCTTCTTGTAATTTCTGTAATTTTTTTCTCAAAGGTCTCTTTGTCCAGTGTTTAGTGGAGATGTAAACACCACTTACTGCACATTTCTACAATTGTCTTTCCATTTTCCAGAAATGCTTTGGAAATAGAATGAGATACATAGATAGAGCAGCAACATATAAACCCAAGGTCATGTCCAATGCCTGTAAGAGTAATGTCCAACAAAGCCACAACATCCAAGAAGGTCCAAGAAGACCACCAAAGGGTAGTTAGTTATGCCAACCTTATTACTACAGCAACCCACGCAGATACGTTTGTGATATCTGGATATGCCAGCGTAAAAGGACTTTTCTAGATGGTTTAAACTCAATAAATCAAATTACAGGAAATAGACATCATATATCATTAGCCTTTGAACAACACAAAAGAAAAAAAAAGAAACAGTGTTGTGCCAAAATACATAGATGATTATGCCCATGATTCCTATATCTACTGTAACTGTAGATTATCGCTTATTTTTAAACAGAAATAAAAGCAGTCTGAGGATAGTTCTGCCGTGTGATGTGCCTGTCCACAAAGCAAAGTCGAATTCTGCCAGTGAGGCAGAATTCTCCACAACACCTGCAAAAAAGGCAACTCGCCACAGCCCACAGCCTATAGGTGAAGATGACAGGACATAGCAAGTTCTTTAGTCCACTCACTAAACTGCAATGTGAAACCTAAACTAGCTGGATAACATTTATTCAGTGTAACAAACACTGAAATTTGGGCCAGGCTCTGGTTTTGACTTTTAACTGTGATATGTTTGGTGTCTAAATTCTGCATCCTCACTTCTTCAGCACTGTAACGCTGACAATGCGCTAGGTCAACGGTTCCAATGCTTTAGGTCAATGGAACCATGGGCAGGACTCTCAGTTCTTCCCATTTAGTGGTTTCCTGCTTTACCACAATACTGTAAATTCAGAAAGGGCTCGTCAACCAATAAGAATGTCCTCCAGGAGCAAGGTTTGGAACCACAACTCTGGAGTACCTTGTAGATTCTTCCTTATTGTCTTCAACCTGGATCATTGAACGCAAATTATAAAGTGAGGTCAATAGTGAGTTCACTGTTCCCTTAAGACTTCCAGAAAAAAATGTTAATCATATGGGTCTTGCAGTTTAATTAATTTGAAGTGTATGATTCATTCTGTCGCTGTGTGACCGTTGTACAGATTTTCGCAGACTGTTTCGTATTTTCTTGAAGTGCAGAATGAGTGCCCCAAGTCTTTGAGTGTTTGCCCAGAGTAAGATTCATTTTACCTGTATATCAAAGCCAGAGACCTGCATTGCATCCACTCCACCAGTGCTGTTGCTGAGGCCGGGTTACGGGAGCTTTCATACAGGTCAGTATTATGTTTTAGAAAGACCATCTCATAAATATTAATGTTGGGTCATCCTTTAAAAGTCCTGGGGTAAGTGCTTGGTACTCAGTGTACCTCCTTATGACTGACCTCTTTTCCATCCATATTTCTGGCTTAGAGTGCAGAACGCAAAGTTTGTCTATATATAAAAAAAGGAACCATATTTACTCTGTTTTTGAAAGCTCAGTATAGATAAACAAATGTTAATTGTAAATTCAAACGATTATCAGTGGTAAAAAGTAATAGACACCATTTATCTTATTAAATTATCATAGCTTGGTGTTGAATTAGCAAAGGTAAAATTTGCTTTTGTTATTGCTTCATTATAAAATGCAAGTGATTCATTCCGTCATGTAAATTAATGTTAAAGGTCACAGTCTGGTGGGTATTTTAGCAAACAACCACAGTACAGGGAAATGTAAAAATTTAAATGAATGTGCATTTTTATTAGTGTGTGAGTGCGTGTGTGTGAGTGCGTGTGTGTGAGTGCGTGTGTGTGAGTGCGTGTGAGTGCGTGCGTGTGAGTGCGTGTGTGTGAGTGCGTGTGTGTGAGTGCGTGTGTGTGAGTGCGTGTGTGTGAGTGCGTGTGTGTGAGTGCGTGTGTGTGAGTGCGTGTGTGTGAGTGCGTGTGTGCGCGTGTGTGTGCGTGTGTGTGCGTGTGTGTGCGTGTGTGAGGTTAGGGGGAAGCTAAACAGTTTTGTTAAATTCTGTTACCAATCCTTTTCAATATGACTGTATTAGATGTATTTCTGCCATGTTGTTCCTTAATAAAAACATAAATCAAACTTAGGCTATGTTGAAGGTGCCATGGAATACATTTATTGAGTCTATATAGCAGCTGTGTGACTTGGTTGGGGAAAATGTCCAATGCCACAGCACATTTAATGTGGTTTGAAAATAATACACTTCCAAACACTAAATCTTAGCAAGTGAAATGATCTAATTTCAAGGCAATACATTTAAGGATGAATTATATTTCCTATATTTCCTTACATTTAGGAATAATGGTCTTAATCAGTCTTACTTAGAATTTTCACTTTATTTTATGCTATTCAAACTTAAAATAAGCACAAAAAGTCACAGATCCTGTTATTATGATTTATTGTGTCTAAATTAAAGTTTCATTTCACTCTTTTAGTGATTTTGCGATTGGTTATTTTAAGAAATCTTTTTTGCATAATATAAGCATATACAGCTCTGGAAAAAAATAAAAGACCACCTAAAAATGATGGGTTTCTTTTTTTTGCACCAGAAGTGGCATAAAGTTATCCAAAAGCAGTGTGTAAGACTTGTAGAGGAGAACATGCCAAGATGCATGAAAACTTTGGTTAAAAACCAGGATTATTCTACCAAATATTGATTTCCTAACTCTCAAAACTTTATGAATATAAACTTGTTTTTTTTTTTGTTTTGTTTTTTTACATTATTTGAGGTCTGAAAGCTCTGCTCCTTTATTTTTAGCCATTTCTCATTTTCTGCAAATAAATGCTCTAAATGACAATGTTTTTGGAATTTGGGAGAAATATTGTCTGTAGTTTATAGAATAAAACAAAAATGATCATTTTACGCAAACATAAACCTATAAATAGTAAAAACTGAAACGTTCTCTCTTACATTTTTTTTTAGAAACAAAGAGATTTAGTCAAGATATTTACTTTTGATAGTTACAGTTTGATGGTTTGGAATTGACCCATATTACAGCTCTGTTTTGATTATGCTGGATTTTCTTAATCCAACATAATTTAATACAATTACTCCAACATTACTTGCACATGTTTTTTTAGTGATTTAAATTTAATTAAATGATCTTCCATATTAAGCAGCTTCAATCAGTAATGAGCACCACTAAATTTGTCGTTTTCATATTTCCTCAAGTCTTGATTTAGCATAGTCTCGAGTCTCAAATCATCATCTGTAATGACTCAAGCTGAGTTCAAGTACCAGACAAGAGTCTCTATCTTTGATAAATGCTAAATGGGTGACTCATGCACTCAGCACCTAGAATGTGCACCACAGACTGTGTGAAATTAAAAAATAAATAAATAAATAAATGGGAAAGATGGGACATCAGATACAGTGGGATAAATATGCTGTGTTGCTCTATGAGTGACAGGAGCCACACAAACCTTGAGGAAGAAACTTTGGGAGAAACCAAGGCTCATCCTCTTCTGGTCAGTCTACTTATCAACAAATGATAAAAAAAAAAACTCATTATACATCCACATAGGTCCAATATATCCAAGTGAATGGCCACTCAAGCAATAGAAGCTATTAAAAAAATTCTAGTTAGTCCATGTAAACTTCGGTAGCTGGTCTGTTGTGTGACAGGGAAGCCTGACTTCCACAGACAAATGACAGGAGAACCTGAGGGTTAAACCTCAACTTAGGGTTTACTCCAGTACAGACTGATTAATTAGTTTATGAACTTTTGTGAAGAGAATTTCCCTCTTGCTTTGGTTTGTTTTCACACAAGGGAAACCCCAAGTGCACTCAAAATGCATCTCAACAAACAGTATAAGGACATTCTTTTGGCTTATTGGTCAGAACTGTTTGAGGCAGGAGCAAGAAAGTAAATACAGAAAGAAGTACTACTCCTGTGTTCTCTGCATTTTACCATAGAACAACTGCTCCAGAGTTTGCTTTGCTCAATATATTGCAAGACAATTTTCTACAATACTTCACTGAATCTGTGTTAAATAATCAAATACCAAGAATTATGGATTTATTGGTGTCAGTTTCACAGAAATTAGCAACAAATATTATACACTGCAGGTTTACCCTATTCATGGGGTGAGTGTTACCATGTACTGTAATGAAGTCAAATTGGGGGCAGAGTCTTAGGGAATTTAGAGGCCCTATGCTTCAATAAAAATATTAATAATTGCTGCCATGGATCGATAATGAATTTCAAACAAAAGCGATAAAATGTCATAATATCGATATTTTGTCCCACCCCTAGTACATACATGCAATAGATACCAGCCACTGTCTACCAGCGGAAGCAAAACGCCTAAGCTCTACTGTAGAATTTCAGGATACACACACTTTGCTAGAAGAATACAGGTTTAGGGGGCAAGTACTGCTCTGTTGGCTCTTTTGATCATAGCTGATAGGAAAGTCTCCTGCTTTCTCGGCTGCATCACAGTAACAAGTTATTTGCATAGCCATGACTAAAACATATTTCAATCACAAAGGCTTATCGTTTATGAACATGTATTGGGTAATTGCAGTGGAGGGAAATGAGACTGGTACTGCCTCAGCCTAATTGGATTTCTTATCAGGATATCAAGTATACAAAGAAACAATACAATATTGTGGGTTGTGGGTGTTGAATTTATTATGAACGGCTTGAATATTTCAGTAAGCCCTCTGAATCAAACGCTGCAGGCAAAATGCCATAGCTTATCAGAAGAAATTATATAGACCAAAATGATACACTAGACGTGTAATCTATTTATTCTCCACAAAGATTGTAGGATCTTTAGAATCTCCTGAATTCCACTAGAGGGTTCTCAGTAGAGCTGTAAATGATGGACTATGGTGCTTTAAAACACTGAAATCTTAAATTTAGATCACAAAGAAGTGATCACCAGGTATAAAAATAAGACATGATGTTATCACTGTACTTCTGATCATAGTTTTTATGTGCTGTCGCCTTCATTTATTCATACTGAAATATCTAGTGCAGCTTGTTGTACTCCCAAAATACACTGTATAATGTGGCTGATGTGGCGCAGTGGATAACTCCACTGCCTGCTAGTGAGCTTTCACATCATGTGGGAGACTGGGGTTCAATTTTCGGTCTGGGGGACTATGCTGGACCACACCAACAAGAGTCCTTGGGCAAGACTCCTAACACTACATGGCCCACCTCTGTAACGGTACATGTCCACTGGCACCTAAGCCCCGATGCATCCTATTTATTTCAATGCAGAGAGCCGCCGCATTGCATTGAATGCAGCCCCGCCCTCTGGTGAAAAAGTTCAGCAGAACTCAACTTCATTCATTCATTCATTCATTCATCAACTTCACTTAGCTTCGCTGCATCCAGCCAATCAGGGAAGAGCAGGCTGCGATGCCACACACATACAAGCCTCAAACACAGCCACCTTTTAACCACAGAAGAGAAGCTGAAAATGGTGGAATATGGATTTATAGAACTATAGATTACAGTGAGGTTTTCTAAAAAAGTTAAATCTTAAACTTATGATTCTTTACTTGTAGCTTTATTTGAATTCAAAAACATTACGGACACGCCCACACGTGGCAAGCCGAGAGATTTGGCACGACAACATGCGTTGCAGAAAAGTGCCAGTGGACATGTCCCATAACAGGAACAACCTTAATCACTCTGGAAAGAGCTACAAAATAACCTGAGTATCTTACATAGGCTACATCATGCTGAAAGAAATGAGAGCTCGAAAAAAAAAAAACAGAAACAAAATCTCTTAGATGTCTCTCACAGCATGTACTTTTAGTTCAAATCTAAAGCCATAAAGTTTCACATTTTCAAAGTTTAACTGTTGTGTCAGAACACAGTTCTGTTAACATGTTCACTATAGAAGAAAAAAAACAAGTTTCATCTTTGTGCCATTGAGTTTTTGAAGGTCGTAGACAAATATTCAAAGCTAAACAGTTAAATAACTACAGAAAACCACCTATATTGATCTTCTGACAACTGAAAAGAAGAAGAAAGTATAGAAACCTGAAAGGCGATTGCAATATTGACATAGAAAAAGTGTACAAAGGCGCCATATATAAGAACCCTCTATAGAGGGTTCTTTGAGCGATAGAAGACTAGAGTAGAAGACTAAAGAAACTTATTTAAAGAGTAACCTTTTTTTTGTATCAAAGCAGTTCAGCTCAAGGCTTTATTTATTATATTTTCCTCTGCTATGAGGGCAAAGTCACGTACAGTGATGAACATCACTTAAACTAGAAGTAGCAACAGTGCTGTGTGTAGTGCACTCCTGATTTAATCTGCGTCGCTCTTTAAACAGGGTAAGTGTAGCACACACTGCAACAACAGGCATATTTATTTATCTCTCGAGATGACAGAAAAAAAATCCTCATTGTGACCTGTTATGTTAAGTTATGAGCATTAAATCTCATTTGTGGAGTTTTATTTTTTTATATTTAGTGATAACAAATTATATCTCGAGATGACAGAAAAAAAATCCTCATTGTGACCTGTTATGTTAAGTTATGAGCATTAAATCTCATTTGTGGAGTTTTATTTTTTTATATTTAGTGATAACAAATTATACAGTATACTACAGTAAAACTAAAGTAAAAATTATGTAGCCAATTTTTAGTAGTCATTAAAGCTTCATATTTAAAACAAATTAAATTAAATGTCTATTTTATGTGTATTTGATCAAATTATTGTAATGAATAATAGTGTGTAGCATAAAAATGTCTTTAAATATTATAATATTTAAAAATTAAATATTAATATTATAACCCCAACCTTGCATCAACTATTTTGCAGCATTTTGAACTAATGGTCATTAACTATTAGTAAAGAAACTATAAAAAAAAAAGTCTCAAGTAAAATCTTCAAAATATTAAGAACACTATTTGAACAAAATGTACTGGGACACCTGCACAATCGTTATTCTACTCAAGGCTTTTTAATAAAATTTGGAACTTTGCTGTGAGGATTTGATAGCATTTAGATCACTGGCTGGCCATTCCACACATCAACCCTCAACTCCCACCACTTTAAACTTGATTTTAGAGTTTCTTACCTTCATTCAGTTTCAGTGGTGTCTCATGTGTGTCCACTTTTAACAAGGTTGTTTTCCTTTTTTTTCAGGGGGTTCAATCACCTTTAAAAGTGAAAACAAAAATTTGTGTTTCAAACAGTAGAGGTGCGTCTCTGATAAGCTTTAAAAAGTATATACAGGAGTCTCCTCTTGTAAATAAGCTGGAATTTTGTGTAAAATGTAAATAAATGTAAAATAAAACTGAATTTTGAAGGCTTTCACACCTACCTGGTTTGTACAGTTTTATTTGTTTATGTTTAGTGATAACAAATCATAAAGTAAAGTAATAATTATGTAGCCAATTCATTAGTAGTCATTAAAGCTTAATATTTTAAACAAATTCAATTAAATGTGTATTTTATATGTATTTGATAAAAATATAGTAATAAATAATAGTGTGTAGCATTAAAATGTCTTTAAATATTATATTAATATGATAATCCCAGCCAAACATCAACTATTCTGCAGCAATTTGAGCTAGAGGTCATTTATGATTAGTAAAAAAACTATTAAAAAAATGAGAAACATTCGTAAAATTGTTGAATGTTGATAGAGGACAAACAAGCACAAAACAAGGCTAATGTCTCAAGTAAAATCTTCAAAATATTAAGAACACTATTTGAACAAAAAGTACTGGGACACCTGCACAATCATTATTTCGGCTACTCAAGGATGTCTAATAAAATTTGGACCATTGCTGTGAGGATTTGATAGCATTTAGATCACTGGCTGGTCATTCCACACCTCAACCCTCAACTCCCACCACTTTAAACTTGATTTATGAGTTTCTTACCTTCATTCAGTCTCATGACAGTGGTGTCTCATGTGTGTCCACTTTTAACAAGGCTGTTTTCCTTTTTCTCAGGGGGTTCAATCACCTTTAAAAGTGAAAACAAAAAGTTGTGTTTCTGTTGTTATTATAAACAGTAGAGGTGCGTCTCTGGTAAGCTTTAAAAATTAGATGCAGAAGTCTCATCTTGTAAATAAGCTGCAGATTTGTGTAAAATGTAAATAAATGTAAAATAAAACTGCATTTTGGAGGCTTTTACACCTACCTGGTTTGGTCCAGACTTTCAGACTTTTTAGAAGTAAACTAGCAGTTGTGAATGGGGCCGTGAACCACGTGGGTCACAGCGGTTTGGACACAAACACTTATGTTGATTAATTTATTTACTGTGACAGTAGATTAACACTTATTTATAAACATAAATAAAAGGAATTTTATTCTGCTAATTTAAACCTATAATAAACCTACATTTATAGCTCTCCCTACACTTAACCTACAGCTCCAGCTTACTTAACTCACCACACCTGAATCTAATTAACCTGTAGCCTAAGCTTAAGCTTAAAAAGTAACCTACCCATAACCATAGCAGAACACTACTAGAAATGCTTACCTTTTCTTCACGAGTTTCCATCAGTACAGTCGATAAGCTTAAAGAGAAGGAACAGCAGGATAAATGCTGCTATTTGTTTGTATATCTGCAGCGGCAACACTGTTTCTCAGTAGTTTTCTCAGTACTTGGCTGAAAGGTTGTGTGCATTCGGCAAAACAGCGCCACAGGTGGACAGGAGCTGTAGCGCCTCATATTAAATGAATACATGCACATGTAATGGGTACATTTTTAGCCATATATACTAAATATAAATATAGACAGAGGTTTGGCAACTTGGGTTGGGGTTGCAACTTAATGTTAGTGTTAGAAGTTAATGTTATTGTTAGAAGTTAGGTTAGTGTTAGAAGTTAATGTTATTGTTAGAAGTTAGGTTAGTGTTAGAAGTTAATGTTATTGTTAGAAGTTGAGGTTATTGTTAGAACTAAGGTTAGGGTTAGAACTTAATGTTATTGTTAGAAGTAAGGTTAGTGTTAGAAGTTAATGTTATTGTTAGAAGATAGGGTTAGAAGTTAATTTTATTGTCAGAAATTAAGGTTAGGGTTAGAAGTTAATGTTATTGTTAGAAGTTGAGGTTATTGTTAAAAGTAAGGTTAGGGTTAGAAGATACTATTATTGTTAGAAGTTAAGGTTAGTGCTAGAAGTTAATGTTATTGTTAGAAGTAAGGTTAGTGTTAGAACTTAATGTTATTGTTAGAAGTTAGGTTAGGGTTAGAACTTAATGTTAGTGTTAGAAGTTAAGGTTAGTGTTAGAAGTTAATTTTATTGTTAGAAATTAAGGTTAGGGTTAGAAGTTAATGTTACTGTAAGAAGATAGGGTTAGGGTTATAAGTTCATTTTATTTTCAGTAATTAAGGTTAGGGTTAGAAGTTAATGTTATTGTTAGAAGTTGAGGTTATTGTTAGAAGTTAGGTTAGTGCTAGAAGTTAATGTTATTGTTAGAAGTTAAGGTTAGTGCTAGAAGTTAATATTATTGTTAGAAGATAGGGTTAGGGTTTTAAGTTAATTTTATTGTCGGTAATTAAGGTTAGGGTTAGAAGTTAATGTTATTGTTAGAAGTTGAGGTTATTGTTAGAAGTAAGGTTAGAGTTGGATGATAATGTTATTGTTAGAAGTTAAGGTTAGTGCTAGAAGTTTATGTCATTGTTAGAAGATAGGGTTAGGGTTATAAGTTAATTTTATTGTCAGAAATTAAGGTTAGGGTTAGAAGTTAATGTTATCGTTAGAAGTTGAGGTTATTGTTAGAAGTATGGTTAAGGTTAGAAGATGTTATTTTTTATTATTATTAGAAGTTTTATAATTAGAAGTTAGGTTAGGGTTATAAGTTATTTTTATTGTTAGAAGTTAAGGTTAGGGTTTAAACCTAATGAAGTTAAGGTTAGGGTTAGAAGTTAATTTTATTGTTACATTTTTAGTTTTGGGTCAAAGGTTAATTTTATTGTTATTTTATTGTTAGAAGTTAGGTTAGGGTTAAAAGTTAAGGTTGGGGTAGTCGTTAATGTTAGGGTAAGTTCTTAAAGTTATTGTTAGAATAGAATTGTTGTAATTCTATTGTTAGAAGTTAATGTTTGGGGTTAGAACTTAATTTTATTCTTAGAAGTTAAGGTCATGGTTAGACATTAATTTCATTGATAGAAGTTAAGGTTAGGGTTTGGTTAATATAATTATTTGTATTTTTTTTATTTACACATTCTAATTCTAAAAATTGTAAATGTTTTAATGGGTCCTTGAAGAAACCAAAGATGAGTTTAGGCCCATTTTAAAAGTGTCCAGAAAGCTCCCAAACAGTTTTTAGGGTGAAGATATTTGAAAAAGAACACAATGTGGTTCTTCTGTGGATTTTTTATGTTTTATTGTATAATAAGAGAAAACTCCAGCATGTACTCTGTTAAGAGACCACTTTACTTCACACTCATCCATCATCGTGATTGATCACTGCACAAGCAAAAGGCCCAACTGACCTTTTTCACTAAATAAATGCTTCTAAAAAACAATCAGTTGATCTTGGAGTCCTAAGCATGATATTTATCATGTTCTAGTAAAAACTGAGAGCCTGTTTGCAGCTGCATTGCAGCCATTTAGCTTCACCACATCTACCACACTTCACCACACACATTACTGCTGCATGAAAACAGGTCTTTTTTCTTATTAAGGAATGTGTGAGTCTTTGTGTCTTTGTGTAATATGTACAGTGTTGAAAGCTAACTCTTTTTTGCTAATCCAGCTCTCTGCTCTCTGCCATCCAGCCTGAAAGCACAATTGACATTTTATGAAGCTCATCTTACAGCGAAGTCACATCAAATCCCATTTATAAAGTGTGACATGAAGTGGCACTTATATTCAGTTGTAAAGGAGATCAGTTTCGGTCCATTTGTTAAATAATAGTATGCCCAAAATTCCACATTCAAAGTCTTTAACCGCTGCCTGTATAATGAACATCCACATCATGTCTCAGATAAAAAAAATCCTGACACTAATCAGTTATGAAATCTAGTATCTCCTGCAGCAATGCATAAATGGAATTATGTTCCGTACCAAGATTATAGTTATTAACATCAGAGTGCTCTTCTCCAAAACTGTCTCAGTTTCACAGCAATGAGCCAATTAAACATGTTATATTATTCCACTGCAGCCCAGGATATTGTTGTGCTTTCTGGCTTTTCATGATATGATTTCCATTTACTGATGTGGAGTATCACGGTTGCCTAGGTAACTTTAAATAATCTAGACTAACATCAAAAGAGGAAGGACATCTAGGAAAAAATAGACATGTTTATATTATTGTTAAGTTATTGGTCAAAAGTACAGGCTTAAGTACTCCACTAAATAGGAAACCAGAGTACATTTTGTTTGATTTCCAGATATAACCTGAGATAACAGACAAATTGGCCTACTCAAATCTGCGGATGTTCTTATAATATGATATTTTGTGTCCTTAAAAGACAAGGATTAAGTACTTGATGCTGGTCCAGCCTGCAATTTCATTAAAAATATCAAAATACAGCATTGCATTTTACTTCTGTCCCTGAGGTTTACTCATTAAGTGTGTTTGGGATTATCTACCAAATACAATTGTATCTTAAAGACACATATATGCAAATTACTCATGTTCTGATTGGCTGCCCTGTAGTGTCTTAAAAAGCAGAGTATACTGAGTACTACAACAGAACAGCAGAAACAGGCAAAACTAAATGGAAACTAGATGGATAGATGCATTTGCCATCATCTTACTAAAATTCTATCCCATCTAGAATGACCATGTTTGTGTTTTTCTCAGACGTCCTCTGAGAAAATTACAGGCTGAATTTTTTACTGTATTTTGCTGAACTAGGATACATGGTCCTTCAATAATTTATTCCCTGAGTTTCGTCACCTCGCGTTTAATAAAATATCTATTTGTCCACTGTCACGCACTAAAATTACACTTTGGGCGTGCATTTCCATGGAGATCTGCATAAACACAACAACGAGAGGAAATGGAGGAGCTACTGAACTTCAAGACATCATGATCTCATGTGACTGAAAAAGCCAAACAACTCACTGGTCCTCCTGTTTTTTCAATTGCAGTCCAGATGCAAGAGTTTTATCACTGAGTAGAAGTGTGAAACATTTTTCAAAGACATTAATTCCGTCCAGATAGGGCTTTAGAGTAGTGGTGTACAGATCGATCCAAATGCTAATAGTATCAAAACCAGTGTTGGAGTGATACTAGTGTGATGGGATGAATACTTCAGTTTAAGTTTATGGCTGCAAATGAAGCTAGAAATCTTGCAAACTTCAGCTAGAAGTGTTAATACTGTAATCGTTCATCTGTAATCATTTTGTCCATTACAGAATTCAGTTCATGACTCTATTGAAAAATATTTCTATATATGGTACCAGTCAAAAGTTTAGACACACTTTCTTATTCAATGTTTTTATTTTTGTATTTGTTTCCTACATTGTAAATGAATACTGAAGTCATCCAGACTATGAAAGAACACATAAGGGATCATGTAGTCACTTAAACGTGTTAAACAAATAAAAATACTCAAATATTTCAGTGGCTGTTATCTGGGTGCTATTAACTTGGCAACTCTTTTTTGTTTCACAACTTTACAACAGATGCTCTCAAACTAACATTAGGAGGCAATAAATTGAGGTAATGAACTCTTGACAAGTTCAGCACAGCTGTTAACTGAAAGCCTGAATTCAGGTGACTGAGAAAATCCAGCCAAGATGTGCAAATCTGGTCATCTAATCAAAAGGTGCTACACTTTTTTGTTTACTAAATAATTCCGTATGTATTTCTTCACAGTTTGGATTACCTTAGTTATAATCTCCAATGATATTGGAAAAAAAAATATTTTAATGTGTGTCCAAACTTTTGACTGGTAGAGCACATTATTCGTTTTTTTTTTTTTTTTAGATACCAAATTTTGCAGAATTTCCAACCACTAACTCCAAAAGCACTGAGGAAAGTGTAATCTTCCTCAGATCTGATTTTTTTTATCTCTTTACATGTTCCTAGGCTAATAAATAAACGCTTGAATGAAATGTTTTCTACTTCTAGACTTTACCACTCAGACATGCTGCCCTTGATGACCTATCTGTGGAATTTTCAAATGAAAGCAGTTATGTTAGAAAGAGAATATTTTAACCAGGGAAAAACCTCTTAAGCATCCAGAATTTTTTTTATTTGTTATGATTTTTTATAGCACCAATGTTTTTACAAAGATCTCTTTTTTGACTGATATCACATGCCTATATCTTGAGGATTTCTATTCAAGGGTTACATATACATATACATGTTTGATAAGAAATGTTACTGAAAATCCTAATTGTATTAGAAAAAAAGTAAATCTGCAAGTGTTAAAAATAAGAATTAATCAAATCATAAATTTGGGGCATCCTAACGTTAATTTAAAAATCAATATATTCCTGAATACAAATCAAACATTTCATGTCCTCCAAACCTTTTGTTTCCTTACGGTTGTTGTCTTTTTTATATCTGTTTTCAAACATGCAGCATTTGATTTTGGATTTTTAAAAATGTAGTGGATTATATGAGTCCATCTCCCAAAACAAATCAGATTCAATCATCCAGCACGAAAAAAAAAAATAATAAAAAGTTCAACATATATTATATATTTCTTTCTCTAAGGTTTGATCATGCAATTGTGTAGGGCTGTGTACTAATACAACTGTGCCATTAAGATGGATATATGTAAATTATTCATGCTTTGATTGGCTGTCCTGTATTGGCTTTTTTTCTTTTTCTTGTGAGGATCAATTAAAATAATTATATTACTGATACTGAAGTTGGGTTTGATATCGGATCGATACTAATGTGATGGGATCTCAGCTTATGTTTTCCACACTCATTGCAGAGACTAATTAGACTAACCTGTGATCAAATTGATATTGGAATATTAGTAGAAATAATGAAATAACAACCCATATACTGCATATACTGATACCCTCCCCTTACACATGATTCAATCACACAGTTTGAATTCTGTACATGTTCAGCTGGCTTCTTTACAGTTCTTTGCTGAAACTTGGACATCTGAACTAGTTCCACTTTTGAGATTGTGTGCACAAAAGGTCTTTGTGTAGGATTCATTAGATTAAAGCAGAATTGAGAAAAACGGCAGTCTAAACTCACTGTTTTCAGGTGGCCACACAGTTCTCATGCTCCTGATGCATTTACTGATAACAGAACAAATAGTTTAGCTATTGTTTTGAATGCTTGTGATAAAATGCTGGAATAATTGGCTGTTTAGATAATTACATGACTGACAACGTATGTAATTAAAGTGGCACAGCCTCACAGTCAAATGGCACAGTCTCTCTAAACAAATGATTTCAAAAACAAACCTGAGTTTGAATTGGGTTTTATTTTTGTGCCAGTAAGGTCCAGATCTCTCTCTCTCTCTTCTCATTTCCCTGCAACTTCCCTGCATGCCTGTTCATCCGGTGAGGTAGGTCATTTATCAGCCTGTCATTTGCCTTCTCTGGAGCCGCCATTTCGCTTCACACATTGCTGCTTCTGCTGCTGCATTAAAATGGACTTATCCTTAATCAAGAAAGAGTATTAAAAGACCAGGTTTACTTTTACTTACTTAATGCTGAACACAAATGGTCTATTGGCTAATGCGTCTGCATTTAGTATTTTGGTTTGGTACGACCACAATGCATGATTTAAACATCAAAAACCTGAGGTTACAGCAGAGCCACCACATTTCTAAAAGCAAGAACATGCTGAAGGTTTTTGCTTTGATACAGTCTGTAGCTGAACAGAGAAAAATGCAGCCCTACCTGAAGGAAAACCACACATTATCTATTCCCCTGACAGGCCTCAAGGTAGAAGGGAAGCTGTATTTCTGACTTAATCTATTTTTGGAAAATGTCTTTTTGTAATGCTAAGAATTCTGTCAGCAGGGTTGGAAAGGTTACATTCTAAAACATATTCTATTCAGAGTACTGATCATTTTCTTTTTTTTCTCCCCAATTTAACTAGGCCAATTGTCAGCTAGTCAGCTGTATACAGTATCTCCTCTCACAAGTCATGCCTCAACACCAAGAGGGGATAACTCATCCGACACATGTCAACTAGTCACATGTCAACAAGTCAGCTACCGCCTCTTTTCCAACTGCTGCAGATACAGCATTGACGGGTAGCATCACAATGCGCTCAGAGGAAAGCGCAGCGACTCGGTTCTGATACAACAGCTCACAGACGCCTCGTGCTGATCAACATCACCCAAGGAGTAATGAGAGGAGAGAGTGCCATCTACCCAACCAGCTAGAGCAAGGCCAATTGTGCTCTCTCAGGGCTCTGGCAGCTGATGGCAAGCTGCATGCCCAGGATTCTGATCATAGTAGCAGAGCTTAGCCCGCTGGACCACTCAGCCACTCGTCGCCCTGACAGGTATATAAATAATGACACAGTCTAAATGATTCAATAAGTAGTGTTAGTGTACATTTATTAAATATAAAAACACTATGCGTTTATCTGTATTAATTTATAATTAAACTATGTGTATAAAATTTATACATGTACAAAAACAGTGTAGTGCCGCTGCCAGTGGAAAACATGCATCTCCAAAACAGTAACTTTGTAGGGGAGAGACTTTTGATAATTTTTTTTTCAGGCTTTTGAAGAATTTCTATTGGTGCTTTTTTGACACTGCGTAAGGAACAGTTATGTTGTAAATTAAAAATGGACTAAAATGGAGATGGAGTTGTTTTTTCATTGGCCAGTGACAATACCAGGGCATAGTCATAAGGGAATAAGCAACGATCAACAATGAAATGGCATATAATTTCTGATTTTGTGAAAAATAGGTTATTTATTCTCCTCAGGAAAATGTGTTCCTCAAAATATATTCCTGCCTTACAACTTAGAATGATGGGTCTGACCACGACCAGAAAGAAGCTGAAAAGAGATGGACGGCTGTTAAATTTAGCAAACAACCATTATGCTGTAAAATGTAGAAAAGAGTGTTCTGAGAACAGGATGTGAACTTACACACTTCCTGAGTTATGAAATCCCTAAGACCTTGAAAACTAAATGAATCTATATGTTCATTGTCCGTTCTTTCAGCTCTGCTGAGCACATAGGAGCACTTTGTAGTTACAGTGTATAATTACATCCTGCTTTGACCCTGTTCTTCAATGGTCACCGGACACAGGACCACCACAGACCACTGCCATGCAATAACATGGTGGCGGTGTGTTAACACTGTTCTGTGGGCAGCATGCTTCCTCTGTAGGATTTTAGCGGACGGAGACCTTTAAAGGACCGTTGAGAATTAAATCAGAATAGACCAATGAACCAGCCAATGAAAGGGTTTCCAAGCCAATGAAACAGTAGCTTAGCCCCGCCCACTGCACAGGAAAAGAACAGCAACATTGCGTTAGGGCATGGCATCACTACAGTCAACGCAATACAAGGCTAATTTTTTAGAATTTTTTTATCATGTCTATTTTACTGTTTAGGGATGGCTTGAGAAATATAAAGGTCAATATCGAACATAAAACAAAAATGTTAAACACAGACTTCCAATGCAACGGACATTAAAAAAGCAAGCAATTTAATTTTTATCTAGATTTTATATAGTCTTCTTTTGTATGCATTATTATATGCAGAAAACATCATTCTTAAATTTTCCCTTACTGGAACATAATACAGGTCTGAAAGGGTTAATATTAGAAGTATTTTTTTATTATTATTTTTGAAACTAATTTAGAACATTACACAGATTGACATTACATTATTTTATTGTCTCATTGCTCAGTGCACACACCCAAAACAACTCAATTAGCATAGAGCTCACTGGTTTAGAGTTGCATCAGGTGTGTTTAAACCATCTATACAGATATTACCATATATCCACCGTTCAGCATCTACACAGCAGAATAAACAACCCGACCCAGTCGTCTTCAGTTAGCTGCTTCCTGCTGTCAAGGTCTCCAGTTTTAGCAGCTCTTTTTTGAACCGGGACTAGCCTGGTTCAGCTCTCGAGTGTGTGGCACCTGCTGTGCCTAGATCAGCGAGCTATATGAATGTTTCATAATAAGTGCATCGCAGACTAAAATATGCATGGAAATTTGTTTTCGGAGACAGGCTTTCCACTGTAGCGTTAAATCTTCGAGGGAACGACAACAAAAACTAGAATTCCCCGCAATAGCAAACTTTAAATACCTCACTGCTCCATCAGACACAGCTAGCATAACTCTCTAAGAGGGGAAATCCACATAAAGTTAATAATTCATCCTTCAAGGGGATACTCAAATTCCATTTAACAATGTTCCTCCTCATACTGCGGGCTCATCTCTCCATATACATATTGCATACGCACCAGACTAAGGAGAATTGAACCCCCCTCCAAACCCCCACACCACCACCACCACCCCAACCACCTTTTTAATGCAATTCAAATAGAGACTTCATTAACTGATAGCACATGTACATGTATGGTAAAGTCCAGGGCAGAGCAGAAACATACTGACTTGTGGTATTTAACATGATACCGACACTGCAGATCTTCATCTATATCACATACATGTCATGTAGGGTCCGTCATTAGTTACAGGCTGTTCAAATCTGGATTTGCAGAATAAGCAGCTTAAAACTTTGATCCACTTTACTCTGAGAATTAGACTGTATTATATATAATGAAATGAGCAGGGTTATTTTCATTTTAGCTCTGGAAAAAAATAAGAGACCATTTTAAAATTATGAGTTTCTGTGATTTTACCAAATTGAGAACCTCTGGATTATAATCAAATCAAGCTGAACAGCATTTTTGCACCAGGAGTGGCATAAAGTTATCCAAAAGCAGTGTGTAAGACTGGAGGAGAACATGCCAAGATGCATGAAAACTGTGATGAAAAACCAGAGTTATTCCACCAAATATTGATTTCTGAGCTTTATGAATATGAACTTTGCAATGTTTTCATTGCATTATTTAAGATCTAAAAGCTCTGCATCTTTTTTTTTTATTTTTAGCCATTTCTTATTTTCTGTAAATGAATGCTCTAAATGACAATATTATTATGTGAGAAATGTTGTCAGTAGTTTATAGAATAAAACAACAATGTTCATTTTCGTCAAACATAATAACCTATAAATAGCAAAATCAGAAAAACTGAAACTGAAGTTGTCTCTTATTCTTTGTAAAATCTCAAAAATGCTTCAGATATGTTGTATCCTATTTTTACAGGTAATGTGTTTTTGTATTTTTTTGCTACTATGTGCTTAAAAGTGCAGGCTTCTAAGGGGAAACAGGGGCAATGGATGAGGTAAGAGAGTGTAGAGAAAAGAAGAAGCACCTTATGGGCTCTATTTTAGCGATCTATAGCGCATGCAGCTTGATCTAGGGCGTGTCAATGTGTCTTTGGTATCCTGAGTGTGCAAAAAATGTGCAAAATGCACAAACTATCTAATCACTAATCACTGGTGTGTTTTGGGCGTAGCGTGAAGTAAACCAATCACTGTGTCAGTTGTCCTTCTCTTTAAGAGGCAGGTGTGCTCTGACTATGACACGTTGGTGTCTTAAGAGTGCTGTACTTTGTGCATCTCAGTAGAGGATACTGACTTGCATGTTTACACCAATAAATTTACTAATAAATTTATTTAGTCATATAGAATTTAAGGTATTTCTCAATTAACATGTTTTTAATCATCATACAACCTTATTTTATTTTTGAATAAAATCCCTTTTTGTATCACTACCCCCCCATGTAATGCACACATGGGTCAAACATTTTCTATGTTAATTCATGTATGGCTAAGGGTTTATTTAGCACAAATCTTCTTTATGAAGAAGCTTTTGTATTACATCAGGTTTACACACATGGGTCAGACAAGACCCACATTTACCATTGCACAGCTCAACACAGCTCCCATATCACAGGTAACTCAGTTTTGCTTTTAATTGTTTTAACATAACTTTAGAAAATATCTGATGACAGTTAAAATATAGCATAGAAACACTCAGTCATACATGAATATACATAGAAAATTCATGCGGGCCATTTCTGACCCTAGTGTTGCAGAATAGAGGGGTAGTGATACAAAAAGTAAAAAAGGTAATAATAAAATAAGCATGTACTATGATTAAAAACAAGTTGGGTTACTTTTGACCCATGTTGCGCATCAAAGGGTTAATAAAATGCAAAAAAAAAAAACATTCTGAACAAATAGTTTAAACCTGTTTCTTCCTAAAAAATGATGGTTGTAGTCCAGACAGACCTGATCAAGCTAAGCAAGTTCTTCTAAAGACATTGATCAGCTCTGTCCAGAGTCTGGAACTCCAGGAAGACTAATCTCTACAGCAGAGCAGGACTTCAGACGATGGATTGGGGATTTACGATGACACACAGCAGCATAAAAACTCTGTTTCTGCTCTATGATGTGTAATCAGATCTAGATAATGGCTCTGGAGACTTGTTGGAGTCGTGATGGGTCAATCCTTTGCTCGCAGTCTGAATGTGATCTTTTAGAAGATAAGTGAAGCGATAGCGAATTCTGCACCATTGAGGCGTGACATAAAAACAAACGGTGGTTATTTGTTTGATTACAAACCACATTTCATTTCCTGAATAAAGAATGTAATGTGTTTATAAGTGAGGGATTCTGTTGTTGCTGAATTTAATTACGAACTCAATTATAAATGGGTCAATATGAATGTAATGTGTCTTTTGTGTCAGCTAAAAAAAACAAACAAAAAAACGTACAAACATGGTGTAACAAAACAGTTTTCAGTGTTTATTTTGAATGAACACATTATTAGAAATATAGAGAAACTTTAAAGTAGTTTTGATACAACTACTGTATATGTGTGTGTGTGTGTTTTTCATGCAAAAAAACGTTTTATTTGTTTACCTATATTCATAAAAATATCAAGCTATTCAAATGTGTCCAGAAAATTCCCATCCGCCCTGTTATCTATTGATAGTCCTTCCCCTTTAAGAAAGTAACCTATGACAGTGACAGTTGCAGCAGCAAGGGATGAGGAGGCGGATGCAAACACAAGTAACTTACTTAAATCAGAAGTAACCTAAAACAGAAAAATAATCCAAAACTTTAACAACATAGATACACAGAATACACTGAGACCTACTAACAACCATACAGATGTGTAAAATGCATAAGACCAGACTCTGTAACACTGACACAAAGATTTTTTTGTACACACTGAACTAGGGCAGGAAACAGTATACACCTGGGGAAGGTAATGAGGGGGCGTGGCTACCAGGACACAGGTGGAACCACTGATCACTAGGACAGAGGAAAACAACACAGAAAATATCTCAGGAAAATATGAGAAGACCAGAAAAAACACAGAGATAGATCAGAAGGACATAAAACAGGACAAAAGCTTGACAGTGACATTTGTGACATCATAACTTTATTCTGTTTTCTTTCCTAGGGACTGAAGACACTTGCTGCATGTTCAGCAATTTGCAATATTAAATTTACTAAATATATCTCATACTGTCTCCATACTTTAGCTGATTAAAGCTAGTAATGCTGAAGCTGTCCTCCCTGTTGTGGTAAAATATTAAATATTAAGATCATTTACATAATTTCAGAAATGTAAGGGACATCTTTGAAACCAAACACTAAGATCACCTTGAACAATTCAAAATGTTTGCTAGTAATGTCTTTATCAAAAATGCAAAAAAAAAAATAGTTATTGTCTACCCTGTTGTGCAGCTTGTCATGAAATGGTGGATACATAAATTACATTAAATAAACATAAAATATAAAGTGATCATGCTTGGACATATAATTTCTGTGTAAGCTGAAGCCTTAAAGATATGATGAGCCAAAAGAGATAAAAACTGTATCATTTAGTTTTTTTTTGTCAAAAACTAATGTGAGTACACTTATTTTTTTGGTTAACTAATGATACACATATTTTTGATAGACAGTAATGTAGTTATTACAATAAAAGTGTAATAAGAATGTGAGTTGTTGCTCAAAATCAAAACTGGCTTATTGAATGTATTGTGGCGTGAGGAGGCGGGGGAGTTGTGGGTCCGCCCCACGCCAGAGCGCAAAGCCATGCCTGTCTCAGCTGGCCCGCATGAGGGCTGATTGAGCCGCCAGTTGAGACAGGCATATATACTCAGCCTCCGTCATCATTTGGGAGGACTTTGACTGGGGAGCTGAGGGCTGAGGCTGCACGGACTCGTATTTAGCCTTTAAAGTAAAACTAAGTAATTCTACAGACTCTAGAGCCCCATTGGGCTGAGTTATGTTTTAAGTTTATTTTGGGTGTGGTGGAGGGCGTTAAAAGCCAATAAAGGTACGTTTTGAGTTCATTTAATCCCCGTGTCTGTGTATCTCTGTGAGCTTCCTCCTTCCGGGTCACAGTGGTCACGCCCCTAACCCCAGGGGCCTACCACAGTGGTGCGGTGCCCAGTGACCTGGTTGGAAGGAAGCCTCGGAGTGGAGCACGACACGGGGCTGTGGTGGACTCAAGTCGTGCCTTTGTTTGGCTGCCCGAAGCCACACCTCAGTTTCGTTTTGCCTTTTTTTTTTCTAAAAAAAAAAAAAAATAAATAAATAAAAAAAATAAAAATAAAAATGCCTCGCCAGAGGAAAAAAGGGAGGCCCGCCCCCGGCTACTCACCGCTGTTCTGCGAGGATGCCGGGGAATTCCCCTTCGCCTCCCTACTCCTCGAGCCAGAGCCTTCCCCCAGCTTCTCTCCATCGCTCTGCAGCGGTGACGCTGGGGATTTCCCCTTCTCCTCTCTCCTGCCGGAGTGGCTCCGTCAGCGGTGGGAGGACGCCAGCGAGAGGCGGCTGCAGCAGCAGTGGACGCCTCGCCCCGAGCTCGGCTGGTGCGAGTGGTGTCCCGAGCCCAGACACCGTGAGGCGGACTGCGCTCACACCGGCCCGGACTTCTGCTGCTGCTGCGTCTTCCCGGAGGAGGAGGACGAGTTCTGCGCCTCTCTGCCCGGGCTAAAGTCCGACTCCGCCCCGCCTCTCCCGCGAAACTCTTCGGCGGCCGAGTCGGAGTCGTGAAGGGGGGAGAACGGCCCTGAGAAGAGCGAGGCCGATCCAGCCCCGGCGCTACCGAGAGCCGCCGCTCCACAAGCCCCGGCGCTACCGAGAGCCGCCGCTCCACAAGCTGCCGCTCCACAAGCCCCAGCGCTACCGAGAGCCGCCGCTCCACAAGCCCCGGCGCTACCGAGAGCCGCCGCTCCACAAGCCCCGGCGCTACCGAGAGCAGCCGCTCCACAAGCCCCGGCGCTACCGAGAGCCGCCGCTCCACAAGCCCCGGCGCTACCGAGAGCCGCCGCTCCACCTGTCCCGGTGCCGAGAGCAGCCGCTCCACCTGTCCCGGTGCCCCGAGCAGCCGCTCCACCTGTCCCGGTGCCCCGAGCAGCCGCTCAGCCAGCTCCGGTGCCACGAGCCGCCGCTCCACCTGTCCCGGTGCCGAGAGCAGCCGCTCCACCTGTCCTGGTGCCGAGAGCAGCCGCTCCACCTGTCCCGGTGCCCCGAGCAGCCGCTCCACCTGTCGCGGTGCTGCCGAGAGCCGCCGCACCTCCCGCCACGGCGCTGCTGAGAGCCGCCACGGCGCTACCGAGAGCCGCCGCTGCGCGAGGCTGGGGGACGGAGGCTGGGAGGTGGGCTGCCATCTCCACGGGTCTCTCTCTGGAGGGGAGGGCCCAAGCGAACGAACTGCATCCCCCGCTCTCCTCACCCCGCCTCTCTTCGTTCGCTCCAGTCACCAGGTCACGCCTCACCATCGACCCTGGTGGCTGGAAGCTTAGGGGGAGGGACTGTGGCGTGAGGAGGCGGGGGAGTTGTGGGTCCGCCCCACGCCAGAGCGCAAAGCCATGCCTGTCTCAGCTGGCCCGCATGAGGGCTGATTGAGCCGACAGTTGAGACAGGCATATATACTCAGCCTCCGCCATCATTTGGGAGGACTTTGACTGGGGAGCTGAGGGCTGAGGCTGCACGGACTCGTATTTAGCCTTTAAAGTAAAACTAAGTAATTCTACAGACTCTAGAGCCCCATTGGGCTGAGTTATGTTTTAAGTTTATTTTGGGTGTGGTGGAGGGCGTTAAAAGCCAATAAAGGTATGTTTTGAGTTCATTTAATCCCCGTGTCTGTGTATCTCTGTGAGCTTCCTCCTTCCGGGTCACAGTGGTCACGCCCCTAACCCCAGGGGCCTACCACAGTACTTTATTCTGCCACAAACTTCCCCTCCAGAGGGTCCAGCTTTACTTCTACAACAGAGTCGACTTTCATATTCAGTTTATTCAATTTGTCCTCAGTGTTTTTTTAAGTACTGTTGCCCCAGCAACTCAGGAGAGGAAGGGTCTGTTAATTAGCTGATTAGCTGGTTCAGGTGTGCTGGGAACAGAGTAAACACTGGAATGTGCAGGACAGAGGCTCCTCAAGGACCTGAGTCTGGAACCACTGGTGTAGAAAATAGCACTTGTAACAACAGACTGATTGAATGTCCACAGGAGTTCAGTGCACACACTGAAGGACCTCACACTCCTCAGGAAATACTGATTACTCTGTTCTTTCCTGAACTCCAGAGATTCACTTTAGATTGCCATTCAACTCAACACACTTTTTAAAACTAATATCCATTCAGTGTTTCATATTTTTTCTTTTGTTTTTTTGCTGCACAAATTATTAAAAAGATAAAGTTCGTCATGTGTGTCATCTACATTTATAACATGTCATTTTATGTATATTCAAGTATTATTCAACTGCAATCGAAGCAGCATGTTATAACATAAAATAGAGTGAAAGGCAAAGCTGGCCTGAACATTCACTCATTAAATCCTGATAATGAAACACACTGAACAGATGGCTCCCAAAATGTTAAGTACTGACAGTTTTAGACTGTTCAAAAAGAATTAAATCATATTTGTCTTGGATGGAAGAAGGATACATATTTAGGAAACAAACATATTTAGGAATAACACAAAACAAGAATAAACAAGACTAAGAAATCACAATTGTGAAGGAAAATCACTAAGAAAACTTGACTTAAGCCCTATCCAGACGGGATTAGTTTCTCAGTGGGGAGTCTGTGAAAAATATTTCACACTTCTACTCAGTGATAAAACTCTTGCATCCGGAGTGCTATTGAAAAAACAGGAGGAGCAGTGAGTTTTTTGGCTTTCTCGGTCACATGACATCACGTTCAGTAGCTCCTCCATTTCCACTCACTGTTGTGTTTACGTGGATCTCCGTTGAAATGTGCGTCTAAAGTGTAATTACGATGCGTGGCAGTGGACAAATAGATATTTTATTAAACATGAGGTGATAAAACTCAGAGATGTGGATCTGGACTGGACTAAAATTATCTGAGGACCACGGAGTTAAGCAAAAAACAGTAGATAATTTAGCCTGTAATTTTCTCATAAGACGTCTGAGAAAAACACGTACATGGTTGTTCTGGACGGGAATAAAATCACAGAGGACCCCCCATGAAAGACAAAATTACCCCAGGACCCTCCTGAGAAACTAATCCCGTCCGGACTGGGCTTATGAGTAAGAAAACTAAGAAGACTAAACAGATAAAACATTACAAAACAAATAACAAAGAACAACCAGCACGAAAAACCAGCAGACATGACAAAAGTGCAAATCATAGAAGAATATATAAAAGATTTGACGAGAAACACTGAAACAAAGGGGCTTATATGGGACCAGTAACAAGACAGGTGGGGACTCTTATGACAGGGTGAGGCTAGGGCGGAGACTGGACAAAAAACACTGGGCCCTGTGCTAGTAGGGTCACCTTTCAGAGCAGATGAATCTGGTGATTTTAGTGAGCACTCTGTTTTGTTTGCGATAGCTCTTGTGTCATTGCTGTTACAAGGACATTGCAATCTCTTGAAATGTAACAGAACACTCTGTTTTAACATAAAAAATATTTGGTTTTGCATAAATGGGCACAGAAGCACAGTGAGGCCATTTATTAGAAGTTTTTTTCTCTGCCCCTCTCAGCAATACTACTGCTTTCTGTTTAAAGAAAAATATCTCAAGGACTGCAGCTTTCAACTACGCAAATATGCATATTTTGAGGGAAATTCCATTGCAATATAATGCTTAATTTTTATTATGTTATTATGTCATTATCACTGTGTTTTTACTGTTTTATTATAATAATGTTGTTATCATGGTATTACCATTGTATTATACCACAGTTAGTTCCCACCCTGCAATGTGATTGGCTGAGAGGCGTTCTATAATTGCCATTATCAGCCGTTAATGCACTGTAACCAAACCTCTTCATTTATTACTCTGCCACATACAGATAACCTAGCAATGAGCGCAGCTACAAACAGAGCAGCAATGGAACTATTTTAACTCATGGAGTTTTTATAACCAAACAGATCATATTTTCTCGTCCTCTTTAACTCAATATCTTTTAATAAACAGCGGTAATGGAACTGTGCTATAATCGCAATAATACACTCGAGGCTCATGCCAGTATTTAAGCAATAATACGCAAGAGGGAGTGCGGCCACTTGCCTACGACTGTAGCACAGCAGTGCCAATATTACACATTATACCACAGTTCCATTATCGCTGTTTGGGAAGGATTTTGAGTTAAAGGGAGTAAATAGGGTCTGTTTGATTATAAACACTTAAAATAGTTCCATTGCTGCTCTGTTTGTAAGTTCTGCATCGTTGCTAGGTTACCTGTATGTGGCGGAGTAATACATGGAGAGCTTCGGTTACAGTGCATTACCGGCTGATAATGGCACTCATACAATGCCTCTCAGCCAATCACATTGCAGGGTCAGAACTAACTGTGGTAATAGCACTCCCTCTCGTGGTATCATTTACCACTATGGTATTTTTTGTTAATTAATACAATGTTATTACTATAATTTTACTACATCGTTATTACTAGTGTCTTATTACAATTACTACTGTGTATGTGACAATAAAATTGGCCATATGGATTAAGCTAAAGTGAAGTATAACAATAAAAGAGAAGGGACGACTAGCTTTTGCTTTAATGCTTAAGCGTCCTGCTAAGTGGTAAAGAGATTAGAAAAGATCACAAAAGTTCACAAAAGATTCAGTTTTCCACATAAATATAATCAAAACCCTCAGAAATAGTGTTTGCTTTATCATAGATCCTGAAATATAAACCAGGCGTGATGTTTCCTGCTTAAAGTAAAAACACTCAGAAATGTCACAGAAAACCCGTAATGAGCCGCTTTAAACAAAGAGCCTGAGAAGAACAGAAACCCCAGTGGAACAGTCAGAGTGAGGTCAGTGGATCAGTGTGTTGCTGCAGACTGAATTCATTATGTACAACACATTCTTTATTTCTTCATGTATTGATATATTATTGTATTGTTTTATAGCCACAGAACTTATTTTATGGAAGTATATTGCATATAAAAAGTATAAAATGTATTTTGTATTTTATAGTTTGGAATTAGGAATGTAATGTTGAAATGGCTTTACATTGTATTTTAACTAAACAAAAACTAAACTAAAAAACTTTAATAGGAATACACTTTATAGTTGTCACAGTGTAGAGCTTGGAGGCAGAGACTGACATAAATACAGGTAATTTTAACAAAATAAGAAACTCAAAACAGATTAACTGGAAATAAACACTAAACAAGAGGCACAAAAGTAAATAGGAAAAAAATAAGAGAGCACTTCAGTTTCTGAATCAGTTTCTCTGATTGTGCTATTTATAGGTATATGTTTGAGTAAAATTAACATAGTTCCTTTATTATATAAACTACAGACAACATTTCTCCCATTTATTTGCAGAAAATGAGAAACGGCTAAAATAACAAACAAAAAGGTGCAGAGCTTTCAGAGGTTTTCATTTTGGTAAAATCAAAGAAACCAGTATTTTTTAAGTGGTATCTTATTTTTTTTCCCCCCAGAGCTGTATATTCCAATTAGCTCAAACAGTTGTTCGACTTTCTTCTCTCACTCACACGCTGGGAAAGAGAAGAAACACCAGGGGAGGATAATAAGAGGGCTGGGCAACAAATGAGACACAGGGGAAACACTAACGACAAGGTGAGGATAAGGTGGAGAATGTCACCTCAGAATGTCAGACATGCCCACATGGCGAGCTGAAAGAGAATGCATTAAAGAAAGAAGTGCTAGTGGACTCAAGCTTATTAGTTATGGTTAAATACAATTAAATCTTCACAGAAGAAATGTCGGAAGAAATGAGGTGTCTACAGACTTTCCAACAGAAATGTGTCAGTTTTGTTTTCCTTTAACAGGGAACAGAGCCTGTGCTGTTCTTGTACACATCTCAGTAATCCGGGTTGACATACAGAGCTCGATCGTTTGCTGCAAAAACTCAAAACGGGTTTGTGTAAATATATAAAAATGTAAAATAAATGATCAGACAGTCAGGCCACCTCAGTTGAAACAGATCGTAATCAGATAGAGTTAAAATGCATTTTAAAACTAGGTCAGATTCTCCAGCTTCAAATCAGTCATCTCTCATCTTCGGGTTCACTTCATTATGTGCTGAATGAACAGGGTTCCCATGGTAACTGCTCCAACAGTTTTGTGGCGGAGAGATGCAGGAGTTTCAAAGCGGGACTCATCAAAAAGACAGTCATCTTCAGTCCTCGGTGCAGAGCCCACACCAGCTTCCACTGGGGACAAATCTAAATGCATATCATTATATTCCAGCATATAATATAAACACATACACAGTTAGCTGATCTGGTCAGTGCTCTATTTGAAATGAGGAGTTAATTTTATAGTGTAAACATTTTTGAGTTTTTGGGAGTTTTCTAAAACACCTTCAGAATTGGTGTAAAGTCAAAGTTAACAAATCATGGGCAGTGTGAGAGACACAGTTTACTGATTTTGCAGCATGCTCTGTGGTCACCCTTGTAGTATGTTGGGGTTACGTGTGTGTTTTATATGTATTATACGTGTTTGTTTAGATAATGGGATGGTATTTAGTTGTGGCGGTTCCACTGGTGTAGTGTTATTCACTCTCTTGGTGTTGGGTTGGAGGGTAGATAAGGGTCTCCACCTGAGAGTTGCCATTTTATGAGAGAATCAGTGCTTGTTGGGTGGTCTTTTATGTTCTCGTCTGTTCTTAAAAATGAATAATGTATTATTTATAAACATATCTAGCTTGTCTAATTATCTTCAAAATTTTCCAAAGCCTGTTCTCCTGTCTCTAATAACTGTGTAGTTATATATTAAAAATTCATTTACAGTTGTACAGGTTATGTTATTACACATGTCAGCATTCATTTTTACTTGTGTTTAATAGGACATAGTATGTATGTAATGTATATTCATCCAACCGCTTTTGTGTGATGTTATTAGGGCTGTGAAAGGGCTATGAGAAGATGGAAAACATATTATGACATTTATACACATTTCTAATTAAATAATCTGTACAACTTTAATGAATCTGTAACAATGTGTACTACGCTGTTATTACATGGATTGTTAATGTGTAACTACATAGTTATAATAAAGTGTGACTGTAATTTATGTTTCCCTTAGATACTTAGTCTTATAGCTATGGGAATATAACAAATAGTAACTTAACAAATAATTCAGAAAATAATACATATAAGTAAATTAAAAACAACAGTGTTTAGATTTGAAAAAACAACTTTTTAAGAACACTGTTGAAAGTAGTTCTACTTTCAGTTGAAGTAAAAACTTGTTAATACAGATCAGTGAGTTAATATATGAGTTTATATATGACTACATGCAGTGTTAAATTAACTAAAGTGTCAGTCCTGTCACTGACTCCATTTCTCAGCATGCTTTTTCATTGTCGATCTATTTTTGTATTCTTACCATTCTCTTGCCTTGCCCTTTTTCCCTGTTTTGGATTTCACATGTATGACCTCTATGCCTGCTTCTTATGCCATGTTGTGTGTTTATGCTGCCATTTGGTTATTGACCCTGCCTGTCCTTGACTATTCTTCTAAGCCTGAACCTTTATTTATTAAATTAAGTGCTTGGTATCCATACTTGACTGTCCTGTGTTTGGCACTCGTGTGCCAAACTGTATACTGTATCGAGTGGGTCCATATATGTTAGCCAGGACAACTCTTTAAGAGTTAACTTATCTTACAAAAGACAATATTAAGGCTAAATATTGTAAAAATAAAATAAAAATATATATTTCTGACGACTAAGTCACCCCTCTTCAGGCATTTCTCTTATTAAGGCAAATGTCATATCATTACACCAAGGCCAGGAGTCATTTAGAGTAAATGTCAGATGCATCATTAGTTCACATTTTGGTGAGCGTCAGGAATTCATCCTTCACATATTCTCTGTGACGAGCTGAAATCTACTCAGTTATCTCTGTTTTGAAGGAGCTGTTTCGTTTAAGTGGTTTTGTTTGCTGAGTATTTTTTTTAGAAAGCTTTAGCTCGTTGTTTATGCTCATGCAGCCGATAGCATTAACCTACTTTTAGTCCTCCAGTGTTCGGCTGAGGCCTCCTGTGAGTGAAACACTGGAGAGACGTGGATGATTCAGTCGTGCTCATCGCTTCAGCTGAAACAACACTCTGTAAAAATCTAATCCTTTATCATTTATCACAACTGAATATTCACTGAAGTGCCATGTAGGTCAGTGCTAAAGGTCAGACAATAGCTGATGATTTGTGTGAAAAGGTCAGCAAATCCCATCCAGCTCTGACCGCCACTGTGTATCTGAGAGCGGCTCTTAATCCTCAGCTGCTCTCGGGGGCTGTATTGTGCACAGGAAATTTGGCAGTGTTAAATCAACACTGTTAGTGTTAAATTAACACTGAGAGTGTAAAGTTTAACACTAATCAGTGTTGATTTTACACTAACAGTGTTGATTTAACACTGCCAAATTTCCAGTGTGGATGTGGTTATTTTGTATACATACAGGTTTTTTACACCACTAAATTAGAAAAAAAGTTTGGACGGTATGGAAAACGCATATTAAAACAGTCTTTTTTGAATTGACTTTTAATTGATTGATTTTTCAATTTATTTCAGATTTTTGCCCATTTTCTCCCCATTTGGCTATCCAATGGTCCCACCCCTTTGTGCATCCCCATCACCAGTGGCGCATGCGACCCTAGGAGGGTGCGGTTAATCACATGCCTCCTTTGATACATGTGAAGCCAGTCACCCCTTTTTTAGAGCTGCTACCGATGCATCGTTGCATCATTGGAGGAAAGTGCAGCAACTCGGTTCCGATACATCAGCTCACAGACACCATGTGCCGCCCGACGCAACCTTTACACGTGATGGGGACAGCGCCATCTACCCACCCGGAGGGAGCAGGGCCAATTGTGTTCCCTCTGGGTGCCAGCAGCTGATGGCAGAGCTACATGAACGGGATTCGAACCTGCCACCTCCTGTTCATAGTGGCAGCACATTAGACCACTGGACCGCTCGGCACCCCATGATTTAATGTTTTGTCTGCTTAACTTAACATGTTATTTGTTAATTCAGGCCTGCAACACATTCCAAAAAAGTTGGGACAGTAAAGCATGTTTAAAACATTCTCCATACATTCTCTATTAGAAACAGGTCAGGACTGCATGCATACCCTCTTTTTTTACACAGCCATGCCTTTGTAATGTTTGCAGCATGTGGTTTTGCATTGTCTTGTTGACAAAAAGTATGAATGTCCCTGTAAAAGATCTTGAGAAAGTCTTGACAGCAGCATATGTTGCTTTAAGATCTCAATGTACTCTTTGGCGTTAATGCTCCATCAATGAAGTGTAGCAAATGTTACCTTTGCTAAGTGCACATACACAGGCTTGTTGTTAACGGCTTTGGTCCAGAGCACTTGGCATCTTTCAAAAAAAGACCTGGAATGCTGATTCATCTGACCGCAATACACTGTGGCTGTTTCTCAATATGAAGTGCACAAGTTTAGCATTGCGTCCTTGGCCAGAATGGACTTGGTAAGTGAGGAAGCGGGACTTTTATTCTGTAATTGGAACAGCTGCACACTTGATGACGCCAAACTCTCAGAGGAAAGAAAGCATTGTTCTGAAAACATTGAGCACATTTTAAAATATAGCCGATCCACTGACAAATAAACCACATAGCTTTATTTCTAATTTTTGTTTATTAACAAGGCCAATTACCCAAACCCCCCTATCACTAGTGATGCCCCAACACCAGGAGGGTGAAGACTAGCACATGCCTCCTCTGATACATGTGAAGTCAGCCACCGTCTCTTTTTAAACTGCTGCTGATGCAGCATTGCCGAGTAGCATCACACCGTGCTCGGAGGAAAGTGCAGGTCACAGATGCAGCCTTGTGCTGATCGACATCACCCCTTTGGAGTAATGTGGGGATAGAGAGCACCATCTACTTACCTAGAGAGAGAGCAAGGCCAATTGTGCTCTCTCAGGGCTCTGGCAGCTGATGATGGCAAGCTATTTAAACCACATTTCTGAAGTGTAAATCACTACATTGTTGCCTAAAAATTACTTAATAAGCAGTGCTATTTTCAAAATGTATAACTGTACTTTCTCCTCCGCCGATACTGCTGAGAGATGCATTGTGGGATATTGGGCTGTAAGAAGTCCACACAAATCACCTTCTATAAATCCTCAATAATGTTGGAGGAGCAAGAACTCAGCTGGGTATTTAAAGTGTATTTCGCTAACTGTGAACTTAATAGAACTGAATGGAACAGTACTTGGACTGCAACTGATGCTGTTTCCCGAGTCTACAAGAATACAAGTAGTAGAGACAAGAACGTAGATTGAGAAACAGCCTGTGTTTCCACTGTGTGATGGTCTATCCCAGATGCAGTCAATGACACTTCTGGACTTGGTTAGCAAAAGGCATCTTTTTGCATAGTAAAGTTTAAGTGGTATTTGCACTGTAGTTTGCCAAAGTAATCTAACCTTGACCATGTGCGTCTATCAGCTATTGATATTCACTCGCTGAAATTCCACCAGATTCTTTGAATGCTCTAATGATATTATGGACTGCAGAGGGAGAAATCACCTCCAATCTTTTTATGAAAAATATTGAAATTTATTTCAATATTTGTTTTCAGGTATTTGGAATGTGCAGGTCTGAAATGCAGGAATGCAGTAAGGTTTAATTAATAAATTAAATGAGGTTGACCAGACAAAACATGAAATATGTCATGTTCATACTGTCTGCAGTTCAATAAAAGTCCAAGTAAGTTACACAGTGTGAGTTAAATTTTTCTTAAAATGCAATTTTCTTACTGTCCCAACATTGTAATATGTGATGGGGAAGTGTTTTAAAAAGCATGATTGACTGATAAAATGTTTAAAAAGATACAAAGATACACAGATACATTTCTTGCAAAAACGCAGAAAATAAAACAAGCAGAGTAACACATTGCTACTACTTACAAAATACCTTTAATTCATTGTAAATACATTTAACTAAGTCACTTATAAAGTGCAAGATAAAACTGCAATGATGTACAGAAAAGAAAAAACAAACAAAAAATAAAAACAAAAAAACAAAACTTTAGTTCACGTCTTCTCATGTATCTCTGCACTGTACATATCAGATATAAAAAAGAACTACATGTATGAAAAAGCACAAGAAATAGAAATGGGTTTTAAAATAGGCCAAAAAAACTCACATACACCCTCTTTTATCTGGTCCAAGTCATAACCCCACGAACAATCACTGCACATCGCTGAGAGAAGCTAACTCAACACTGGCATTTACTCACAAACTGTCAAAACATGAAAAATATACACTGACCCGTCAAATTCTCAACACAAAGCTAAATACAATGAACTTCTATGTCTCGTTATGATCAGAGGTGGTATAAGTTTGTATGGGTTTGTATGAAGGGTGTCTGACTGGGGCATCAAAACAAACAAATGTTTATTTTTTTAGATTATTAATCTCGAGAGCAGCAGGCCACTGACATGAAAACATCCAAAGAACCGAAGCTTCTCTTCTTACCATTCACAAGTTTCAGAAACAACTTTAAAAAGTTTTAAGTTTAAAAGTAGGCATTGTGATATTTAAGATACTGCACAGACCAACCCCAAACCAAACCACAGCTTCAGAAAGCCTTAAATAAGAAGATGGATCTAAAATAATAATAATAATAATAATAATAATAATAATAATACATCCCCCAGCCATGTCTGTGAGCAATGATTTCTTTGGTGAATCATGATTCATGATTCACCATTATGAGTTCTTTGGCATTCTGACTTGACTGTTACTACTTCCTTTAAAATGTAGAATTTATTTGCAACTAGTAATCTGGATTGTTAACAGAATAAAAGATCTCAACATGCCCAGACTGGAATTGGAAAAAAAGTTCTGTTGATGAAACTATGAGACTATGAAGATTTTAACGCAGGTTAATAGGTTGATTTTTGAGTTAAGAGATGACCAATAATGTGTGGTTTAACCTTAGCAACCGGAGAGTTGGCAAAAGTGGAATGGGTTAGTTCTTATATTATACTCTGCAACCGGGGTGTTGGCGCATGTGGTTTGGGTCAATTACCATATTAATCTTGGCAACCAAAGAGTTGGCAGAAGTGGAATGGGCCAATTCTCATATTATACTCAGCAACGGGGGTGTTGCCACATGTGCCTCGGGCTGATTCTCACAATATACTTTGCAAATGGGGTGTTGCCACATGTGGCTTGGGTCAATTGCCATATTTATCTTGGCAATCAGAGAGTTGGCATAAATGGAATGGGTCAATCCTCATATTATACTCAGCAACCAGGGTTTTGGCACATGTGGCTCAGGGTGATTTTCATGTTATACGTCACAACCAAGATGTTGCCACATGTGGCTTGGGCTGATTGCAGTATTACACTCGGCAACCAGGATGTTGCCACATGTGGCTTGGGTCAATTGTCATATTAAACTTGGCAATCAGAGAGTTGGCATGAATGGAATGGGTCAATTCTCATATTATACTCAGCAACCAGGGTTTTGGAACATGCGGCTCAGGGTGATTTTCATGTTATACTCTGCAACCGAGATGTTGCCACATGTGGCTTGGGCTGATTGCATTATTACTCTCGGCAACCAGGATGTTGCCACGTGTGGCTTGGGTAAACTTGGCAACCAGAGAGTTGGCAGAAGTGGAATGGACTAATTCTCATATTATACTCAGCAACTAAGGTGTTGGTAAATGTAGCTTGGGCTGATTCCCATATTAAAATCTGCAACTGGGGTGTTGCCACATGTTGGCATGTTGGGTGTTGGGGTCAATTGGCATACTTCACTTAGCAACCAGAGAGTTGGCAGAAGTGGAATGAGTCTATATTCATATTATACTCAGCAACTGGGGTTTTGCCAAATGTAGCTTGGGTTAATTGTCATACTACACTTGGCAACTGGGGAGTAGCCACATGCAACACTCAGCCCAAAGGTCAGCCAAAATCAGCCCTAGATCCACATCAGTGCTGAGGCTGATGCAACGCAGGCTTGACATGTGGTATTCAGCGCAGAAATGGTAATGAAACGTTGGGCATGTTCCATGTTCATGTTTTAACAGAAATCCTCAATTAAAATCTTCTAAAAGTTTCTGGCCTAAATTATTCCTAAGTAGTAGCACACTCCTGTCCAAAGGGGGGGTTATGATAATCTTTATCACAGACTAGTGGTCTGCTTACGAAGCCTCAGTTAAAAATAGAGCATTATTAATTTCAGTTCCTTCATGCACAGTATTTATGGCTTTAATTAACGTACCTAACCTTCCAGCATTGTGGTTCTGTAACAAAATCTCAGCAGGAGAGAGCAACACCATCAACTGCATGATGATGGGTCAGTCTGAGAGGGGTTAGCACCACCAATAATGAACAACTAATAGTTATTGTACGTCAAACCGAGTCGACAGCTGCAGTAATAACAAACTAGCATCAGGAAAACCGCAAAACAGGTCAGTAATGGATCGACACCTTCAAGAAGCCACAACAGAAATCACAATAGCGTGAATGAAACGCAGGAGGAGAATCGGTTTGCCAGCAGATCACCACACATTTCAGATGAATTCAATACGCCAACGACAGAGCACAAGACAAACCTCGAAGAGAACCTCAGAAAGGCATTTAAAACGTCCTGTTGGAACACACCAAGTGTACCATAATAGATAGAGCATATGTAGGAATAGGCATCAAATCATAACATATCATCATGACGTCAGGGGTTAAAATTAGTGACCCCGACGTCTGTAAGTATAAAATTATTTTGACCGCAAGTTCTGGCGTTTGCCATCGCGTGTATTGTTGCTTGCACTGAAAAAGCTGCCGACAGAACAGTGAAATCGACTACATAGGAGACCACAGTGGCCTATGATGGGATATTGAAGAAAGATGCTGTACTCAAATAAATGCTACCCTTGTAAAAAAACAAAACAAAAAAATAATTATAATACTATTGCTATTGATCCATGTTATAACCAAACAAAACAATAATAATAATAAGTATACCACTGTGATGTAATAGTAATACAGTAATTAATGACAATGATTTGGCATAGTGTATTGCACACACTCAAATAATAATAAAAGGCCATTATTTAAGAAAATGCAGATTGCCTTGATACATGTATGTTTTTTTCAGCTTCCTTTAGAATAAATCCTTTGGTAATGACTCATAAATAAATTAGCAAAGCAGGTGTTATAGATCTCTACCTCTAATATGGATCATCTTACACTAAGACTGTGCTGGTGACCCTAAGGCAACTCTGTAGCTGTAAATGATATTATTGTGAACTACAGTTTGGTTGTGAACACAGTGGTAATGTAGGACTCATGTTAGTTATTAATGGTTATTGACTGCAGAATGGTGTAATAGAGTGAGATGTATAATAAGGATAACCTAAAGATTATAGGTGTTACTTTGTTTGTTTTGTTTGAACCTGTTCATACCTGCTGTTGATCTCCATCTCACTCTGTTCTTCTTATTGTAAAAGACATCCCATAATTGTGTGTGTGTGAGTTTCCCAAACTCAATCTCACAGCTGAATCATTTCCTTTGTGATTGAGTTGATTTTGCTTATAAGGTATTATGCCACTTCCTACTCTTGGCCAAGGCTAAAGGTAGCATTTTGCATTTGGGAACAGGGATGATAAGGGATACTCTATACATCAAACATGCACCTTATTGTCTGAACGAACTGATTGCGTTTATAGATCTATATAATTCAACTCTTGTTGGAAAATGTTTCGTATAAAAATCTATAAATATAGGCAAACCTCTTTAAAGTCTATACCAATAGGCTATGATATTCCAAAAGTCTGAATTGTTGTGTACTGAAATTGTGCAGATTCAGAGGATTAGTAATACTAATACTATTATAATTATAGCATAGCATGCAATGACCGTGACGTTAGAATTGAGTTATGCATTAAACAAACAAAAAAATTATAATAATAAATGGTGAACGACCGCAAAACGAAAGTTGAACAAACTCAACTCAAAAGGAAAAGCACAAAGTGAGTCAATCAGCAGTCAGTCAAAACCATGAGTTGTCCCTGTCACTGATACTCATCTCTCTCTGGCAGATGGCGACCCCTCTAGAAGAAGGCACTATGGATATCTCTGAATGCTTTCCCATGCCTCTGGTTTTGACTGATGGCTGGTTGGCAGGTCCCCTTGCTGGGAACCACTTGCTGAGACCATCTTGATATTAGAGGTCAGGGGGGTTGGTTACAAGCTGTGCAAGACTTCCTCCCCCAACTCTTCAACCCTTGGCCAAAAGCATTCTTATCCCTTTGATTTTCTTACTGCAGTGTTCTCACCCAATACGAGTTGAGTCTCTGTGATAAGTGGATGGTGAATCTTTTTTTTTTCCTTGGTACCTGAAGAACAAAGGCAAAGACTTCTGGCAGAGAAATGCTACCAGACAAAAAAAGCCTGTGGGCGATACCCCTTTCCGAGCGAATAGAAAGAGCCAGGCTGCTTACCTTAAGGGCTTCAAAGTATCTGCGTATCTGCTGTAACTTTGTCATGGCAAAGTTTCACTTTTCATTCGTGTCCTAAACCACTTATTAACTTTTCAACAAAGTTCTCCTTTCTTTTCCGAAAACCAGCATTTGTTTGTTTTGGCTGTTGCCTTAAAAATGTCTTGGTTTGGGTCTGTCTTTCATTTCCATTCGGACGAAACCACAAGTCACGAGTCACAAGTCAGTTCCTCTGAATCCTGGTTGAGAAGGAGGAGGTGGGTTTGCTAAAGATAGAGGTAGCCTACCCAGTAGACAACATTGAACAATAGAAAAGAGGTGGGAAAGAAGACGCGGGAGTACGCGTCTAGTTCTAAGATGTCTATGTGCACTCGGCCTCTTCTCCACGCTCCTCCTTTGCACTCCTCGTAGCAGCAGAAGAAGCTCTGGCAGTCCTTCCCATCCAGGCACTCGTATATGCAGGCATCGTCAAATTCCTGCCAGTACATTGAGTTGTTGAGCGCGATGACTGTAGGAGGAGGACCCACATCCAGCACTGAGTAATTCTGCAAAGACAATCACAGCACTGAGGAACGGAACTTGGCACTGAGGCTGGCATCTGCTCTGTGTCAAAAACATGTGCTGTATTCTCACTTAGAAGCAAGAGGAAGGAGTCGTGACTTGTTCACATCGATATATGTATATATATATATATATATATACATACATATGTATATATATATATATATATATATATATATATATATATATATATATATATATATATATATATACACATATATATATACACAGTATAGCTGGAGAGAAACATACTTCTGCATCTAATCCAAACTGTGCTGATGGTATCTGTCACTCAAAAGGATGATCTTATTGATTTAATATGCAGTCTCCCTTCCAGAGGGTGGGCTACATCCAGCATCAATCTTTCAGCTGTTACGTTACAGGATTTGAATGTGCTGAACTGTATAGTAAATTACATTTCTTATCCTTTCTTATCTGCCTGTCGACACTCCTAATGACCGATCCTGCTAATAATAATTATATAATAATAAACTGCACAGTATAGATAGGTACAGATGACCAATAGGGCAATATTTGTTTTGTTGAAAATACTGCAAAGCTAATTATCTTAATTTCTCAGCCGGGATAATGCAATCTAATCAGAATGAGTGATTGAGGATAGGTGTGCTGTGTCTGCGACTGTATAAACAGAATGCAAGAACCTGGTGATATGATACTTATCATGATATAGGGGCAATGATTCAAAGTATTGTGAAATGCTTCGATAATGTTAGAAACCTGAATATTAAGAAATGGTCATAGTGTAAAAAAACACCATCAAAAGAGTACAACACTGCGATGTAGCGACCAAAGTTTAAATATAACACTTAATAAAAACAAACAGTTTTTTTTACATGTAATTATGTATTAGCTATTAAGTAAAAATGCATTAAAACACAAGGAGGGTGAAGACTAGCACATGCCTCCTCCAGCACGTGAAGTCAGACTTTGCCTCTTTTTTTTAACTACTGCTGATGTAGCACTGCAGATTAGCGTCACAGCGCATTTGGAGGAAAGCACAGCGACTCGGTTCTGATACATCAGCTCACAGACGCCTTGTGCTGCTCGACGTCACCCTTTGGAGTGATGAGGGGAGAGAGAGCGCCATCTACACACTTATAGAGAGAGCAAGGCCAATTGTACTCTCTCAGGGCTCTGGCAGCTGATGGCAAGCTATATAAATCTGAGAAACCCTACACTTTTTATTTGGATTTATCATACTGTCCCAAAATGTTCTTATTTGGTATTTAAATGAAATTATCAATATTTTCACTTATTTGTCTGAACACAATGAAAATGCTAAATATTTTCGGTTGCCAAATATTTTAGTGCATCTCTTTCTTAAAGTACAGCTCTTTCTCTCCCAGAGGAGATTAGTTAATGGATGAAAGATCCATCCGGGCGCATCTAAATCATCATGGATTTCAGTCCTCTGTGGACCTCCGAAGCCCCAGACAGGCATCAGCAGGCATCACCCACCTCTGCTTTAATTGAAGGGAGCGAAACAACTCTTAATTCTTACGTTCACAGCTCTTACAGACCCACACGGCACCACAGAGATGTCACCCAAGAGCGTGGTCTGTCAGTTTTGTTGAAATGGTACAACTTAATCCTCCTTTCAGGTGCCATTTAGAGCAGATTGCAGCGAAAGATTATTGTATTAGTCATACCATGCTATTTGCTACAGTAAATGGAAATGGACCTGACACGCTGATTTGAAGTGGGCTTATAAGTGCTGGGTCTTATTATGTACTTACAGTAGCCTCCTGAACACTGTTAGTTCTATATCTGAAAAGACCTGCTGACTAATAATGACGTTAGTTCATAAGAGCATGCAGGAAGGTGCTGTATGTAAAGGCTGATTGTAGGGCTAACGGTGTATAATGAACTACTCCAGGGGAAATCGCCTTGTTTCATGTCCTTAAAGAAAGAGGTCGTCTTATTATTTTTTTTAATACATTTATTTCAATTTATTTCGCATTTTCTCGCAATTTAGCTAGGCCAACTGTCCCACCCGTTCACCTGCTACTCAGCAAGGAGGGTAAAGACTAGCACATGTCTCCTCCGACACATGTGAAGTCAGACACCGCCTCTTATAGAACTGCTTAGTAGCATCACGGTGCACTCGGAGGAAAGCACAGCGACTTCAGCTCACAGACGCCTTGTTCTGACTGACATCACCCTTTGGAGCGATGAGGAAAAATAGTGCCATCTACCCACCCAGAGAGAGCAAAGCCAATTGTGCTCTCTTATGGCTTCGGCAGCTGATGGCTAGCTGCATAACCGGGATTGGAACCAGAAAGAGGTTATCTTCAGTCATTTTTTTGGGAAAGTTCTTACCGATCGTTTCGTCTTGTTACAGGTGGGTCTGCGAGCGCTGTAGGAGTAATAGTTGAGGGTTGCGTACTCCATGAGAGCAGCGAAGACGAACAGGAAACAGACAGTGACAAAGAGGTCCATGGCTGTGACATACGACACTCTGGGTAGCGATGTCCTGGCCACTGTGCTGAGGGTGGTCATGGTCAACACTGTGGTTATTCCTGCAATTAAAAAAAAGACAATTTAAGTAGAGCAATATATTCAGAATAGCATGCCACCTTATTCACACAGCATGTTGCAATTTTCACAAACACTCATATACTTACATATACAATGATTCAGCTTTTGAAGATCTATAAACTTTGTTTTATCTGGTGGAACAAACTACTTTCCACTACCACTACCTTTCAAGACAGAGCTGAAGACAGACCTGGTGAAAGAGCACTTAATCTACTAACACCTCTAACAAACTAACTACTTTCTACCTCATTTCCTTTTTCCCTTATTTTCCTCCTTGATTCTTCTATTTTCTCTTGGCTTCCTTTAGGCCCTGTCAAAAAATGTCCTCTATTGCTAAATGTACAACATTAAGTTGCTTTGGATAAAATAGTCAACGTCAAAGGTAATGTTATGTTTTTTTTTTATTTTCCCGCTGAGGACCAGCATAATTTATGATTTTTGTTTATTTAATACTTCCAAACTCCCAGAAAGTGTTTGTTTGAGACTTGAACACAGCTTGATTCGTAAAGAATCTAAATCTAGATAAAGGCTGAAAGATCCAGGGCTTCAAAGACATAGGAAATAGCCTCTATTGAATATGGTAAACAATGCTGGAGATGCTGCTTGATCACATTCTCTGTGCTACATAAATCAAATCAGAACTAATTCCATGTCTTTATCTTTTTCCTGAGATAATAAATGAACACCTGCCCAACCTGAAACTAATAGAAATATGTTTCTAACTAACTGCAATTGTTTAAAAGATTCATACAAAGTAAAGGGTAGTGATTACTGTTATATGGTTTGCACAGAACAATAGCCATAAACTAGTTTACTAACTAAATGAATCCTTGAAATAACAGATATCAACATTTCTTTACGTTAAAGACATTTTTTTTGTTGCAGTGGTTTATTTTGTTGTTGTAGAATGCCCACAGACTGACTGTAATAATAACCTCTGACTGTAGATCAGTGATGATGTATGATGTCACCTCTCTGACTGAGTTATTATTTGGTCTTTTGCCTTGACACCGTTTCTGTAGCCACTGATGGAAAAGAAAAAAATCCTCAAATTGAAAATCCCACCCACCCACGCACCTAGACTTAGTCTTACTCATTCACACTCTGCCCTGCAACATTATTGAGATGCCTCCAAAACCCACTGACTGTGCCACAGTTTTCCAGAGGTTTCTATGGAAACAAGCGAGCCACATCTATTTCAAGCGGACATTTCACACTCCCGTCCTCTGTACTCTGCAACTGCTTCGCCACAGCCATTAGCTTAACCTGTTAAAAAACTAGCTTTGCGAATTCACAAGCACTTAGTCAACGCTCTGACTGCACTACAACTTACTGTAAAACATATATAGCATATAAACTGCTGAGCTCTATACTGACATCATCACCTCTCTCTCTCTATTTCTACAAGTTTTTTTTTTATATTGATACTTGGATCCTTGCATGAATACACTGATACAATACATTAAATATCAATCTTTCTCATTATGATTTAAATGATTTTCTCCCCAATTTGAAAGACCAATTACCCAATCAGGCAAGGGGGGCATTCTCCCAAACTTCAGTATTTCAGGGTTCATACACTTTTTAACCAATAAATTTCCATGATTTTTTCATGACTTTTCCATGCCTTCAAGGCAAATTTTTATGACCATACAATTTTTAAAACATCAGTGCAGACATGAACAATAAAACCAAAAATCAACTAAAACTATAATTAAAATTGATTATAGTAGACCTAAAGTGAATCTGACACAATCTTTAATACTAAGATCCTGATAGCTCCATTGTATACACTGTAAACAAAAAACTGTAGTTTTTACAGGAAAACGCTGGCAGCTGTGGTTACCAGAGTTTTCCTGTTAAAATTACAGACGATAAGTAAATACCTCTACTGAAAAAAAATGTTAATTAATTTACAGTGATTGAAATCACTGCAAAATGACAATAATAATCTGTCAAGTTTACACAAATTAAATGTTAATTTTGCATAGCAGTGTTCTACATAAAAATACCCTTTCCTGTATTTTTTACCTCTAACAAATGTCTACTGTAAAAAAAAATCTTGTCAAATTTACGGTGAAAAACTGGCAGCTGTGGTTGCCATTTTTTCACCGTAAAAAATACAGTGATCTTGTATATGGCTTCACGGTAAGGTATATTAACACTTGTAAAACAACAGTTTGAAAATGTACTAATAAAGAGGAGTTACTGTTAAAATAACGGTGAAAGTGTATATAGGCTCATGGTATAGCTGTATAATTCACAATGTAACCCTGTTGCTTTTTAAGTGAAAAATGATCCATTCCACAGCATTTATTGTCCAATTTTATGGCAAATTTTTGTGGTTGTCCAATAACTTTGAGTCACGCTGTAAACAACATACAGTTTTAAACAGCATTATCTTTTTCAAAAGCGCTTCATTAACTGCTGCTCACTTACAGCACAGAGATGTGCACGGACAGAGTGAAATCACTTATATACACATAATGTAAAACCCAGGCAGGTGGATAAAACCGCTATGAAACTACATCATGGTGATGTCTCTGAACTAAACATCTAATTAACATAGCCACGCCCCATAGACAGCTGCGTTACATCCCATTCAGGCCCTGCTTTTCACGATGTAATATACTTTTTTCACAAGAATATACTGTAAACAAAACGGTTTATCAATATGAAATTTACTGTTGACAAGAATTAAACTGTAATATCGTATACATTTGCAACTGTTTATTTTACTGTGAAATACTGGCAGCATTTTCAAACTGTTGTTTTTACAAGTGATAATATACCTTACCGTGAAGCCATTTACAAGATCACTGTATTTTTTACCGTGAAAAAATGGCAACCACAGCTACCAGTTTTTCACCGTAAATTTGACAAGATTTTTTTTTTACAGTGTATATTTCACATCTTAAAATGGTAAAAAATATAATTGACGGCATGTTTTTTATTTAAGGTTTGTACACCGTGAATAATACAGTAATGTGCTATTTTTAATATGACTGTCCAATGCTGTCACCATTTCAGCTTTTCACCATATATTTCACATGTTAAAACAATTAAAATTAACATTTTTCACAGTTTTTTAATCTATGGTAATTCAATGTTTATTCTACAACAATAAGCTTCTTCTTGCTTTACGGTTTATTTCTGTTGCCATTTCACAGTTTTTCACTGTAATTTTCACGGACATTTTAGGGCTAAAATTCTGAATTAACTCTGAGATGATTTATTTGTTAGCTCAAAATAGATTTTCTCCATCGATAATTTAAGGATTTGTAGACCAAAACTTTCTGGGTATTTTTATTTTCCCAAAACCTATCGAGGCCTGAAAATTGCTGTTTTCAAATTCCATGACTTTTCCAGGTTCTTCATTACCATATTTCATAACTTCATTTAGGCTATATGAACTCCTCATATCACTTGCAATGCTCCCAACAATAGGAGGATGAAGGCTAGCACATGCCTACTCCAATACAAAGGAAGTCAGTCAGCCACCAGCTCTTTTCCAACTGCCACCAATGCAGTATCCCTTGTAGTGCTTGTACACCAATGTGGATTTCTGATTTCGAACCATTCGGTACATTTCCACCAACAAAATTCAGTTCTAGAACTGAAAAGTTTGTTTCCAGCTGGAACCAAAGAATAGTAGTTTTTTGAAAACTGAAAACGTGCGGATGTGTCTAATTGTACAGGAGCAAAGAGCAATCAGAAAATATATCGAGAATCTGTTCTGAGTTTCTTGGGCCACCAGAGGGCGCTCCAGAGTGAGTACAAAAAAAACATTGGTTCATATTGAGCAATTGAGAAAAAACATAGTAAATAAATGTTTGATATTTTTTATACTGATTGCTGTACTCATTTCCCTAATACAGAACACTATCAAATGTTTTTAAAGCTTTTAAACTCCAGTTTCTACTGCATAAACCCTGTTTGTTGTAGAAAAATGGAAATATACAGGTCTAATGAGCCTGAACCAGAGTCTTTTTGGAGGAAAAGGGTTATGGGTAACCGGAGCACTCAGAAGAAAACGCAGCGACCCAGCTCTGATACATCAGATAACAGACACCTGTGTTGACCAATATCACAGCAGATGTGATGTGGGGAGAGAGCATCTTCCATGTACCCACCCAGAGAGATCATGTCCAATTGTGCTCTCTCAGACTCCGGCTGCTGATGGCAAGCAGCATGACTCAGCATTTGAACTGGTTATAGTGTATTTGTCCGCTGGACGGCTCTGGGGCCTCTTTTTTATGTCTATAGTGGTTTGGTAAAAAGTTGAGGACCTTTTATCTATAGATCACAGAAACATACACACACACAGCTGGCTTTCCAAAGTCTAGGCTGTAGAATAGGTGGGATGAGGATCACCAGTTTGAATCCTACTGGATCATGCTGCTTGCCATCAGCAGCCAGAGTCTGAGAGAGCACAACTGGTCTTGCATTCTCTGGCTGTGTAGATGGCACTCTTTTCTCACATTACTTTTAATATGATTTTAGCCAGCACAGGCATCTGTTAGCTGATGTATCAGAGCTGGAGAGCCACGCCTTTATTGGAGCACACTGGCTACCCAGTATAGGAGGAGGCACGGGCTAGTCTTCACCCTTCTAGTGTTGGGAGCATTTGTATGATGTGTCACACTGTTTAAAAAAAAAGTGTAAAAAAAAAAAAAAAAAAACATTCCGGCAGCAGGGGAGTGTGCCAGAAAATGTCTGTAAAATAACAGAAAAATACTGTCACATTTAAAACAGATATAAACTGCAAAAAAAAGTTATTGTATTTACTATGAATAACAACTATTACTGTCATTTTACAACAACTTATCCTATAGTTACCTGAACATTTTCCTTTCAACAGATTTTAATTCTTAATAAAGAGTCATACACTCCTTATGAAACAGAATAATTCTTAATTTTACAAGAAACTGTCCTAAAATCACATGAACTCTTTCACTTTTAACATATTTCAACTCTTAAAAAAGTGTCATACACTCCTTAAAACAGAGTAATAAGTCATTTTACAAGAAAATCTTTCACAGTTTCACCACACCAATCACTCTGTAAACCAACTAACATCAACTCAACATTTTAAAGTACAACAACCACAAGTCTGCAGTAGTGAGACGGTGAAAACAGATTTTAGAATATATTAGGAAACAAGGTGAAAAAGCTAGACAGTTACATGTGTTGCTAAAAGACCCTGACAACACCATCAGTTCTTTCCCCTCTAGAAACACAGAACCCAGAGAGTATTTTTTTGAAAGTGTGTGGCTGATGAAATCTCAGTGGATTAGTTCACTAGCTACTGTGCACCAAGGCTTGTTAATTTGTAAGTGAGATGGAATGAGACTACTCTTACTTTGTACTGCTCTGCTTCATTGATTCTGCTCCTAAGGCTTCTTCATTCACAAGTGAAATAATTAGCCCATGCTGACTATCAGAACACCATCTGCGCTACAAGTTCAACTAAAGAGACGAGGTTAACCTCAAGCAGTGCTACATCAAGCCCTAGCTGCAGCCTCGTTTACAGTAATCACTGCGTCAAGGCCCACACATGTTGGTCATAGTGTTTTTTTTTGTTTGTTTGTTTTTTTTAATCACCCCCTCATTAGTCCACTGAGGTCCAGCGGGTTTCCTCTGGGTAACATTTTCCCGTTTGAAGTCCAGAACCTTTCCAGCATCCTGTTTGGCCTGACATTTTGACATTTCTCTGGGTATGACTGTAAGCTCTGTCTCTGTTCTCTTATCCTTCCCATCTTTCTTTCATAGATGCTGTTGATCGAACAGGATGCTTGTTAAACAAATCTGTTTTTCAGCCCGTTTTCCTTCTTCTCCACCGAAACCTTAATGACTTCTTTTTGTCAGGCAGATTAATTGCATTCATTCCTCTTCCCTTCATGGACTGTCTTGCCTGCTGTTTTTCTTCTTGTCCTCATCCCCCTCTCTATTTCCCTTTCTTGTGTATGAGCAGCAGAATATGTGCAGTAATACTGACGGGCTTTTTCAACCACCGGTCTTTCTGTTATCTTAAAAAAACACACAGTAATATCCATTTGTCTGAGAACCTGCTTAAAAAAAATTACACTAAAAGGTCAACAGCCAATTGTGAGAAGTGGACAGATGTGATATTTACTTATATACTTGAATATCATACTTAAAAACCAGAAAAGGTTGGGACTGTATGGAAAACAAAGTGTGTTTTAGAATGTATTTACACCAGCTCTATTTGTTCTGGTTAAAACGGACTGTGGTTCGCTTGTACCCTTAGCGCTGTTCAGTTGAGCAGGTGTCAAAACAGTTATCTTTTATTTGAGCTAAACTGCTGATAAGGCTCAGTTTAATCTCATATATTAGCCAGATAACACTACTTACAACATCTATGAACAAACTCTGCCTCTGCTCCATGCTGTTTACACGCGCAGTCTGTGCTGCGTTCACTACTCGCAGCCTTGCAGCTGTGTTTACTACGTGTACATCTGCGCTGCACGTCCTATTAAAAACATCGTGTTTGAAAGCACACTGTGTGTCAGTGTTCTGTGTTTAAGCTGCAGCAAAGTGCACAGATATAAGAGCTGTAACACAGAATCTTCACGCTATATTAACTTTCCTGCTCCTGCACCAGACAGCTGTAACCAATCAGAGAAAACAAGGTGCTTGTGTGGTTTATTAGTGTGTATTTTGGTGTGTTTAGGTGTATGCCTGTGTGAAACCAGACCAAACAGAGGGAGGAAACGCTCCAAGTAAACAAACTTATTAACTGATCTGTACCATACACTGTAAACCCAGAAGTTGTTTGACCTTAAATAAATTAAGTCTGTTTTACATAAAACTGGATATTTCTAAACAATACTCAACGATTTTGAGTTAGTTAAACATTCGTGGACACATATACACTTAAACTGAGATCTTTGAGTTGAATCAACTTATAATAACTGAGTTTAGTCTGTTGTCATTAACACCTTCTTTTCCATTGGCTTCTGTTACAATCTATTTGCATACTGGGTGTGTCCAACAGTTTCTGACTAACACTCACCATCAGTGTGTAGTGTGTAGTAGATCACATATTATGATTAAATACTTGGCCTCTGTGTTGTAGGCTGTTCATCTACTTTATTTATTATTGAAAAAAATAGTTGAATGAAACCAGAAGGACTAAATACAAGTTTAGGAAAATATAAATTTTAAATATATATGTATATGTATTTGTTAAGTTCACTGTTCTTAAAAATTATATTGCATGAACTTAAAATTTATTAGGTAATCGGTTACAACAAAAGTTTTGAGTTTAGTCAACTTATCGGGTTTTACAGTGTAGAAACAAACTACAGGTGTGAATACTTTATTTATATTTACATTTATTTAGTTGCAGACAGTGTGAATTCAATCTATTTCATGTTTTTTTTCTGCTTAAGTTTTTAGCATTTAATTTATTAATATACTGTACATCCATTCCTGAATTTAAGGCCAGCAACACATTCCAAAATCAGCCAATGGCAGCAGACTAGTTGGTTCAACTCAAAGATCTGAGTTTGAATGTAAATGTGCCCAAAAATGTTCAACTAACTCAAAATAGTTGAGTATTGTTTAGAAATCTCCAATTTTATGTAAAACAGACTTAAATCATTTAAGTTCAAACAGTGTATGGGTTTACAGTGTAGGAATGAGGTAAAAACAAAAAAACAAAAAACAAAAAAAAAACAATAGAAATCTGGCCATGTGAAAAAGATGACTAGAATACAAAAAGAATACAAAAGAATGATTTTTTAAGGAACAAAGATGGACAGATCTTTGAAATGTTTGAAAACAATATTCCACAAAGGAAGCTTGGTCTGCATTTGCATATTTCTTCTTTTACAGTACATACAGTAATATAATTTTATTACACCAATGAAAATGGGCGTGGTTTAATGGAAATATCCTTCAGACAGCACCAGATCAAGATCTGTCACCTAACACTAGCTGATAGAACTACATGGGAAAGGGATTTCTATGGCAATCCTTTGACAATAACTACAATACTATAGTACATTTACAAATTAAAACCTAAAATATTTTTGTGCATAACAGAAGTCTAATTGTAACCCTAATGTGCTGAAGTGACATCAACTCTTCTGCGGAAAACCAATGCATTTTTCAGCAAGAAAATTCTAAACCACAAGCTGCATCTTAAGATTTCTGTTTGCAGGAAGAAGCTGAACAGAACAATATCCTTGGTTCATACTGATATTAACCCTAATTCCTATTATGAGTACGTAAATGCATTTCTCATCATCATGCTCTGCCTCAGATGCTGTTTACAACACTAGTCATTTAGATTTCAGGGAAAAGAATGCACATTACATTCCTTAGATGTGGTTTCATTAGCCTTGAGTCTGGATTTATACATATAGGATTAAATAAAACACACTTCACACAGTACACACAAAGGGCAGGAATGAAAGGAATGTAACAGTCAGTACAAACAAAATGCATAACCGAACCAATGAAACCAATGAAAGTTATGTGAGTAAAGCCAATGGAATTAAAAACGAACATCAAATGGACAAAAGGAAAAGAACTGAACTGAAAGAAATTACCTTGAACAAACAGTGAGCAGGGCTGCACATGCTTATTGAGAGCAGGGAACTATAAAGCAGTGTGTAAAGCCAACAGAAAAAGAACATATGCACAGTATTTACAAAGCATGGAAAGACACCAGACATCAGCAGAAGGACAGCAGAAACTGATGTAGAACAAAAACAACTTTAAAGTTCAGTTCAAAGAGTTCTTCCTATTTTTAAATGAAGAAAATAATAATAGAAAACCAGAACATATTATACTAATCAGATGCTGCTCATAACTGAAGGTGGTACAATATCTAATATCTAATATCTAATATCTAATATTTAATAACTCTATAAAATTATAAAATATATATATATTTCCACTGTGAGTGGCGGCAGTATTTACAACAGTAAATGTCTTTGTTCTTTTCTTGTCATGGTGTGACTTATTTCTCATAAATAAGAAATCATTATTTGATTGAATTCAAATCCATAGGGAAATTTGTGTGAAATGAGAATATGTACAAACAAATGAAGTAAACAAGAAAATTATTTTTAATAATGTTTATTTTAGTAAACAGCATCATACCACACCTATATCAATAAAAATATTTTTTTATAATATTGGTCTGTCTGTCTGAAATACTAATCAGAAGAGAAGCAGTAAATGATGGAGGCAGTAAGACGTACAGCAGTGTAAAATGATGTAAAATGTTTGGCGGGTGTGTGTTCATTGGTGGTTTTACCTAAAGCAGTTCTGGCTGGTGTTGCATCTTTTTTAATCCAGAAGGAGACCCAGGAGAGCACCACTGTGAGGATGCAGGGGATGTAGGTCTGAATGGTGAAGTAGCCCATTCTTCTGCTCAGGTCAAAATACACCGTCATCACCACATAGTCACCTGGTGGAGGAATCAGAACAGAGTGTGGAAATGGAAATCTACTAAAAAGCAATGCAGGCATTTATTTTTAAATGTGTGCATCATTTTCACAAACACAAAATATGTTGACAGTCACATTAAAACCTAGTTAATGTGACTAGGCCTGTCATAATAAAAAAAAAATGTTGCAAACAATATGTTGTCCCAGAAATTATATGCAATGAGCAACCCTGGTCTGTCCCAGCTGGCCCACATTGGACTGGGATAAAGGCTCTGCCTCAGCCTTCACTTGAGAGATACGCTGACAGTGAGAGGAAGGCTGAGGCAACACGAACCTAAGAGACACTAAACTTAAGCGACTAGAGCCGCACTGGGCCAATATTATGATTCTTAAAGTTTGTTTTGGTGTTGATGTAGGGCAACGTTCCTAATAAAGGTACGTTTTGAGTTCATTCACTCCCTGTGTCTGTGTCTATTTGTGCTTCCGCACAACCGGGTCACGTTGACCATGCAGACAGTTGCAATATGTAAGTGCATTTTGTAAGTGCAAACACAATTGACGATATTACGATTATTAATTAAGTCCATTTATTGAACGATATGTTGATAATGTAATTATTGTGACAGGCTCACTTGTGTCTCTATTTTTTTTGTTTTTCACTTATTGTAATTTGCTAGAGGACAATCACCAGAATATTGATTTCACTTGTTATATACCCCTTCACTTCACTCACTTCCGAGTATTAGCTATGGTTCCGTCTGACTATACTTCTAACATCTATCTTTCACTTTTAACAGATTTTACTTCTTAAAAAAGTGTCATATACTCCTTATAAAACAGAATATTTATTTTACAAGAACTCATCCTATAATTACATGAAATCTTTCACTTTTAACAGATTTTATTTATTAAAAAAGTATCATATACTCCTTATAAAACAGAATAATTATTAATTTTACAAGAAACTGTCCTATAATTACATGAAATATTTGACTTTGCTGTTGGAGCTGTTGGACTAACCAGTTCCATCTTTTAAATTCCAATTTGGCCGAATAACAACTTTTTCAATGCAGTTCATTTCACACAATACACTGGCACTGTGACATAAAAAAACAAACTAACAAAAACATCATTAATACAGTATTTGGTTTAAAGTAAACAAAATAAACTCGATCAAAAGATAAGAAGACAATGGAATAGTCAATCATCAGTGTCCATTCCTATAGGTGTGCCCAGCACACGTACACCCCCGCTCGCTAAACACACACATGAACGCACTGCAGAGCAAAATCAGAATTTTAACTCAACAACAAACAAAATAAGGAATAAAAAACATAACTGTCCCATTAACTGAGCTGCAGAAGTACATTCACAGCAAAATATTGACGTGCAGGTGCAGGTCAATAATCTCTGCTGGGACGTGCAAAGGGCCGCGCTATTAAGATCCCAACACGCCAAAGCCAGAGCACACTGAATGGTTTTATGTTGCACCCTAAACACACCCATGATTAATTAAGAGAATTAGTCAGAGGTGAAAAAAAAGTACAGAAAATTTGTAATTAAGTAAAAGTACCTTTACTTTGCTAAAATTGTACTCAAGTAAAAGTAAAAGTACCCATCTAAAAATCTACTCGAGTAAAAGTAAAAAGTACTCAATTTTTTTAATGAACTATTATTCCACATAATAATTTGGACCTTTCAGGCAGTATTTGTTCAGACCACCCCATAAAACATTTTCAAGAACAAGTGGCATAGGTTTCTATGATCCATTTTTTTTCTTTACTTTTAAAAGTTATGGTCATATAAGTGACTATAAACTGTAATTTTATAGTTTTACAGGTCATTGTTATATTTTAACTTGCAATTGCTGTGCTTTAACTGCTAGTTACATGTTTTTTTTTTTGTTTTTTATTTTTTACATTCAAGCAGTCAAAATGTTTTACTTAAGTAAAAGTAAAATTACCTATTTTAATTCATTACTTTCCACCTCTGGAATTAGTACATGCTTTATGTGCATTTTTTGCTGCACAAGGCATATTTTTGTGCCCTCATGATACCACAGACACATCAATATGCCCTAAATCTAAACCTAAAACTTGACTGAACACAATCTGTCCTTCCATAAGGTGGGATCTGAATCCATTCTCAGATGATCCTTCTAAATTCAGATTTTGTCTTAGTAAAGGTAAAGTATAGTAATATAAAACGCAGCTCTAGTCTTGCAGAATGTGTCATTTTATCTGAAGATGTTGTTGAACAAATAGGCAGCAATCCAGCTCCGAGAGCAGGAGCAGAAACTCTTAAATGTGAAGCTGAAGCTAAAAACCATTATGTTCTTTCAAAAGCCCACCTTGTCACCTGGAAATGGTTTTTAGAAAAAAGGTAACTGCAAACTGGAAAATGTCATGGCACTTGCTTGGATTTAATTGCATCCTTCATGAATGTACTACCCTCTCTCCTCTTTTTTTCTTTCTTTTACAGTGGTGGGTTGACATTTCTACATATTTCATGACGTACAGTGTGACTTCAGACGGAGTATTTGCACTAGAAATAGTGGAGGAAAAATAGCAAAGCAAACATCTTTATTTTCATGATCTTTTTCCCTCTTAGAAACCCCAAGCTTGTTGTTCACATATCTATAGTGACAGCAGATATATGATTTATTTATGCTTGTTTTCTTTTTTATATAATTTATATAATCACGTTTGAAAGTGATGTACAGACAACATTTTCTGTATTTATAAGTAGAAATATTCAACCCATAGTCCCCTTTTTGTATAAAATTGATTACCCCCTTCCTTTCAACAGGTGGTGGCACTCTGTTTTAGCAGGAATAACTGCCACAGCTGTAATACAGCACTGTCTGTAAAAGCTGTGGAGGATTTTTAGTTCACTCCTCTTTGCAGAAATGCTTCAGCTCAGTGATGCGTGTGCACATTTCAGCACCTTTTCACACCTTAAGATTTCATAATTGATACCCTCCACACCAAAAACATTCAAGACGTATTAAACCTTGGTCAATTTCCCTGCCAGACTTCACATCTTCATACAATTCAACATTAAATCAGAATAAAGCAACAGAGCAAACACTTATTACACACACCCAAAGCTCTCTGAGGCTAAACTCATAATTACAGCTGCGGCTACTGCTGTGTTATGACTGTTTTTGTGTTTTGACTGTTTTTGTGTTATGACTGCTGTTGTGTTATGACTGCTGTTGTGTTATGACTGTTCTTGTGTTATGACTGCTGTTGTGTTATGACTGCTGTTGTGTTATGACTGTTCTTGTGTCATGACTGTTCTTGTGTTATGACTGTTCTTGTGTTATGACTGTTCTTGTGTTATGACTGCTGTTGTGTTATGACTGTTCTTGCGTTATGACTGTTCTTGTGTCATGACTGTTCCTGTGTTATGACTGCTGTTGTGTTATGACTGTTCTTGTGTCATGACTATTCTTGAGTTATGACTGTTTTTGTGTTATGACTGCTGTTGTGTTATGACTGCTGTTGTGTTATGACTGTTCTTGTGTTATGACTGCTGTTGTGTTTTGACTGTTTTTGTGTCATGACTGTTCTTGTGTTATGACTGTTCTTGTGTTATGACTGCTGTTGTGTTATGACTGCCGTTGTGTTATGATTGCTTTTGTGTTATGAATGCTGTTGTGTTATGATTGCTGTTGTGGTACGAATGTTCTTGTGTTATGGCTGCTGTTGGGAGATGACTGCTTTTGTGTTATGACTGAATTTGTGTTATGACTGCTTTTGTGTTATGACTGCTTTTGTGTTTTGACTGCTGTTATGTTATGATTGCTGTTATGGCTGCTCTTGAGTTATGATTGCTGTTGTGTTATGACTGCTGTTGTGTTATGACTGCTGTTGTGTTATGACTGCTGTTGTGTTAGGACTGCTGTTATGTTATGATTGCTGTTATGGCTGCTCTTGAGTTATGATTGCTGTTGTGTTATGACTGCTGTTGTGTTATGACTGCTGTTATGTTACGTGCTGATGTGTCTGAAGTAACTGGGTCGCTCTTCAGCGAGACTCTGTTATTGGTAATGTGCTTTAGCATCTCACACTACACTGTAAAAAATCTTAACATACATTTAAATTACTATTTTATTAGGTTGGTAAAATTAAGCTGAGCAAAATGCCTTAACAGACAATTAAGAAATTATACATTTTAGGTTGAGTCATTAAGAAATACTATGGAGAAATTTGGTACCAGATTTTAAAAAGAATTTTTTATCCGTGTAGGATAAGTTTTAAAAGTCAATACATACAGCTAGTTAAAAAATACTACAGTCACATTTATTTAAACAATCATTTAAAGTAAAAGTCTTGGTGAAAGTTTTGGTGAAAATGATTAGTTGCACAAAAACTGCAGAAAAGTACTTTTAAAATGTGCGTTGTGTTGTGGTTTGCATGTACACATTCAAACAGAATCCTTTGAGTTGAGTCAACTTATAATAACTGAGTTTAGTCTGTTGGGATAAACTATTTGCATATTAGGTGTGTCCTCCAGTTTCTGACACTCAGTCATTCCCTCGAGGCTATCTTTGGTAAACTAGTAGATCATATATTATGGCCTCTAAATTCCCCTTTTACAGGCTAACAGTGTGAATATTTATAAAATAAATATTTAGGTAAAATGGAATAAAAAAAATAAAAAAAATTGGAACACAAAATACAATTCATTGGGGCAAATGAATTGGTGTAACAAAAATAAAAACGAACTTTTTAGTTGTAATAACTTGGTTTTAATTTATGTTACCTCAAGTTTTCATTCCCCATTACTTTTTTAAGGCAATTGGCTTGCTCAATTTTTTTAAGTAAAACTTACAGTGTATAATCAGACCATATTTTATTAGGACATACTTCAATAAAACAGCCTTCTTTTATCTGACTTTTATAGACTGAATAATCACTTCTTCCTCTACAAGCAAGTGACAAACACTCAGGGTACAAGTGCGATTCACGCTCCATTCATTCTTCTGACCTTTGTGTCTAAATCACACTTAGTGCTGCATTTGGCAGCCATTTTACGGCATAACGCCCTTGCTGTGCTGAAATTCTCACATACAAACTTCAGTCACATCACTTATATTTACTTGCACACCAGAACTACCCTTACTTAGGCTTATTTGCATGCTGAAAGTGTTTAGCATGATAGAACAGGCTCAATGTAAATAAAAATCTAAGTGTAGGCCAAACCTTAATTTCTACACAAAGACATTTACACACTGTTTTACATAAAATTGGATATTCATAAAATATTACTCAACTATTTTAAACAGTTATGAGAACATATACGTTTAAACTGAGATAATTGTGTTGAATCAGCTTTTAATAACTGAGTTTAGTCTGTTGCCATTGGCAGCTTCTTTTCCATTGGCTTATGAAACAATCAATTTGCCATACTGTGTGTGTCCCCCAGTTTCTGACACTCACCATCAGTGTGTAGTGATTCCCCCCAGACTACCTTAGGTAAAATTGTAGTTCTTATATTATGATTAAGTGCCTTGTCTTTGTGTTGAAAGTAAACCACATTTTGAGTCCCAAGTTAGGGGGGTTGTCTGTTAAATTTAAAGATGAACGTTTGTTCAGCTTAATACAGTATTAAGCTGAACAAAGCTGTTTTTTTTTTTACCTCAAATGATTTGAGTAGACTTAGCTTATCAGAGGTTACAGTGCAGTAAGCTGAATATTTTGCTTCATTTACATTATTTTTAGCATCTTATATGTGTTCTACGTCATATTGTGAATAACACAGGTCTGTGACATTTGCAAAGTATTGCAATCTGTTGTATTTACATTTTTGTGCATGTTATACACACTGCAAGCCCAGATAAATTGAATTTACTTATAAAAATAGAGTAATTTCTTCTTACTTTTTATTTCTATTTTACTTACATATTTTTATAAATACTAGTGTATTATAAATAACTAGTTGGCTTAAGATTTTTAAGTAATGTTTACTGATAACTAAAAACTAAAAACTTTTCATTATTATGCCTAAATTAACGCATTCCTTTCATATTTTTTGTTATATCAATTGCAATGCATAATAATTCTACTTTAACTGTTATGGTCAGGTGAACAAAATTTGTATTCAGTCAATTCTTTTTGATCACATCTAAATAAAATACAGATTTAAAATGCTCACAGAAAATTAAATAAAAAAGGAAATACTATAGAGAGAACAATATAGCATAGATCCAATACTGAGAAAGCAGCTCAGAAAATACTGCTTGTTCTTACAGCCTACAACACTCAGGCCAGATAGTGAATCATAAAACATGATTTACAAGTTTACCTAAGGTAGTCTGGGGGGAATCACTACACACTGATGGTGTCAGAAACTCGGGGACAGTGTGCAAATAGATTGTGCCAAAAGCCAATAGAAAAGAAGCTGCCAATGGCAACAGACTAAACTCAGTTATTATAAATTGATTCAACTTAAAGATCTCTGTTTGAATGTAAATGTGCCCACAAATGTTCAGCGAACTTGAAATAGTTGAGTAACCTTTAGAAATATCCAATTTTACATAAAATAGACTTGATTTCTTTAACTCTTCTAGCTTGTCCATAATGTAGACTTGAAATGCTTAAAAATGACTGATATTATTGTTGTGTATACTGCCCAAATTTGCAGAACGCTTAAAAAAAAAGCATTCATATCGTTTTGTTCTTAACATTGAAACAATCAGAAATGTAAGTGCAGATAAACATTTGTACACATAAAATGTAAATATAATCTTAATGAATGTAACTAAAAAATGAATATAACACATTATGTAATAATGGATTCATCTCAGTTTATTGATGCAACATTTCATTTGATTTCATATTTTTATTCATAATAAGTTTTGAGAATGTTTATGTCATAATAAGTTTAAGTAATTAGAATATTAATATGAGTCAAATTGACACACCCACCCTCCTAAAATACAAACCCATTTCATTTCACTTGGCATTTGAGGGTGAGGATGTATGTAATCTGTGATGAGAGAGAACTGTCCATGCCCACACGGGCAGTTATTAAGCCCTAAGAAAATGTCACCACATCCTTTTATCAAGTGACATTTCCTCTGGCCCACAACCGCTGGACTGAGGTGCATCCCAATAATCAGCATTGTCACCACTATCACTCTGTTAAATGACATTAAACATGATTAAACATCCAATTAGCATTTTAAAATAGCAGCCCTTCAGTATTTCTGACCGGAGAGGGGACAGAATATTCTAATAAATTACATCAGTATGAATCTGCCACCATCCCTGCACAGTCAAATTTATTAAATATAAGAACAGAATTGTCTGGTTGGTCCTGGGAGTTTTTAAGCTTTATTTATAAGCTTTTGTGTTGCTTTGTAGTATTAATTCCATAACAAGGTCAGATTAAACGATGATATCATTTAATTAAAGTAAATTAAAGTAATTAAAGTAATTAAAGTACTTACACAGGTGGTTACATCAAAATAACTGCTACTGTCATTCTGGTTTTAAACCAGGTATTACAATATAACACATCATGAATTAAAATATTACACCACCTTATTTTTCACACTATTAGGCGCACTGGATTATAAAGCGATATATCAATACACGTCTATTTTCTGGTCTATTTTCATACATAAGGTGCACCGAATTATAAATCTGATTATACGACACTAGTAAGAAACAGGGGTGTCGCCATATTTTCCTTCTAATTCAGCAGGTTTTACCACTAGGTGGCGAGACCTGTAAGGCTAAGCTAAGCTAAGTAAACAAAACTGTAATTCTTTAAAAAAAAAAAAGTAAAACGAGCACTGGATGTTAATCCACACAGATTTCTCTCCTGAAAACTGTTTATTTGGGTGAGTAAAGCTCTTCCGTTTATTTACAGTAAACTTAGATTTACAGATTTCCACTAAGGCTTTAGCATTAACAGCTAACAGTAAATGCCACCCAACAGCGCTACTCTGAGGAACCCTAAGTGTTCTGGTAACCCAGAACAATATTAGATTGTGTTTTGTCCCACGAAGCTTGTTTTAACAGAGTAAACATGCAGGCTACAGTCCAAAATATTAACCTCTAAACAGCAAAAGAGCTAGCGCTTAGCACGGTTAGTGAGTAATGCTAATGCTGCTCCAGCAGTGCTAGCTGGGGTTAGCAGCAGGTTACAGGCCAATAATACTCACCTCTCAATGGCAAAAGAGCTAGTGTTTAGCGCAGTTAGCGGCTAACGCTAATGCTTCTCCAGCCTCGGTGCTGGAGAAACTAAACTGAAACTCCTGTATAATGCTGTACCTCTGAGGAGTGACTTTACTGCTCCTTACAACCTGACTGATAAAATTCATACATAAGGAGCACTGGATTATGAGATGCCTTGATCATTTTTGGGAAAATTAAAGAAAAATATGGTACAAACATTATTGGTTGTAAATGAACTAAGGACCCTCACAGTGACAAAAAAACACACAACTTAAATTTTAGTTTTATTTTTGTTGGTGTTGGATTTAGTGTACATGATACGATGACGTTTTTTTTTTAACAAGTGGTTTTTATATATGAAATGTGTAGTTACTGTAAGCAGCATGTGTACTTCTTTTAAGGAACTTTTTTTAAGGAACATTACATTTCGCAGACGCTTTTGTCTACAATAGTGAAGTACAAAAGTAATAGAAGTTAAAGGTAAAAACATCTTTAGATAGGGCTTAAAGGAGGTCAAAGGGAAATAATGGGATAGAGGAGTGAAGGAGGGGAAGAAGGAAATGAGGTTAGCAGTAGTTTTTAGGTAGAACTGTACATAAAACTTGCTCTTTACAGAGTTGCGAGCAGGTCAGAATTCTCTTAAGCTTCAAGCGAGTGTAACTTATGAAGATTTTAGTAAATGCTCATAATTTTAAGAATATTCTTAAATATGAGGTTACAAACTTCTTAGCCTTAAGAAAGTTTGGGAACTGCACCCCTGGTTTGTAATAGAGATGTGTTAATGTGAAGAACAAGGCTGTGTATTGGCAAGAATTTAGCGATATATGTATCACAATACATGCCTTACAATTAGGTATATCGTAATACTGTAAGCCAGTTGATACTCTGATTGTGTAAATCATCTCTTTTGCTGACTTACACCTAATAGTATGTTGCATGTATTAAAAGTACTTTTCTGCATTCTTGGTGCAATTACACACGCTCACCACAGATATCTCTAAATCAACAAATTCCCAAAAGTTCCGAACTGTTGCTTTGATAAGGTCAATTAAAAAAACAAAAAAACAAAACAAAAGCACACACCAATGATGTGGTTACCTGCCGTTGTCTTGATAACGTCTGTAGTGTTCCTTAGACCCATGAAGTCAAACTGGTAGAGTCTCCACGACTTCTGATCCGCCGCCTCCACAGAGTTCTTCCTCCACTTGTAAATCATTTCATCTCGCGGGTAGCCATCTGTAATTACGACAGAACACATGGCAGTGACCTCTGATGCTGTGCACAAGTGGTGATGGATGTCTGAGTGCAGCATGGCTGCGGGGCACGCTCAGCGACATTAGTTTGTTGCCCGGCACCTGCTAATAAAAAGCCACTCTGCAGCGAAATAAAGACAGAGGCAGGAGGAGAAAGCGAGTAAATGAGCGGTTTGGTTCAATATTGCTCAGCATCAATCTTGATGCTGGGACTGACCTTCAGGTGTGTGTTGTTCTCGCACACAACCGCGAGTCCCAGGACGTCAGCAAGAAGAGGGACTGGAGAGAAAAGTCCCATAAGGCTCGGGATTCTAATACTGAATCGATTTTATAAAGACTGCTCGGTGGATAATATTTCACTCTCATGGGGATGAAATCTGAGCACTTTTTGCCACTTTAACATACTGAACATTCCTGAAGCTTTAAACCAGAAACCACCTTCTGCTCCCTGGAGATTACGCTACACTTGAGAAATGATCCCATCTAAAACGGTACACTTCATGCACGGCCACTGCTGACCTTTAGTCATTACCCGTGCAATATAATTCAATTTCTCACCAAATGCACATTAATCCTAATGACAGAGCGTTAGGTGATAATCACGCCCAAAAGGCATCCGAGGTAATCAGCATTCAATTAATAGTGCAAAGATATTAAGTGTGGTCTATAGAGTTAGCTTTTAACCGTTTTATTACTTTTTTATGTTTTGAGGATCGACTTCACTGCATTAATGCATTAGACATTCCTAACTCCTGTACTCTAAAGTATACCACTTTTAATAAAGACCATGTTTGTATAGATGTAAGATGTGTGAGGAATAGGGCTGTGTATTGTCAATAACATGGTGATACAATACAGTATTAAAGTAATACAGTCAAATGTTTGTACACAGTTTCTGATTCAGTGTTTTATTTCCAGCATTGTAAAGTCATCCAGACTTAAGTATCCAAACCAAAATACTCTATAAAGCATTTAGATGTTTCTAATCTGTGGTGCTGTTCACTTGCAGTTTCTGAGGCTGATAATGCTGATGAACTCTTACTCATTCTTTTCTTGGGTGGTCCTGATGAGAGCCAGTTTCATCATAATGTTTCTGATGGTCTTTGCGACTGCACTTAAGGATACTTTCTAGTTACTATTTTTTATTTCAGATTGACTGACCTTCATTTCTTAAAGTATTTTTTTCTTTACTTAGGTAAATAGTTCTGGCCATAATATGGATTAAACATTACTCAAATAGGGTTGTGTTGATTTTCAGGCCTCGGTGTTGTAGACTGTAAGAGCAAGTTACCTTTATTCTGTGTTCTTGGTTGTCACAGTATGTTGGCTTGGAGTTACAGAGTTTACTCCTATAAAGCCCCAGTATTATACTGTCAGTATTGGCAGTTCAATAAAAATATACTAAATATGGTGAGAGTACTATATATATATATACATATATCTTACAAGGTTTTTCCAGTTACAGAGGCAGGCCAATGTGTAGTTAGGAGTCTTGCCCAAGGACTCTATTTAGTGTAGCACAGCATAGTTACCAGACCTGGAATTGAACCCAAGTCTCCCATATGGTAGCTTACTGGCAGGCGGTGGTGTTATCCACTGCACCACACCAACCAAGTGTGTGTATATATATTGAATAAACTTAACTGTTCCAAGTTATCATCTAGCTTTGACTTATTTTGACTCATTAAGTTGAATTAACCTAAAATGTTATGTATTTACAACTTAACCAAGTCAAAGCCAAATGATGACTTAGTTGAGCCAATAAATATGTTTTCTACAGTAAAGAAATATTCTACATAAAATGGTACTGCTAAGTATGAGGTTTTACTGTAATTAATTTATCTATAACTAATTGATAAACTGGTTAGTTGATAAATTAACTTAATTTTCAGTACCCCAGATAATCACCTGATTGTGAAGCAAAACACACAGCAGTAAAGTCCTCATCCAGTACATTTCTTTTTCAGATCTACCCAAGAATCAATATTACCTAATTACTGAGCAATTAATCTGCTCTGGTGAGAATTCAGTGCGACAGGTTCTGCATTGAATACATTGTGGTTTTAAAACGCTTGTGCATTCTGAGAGCGTCACAGCTCAGAGGGTAATTTAGCTCTGGCCCATGTGTGCCATAATGAGCACCTGTTGGACCTCCATTAGATCCATAATCCCTTTAATTGGCACTAGTCGGGGATTACTGGAGAGCTGTAACCCGTGACGATGTGTAGCGGGGTAAAGTAAGATGCTTTATTAATTGTACCAGGAATGAGCTGAAAAAATGAACTTTCTCGGCCTGAGTGAATCCCAAGTGCCGCGCCATTGAATCGTGAGGAATAATTAGCGGAGTTGCACGGACCTTCCAAACCCTTGGTGAAATCATCTGTAAAATAAGCTACAGCAGCGTCAGCAGAATAGTTTCAGCTACTGTACATAACAAGTTACAAGAGTACAAATGAAAGAGAGACTACAGCTTTCTGTAGAGTCTGCGGATAATTCCATTTCAATATGTATTGCAATAGATTTTTAAACACGATTAAAAAAACTGAATGTTATTTTTCACAAACAAAAATATAATTAAAAATGTATATGCACTGAAAAAAGTGTAACAACCATGTCATTGATTTAAAGTACATTTTTATAAAAAAAAACTCTCAGTTTGCCTGAAAGCAAATCCATTGCCTATTAAAACAACCTAAAATAAATAATTTAACTATTTTTCACTTCATTTCAGAGGTTATGACATCACATCACATCAGATCACTCCTCCTGGAGTTTTTCTGTCAGTCAGTTTTCCCGTCACCACTATTACATTTAAAGGCTGTGGCCTCCCTGACCGTTGTTGTGGAATCAGCTCCCCAGAAACATTCGTGCTGCAGGCAGCCTAATTTCTTTTAAATCCTTACACAAATCTCATCTTTTTAGGGAAGTTTACTGCTGTTAATATATCTTTACTTGTATACTTTATTATTTATTTTATTTTATTTTATTATATTTTATTATCATTTTTGTTTGTTTGTGTGTTTTTAAATACTTGCACTGTTACGTGTAAGTGCTTGTATGCATATTTTTTATTCACTATACCTTTTGTCCATGGCTGTGTTGTTAAGCGATTTGAGTTTTTAGGAAAGGCGCTATATAAATAAAATATTATTATTATTATTATTATTATTATTATTATTATTATTATTATTATTATTATTATTAACCCTAGTTAAGGCCAAGCTACTCTACACATGCTCAGTTTGACTCTTTTGCAGGGATTTTCACCTGATGCTGATCCCGCTATTTGCATACTGGGCGTGTCTTGCCACCTCTCACTCACCATCAGTGTGTAGTCATTCTTCTTTTGTGTTGTTCAGTGTGATTATACGTAGTTGGCATCAATTCTCAGTTAGTTGTTATAGTTTTAGTCTATCTATCTATCTATCTATCTATCTATCTATCTATCTATCTATCTATCTATCTATCTATCTATCTATCTATCTATCTATCTATCTATCTATCTATCTATTTAATCTAATCTAACAGAACCAACTAACAGAATGGAAATTTTCAAGTTGGTAAAAGTACTTTTTTTCAGTGTTTTTAACTGGTGTATTATGTATTCTCAGCACTGCATTGACACTAATTGACATGGTGGCAATTAATGTATTAATGTGAGTTCTGTTGGTACAAGAGAATTTGATGCAGAATTGCTGCTGGAGTTTTTACACACCTCAGAGTCACAGCTGGACTGAGAATAGACCACCAACAGCGGAAACTTTATGGATTATAGAACTACAAAAGTGCTCCTAAATTATCAGCAGAGGTGAAAAAAATAAAAATAGAATTATAGGTATAGAATATGTAAGAATAACAGTATCTTATGCTTGATCGTTTGATGTAAACTGTGATATTAACTCTGATCATACTGTTCAGCCCTGGCTGTAGTATATGATATAAAAAGAGCTCATCTTCAGCTGAACGCTGAATCGCTCTTGCGTTCAGCTTCCATTAGACCTTGTTAATTAGGTGGGGTTCAAGGTCTTGAGACCGGTGATTATTATCCGCGGCCAGTGTCAGAGATACACTCTCACCTCGCTTGGTTTCAGCAGTTCTTCTTTCCGCCTCTGTTCCGGCCTCCCACATCTGGATAATAGCGCTTTCATTACTGGAATGTCCCCAGGGGTTTCACAGCATAAAAGGTAAGCAAATTCCACTTAATCAGTGGAGAAAATAGTCATCGCCATGGGAACCGGTGCGCCAACCAACGGCTCCTGTGGGTGAGGAATGGGCCGCTGACGAATTTGAGCACGCGCGCGAGAGCTGCCCGAGGCGGTGGGCGAGTCGGAGGAAGGGGCCGGAGCAGGTGATTTAAACCCGACGCGCTGTGTGTGGGAAGTGTGGAGCTATCAGAGCAAACGACTTTGTAATTTTGAGAATTCATCACGAGACAAGGCTACTATCGATCTGGGCAAAATAAAACACACGGCCTGTCATAGATTACAGAACACAAACCCTGCCACTGCCAGAAGCTAAGAAATGTGTGGAGGGTGGAGGTGGATGTGTTATGGTCTAGACAAAATTAAATTTCTGACACTTTGGATGACCTCTGTTAAGGTCTGATAGGAACAGAAAGTCTGAAGATAAAAGATTATAAATTCTTAATAAGAACAGGAAGCACATCACACTTTACAACAAACAGTAAAATCTACAGTGTTAACAGTTTTCACTCCCTGTGAAAGAGTTATCCTAACAACTCAGTGTAAAACAACAATCCACACAGTTCCTGTCTCTTCTCAGAGTTCAGTTTCTACTCCACAAAGAGTCTTCTGTCTCAGAGGCTCCACCCCTTGATTTTGCTTTGCTCCCAGCATGCTCTGCAGCCACCATTATTTCTTATTTGGGGTTTGTAGGAGTTATTATATTGTTTGTGGGGTTATGTGTTTGTTTGTGTATGACATTTGTGTAGATTTGTTGTGGTGGTTTCACTAGTGGAGCAATAGTTTTATTTACCCTCCTGGTGTTGGGTTGGAAGTTGGATAAGGGTCTCTACAAGTTAGCTGCTATTTTATGGGAGAATCAATGATTGTTTGAAGGTCTTTCGCACTCTTGCCTGTTTTATAATACAGTATATTGAGGGTAAATGTATGCTTTGCCTTTTGCTGTGATTATAACAGTACCCAAATGTAAATAAAAATAAACAAAATGGAGTAAAAACATAAAGAGATTTGAGAATACTGTATGTGGCTCCATATGGTGTTAAAACAGCTCTTGCAGTACAGTTTTTACAATATAGGAATTATGACCATTTTAAATCTTTAAGAGTTAATTTAACACAACATTTTGGAGTTTACCAGTGTAAATAGTGTTGGTTCATTAGCTTTGTCCACTTTGTCTGTGTTATTTATGCCAACACTTTGTAGAAAAGTAAATGAACACTTGGCCAGGAATCACTGATGAACTGGCTTTGCAGCAGAACTGAAGCTATAGATGTTTACTAATTAAAGCTGTAAGGTAGACTCAGGTCAGCTGTATTGAGTTCTGCAGTGAGGTCAATGCAACTGAATCAAAACTGCAGGAAGTAAGTGATATAGATCCAGGTGAATATATGGAAGAGCCCTAGTTAGCTACACACAATTTACAAATTTAACATGGTCCCTGATAACATACACTGAAAAAGAGTGTAACAACCATGTCAATGATTTAAAGTGCACTTGTGTTGGTCTAATGAAAAATTATGATATCAGTTTGCCTAAAAGCAAATTCTTTCCTTATTTAAACAACTTTAAATAAATAAAAACCATCATTGTGAAGTTGTTCCCCTCATAGTATCTTCTCTTAGTTACAGTAGTCAGTTTTAAATATGGCTAAATGCTTGTATACAGGAAGAAATGAAATCCCGATAAGAGACTTTTAAAGTTTGCCCAGCTTCAACTGTTTTTTAATATTTAACTTTGAATTATTCTAACATAATTTAGTAGGTTTTATACTTGTGACTGTAGTAAATATTTATAAAAATAAAGTATTTTGGCTAAAAGAAAAGGAAATAATGGAAAGTTTATAAAATTAACAGAATAACAGAATAAAATGTATTTGATTAGTTTATTTAAAGGTAAAATTATACATTGCTGTAACAGAAAAGAATCCGTTACTCCAGATTTTAAAAAAGTGTGAAAAAGGATATTTATTATTATAAATCATCTTTAATCTTTATTTTAAAGAACTTTACGGTACTTGGGTTAAATAATATATTGATTGATTTTAAATCAAAATGTTAGATTCTAACTAATTCAGAAATATGAGTTGGAAAAAAAACTAAATATATTTAGGTGTAACAAATTAGAGCATTTTTTAGGTTGGTCCAACGTATCTTTTTTTCAGTGTATGATCCCAATCCTACAATGCAGTGTAAAAAAAATACTCCACTGTAGTTCATAATTTAGAGTCAATTCAACTCCATCACACCACACAACAACTCTTAAACGTGTCAACTTAAAAGTGTCTATGAGAATCAGCAGAAACATGCAGGGCTTATTAAATCTAAATAAAATTGCTAGGCACAGTGGAACAAGCTGCAGACTAAGTTAGATAAATGCAGCATATATTATATATTTATCCTGAGCAAACCCTTTAAAACAGAGGAAAGCATTAAAACAAACTGCCAAACAAGCAGTGGAGACCCTCATCCACCCTGTAACCCAACACCAAGAGAACGAAATAACCCCAAACTACAAAGAAGGGCAGCCACAGAGCATGCTGGGAGTAAAGCAAATTTAGGAGGTGGAGTCTGTGTTCGAGAATACACTGCAGGGTCTTGAATCTTTAAGTTTTGTGTTAATATTCATGATAATATTGAAATTATATCGAAAATTATTATAAATTATTATAAAGAAAAGTAAAGGCAAACTAGAAATCTACAAATACCCTATTTTATGCATAACATTTCTTATTTCAGCAGACTGAAGCAGGAGAATGCCATGAAATCCATGAATATTAGAAAGATATTTCCACATTTTCTGCTTTTTGCTCAATTTAACACCAATATAAAGCAAAACAAGCAAATAATCATAAAACTGTGGGATCTGATAAAAAGATAAAAACATCTAATTACACTGGAAAACATTCAGTCTTTTTTTTTCACTGTTTGATGGGCAAGTAGTAAAGAAAAAGAGAGAGAAATTGCAGCAACAAAAATAATCCTGAGTGACACTATCGATAAAGTGCTGTACGACATCATCAAGCAGAGTGGTGTTCAACATGTCTGAAAGACAAAAGCCAAGCAGGCAAATTGTTTAGTCACACATTCGTACATTAGACTGCCAAATAACCACCTCCACACACAGTAATGAGGACAGCCAGCACACAACATCACCGGCATGAATATGTATGGACTAGCGCGAGGCTTCCCCCAAACATCACAACACGCATTTCTTCAAAAATTGTCTGCAAAGCAGAAACACACTCAGAGAACCATTTTAAACAGGTTCAAATGACTAACATTACTAAAAAAGAGATGAAGCTGAGAGGTTGACATTGGTCATGAGGTTGATTTAAAAAAGTATAACATTTACTATTTTGAGAGATATAATAATAATATACGATACAGAATGAAAGCCTTGCCTTGCATAAATTCCAGTCCAGTTTAGCAAACTGTACATAATTCAGCTACAGTAACAGTCTGTATCCACTGCAGCATTTTATCTGCATTTTATTTCACTTGGGATTTTGGTCTCGTGTTTGTTTTGATCAGTAAAGGTGTCCATGAATGGGCCAACTGTTTCTAATTTAGCTGAGTTCTGGAAATTGGCTGATTTTAGGGCTAATTTTGGCCATATTCTGGCTAGAGAATAGCAAATGTTAGCCGGGCCAGAGTTAGCCATCATTCTAAACTGAAAATGGGCAAATAAAAGTATAAAGTATAAAGTAACTCTTGAATTATCCCCACCAATCTCAGAATTTCTCAATATATCCCCATCAAACAAATGTTTCTAAAACCTAATCTAAAATTTACAGGTTTTTATCTCAATTAGATCAAACAATCTCTGTACCAACAAAGAAATGGGAAGAAGATCTCCTAATGACTCTCACTGCTGATTTCTGGACTAACGTTCTAAAAAAAAAATTTAACATGACTAACAATACTAACCTCCACCTTATACAATATAAAGTTATCCACAGAGTTCACTACACTAGACAAAAACTACATAAAATGGGATTAATAGACTCTGAAATCTGTACACACTGTTCATTAAACACCTCAGACAACTACATGCACTCTTTATGGCACTGTCCACCTGTCCAACACTTCTGGCAACAGAACATAAACCACCTAACACCATTACTGAAACAGCCCACCCCCCCATCCCCATCGCTCTGTCTGCTAGGAGACACTTCAAACACAAATCTAAACCAGGAGGAAAACAGGGCACTTTTGGTGGCGCTAACCATCGCCCAAAAACATCCTAACAAACTGGAAATCAAGAGAAAACATCACAATCAATCACTGGGAAAACTCACTCAAAGATCATATAGAAATGGAACAAATATCAGCATCTACTAAAAACAGAACTTAAGAACACATGAACACATGGTCAGCATTAAACAACCTCTTACATTAGTGACTCCATCAGCTCTCTACACACATCACTCATACACCACTAATACAACCGTTTTAACAATAACCATAAATCTAACACCTGTACCCGAATGTTCCTGTAATCACTCACACACACACACACACACACACTTAGGGCAGATACCTACCTTTACTATCTCTCTCTCTGTCTCTTATCTCTCTACTCTCTCTATCTATTACCACATAACATCAAACAAGAAAAAAAATAATAACAAGAAAATATATATATATATATATATATCTTCCTTTTCTATTTCTCCATTCTTTTCCTGTAAATATTCAGATCTATTTGTTGTTGTTTCCTAATAGTTGTATCTTGTTTGCTATAATCTGTTTTTTTGTTTCTCTTCCCCTCTCCTTTTTCTCTTGTGGTTTACAAATCGTTCAGTTATTATTATTATTATTATTATTATTATTATTATTATTATTATTATTATTATTATTATTATTATTATTATTATTAATTCTCTTTTTTCTATGTATTTTTTTTTATTTTTCCCCTTTTCTCCACTATCCCCCACTTCTTATTTTTTATTATTATATATATATATATTTCTTTTTGTTATTATTATTGTTCTTTTTTTCTATTATTATTATTTTTTTTTCTATTATATATTTTTTTGTTTTCTTCTCACAATGCCCACAGTACCAAAAAAAAAAAAAAAATGAAAATGGGCCAAAAGAAAGTGGCAGATGTGGGCCAGATCTAGCCCGGCAAAATTTTGCAATCTGGATCATGTTGAAACATTTAAATATATGTAGATTTGGTCCTATAGCTTGAATATTTATCATTGTCTTTACCAGATACACAAATGAAGAATGAAGAAAATGAAGAAAAAAATATATTATTTCTTTACCCAAGGAGCTTGTGGGAGATATGAGAATCTGACAACCGACCTTCAATGCGGAAATGTGGTTGAAATGTGATTGAAATAATGTCTGTTGTTGTTTTAACACTGACAACATTTAATGTTAAATGTTTGTGCAAACGTTGAAATTTAACGCTGAATTAACATAATGTCCTCAACCTTCTGCCTTTACATTTCATCAAGGTACAATTTCAGAAAATGGATGGAGGGATAAAAAAGTGGTTTTAGTTCCATTTTCAGTTACTGCTTTTTAATTTGACAACAAGTCTTCATAATACCTGGCTCATGTTCTACTTGGTTTACTGTTGTGTTTTTAAGATCAGATTTTTAATCAGGTTGGTAGTGGTGGGTAACATTCTTTATACTCAGCTTTACTACAGTGATGTAAGTTTATTATTAACACTCTGTTAACCATAGAATATTCTAGTTTATTCTAGAGGGAGAATATAAATATAATATATATATATATTTTTTTTATCATGGCTTACAGTTTATACTTCCTCTTCCATACATTTTTGAGCATCTTGAATGTGAGCTATTAAATGTTTATTCAAGTTTGAACATACTACGTCGAAACAATGTTGCCAAATCAATGTTAATTCACTTTTAAAAAACAACACCAAATCCAGCATTGATCCAACCATAACATTTATGTTGATTCAACGTTGAAATACCAGCTGGGTAAATTAAAGGAAAAGGGGATTTTATTCAAGCTCCCAGTGTAGAGACACAATTAATTAACACTTATTTACAATAATTGCTCAAATTAAAGTTTTCACAACGATTTAATGGTTAAACATTTATACTGTGTTCCTTAGGATTTCAGGATTTCAGCTTGTTATACACGGAAGGTCCGCTCCATCACTTTCTCACATATTCAGTATCTAAATGTAGCACTTAACAAATTATTGAGTTAAAATAAAAAAAAAACGTATTTTTGAGCTTCACCTTCACAGAAGTTCTTCACCATTAAATCTTATCGACTCCCGTGACATCAAAGCTGAGCAGAAGCTAATCCTGTTCTTACAGGGATTGAAAACTGTTAAATAGGGAAACTGTGTTGCAGACAGGAAGAGACACATGATCAAAGGTAGTAGCTTCTGTCCCCCAAACTCTAATTAAAGACTTCCGGATTTTAATGAACTTCAGTCCGGTTTTGTGCCGGTTAAACACAATTTAATTGTCTTCTGCATGAGTTCACTGAGATACTGGACCATTCAGATCATCACCAGATCAGAACTTCCTCAGACATGAAAAAGTTACTGATTAACTTTAGCACATATATCATTCCCGTCTCACTTATAGCTTTCTTTCAATGTAATTACCCTATACTAAATTATACCCAAAAGACAAAAACTTTGATTTTAACTTTGTTTTCTGCAATTTATGCTCATTTTAGATACAGACAGATATGTCTACACTGTAAACCCATATGTTGTTTAAACTCAAATGATTTAAGTCTGTTTTACAAAAAAATGGATATTTCTAAACAATACTCAACTATTTTGAGTTAGTTGAACATTTATGGGCACATACACATTTAAACAGAGATCGTTGAGTTGAATCAACTTTTAATAAGTGAATTTAGTCTGTTGCCATTGACAGCTTCTTTTCCATTGGCTTCTGTCACAATTTATTCAGCATTAGTGTGAAGTGATTTCCCCTGAGCTACCTTAGGAATACATCAAGATCCCCTTTAGCTGTAATACTTGATGTTTTAATTTATGCTAACTCAAGTTTTCATTCCCCATTACCTAAAAAATGTAAGCAAACTGGCTGCCTTAAAAAGTTAAGTAAACTCAACTTATCTGGTCTTACAGTATAACAAAAATAAAAAAGTTAAATCAACTTCTCCTTTAGTTGATATAACTTGAAGTTTTAAGTTATGTTAACTTAAGCTTTCATTACCTATTACGTAACTTTTTAAGGCAACCGGTTTCCTCACATTTTTTAAGTAAATTCGACTTATCTGGGCTTACAGTGTAGAAACTGTAACAAAAAAATGAATTATATCCTGGAAATTTCTTACTGTGCTATTGAAGTGTATAATGGTACAAAGGAAATTCCTAAAGACCTCAAAAAACGAGTTGTTGATGCTTATCAAGCAGGAAAAGTCATATAAAAACCATCTCTAAAGACTACAGACTCTAATCCACATTAGTCACACAGATAGTGTACAGAAATGTAGAAGAAATTCAAAGCCATTATTTCCCTCCACAAGTATAAATAGGAACCAAAGGTAACTTCTAAGCAACTAAAGGCCTCTGTTCATAAGTCCATTTACTATTTTAATAAATACAACAAATTCAAAATGAAAACATTTTGGTATAAGCTGGTCGAGTTGCTTAGTTATCTTAAACTTTGAATTGTTTCCAAACTGCAGACTAAATAGGGCGGGATGTAATTTTTTAATTTTATTTTTTTTAAACGAGCGACAATACATGTGCACACAGTGAGGAAATTAACAGAATGAAAAAAAATATTAACATAATAAAAAAGAGAGAAACTATTAATTAGAGGTTCTGAACACTATAATAAAATAATTTTCTATTAGTAGCGAAGCTAATTAACTAAGCTGTTTTTTTTAGCTGGATTACTCTCTGATAGTTGATGACAGACTGTAGCTCCTGTGTAAGCTCAGTCTCCACACTGCCCTGTGGCTATAGGGAGCCATACTATCTCTTTTTAGCTAATTCTGACGTATTTTTGGCTCCAATTTTTGTCCTGGAATACAATTAAGTGCTGATGCTGCATTATGTCCTAAATAATAAAATTAGTTGTCGTTATAAATCATTTAGCTTTTTCACTTAGTCAATTTCCGGTTGCCAAATATTCAGTGCATCGCAGCTTAACATGCTGCTTACTTCTGACACTCAATAATGTCCAGCAAAATGATCTCTTATATGAGAGAGAGGGTTTTAGAAGTGCATGTCCATTCATCAGTGCTCCTATGCTTTGATGGGGATGTTAATGTTGTCTCTGCATGGTCCGCAGAACAGGGTGAAAGCAATTCTCTTAGTTAATGGTACCAAGGTGGCAGGCAGTGACTCAGATGCTGAGTGCCAGAAACCAGCTTCCATCAAAACAGAGGCACAACAGAGTTTTATACACTACCTGCGAGCATAAAATAAGAACATAGCCTGCCACAACCCAGACCCACAATGCCTCTTTCTAGGAAACTGCATTATGATTAAAACCTGCTCTACCAAACAGCTGGCCGGCTGTCACAGATCAAAAAACACACTGACATTTAAACTTGCATTTTGTTTTGTACTTTTGTACATTAATAATTTGTACAATAATACATTTATAGAATAGTCCTTGGATTATTACCACATTTCCAGACAAATTAAACACTGAAAATCATTTCCAGTTCCTGGTGCAGCTTAGGCCAGTTTTCATTTTTCAGCTTTCTGTTCAAACTCAGCAAACTAAAACAAAAAATTCTATATCTATAGATTTATCTGACTGGTACTGTATATTTGTTTAAATAGTTGTTGTATTCTGCTATTTGGTTGACAAAGATGTCTTCACGACTAGAAAGATACTTGATTTAAAACACAAATCAAAGCAATTGCTAATAGCTATCTAGTCCAGGGGTTACTGTGCTTTTTTATATTCTAGTGTTTTCCTGCTCTAGCACACCTCTTCAGCTCAGGAAGGACTTGTTAATTAGCAGATTATTTGGATCTTGTGTGTTGGAAAAGGGCAGAGGAAAGCTCTATAAATAGGTAAGTACTAAGGTATTAATGTTTTTCACAGTATTCTACAGTGTGCATAAAATATAATATATATTTCTAATATAAAACCTAGAAACAAATACATCATGCCACCTCAAACTGACCCACCTTGTTATGTGATGCAAATGTGTGTGATCTTTTTTTTTACTTTATTATTTAAGATTATACACAGGCAATACTAAAGGCACTACATAAAAGCTTGAAACCACATTACTCAATTTATTAGATAAGATTTTATTCAACAGTTGCATCCTGGAATTAGTCCAAGATAAAATATTTTTCTTTGGATTTGCTGTTGGTCTCTCTCTCTCTCTCTCTCTGCCTAATGATTGTGCACTATTTTCAATGCACTATATGGTGGGGTAGTATCTGGTTTGGGACACAGCCCATGTTTCTATTGGCTGCAGGCATCTGTGTGACACAGCAATGTATGACATATAAATCTACACATTTAGGAAGAAATCTACTATTTACACAGAAGAAAGTAAACTGACTGAAATATTTTTACTGTTTTAAATCATCATTGTATTTTGGACTTTTAAATATATCTATGTAATTTTGATGGGATTTGTCAGCTGTTCTTTTTATTTATATTATTTAAAAATTTCAGGAATAGACTGATTTAAAAAATGCTCCGAAATGCCTTCTCCTTTAAAATTGCCAATTTCTGAGATACAAGGTTTCGGATGACAGTGACAATATGACAAGACAATTCAACCATATTGAGCAAACTTGCAAACACAAATAGAATTCTGCCTTCAACTGATCTGTGCAGTGAACAAACGCATACATACATACAAGTGAATTGTCAGTCCTGTCACTGACTGTCTGCCTGTCCTGGACTCTAGCTCTGTCTCTGAAGACTACATTTCCCAATATGCACCTGCGCTCTACCCTCCGGACAAGCCGGATCACATAGCTGTCCCAATTGTCATTTCCTGTTTCCTCTTGTATAAATACCCCTCTGTTTCTGTTCCCCGTTGCTGAATATTTAACCTATTTATTAGCACTTCTACCCAGCGTATATACAGAACCAGTCAAAAGTTTGGACACACCTTCTCATTCAGTGAATCCTGAACTATGAAGGAACACATAAGGAATCATGTAGTAAATTAAAAGTGTTATACAAACCAAACCAAAATCTGTGTAGGATTAAGGTGCTCTTATCTGGGGAGCTGTTAACTTGTGGTTTCTGAGGCAGGTAACTCTGATGAACTTATCCTGTACAACAAAAGTAAATCTTGGTCTTCTTTTCTTGGGGTGGTCCTGATGAGTGCCAGTTTAATCATTATAACATTTCTGATGGTCTTTGCGACAGCACTTGAGGATACTTTCAAAGTTGTTGAAGTTTTTTCAGATTGACTAACCTTCATTTCTTGACCCTCAGTTATTTTTTTCTTTACTTCACTTGCCATAATATGGATAATAACATTACTCAAACAGGGCTATAGATGTACTGTCTTAAAAGTAGTCTATTATTTACTGTGAAGCTTTAGGTGTATTTATTGTATAAATGTTTTAGTTTGCAGTTTATATGCATGCACTAAATATTCTACAATATTTTTTGCTGCATTATATCATTTTATGCTGTTATTTATTTTGCCACATTATTATTATGCTGTTATACTCTTATACAATATTCCTGAAATTAATTAATTATTTTACTGCTTTCCTATATCGCCAAGTATATCGTTATCGCAAACATACCCTAAAATATCGTGATATTATTTTAGAGCCATATCGCCCACCCCTGCTATTCACTGTAAAACCAACTCTACCTCTTCACAACTTTACAACTGATGCTCTTAAACACATTAAGAGACAAGAAATTGAAGTAATTAAGTTCAGCTCAGCTGTTTACTGAAAGCCTGAATTCCACCTCATAAAGCTGACTGAGAAAATACAGGTAAGATGTGCAAAGCAGCCGTCTACTTTGTAGAAAATAAAATAAATATACAACATATTTTAGTTTGTTTGCTAAATACTTCCATATGTTTTTCTTCATTGTCTGGGTGGCTTTAGCATAAAAAATAAGGAAAAAAAAACAAACCTGTATTTTGGGTAAGGTGTGTCCAAACTTGTGACTGGTACTGTATATTTGTTTAAATAGTAGTATTCTGCTATTTGGTTGACAAAGATGTCTTCACGACTAGAAAGATACTTGATTTAAAACACAAATCAAAGCAATTGCTAACAGCTGTGCTACTTCCTGCAACACTGCTACCCAACACTGATGAGAGTCTAAATATCCTAAAACCTGTGAGATGATCCTTAAAAATGAGCTAAAGGGGACAGAATACAGTTAAAAGAGCCACTTAACCCCTTACATGACACTAATCTATTCAGGCCATTGGATAATGAATCAATAAAATTGGCTCAGACTGTGTTCAATTATTTCAGCAGTGACTTGAGAGATTCTTGCGGATGGCTGAACACAGAGGGGAGGGTATATAATTACAGCAGCAGCCGGGGAGACTTGTAGCCAGGTATCATGTCAGTGAAAGTGTCCCTACGAGCAGCATGGCAGGGAGAGGGGCAACAACTGGAGAGAATTTTAGCTGTCTGTTGGATTATTCAGACGGGGAGCGTGTGTTTGCGTCTGGAATATGCTTGGGAGGGCATGCTACTTTGCTGGGCAGCGAGGTGTGAAATATTAAACCTCTCGCTGTGAGTCCTACAGGAACAGGCATTTCAGTCCGAATACATTCAGCACAGCGGCGGCTCCTCGAACCAGAGAGAAACGATTACGAGCCCGCGCTGCCCGGACCTGCCCACCGGACATCAGCCCTCATTTACATACGCCTTGTATTTAAAAATGCTGCGGATTCGTTCTCCGAGGGAGAATAGTGTGAGGGTCATCACCTGAGAGATGGGAGGCAGTCGATAGGGGGTGAAGATGTTGGAATGCCTAAAGGATCGTTTAACATTTCCCCCGCTCCCTCCCCTCCTCTCGCTCCCGCCCAAGACAGTGGGCCTCGTCTGTATTCCAGACAAGTTCCGGAAATGTTTCAGGTCTCAGACTGGCAGCTTCTTTCTGCCTGAGAGACAATGAACACAAAGCTCAGCGGCTAGACCTTTCCATTGCTGTGTGTCTGGGAGGCAGGGGTCATCTTCTGTGACTTCAGCAGAGTGAACCAGCCATGTTCTTTTATTAATTGCTCTATTCTAATGCCAGGCTTAGCCTCGGCTCTTCTGCTGTATTCTACATCCTATTTTTAGAACCAGAATGCAGATAGCTTAATAGATTCTGCCCTGTAGATGCTCCTCATACAGTCTTATGTAAAGTGTCACAGATGTTAAAGGATAAGAAGTAGTTAATGTCGAATTCGAATCTTGGTTTCAAACCTAATTGATTTGTTTAAATCACAGTCTTTCCATATACTGCTTCGGAATTTGTATTAAAGCTAAAAAAAAGTGATGTATGTGACTTTCCCAGAAAAGGTTTCATCACGTTACATGATTTTGAAGTGTTTCAAATCTGTTTAAATGTTTTAGTTCTAAGACAATGAAAGTAGCTCATCAGAAATCCTAATATTTTGTCCCGAAATGGACCTAATGAAAGAAAACTGTTCTCTGATTTTGTTGCCATACCTTTATACACCTTAAAAGAGATGCAAAGCATTGTAACACTTCCGTTGCATTGCTTTATTATTTAATGCTCAGAATTTGCTCATAATTTCCATTTTGTGAAATGGAAGAACCTCAAAAAGACCTAGGTCTGTGGTTTGGGATCATTTTGAACTTGAAAACAACCAGGTAAAGTGTTTGACTGCCCAGCAGATGTCACTGTAGTGGATGATTAAAAATAAACTAAAAATAAACACAAAACACTGGATACAGCTAACTGACAATGGACAAGAAATAAATTAAGACATAGAACAAACTGTGGAGCAACAAATAACAGGCACATAACATGCACAGAACAAGACAAAGAAATACTTAAACAAAGGGGCTGTGTATATACACTGAAACAGGCAAGGAACACCTGACGACAGTAACAAAGGGGCTGGGTTACAAAAGAGACAGGTGGGAATACTAATAAGAGAGAGGGGGTAGGGCAAAAACTAGACAGAAACAAAACAGAGCCATATGCTAATGGTGAAACATGGTGACTAAAACAAGCAGACAGCAAAAGCACAGGGACAAACTAAAAAATAGACACAGAATTTACATCCTATTCCATCTGAGAACCCATCTAAGGCATAAATCAAAAAGTAAACATGTTGGTATAACGCCAGTCCAAAACAGGGTCATGCCTTCTCATGAACATAGTCAATCAGCACAAATTTTTATTTTATGTTCATGTTTGTTTGTAGTTGAATATTTCTTCATTAAGAAAAATCAACAAAATGTATCATGTGATTTTTGCATAAGAAGATATGTGTTCCGTATATTTTACTACTCAACTTTTTGCAATAATTGATCATTTGCATCAGCCTATCATGTTCGACTCAACATGTACCTTTACTCATACCGAAATTACTGTATGTTTTTATTCGCACTATAAGGCGCATCGGATTATAAGATGCACTATCAATAAATGTCTATTTTCTGGTCTATTTTCATACATAATGTGCAACTGTCAAGTTAAGCTAAGTTACAAAACTGTAATTCTTAAAATAAATAAATAAATAAATCAAAGTCAAAGGAGCGCTCAACGTTAATCTATACAGTTTTTTCCCCCTTGAAATCTGTTTATTTGGGTGAATAAAGCGCTTCTATTTATTAACAGTAAGCTAAGATGTCCAGATTTCCAAGGCTGGGTGCAGGAGCATTAGCATTAGCAGTTAACTGTTAGCGCTAGCTGAGGAAGCATTAGTGTTCTGGTAAGCCAGGGTGATATTAACTAGCGGTTTGTCAATTGTAGACTATTACTAGAGATATTACTCACCTCAGAATTACCGCGCTTAGCGGAATACTAAACTGAAATTCCTTTATAACGCTGTACTTTAGCGCAGCAGATTATAAGATGCACTGTCAATTTTTGGGAAAATGAAAGGATTTTAGGTACAACTTATAGCAGTGATGTGCAGTTAATATAGTGGGCACCCCTTCTGCAACAAACCAGCTGTCAGTCAGATAAGAGTCCTATAGCAACTGAAAAACACAGACTAATGCTTTGAATTAGTTGCTGTTTTTTATTTTAGTTAATTTATAAAATATATGCTTATAGTTTACAATAACTATAATATATATTTCCTGATTTAAATATTATGTAAAGATTTACATGCACCTATTGTCACCCCTTCTCTGAAGGGTTAGAAGGGCCTCACTGCACACCACTGCCTTATAGTATGAAAAATATGGTTCTATTATTGAAAACTCTGATTCCAAACCTTTCAGCAGTCCTTTAGTATATCTACCAAGCACCTCTAAACTAAAGCATTTGTCAACATTACACATTTTCTGCCAAGGGAGTGTAAATGAAGACCTTAAGAAAGGACAATCAAGCAAGCTGGACAAGACCTTTCTGTTCATTCAGCTGGAATACCCTTTTGTGTTTCTGCCTTGGAGCGCCTCATGCTGTGTTTCAGATGTCCTTTGCAGTTTGACTTGTGGCAAAATAAAGCCTTTTTTTAAACTCAGCCCCAGAGTGACCTTGAATTTCCCCGAAATGCACTTTTACAGAGAGAGTGCTTCAGAACATCGACAGCAGATTTAAGATGACAAGTGTTTACATGCTTTATTTTGAAAAAAAAGAGGTTTATGGGATTTTAGAGATACATTTGACAGTGTTATGTCTTCTCGAGGACAGAGCTCCACAAGACAAAGCCTCATAAAACCTGAGTTTATTTATTTTTCTAGGAATATTCCAGATCACACAGAGATTTAGTGGAGCACAAGATATTTCATTTTTTAAGGATCGTAGCAATATGTTACATTTAAAGTTGAGTTGGTGTTTCTGTTATTTCACAATTCCACAATAGTGGAAAAAAGCATAAAAAAATGACTGAAACCCTGTAAAACTGTGATCAGTATTTGCCCTGTAAATAGGTCATTTTGTTCATTTTGTTTCTGCTTTGGCCAAAAAACCAAAAAAAAAAAAAACATTTCAGTGAATCACTAATAAATTGTATTTTAAAATGTAAAATGTATTTTGATTATAAATATAACCGCCACTTCTTAGCGCTTGTGTGTCTACTTTTATAATCTTTTTCTTACTACACAAATGTACTAGCAGAAATGGTGTCTCTGAAATCACTGTGTCAGCAGATACTCACAGCTGGAGAAGATTAGAGGGCAGGAGTGCTCATCCATTGGGAAGTTATGAAGCTGCAGCTGACATTCTGCATTTATGGTGAGCCTGTAAATGGACAAACACAACACATAGTAAACATCTACAACTATAAAAGTTATGAGAGGAAATAATATATATATATAAAAACTGTATTCAAGTGTCCATATTGTACCAGCACTGGTTTATTACACAACGATCAGTGAATGATGTCGTTACTCGTACCACACCTATCCTGAGCAACTGAAGCAACTGAAGCTGAGACACAAGGTGGCAGGTGTCCCAGTGCAGCACCAGTCTATCAGTCTACAAGCAATTCTCCCTAAAAGTTTGTATGGTCCTCAGATGTTCATTGCTATATTGGCAGGGAATTGTCACAGGCACACTAAAAATACCCGTACACCCCCTCTTCTTGCTCACACTGCATGCTTGAATCATTTGAAGCCATTGTATAGCTTTGCTAACTTGTGGCCTGTTGTGCGCTGAAATTCCCTTTAAAAAGACTTGCGGGTGATACTATCATTTGAGGACTTCAGCTATCTTCTCGAAAAAGTTTCTTCATATATCCAGAAGCAAGATACCTATTAGAGAAAGGCCATCGTTCCAAAAGAAAGGCTTTTTAACGGATATATTTGCAATGAATTTGGGGAAAACAGGTTGTAACTGTCAGAAATCCCTCCTCATGTTCGACTGCTCATTCGAAGCTTACACTGCATGGCAAACAACGCACAATGAAGCTAAAATTAAGCCCTATCATGAAATTCAGTCGCACCTGACCAGATCTAAAGTGACCAAGCTTTGCTTGGTGATTCATCCGCTCTATACCATAAAACAGTGTTCTCAAGTCTCACGCTTTCACGCCACACGTTATTTTTCACGCTTGCCAATCCTTTGGCTGTATATTATAATGTACTCTCGTTGAGCCAATCAGAAAATAGATTGCAACCACCAAACACCCCCCCCCCAGCCCCCGACCAATCTCACTCTCACCAAACTGCAAAACTTGAGAGCCCTGCCATAAAATATGATGCTGTGCTTCCCTAGTGTATATTTAAGGTCTCTGTAAAACTGGGAATCAACCGGAGATCCGATTTAAACCTGTAGTTACTTACAAAAGATAGCTAACGCTAGCTAGCTGGTGTAAACAGAAGCTGTAAGATCCTCCTTAGCTAACAAGACAGTGTCGGCTCTGCAGCAGCCCTGCTTCAGCTCTGTCTGTTGGCGGTCCCGAGCCGAGATGAGGGGCGAGACCATGAACTCACGTGTTGACGTAGACACGGTGCTTTTCCTGATCGACTTGTTTTTTCTGAATATTTTCTTTTGCTAGTTACTGCAGACAATGGAGGTTAAAGAACAGTTTGATGTGCAACATGCATAAACAACACAGAGAGACCTATAGTATTCCACAAAGAACAAGAAAACGTGTATTTTAGCAGAAGGAGACCTTTAATAATCTTTAAATTATGGGAGAGTATGAAGAATGCGAGGTCTTAACAGGACACGTCATTAATCAGCTGTGCTGAACTCACAGTGAAATCTATTAAAAGTGTCACTATCTGGAGCAGCGGGTTGTAGTCAGTGGGCTGCTGTGTATCTGAGATTAGACAGCTATGTGTGGATGAGTCATTTACTCAGTGTGGAAGAAGCGGAGGAGCGGAACCGTGAGACCGAAGCCGAGAGAGCAGAGCAGCCGGACAGATGTCTGCCTGGCAACAGGTGGAATTCTCTTCCCTTTAATCAACTTCCACCAGACAGCTGACATTTCTGACACGCACAACAATGTACAGCAGGAGTGTGTGATACTGTGTGACCCAGATCCCCGACTTTTTGGAGACTGGATACACAACCAACAAATCCTCAATATCACAAGAAAAACAACAACAAGCATTTAAGTTTAAAGTTTAAAGCATTTCTGGACCTTTTCTACTAGTTCCTTCAGCATAAAGAGGGCTTGGAGTTTGAGTCCCTATTTATTTTATATACAAATAATAACTAAATAATTAATATTCTTCAAAAATGTTCATAAAACAAAATAACCAATTATTGGCATCACTGTGGTTCTCGCTTATAAGAGGCATGGACCTGTTTTGTCTGTAAAGCGCTATATGAATAAGATTGAACTGAATCATAATTGTTGCCACAGTTGGGAAGGGAGGAGTGGGTGAACATAAATGCATGCAGAGATAAACAGCACCAGTCAAAGATTTACACACCTTCTCATTCAATGTTTTTATTTTTTCCTACATGGTAAATTAATACTGAAGTTATTCAAACTATGAAGGAGCGCATAAGGAATCATGTAGTAACTTAAAAGTGTTAAACAAAGCAAAAAACTACTTTAGTTGACTCTTATTCTGGGTGCTGTTAACTTGCGGTTTCTGAGGCTGGTAACTCTGATGAACCTATCCTGTACAACAGAAGTAACCCTTGGTCTTCTTTTCTAGAGGAGACCCTGATGAGTGCCAGTTTCATCATAACAATTCTTTGCAACTGACCTTGAGGATACTTTCAAGTTCTTGAAGTTTTTCAGATTGACTGAGCTTCATTTCTTAAAGTATTTTTTTCTTTGCTTAGTTGAGTAGTTCTTGCAGTAATATGGATTAGAACATTACTCAAATAGAGCTCTTCACTGTATACCAACTCGACCTCTTCACAACTTTACAGCTTGTGCTCTCAAACTAACATTAAGAGGCAAGAAATTTAAGTAGATAACTCTTGACAAGTTCAGCACAGCTGTTAACTGAAAGCCTGAATTCCAGAAGACTCGGCCTGATGAAGCTGACTGAGAAAATCCAGCCAAGATGTGCAAAAGCTGTCATCTAAGCAAGAGGTGCTACTTTGAAGAATCTAAAATATAAAACATATTCTGGTTTGTTTAACACTTTTTGTTTACTAAGTAATTGCATGTTGTCGCTGTCCAATGAAAAACACTTATATCCATTTTTGTTGATTTTTAGTTTACTACATAATTTGAACAGACAAACTGTCCCTTACACTGTGTTAAAATTTCTTGATGAATGGACCAATAGAAACCTTTACCTCTTGACCTGAAATAAACTCTTTTTACATTGACTCCCACTAAAAGTTTACAAGGATTTTTTTCTCTCCTGTCAAATTGCTGTTTTGGAGATAAGTGTTTTTTATTAAACAGCGACGATATGCTTTTCTTCACAGTTTGGATGACTTTAGCATTATTCTACAATATGATAACTTGTAATGAAAACAAACAAAAAAAAACCACTCAATTAAACTTTGACTGGTAATATATATCAAAGAAAACAAATAATAAAATTGACAAACATGCCAAGTTTACAAACACCATAAACTAGAAATGAACACAGACAAGACAAATAATACAATAATACAATACAGCTCTGGAAAAAATAAGAGACCATTTAAAAATGATGAGTTTCTTTGATTTTACCAAATTGAAAACCTCTGGAATATAATCAAGAGGAAGATGGATGCCATCACAAGCCATTAAACCAAGCTGAACTGCACCAGGAGTGGCATACAGTTATCCAAAAGCAGTGTGTAAGACTGGTGGAGGAGAACATGCCAGGATGCATAAAAAAACTGTGATTAAAAAAACAGGGTTATTCCACCAAATATTAATTTCTGAACTCTTAAAACTTTATGAATGTTTTCTTTCCAGTAACGAGAGGTCTGGACTACAAAAGAGACATGTGGGAACAGTGATGACAAGGCGGGGCTGGGTCGATGGTAGATTAACTAAAATAATCTCAGACAGTGATAATAATGTGATTATGATGTATACAGTATGACACTGTGCCTTGTTTCCTGCTGTGTTTGAAGTGTCTGGAAGGGTTAGCAGCAGCGGCAGAAGCAGAGAGATGCAGTGGTTGATTATACCACATCAGACACTGAAGCAGAAACCTCCCATAAATGTTGTCCAACATTATGCTGACATCACTGAGCATGCGTTCATAAAAAAAGCAACAATGAGATTCCGCTCAAATCCACATGCATATTGCTGCATTAAAGCAAATTTGTCTGAAGTGCATTCAGCCCTCAACAAGACATCAAGCCTGAAGTCTGTATGACTCTAGTGCTCACACGCATGGGTAATGCTCTTCACAGGAGTTTATACTGTACGCTCACTTTTACAAGAACTTAAAAGAAGAAAAAAAGCAGTTATGGGCATTTTAATGTATCCACCCTAGGCTGTGCTGAATGCATGGACAGCATTATTAGGTAGTTTCTGGGTGCAAACTTTCTTTGCAGTTTCTATAGCTAATTTTAGCCCCTGGGCCTGGTGAAATTTCATGGATGTGCTTAAAAAGAGAAGATCCAGCTGCTTTATAAAAATAAAAAATAAAAAGTTCACAGCAAGGGGTGGGCGATATGACACTTAATAGCATTTCAGTTTTTTTTTATTTTTATAATAATAGCATTCTTGGGAATATATATAAAAAAAAAAAAAACACTGAAAGGCAAAGGTTTCCCAAACAGGGTTTAGACCTTGTCCTAGACTGAAATTTCCTTTCAACCAAATCTCCATCCAAAATGATGTGTAGTCTGAGATTAGGCTATTATTTTATTCATTTTAAGATTTTAATGTTCTACTGCAACAAAGTAAATATTTTTTATAAGTAATATATTAATTATAATATTAAATAAAAAAAAACTAATAATATAAGTATAAATAAAAAGTAATTATATATTTATATAAGTAAGTACTTTGTTTTAGAAGAATTTTAAACAGTCAGTAAAAACAAAACAATAAAGATAGCCATCAGGGCTGATATGCAATAACTTCTGGAATCACCCAAAAAGAGGCGGTACTCTGGGAAATGCAGCCAACACTGATTGGTATATGATAGTTAAAGGAAGGACTGGCTGTACAGAACAATTACAGATAGTTTAACACTGGTTAAATGTGCTAGAATATTTTCTCTCCTTCTTGCACAATTGTGGGCCATCACCAGGTCACCCTAATTAAGAAGAAGCAGCCACCGCCAAAAACTACAACACTATATCACAGACATAATTAATCTACCACTATATTAAACCACTATATGCCAACATAAACAACTATACAAAAATACATAGCTAAACACATACAAAATAAACTGTTTTAAGAAAGAAAACTGCATGTTTTACAATATGGATTTTTTAAATATAATAAAAAAAAAGATCACAATATCGATGTGTACATAGCGATATGGCACACCTCTATTAACAGTATAGTTATTTAATCCAGCTACAGAATGCTTTGCTGTTTATATTCTGCCAAAGATTAGAAATATGCTACTGACTCTGAAGCTAGCACATAAAAATGTGCTCCAGAAAGAGGCTGCGATGATAAATATAACCATGACAGTACATAAATGGCTTGACAGCATTTATTAGGTGTTGTAGAGAGGTGTGGTAAATTGAATTAACCTCATTTCTCAGCGTAGACCTTGGACGCACGCCTCCTTGCTCTGCTGGAACTGGGAAATCTTGCGCCGCACAAAATGCCACCATTGTTTACCTCGGTTTACCACGGCCACAAATGACTGCAATTAATATGGAGAGTGACATTTCATTGCCCACTCCCACCCTGACTATATAACCAAATATCACTGTCCCAAATCTGCTGCGTCCATGAATATTGATAATCAATAGAGCTCCATATGGGAGCAGCTAGTTAGCCTTTGTTCCAGATTGGCTTCGCCCACAGCGTTCGCCTCTTAGCAACTGCACTGCTTGTCCTGTTGCCAAGGAAATGCTTGACGGAGCGTTGGAGACGCAGCGATGGAGTCCCTCCACTGGCCTGTGAAATCTCTGCTGGTCCAAATACAGTCTGCGTATCGTCTGCTCTTCAGGCAGATGAGCAGTGCACTGAAAGGCCCGCCGGTGCGAGAGACGAATTAACCGAGCCGCAATCTTCCCAAAATACATTCTGCACCTGCGGAGCACGGTTTGAAACGCAATTGTCTGCCGTTTGAGTTCCAGACGCATTTGACAGCAGGATTTAACAAAAAAAAAAAAAGAAAAAAAGAAATGAAGTGTCTGGCATGTGATGTCTACCCATTTGGGCTATGTCTAACACTGCAGCTCGCAGAACAGAAACGCAGAGCAATCTGTGACACTGTTTAGGCTTAAGGCAACATCCTCCTTTAAACAGTGCTTTATTTTTTATTTTTGCGTCTTCCTAAAGCTTCTGTGAGGAGCCTTCCATTTCCATTTACTCCATTTTTCATTTTTAGGAACTGAAATGAGCTATACAACGCTTTACCTCCTTACAAAACTGCATGAATCATTAAAGTTTCTCAACTAACACTAAACACAGCAAAAATTCATAGTGTTAAAATCACAGTGTGAAAACATTTTAATCCCGTAGAAGTTATTAGAATAACCCTTATTGTTAAACATCTAAAGAATTGGTGTTATCTGTCAGAGTTAACAAGTTAATAAATAATGGGCAGTTTCATATTTTTTTTTCTTCACTCATAATTTGTTGGATTCCAACAGGTGTGATTTTGCTTATAATATTTCAATACTATTTAAACTGTCAGTCAGTCCTGTCACTGTGTGTCAGCCTGCCACAGACTCTAGTTGTCCTGAAAAAGACTCCAATTCCCAAGATGCACCTGCACGCAACCCTCTAGACATGCCAGATCAGACGCATCAGAATTCCGGCTCACCTACTGAGATTGCTCACATTTGTATAAATAACCCCTGCTTTTACCTACTCCTTGCCTGGTATTGAATCCATGTTTATAGCTCTTCTACCTCACGTTTCTTTTGCACCTTTGCCTGGCCCTTTTTGCTCTGTTTTTGAATATCCTGTGTATAACAAGACCTGCACACTCTGTTGTTTGTATGTTGTTTGTTTATGCTGCCATTTCGTTATTGACCCTGCCTGTCCATGATCATTCTTATAAGCCTGATTCCTCATTTAATAAATTACATGTTTTGTAACTGCGCCTGTCTGTCCAGTGTTTGGCTCCTGTGACACTCTGTGGTTGCTCTTGGTTCGCAGTTATTATAAATTATACGTTGTGTTAATAGAAAATACAGTATATATAGTGCCATTAAATGGTGCTTAAAATACACTTTCTAGTGTATACACTTTCCAGTAGCATTTCTCACCAGTAGCAAGGTGTACACAATTTGTCCATCTATACAAAATTAGTACATTTACAATATACTTCGAATGTATTTATAACTTAAATCTACTTCAGTTCTTCACAGAACTTAAGAGTACTTGAAAAGTTTTTAAAACTTAAAATTATTTAAAAGCACAATCTAATGATTTTATGTGGTATTTAAATATAGCTTAATTACAACTAAAATATACTCAAGTTGCCATAGGTTGTTCCAAAAAAGTATATTTAGTATGTATTTAGTATGTACATACTTTAATTTAATAAAGTATGTACTTTTTCATGTTAAGTATACTTTTAGAAAATGTACTTAATACACTTTTCTTTTACAAGGGGTGTTATGTTGTTTGTGTGTGTTATGTGGTATATGAGAAATTACTGTGCATATGGTGATTCATACTTTCACATTTACTCTTGTTCTAAATAAGGTTTACTCAACTCCAAGCTCAGCTATGGTCTGGCCTATTAATTTATTGACATTTTCTAGTATAGAGGGTGTACATCAGGGGTCGGCAATAGGAGATCCGCAGGCCAGGTGTGGCCCACAAGCATGAAACATCTGGCCTGTGAGGTTGTTTGAACTATAAAGAACGATAATGAAAGAAAAAAATCAAATAAAATGCTCTTCTCTGGCGAGCTTTTGTTTACATCCCCCCTCTCCTGTCACGTTTGGCGTGACTTTATTTTTCGCTCACTCTCATTTTTTGCCTGTTCTTGGGCTCCCTATCTCCTTATAAGGGCATTTGAAGAGTTTGATTCCAAAACGCCATAAACGCCATTAAAAAAAAAAATGAGTTAGAGCCAGAATCAGAATGTTATGTGACCACTCTTGAAAAGCCAATACTCAATTTTCATCAAAACGCCCCATCCGCCGTGTAATACTGCCCTGCTTTCTCTCTTTCTTTCCAAAACGCGACAAACGCTAGTCTTGTTTTCCCTCGGAACGCCACATCTCCACTCATCCAATCACAGGGCAGCATTCCACAAGCTATAGAATGTAAACACGCGGCCTGTTGAGCCGGCCGGTATTTCGTGTAGCCTACTTTCACTTTCGTTTTTCACTCTAAAAGTCCGCGAAAATGAACAGGTTTGATGGTATAGAGGAGCCTGTTCGTGAAGCAGTTATTGAAAAAAAGAGAAAGCCATCAAAAAAGTCTCATGTACGAGAAAAGGTAAAGAAAATGAGGCATTTGGGAGGGGAAAATGCCGGCTGTCATCTGCAGTTCACACACACACACACACACATAATACACACTATACTACACAACACTACACTACACTACACTACAGCACATTAATGTAACATGATTTTGGGGATTTTATAGTCTTAATGTCTTGTTCGTTAATTAAATTTTGCACTTTTTTGAAAAGAAATGTTTTGAAATTTGTGTTTTTAGGCCCAATGGTCAAACTATTATATTCAGATGTACAATTTACTGTTATTTACTATTGTATTTTGCACATTTTCAGTAAAAAAAAAAAATTCTATTGATGCCAAAGGATATATAAGACATTTTGAAAAAAAAATTGGCATGGATTTATTGCGTTTTGCGAAAAAACGAATTATTTTTAAAAATAAATCTTTAAATATTAAAATCTTGATTTGATTTTTTTGTGTTATTTTAACCTTAGTATGGTATTTGATAGTTTGAAACAGAAAACGGTGGTTTTCAGCCTACCACTTTCTCGCTAAAGAAAACCCTTTTTTACTCAAATTGATAAAAATGGATTTATAGCGTTTTGGAACCAAACTCTTCATTTTTTCCTGGCTGTGTCATAAATTCACTACCCAGGGCAGCGGTAGTATTTTGGACTAAGACCCTGATGAAACGGGTTCGATCCCACGTGTTTATTCATTTATTTTAACCTTTCTTCTTGTGTTTACCTGATTTGAGATCAACTGCTCTGCAATTGGGTTCAACAACCCTCTGGGCTGGAGAGCTACTAGTCTGTAGCACTTTATCCCATTACACTTCATTTTCCAAAACAGAATTTTTTTTGTGGCCCGCCCTGCAACGGCTTGGAAAATATCTGGCCCGCGGCCAAACATAATTGCAAACCCCTGGTATACATTATGCAACTGAGGCCAGTCAGTACAGTACGGGCTTAAACTAAAACGAAAGAATTCAGCAGCCGTCTTTTCTTTCAACTTTCAGTCGGCTACTTTCAACTGTTTCAGGATCCAGAACACCGTCATCCTCTGAGGCATGCTACAACAAAGCCTCAATCTCACAGAGCGGTGGGTTTCTGATGTGGATGAATAAGAGGGACATGGCAGGTAACTCAGCAGTGCATCTGGATGTCCCTATTCTTATAACTAGGGCAGCACTGGGTTCAGTGAGTATCCACTCATCAGAGTCCACTTCTTTGCACACTGTGACCTGTATTTGTGAAAGTGGAGCAAGAGTGCATTTGGTCTCAAGCAGAGAATCAAGGAAGCAAGGTTCTCCTCAAGAGACGAGATGTATACACAAAACGACCTCTTGTCAGAATGAAGCCGTAATCCTGCGCCTGACATTTCGGACTCGGATGCAACCTGTGTGAGTGGGAGTGGGTATTTTGCACTTCTGTTCTCCTGCAGTGTAAAAAATTGCCTTGTAAAATTACAGTACTTAACGGTCAGCAGCTTCGACAGGATTTTACTGCTATTTTACAGTACATCTACTGTATTTTACTGCATACTGAATTTACTTTTTCCATCTTTCCCATTGGCTCCTGGAGTTATTTATTTAAACAAAGGCTGTATCTCCCCCACCCCTAACCCCTAACACCAGTGTGTAGTCTTGCCCACCAGATAATACTGTGTAGGGCTGCAACTAATGACTATTTTGTTAGTTGACTAATCTGATTTTTTTTTTTTCGATTAAATTTCGATTTAAATATCCAGATGTTGTTTAAACATGGACTATACTGACATTTAGTGATTAAATGTGTAATCTGTTGTGTTTGAGCACTTTTGGAGACACTCAAGACAATATAAACTGTGTGAGTGAGACATTTACCCATCTCCCATTGCGCTTCTGTCCCCAGCACTTTGTGTAATGCGGTACTGTTACAAAATAACGATTAATCGACAATGAAATTTGTAGTCGACAAATTTAATTAAACCGATAATGTCAATCATATCGACTAATCATTGCAGCCCTAATACTGTGAGGAAAAAAAGGTAGAAACATGACTGCAAGTAGGCGTTTCTTCATCTACATCATTTTTTTTATTAGTCAACCCATATAGGGCACACTAGCAGGGCTAACAGGAACTTCAAGCTACACCAGACTGCTCTTTTACTTTACTTTCACTTCAGCTATGCTGTAGCAGCAACAGCAAACGCGCTTTTTAACGCGCCCTGACTGGCCCTGACTGAAACTTGGATCAAACCTGAAAACACTGTCACTCCGGCGGCTCTTTCCAATAATTACTCCTTCTCCCATACTTCTCGTCCCTCAGGACGAGGAGGTGGAACTGGCCTATTAATCGCTAATACTCCACTACTACCTGCAAACTGATACAGTTCATTTGAGTATCATGCCACACTGGTTAATACTCCAGCAAAACTTGCCATTATTGTTATCTACCGTCCTCCTGGACAAATGGGCGAGTTCACACACGAACTTGACATGCTACTGTCTTCTATCCCTGAGCAAGATTGTCCCATGCTCATTCTAGGGGATATGAACATCCACAACGACAGTACCAACTTTACAGACTTCTCATCCCTCATGCAGTCTTTCGAACTGGAGCAGGTCCCCAGCCCTCCAACACATAAAGCTGGCAAACATCTAGACCTGATTTTCACTTGTAACTGTGACACCGACTCTCTAACTGTCACTCCTTTGCACCTCTCGGATCACTACTTCATGAAACTCAATATTCATATTTCAAACAAACCCACGGCTACTCCTACGATGGTCTCGTTCCGCCGAAATTTACGAGATATCTCAGCAGACCAGTTCTCCTCGCTGGTGACTGACAACATGCCCCCACCAGGCTCATTTTCATCACTCAATGTAAATGATGCCACCAATACACTCTGCTCCACACTAAGCTTACATCTCGAGCCATTAGCTCTAGCAAACCGCAGCCATGGCTAAAAAATAACTCACTGAGGGAACTACGTTCCAAACTCCGAGCTGCCGAAAGAAAATGGCATAAAAACCAAAAACAAGCAGACCTAAAAAACTACCAACTGCTCCTGGCTTCCTTCTCAGCCAGCATCACGACTGCTAATGCTGAATTTTATGACAATAAATTCAGCTCCCTCACAGACTCCCGGAAACTATTTGCTACTTTTAAATCACTACTGAACCCTCCTCTTCCTCCTCCGGCTACATGCCTTACTGCTGAAACACTTGCATCATTCTTTACTGGGAAAGTGGCAGCTATCAGCAACCAGTTTACTGATGTAACATGTAGCAGTCCTACTACATGCTCTGCAGCCCGGTGTCCCTCGAGTGTTTTAGAGAGAAAGGGTAGTAGTGAGACCGGTCTGTAGTTATCAACCTGGGCGGGGTTGAGAGAAGGCTTTTTAAGCAGTGGTGTCACATGTGCTTGTTTGAAAGCAGTTGGGAAAACACCAGAAGTTAAATGACCTCCTGGACCAGAACCAATCTGGATTCAAAAAAGGACACTCTACCGAGACGGCTCTGTTGTCTGTGACTGAAGCGTTGAAAACTGCTAGAGCTGCAGGCCAGTCCTCAGTGCTCATTCTGCTGGACCTCTCGGCCGCCTTCGACACGGTCAACCACGACTTCCTCCTAACTATACTTTCAAACATGGGGATCTCAGACAATGTGCTGTCATGGTTCAGATCATACCTCACTGGGCGCTCGTTCAAGGTGTCGTGGCAAGGACAGCTGTCCTCAGCCCACTCCCTATCCACTGGGGTTCCCCAGGGTTCGGTACTGGGTCCCCTTCTCTTCTCAATATACACTGCCTCTCTTGGTCAGGTTATCCACTCACATGGCTTTTCCTACCATTGCTTTGCTGATGACACCCAGCTATACCTGTCATTCTCACCTGAAGATAACTCAATCTCTGCACGGATATCGTCGTGTCTCTCCGACATATCCTCTTGGATGAAGGAGCATCACCTTCAATTAAATCTCTCAAAGGCTGAACTTCTGGTCATACCAGCAAAACCATCTTTTCAACACAACCTCTCTATAAGCATCGACTCTCTCTCTCTCTCACCGACAAAGGTTGCTAGGAACCTGGGTGTTATGGTTGATGACCAGCTCTCCTTCACGCACCATGTGGCCTCGGTTGCTCGATCCTGCCGCTTCGCGCTTTATAACATCAGGAAAATTAGACAGTTTCTGACGCAACAGGCCACCCAACTCCTGGTACAAGCAGTCGTCATCTCACGCCTTGACTACTGCAATGCCCTGCTAACTGGCCTCCCGGCCTGCGTAGTAAAACCACTCCAAATGATCCAGAATGCAGCAGCACGTCTGGTCTTCAACCAACCAAAACGGGCACATGTCACCCCGCTGCTCATTGAGCTCCACTGGCTACCAGTTGATGCTCGCATCAAATTCAAAACTCTTACAATCGCCTACAAGGTGATGACAGAACAGGCTCCTTCCTACCTGCACTCACTCCTGAAGGCTTACGCTACCTCCCGGCCGCTGCGCTCCTCCAATGAACGTCGCCTCGCTTTGCCAAACACTCACACAAAGCAATCCAGACTGTTCTCATACAGAGTTCCCCAATGGTGGAACAAACTACCTTCCACTACCAGATCAGGAGAATCTCTCGCTATCTTTAAGAGACTCCTGAAGACAGAGCTCTTCAAAGAGCACTTACTCTCCTAACACCTCTAACACACTAACTACTTCTAACCCCATTTCCTTCTTCCCCTCCTTCACTTCTCTATCCCTTTATTTCCCTTCGACCTCCTTTAAGCCCTATCTAAAAATGGGTTATCTAAATTCCTATTACTTTTGTACTTCATTATTGTAAGTCACTTTGGACAAAAGAGTCTGCCAAATGTAATGTAATGTAATGTAATGTAATATAATTAGCCATAAGTTATTCAATGAAGGTTAGCATGTATTTTTGTTTCTTAATCCAGAACAAAATGGTTCTGTGTCCCTTCTGCTAGCCTGTGGTACCGTTACATGTAAAAACGATTCCAGCTCTAATTTCAGTAACTTCATTGCAATTTTCAACCAGCATAAAGCCACACTGTACAGTAAAGAATTGTGTACAGTAACTTGCTCTTATGACCTACAACACTGTGGCTTTTAAAGTTATAAAAAAATAATAAACATCTAATTAACTTAAGAAAACTATTAAAGTCTACTTAACTTAAGAAAACTCAAAAGAAGGAAACCCTAGAGGGTAAGACTACACACTGATGGTGGGCAAGGGTTGGAGAAGCATACCCATTATACAATAAAAATGATGCCAGGAGACATCATTTTTAGGGGTAGATGGACTTTTTGTGTGAAGTACTGAAAGAAATGTTAAAATGTACTAAGAAATTTGCATTTCATTTGGAAATCAAGGTCTCAGAGTCTGGAGGAAGAGTGGAGAGACACACAGCTCAAGCTGCTTGAGGGCTAGTGTGAAGTTTCCACAATCAGTGATGGTTAGGAAAGACATGTTATCTGCTGGTGTTGGTCCACTGTTTTATATAAAGGATCAAGTCTAAAAGTCAGTGCAGTGTTTTCCTAGAAAATCCTACAGCACTTCATGCTTCCCTCTGCTCACAAATTTCATGGAGATGCAAATTTTATTTCATTTTCCAGCAGGACTTGGCACGCTGCCCACACTGCCAAAAAGTACCAACTGCTCTTAGAATAAACAATATTCTAATTTTCTGAGACACTGATTTTTGGGTTTTCATTGGCTGTAAGCCATAATCATCAACAGTAAAAGAAGTAAAAAACAGTAAAATAGATCACTCTGTGTGTAATACATCTATATAATATATGAGTTTCACATTTTTAACTGCATTACTGAAATAAAGGAACTTTTTAACACTTTCAGACCTGAATTATATTCCAGTGATTGAAAAATATAAGAATGCTGTTTTTTTCTGTGCTGGACACAAAACAGGACTGTAATAATCTAAAATAAAATCTATATTTAGATCTAGATCTTAATTTTCTCTTTTGTGTTTTGTTTAGTTTTTGTTTGTTTGTTTGTTTGTTTTTTTATATTGTTTTGTGTCAATTAATTTTGTAATAAACACATATAAACATATATGTGTGTGTATATATATATATATATATATATATATATATATATATATATATATATATATATATATATATATATATATATATGTAGGACTGTATATATACTGTATATATTTTTACCTAAATATATATATATAATATTTAGGTAAAAAAAGGGTAGGCAAAATAAGCTAAAGCTTCAGCCTATACCTTTTCGGTTGTTTTAGTGATTGTTTAAATGCAAGATACAGGATATAATTTTTTTTCTTTGAAGAAAGGATGTCATTTCTGTTCTTTATGTGTGTATATGTTTTGGCAAAAAACGAAATAAACTAAACTAAAAAACTATATTTAAAATTAAATCCAAATAACTAAAATATTTAATTGCTTTTTAATGTATATTGCATTGTTCAGCATTTTTTTTTTGTATTTGATTTTAATTTCACAAACCATCCCTTTGCCTTGTCTGCTATAATGCTGCTATATGTTAATATCTTGAGTTGCTGTGTTTTCCAGTGGAGTGGCTGGGGCTAAGCTACTGTTTCTTTGGATGGTAAACTTTTTCATTGGGTGGTTCATGGTCTGTTCTGATGAAAAACAGGCCTCAATTGCACTTATGTGCAGCAAAACATTTAATAAAAAGAAAATGTGATGTCCATTTTAATGGACTCAGGGTCTGAAAAGGTTAATGATATTACATTTATTTGAGATGTACCTGTATATCTTCAGAAACTCAACTTTTAAGACGATTCTTCGCATTACCACTACTTCATGTCCGTCTAAGTAGAGTAGCTGCTCTCCCAGCAACCAGCCGTATTAATTGGCCTTCAGTCCGCGACAAGGAGGGAGCTCTTTAGCGCCGGAGGGAAAGAACACGCGAGCCGTTTGACTGCGTGTGCTCCTGGCAGGAGTTTTCCTAAGCAAGGCAGAACCTTCTGGTGTTGCATGCAGGCCACTCTCTCCAGCCCGGCTTCATTACATTTAGATTTATTTATTTATTTATTTTTATTTATGAGAAGAAGAGCCTGGAGGCGCGCGCCACATCTGCTCTCATTAGGAATATCTACAATGGTGTTAGCATAATCTCTCACTGCTGAGATGATATTTACCATGAGGATAACAAGAGGCTAAACAGGATTTGGAGAAATAAGACAATTTTCCTCCTCTTTTGTGCAGCACTCAACAATCTGAAGTTTAAAAGGCAGAAACACATACGGCCCCATTCATAATTCTTGAAAACCAATCCAATCAGCTTCTCTAAGCATATAAGAGCATTTTTTTTATCTTTAATCCTCATTTTACCCTGTTCTTTAATTAATGGCCAGAACTCCATAAGTGAAGGTATCATTTGGTTAGTGGGTCATTCTCTAGACTGCAGTGACCCTCCTGTAACCTGTGTTAGTGTGTGTTGTGTTGTGTGGGTATGGGTAGATCAGAAACAGCAGTGCTGCTGGAGTTTTAAACACTGTGTCCACTTACTGTCCAATCTATTAGACACTCCTATCCAGATGCTGCTCTTTCTACATGTAAGCACAATCCCACTTCTCTTTTGTACCCCTATCCCTAGTTTTTGAGTGTAACTCTTCCCCTTAAAACAGTTTTGTAAGAGAAAAGGGAGTACAATCCTCCCCCTAATAATTGAGACAACCCTTCAAGCACCTGATAGAGATATAGTTAACGTTATAGCAGTGGAGCGCTAAAGTTCAGTAACCTAGGCACTGGGTAAATAAGAGGGGTAATGCTGCAGACTGAAGACTTAAATGTGCAAGGACTTGAAACATAACCCTGTCAATCATGTTTTGCATCAACCAATTAAATTCTTGATTTTACCAATCAATCACATTTTGCCTTATGACCAATTGTAGACTTTTACTATTATTTGCATAACACTGTAGCTCCTACTATAGCACTAGGAACACAGAATAAAGGAAATTTATTCCGAGGTCTGGCAACCAACACAAATACAACACCAATGCATGACAAGGATAAGGTAGCTTTGGGGAACAGAAAACACAAAGATGGTAAGTAAGGAAGAGGCCACACCCAATATGCAAATATAAGGTGCCAGGAGCCTATGGGAAAAACTTACATGTGTAGTAACTAAAAGTTGGTTGAAATCAAATTTTTTCATTGGCTCAACAAGCATTTTTAAGTTTTCAGGTTAAAGTTCGCTGAACTCATTTTACTGAATTGTACTAGTCTGTAAGTTCACTCAACTTAATACAATTAGTTCTTCTGACTAAAACACAATCACTTTTTAGAGTGCACTGAAAAAAATATTTATCGACTCAACTCAGTCAAGTCATCATTTTGCTTTGACTCACTTATGTTGTAAATATATACATACAATTTTAAGTTTATGTACCTTAACAGAGTCAAAGCTAGATGATTACTTAACTCAACTTAGTTTTCTTTTCACACAACAGCAGTTTAATTAGCTCAACTTTTTTTTTCAAGTATTGTGTATATGTATATATAAACATATTTAACATATTAAAAAAAAAACTACTAATACTGACAGCATGATACTGTACAGCACAATAATGATCACTGTAGCTCCAAACCAACATACTGTAAAAACTAGAAACACACAATAAAGGAAGCTTGTTCTTACAGCCTACAACACTGTGACCTGTCAATCAACTCATACATTACACTCATGCACACCTAGGATATGGTAGCTTTAAGCAACAAACAGCACAAAGATGGTAAGTAAGGGAGAGGCCACACCCAATATGCAAATATATGATTTCAGGAGCCTATAAACTGTATGAACCAACACTGTAGAAAGAGCATTGACATGTGTAATTGGTTGAAATCATATTTTTTCATTAGCTCAACAAGCATTTTTAAGTTTTCAGGTCAAAGTTCTTTGTACTAGTTTTGTTTTATTGAGTTGTACTGTCCGGTAAGTTCACTCAACATGATAATATTATCCAGAATAGAATCTGCATATCCACGTCCCCATTCTGGCCAGGCCTTCCCTGGGTTTGTACCGAATGACTCTGTTCCAAAGATTAAGCACTGATCTGAACTGGGTTAGTGGGAAAGGATCTAGTGCCATCGTCTCTCAACATCACACACTTTAAGACAGACAGCAGGTCAAGACCATAGTTAGGACTTCAATTAAAGTCCTTAAAACCATGATAGAATAAATGTAGACCTTCAAATAATCTATTTTTCCAAATAGCTCAATCCCAGAGAAATTCGAAATCCGTGGCTTTTGATAAAATGAACCGAGCAATGCTTAAAATACTGTATAACAACGACCACACCTCTCAGTTTTTAACGTTTTGACAGACACTAGCAGTGTCAGCTCTACTTAAAGTACATCGCTGCTGTAATCAATGTTTATGACAGTTGCTCTACAGGGGTTTGAAGTTTTGATAAGTCTTGAACTGAAGGGGATATCTAATTTTAACTCGCGTTCAAAGCTTCACCAAGAGACCTTTGTATTTAAAATACACAATAAAAGCTACTGAAGCTTTTAAGTTTGACTACAAACTAAGAAATTGAGATCCTATTTAAATATACACAGTCAAGTCACAACATCACATCAACCTCCTTGTTTCTACACTTATTGTATCACTACTTACTGTAGTGGGTCCTTTTCAGCACTATAGTAACACTAACTAACATGGTTGTGGTGTGTGTTGTTCTGGTTCAAGTGGACCAGACACACAGCAGTGTTGCTAGAGTTTTTAAACACTGTGTACACTCACTCTACACTCTATTAGATGCTCCTAGACAATCCTAGACCAAAGCTAATCTGCTAATCTAGCTGTTCCGCCTTGTAGATGTACAGGGGTTGGATAATGAAACTGAAACACCTGTCGTTTTAATGTAGGACGTTTCATGGCTAAATTGGAGCAGCCTGGTGGCCAATCTTCATTAATTGCACATTGCACCAGTAAGAGCAGACTGTGAAGGTTCAATAAACAGGGTAAGAGCACAGTTTTGCTCAAAATATCGCAATGCACACAACATTATGGGTGACATACCCAAATGTTCAAAAGAGGACAAATTGTTGGTGCACGTTTTGCTGGCGCATCTGTGACCAAGACAGTAAGCCTGTGTGATGTATCAAGAGCCACGGTATCCAGGGTAATGTCAGCATACCACCAAGAAGAACCAACCACATCCAACAGGATTAACTGTGGACGCTGTGAGAGGAAGCTGTCTGAAAGGGATGTTCGGGTGCTAACCCGGATTGTATCCAAAAAACCTAAAACCACGGCTGCCCAAATCACGGCAGAATTCAATGTGCACCTCAACTCTCCTGTCCAACAGAACTGTCCGTCGGGACAATAAATAAACCAGGTGTTTCTGTTTCATTGTCCAACCCCTGTAGATACAGTCAGAGACAGAAGCTTAAAACACTACATCTGTTGCTGCACAGTTTGTGCTGGTCAGCCTCTTGTCCTTCATCAGTGCAGTGGTTACAGGACACTGCTCACAAGAAGCTGTTGGAGGTCGTTGGTGGTCAGTTCTCTTTTCAGCAGTTATATTGAGGTGTTTAAAAACTCCAGCAGCACTGCTGCATCTGAGCTACAGTACGTGTACCACCACCAAGTCACCAGTGTCACTGCAGTGCTAAGAATGACCCACCACCCAAGTAATAGCTGCTCTGTGGTGGTCTATCTTGTGGGGTCCTGACCATTGAAGACGAGACTAAAAGGAGAAAAAAAATGAAAGTATGCAGGGGAAAAAAAAAGTTGCAGGACTATTCAGTAATTATAGAAGTGTTTTTTTAGCACTCATACATGGTCAGTTGATTTGAAAAATGTACACAATTTAGAAACAAGGAGGTGGTCAAAATAATCTGAATAGATAGTGTAAATTATTTAAACATTATAAAGTGTTAAAAGTACACCGTATTAATCTCAATATGTCTCAATACGCCACTGACAGATGTCATATGACTGACTTACCTCAGGGTATAAAGTATTTTCCCATCATTCCATATTCTAAGCAGCTGATTGGGCGTCGTAATCCAATGCGAGTCTGCGTTCTTGGAGTTTCTGAAGATAGTATCAGGCACCCAAATGAGTCCAACCATATTGCTGTTCAAAGTAAGTATTTTCATTGTGCTGTTGTATCTCAGTCGACTGTCTGTCCACGTCTGGGCGAAGATGATGTCAATCTGATACTCCTGCAAAAACAAAGAATGGGAGAAAAAGCAAACATGAGTTAATGAGGGTAATAAGCCTGCGAGGGTTTATCTCATCATTAGCGATATAATGGGTTTCAAAACATCATCTCGCCTTTAGCGTTTTAACAGCTTTTGGTTGTTCCAAGAATAATATTCCATGAACAAGATCAGACCGAACATGCAACACACCACACTGCTCTGAATTATTATTATTTTATGTTGGGCAATTTCCCATAGGAGACATTCAGCACTGTGCTTTAACTACCTCAGTCCTAGTTTTTGTTTTTGTTTTCCATTTTCACTATGTAGTTCTCCTGAGGGCTAGAACTCAGCCTAGGGGTGGGCGATATGGCCCTAACATAATATCATGATGTTTTATGGTATTTTTGTGATAACGATACTCTTGGTAATATGGCAAAACACTGAAAACATTTTTTTTCAAGAATACACTACTGCAGCAAAATTAAAATAAAAATAAAATTCTATTATAGCATACAATATATGTAAGGGGTTGGCAATAGGCGGCATGAAACATTTGGCCCCGTGAGTTTGTTTGAACTATAATGAATGATAATAAAAAAAACAATAAAATTAAAAAATGCTTCTCTGGTGAGCTTTTATGTACATTTCTCCCCTGTCCCTCTGTCGCGCTCAGCATGTCCGCCATTTCTCATTTCTGCCCGTTCTATGTCTCTCTATCTACTTAGAAGGGTTTTTTTTTTCTCCAGCTGTGTCCCAATTCATTAGCCAGGGCAGCGGTAGAGTATTGGACCATGACCCTGAAACACAGGTTTGATCCCGTGTAAGGAGCGGCGTGTTTATTTATTTATTTTTTCCTTTCTTTTTCGATTTACCTGCTTTGAGATGAAATGTTCTGCAAATAGGTTCAACAACCCTCTGGGCTGGAGAGCTACTAGTCTGTAGCCCTCCATCCCATTACACTTCATTTTACAAAACAGAATTTTTGTTGTGACCTGCCACATAATGGCTTGGAAAATAAATGACCCAATGGCCAAACTTAATTGCTGACCCCTGATATATGATTTAATATGGAATACCCCAACTGAGATATTAAAAAAATGCTAAAATTTAATTACATTTGTAACAGAAGTCAATGACCCAGAATGTCATGATACTAATAATAATGCACTCCTAATATATCTATATATCCAGGATTAAAAAAGTAAAATAAATGATCCTGAACAGATATAATCTGTCTCTACTAGATATATAATGGGATATTGGTGATATTATTGCATGTGATGCAATGTATTGATGGCACACCCCTACCTCAGCCTCACCATCTAAACTCAAAACAGTGTTTCTATTAATGCAGGCAGGCATCGATCATCAATTAATGACTCAATCAATCAATCAATCAATCATTGCTCCCTGCCAAACATGCACAGGCTTGGACCCAGGTCAGAATCCACTGTGACTTGTTGTAATGAGGATCATGAGGCCCTCAGGCAGAACGCAGGCAGGCAGGGAAGACCCTGAGAAGTGACCTGGCTAACAGACACAGAAATACCCTATGTTTTCCCTTCAGCTTTCAAGCCATTTCACTGTCTGCACTCTCCAAACCATTGTGGACATTTCACAGGGCCAGCGACGTGTGCTTGTCCACAAAATGCGATGTTAGGACCCGAGGCTTTTCATGTGTTGTCCCGAGAGACTGCCGGCCAACTCCTGAGTGCAGCTTAAATAATGCATGGGCCGCTAGCCCTAGCCTTCAGATTTACAGAGCAACCTGTAGGCTAGCTCTAATACTTAATCACATCTATCTCTCTGGTGACAGAAAAAAGTAGAGTGAACCATCTGGTATTTATATTATTTATTTCCTACAGCTTATAGTAGTTCATATGTTTTTGGGGCATGGTGAGCCTTACTTGAGACTAGTTTCCTTACTTATACACTGTAAACCCATACATTGTTTAAACTCAAATGCATTAAGTCTGCTTTACATAAAATTGGATATTTTCATTATGAGTTAGATGAACATTTGTGGGCACGTATACATTCAAACAGAGACCTTTGAGTTCAGTCTGTTTGGACACAGAGTTTCTGACACTCACCATCAGTGTGTAGTCATTTCCCCTTCGGTAAACATGTAGGTCACATATTATAATTAACTGACATGCCTCTAGATTCTTCATTTCCAGGCTTATAGTATGAATATTTGTAAAACAAATATTTAAGTAAAATGAAGCTTAAATAAATTGATATTGCAAAAAAAAAAAAAAAAAACTTTCTCTTTAGTTGTAATAAAATAATGATTTAAGATAACTTTTTTAAAGTAAATTCAACTTATCTGGGCTTACAGTGTACTGTAAACCAATTTATAATAATTGAGTTTAGTCTAGCTTCTTTTTCATTGGCTTCTGGCACAATCTATTTGCATACTGGGTGTTTCCCCTCAGTTTCTGACACTCACCATCAGTGTGTAGTGATTCCCCCTGGACTACCTTAGGTAAACTTGTAGCAATTATACAATCATATTTATTGTGGTTAAAAGCTTTGGTTTTTGTGTTGTAAACTGTAAGAATAAGCAGCTCTGTGTTGGCTGTGCTCTTTCTAGTTAATTTATGTGAAATAATGAAAAGTTAAAGAAAAGACTAATAATATATGTTAATTCAGCTTAACATTGATGTTTATATTAATTTATTTTTTAGTGGTATCCCTTTAATTTAGAATTGTTGGCTATAAAAACAAATTAAAATATGCATATGCTGAGTGCAAACAACTTAATGTAACAATGTTACAATAAACCTAAACATGTAAGACAGACCGGTTGTGCAATAGTGTAATAGTATAATGCAAAAATGAATAATGTCAGGAACCAATAGTTATATCATCATTGTTCAATGAAAAACAAGGATCTTCAAAACAGAGATTTTACATAAGAGAGATAGGACATTCATAACTTTCAATGGACATCAATGTAAAAAGAGTTTATTTTAGGCAATTTTTGGCTATTTCTATTGGTCCACAGTTTGTGTTTTTGAATTAAGTATTAAACTTTAGTTGTACTAAGTTTGATAATATACAGTTACAACCCACAAGAGTTACTGTGCTATTTAAAGTCAGTACAACTTAACTAAATTGAGTAAATAAAACTTACACACATACACATTAGACAATAGGTAAATATAACATGGAAAAAGCTTTAAATTTAACTTTTTCAAGGCAGTTTCCCAGGCTTTCCTAAATTATAATAAGTAAAACATTTTACAGTGTATAAACTCTATGGGTCAGTTTCCTAGACAGGAATTTAAGCCCAGTCCTGTACTACACAGCATTATAAACAGAGATTTTTTCCCAAAAGTTCTTACTGCTTTTGGGCATTCATAATTGGTTGAAATGAAAATGAAATGATGCATTATGCACACAGTAACTATGTCTCTAGTGGCATACATATTATATGCAAAGAAAGAAGATTAAAAAAAATGTTTTGTCATGGATTTTTGTTCCTGTCTGCAGTACAGCGCATATGCCTTTTTAATGAGTTAGATCATGTTCCTCTTCTGTGTTTTCAGAGTGTACTCACCACATACGTAACACAATGTGTCACGGCCACTGTGAATTACTTAAACATTAGTAAACTGAACAGAATAGCACTTTTTGTGCAGTATTCGCTCAAATGTTTATGCATGAGTAAAAGAAAGACATTCTGCTTTTTCTCCGTGCGCCCGGCCCAGAAACAGCCTGAGTGCACAGCCAGCACAACATGTCCAAATTACACTGGAACTCTACACAAAAAGCTTAGTACACTGGATCCAGAAGAAACAAGATACTTCCTGTTTTCAGACACTGATGGTCTGTCGACAACAGACAAGAAGACGAGCATGCAGTAAGATAGCTGGGTCACTGTAGAGCTGTGAAACCATGTACATGTCAGTTTCTGAAAAAAAAAAAAAAAAAATATATATATATATATATATATATATATATATATATATATATATATATATATGGAAAGGTATGTTTTCTGTATTTATAACTGAGCTTTTATGCAATACGATCTTTCAGATCTAGAGTGGCACAACAGTCTAACTGCTTGCTCATCAAGTGAAGAGAGATCATGGGCACTATCTCACAGCCTGCACAAGGCATGTTGCAATGCTCATTGCTATCTTATACCTTGCCAACAGTCCATTTTCACACATTTTGCCTGCATCATTTAAATAGCAACAGTGTTTGTGAATATATCTACGTTGATGGACGTGATGGTCTCAAAATTAGCTGTGCTATCTTTGCAATGGAAAACACAGGTGCACCACTGACTGAATACAACCTGGGTAGACATCAACAGTCAAATGTTCATTGCTATCTTGGTAGAGAATTGTCAAAAGCCACGTGCCAAACGCCCACACACAACTCTTGCTAGTAACATATGCATTTATTAGCTCAACTTGACTCAGTTAAGTCGTAAATATTTAGACATTTAAGTTTATTAAACTTTACTTAGTCAAAGCTAGATGACAACTTGATTTAACTTAACTAGGTTTTTAGTATATCTTTAAGGAACTGCCAATACTGAGAGTACTGTTACAACTAGAGACACAGAATAAAGGTAACATGCTCCTACAGCCTACAACACTGAGCCCTAACAACCAACACATACAATGTTTTTCACACTAATGTATGACTAGGATAAGGTAGTTTTGGGCAACAGACAACACAAAGATGGCAAGTAAGGGAGGGGCCACACCCATTATGCAAATATATGGTGCCAGGAGCCTATAGGAAAGTTGTATGAACAAACACTGTAGAAAGTTTTCAGGGTGAGGTTCTCTGAATTCATTATATTGAGTTGTATCGGCCTGTAAGTTCACTCAAATTGATGATATTAGTTTTTCTGACTAAAACACAAAATCACTTTTTTTAGAGTACAAACTGAGGGCACAAGCCCAAAATTTTACGTCAACAATAAACAGAATGAACAAGCAGGTCAATGTTGGACCTGTCCAGGTAGCTGCTCTAAACACACTGATGGTTTATTGCATGTTACATCCCAAAATACACCCATGATTAATTAAGATAATTGGTACATGACTTTTGTGTGTTTCGAGCCGCACATGCCATACTTTTCCTGTCGTTACGATAGCAAAGACACACTGATGTGCCCTAAATCAAGCTGCATAGTGCACAGTTGATGGCTCACCTATCACTCTATAAAATATTATTTTGTGTTTTGAACTAATTTTATCAAGTTGAGTGAACTTACTGGTCAGTACACCTCAATAAAATGGGTTCAATCTGAAAACTTAAAAAATCTTATTGAGCCAAAAAAGAAATTTCAACCAACTTTTAGTTTACTACAAGTGTCAATACTATTTCTCCAGTGTTAGTTCATACAGCTTTCTCATAGGCTCCTGGCACCATATGTTTGCATATTGGGAATGGCCTCTCCCTTACTTACCATCTGTTGCCCAAAACTACCTTATCCTAGGCACTCCTTAACCCCAAAATACATGAAAAAAGAACAGTTTAAATTAACATATTGTTGTGTGAATAACGCTCAGTTAAGTTGAATAAACTTACCTGATTTATCATCTAGCTTTGCCCGTGAAACTGTATATATTTTCAACTTAACTTAACTCAGTCAAAATCATGACTTGACTGAGTTAAGTTGAATAAACTTACATTTCTATATATTTACAAAATGATGACTTCTGACTTTAAGTTGAGCCAATAAATATATTTTTTCAGTGCATAGATCTAAAATAGGACCCCATAAGTTTATAAGACTGGGCATATCATTAGCTTAGGAATGTTCTAACCTACAGTGCTGCTGAATTGCACTCTAAGCACTGTATGCACTCTATTAAACACTCATACCTCATACCTGCCTTTTTGTGATCAGTAATACTAAATCCTGCTTTATCCCACAATCTTGTAAACCTCAAACCATGAAGGATAGAAACACATTGAAATGCAGTGTAACCTCATCTGCTTTAAGGTTAGCTATGACTAAAATGAGGAGGAGGTAATCTGAGGTGTGATGCAGGGTGGCCGTGTCATTGCAGGCTATGTTTAACTACATGTTTGCATGTTTGCCCACATTGTAATTATGGCACAGTCACGCTAGTGTTAGCAGGTCAGCATGCAGGCCTACATGAAATGATCCAGTGGTGAACAGCATTTCTCTTTATTTGGACTGGATTAGTCTCGCGTTAAGATTGAGGAACTGTTTTGAATTTCGGCTTGTTTTGGAGTGTATCTAGTTAAAGTACTGCTGAACTGATAACTGAATTTATATTTTATGACGAAGGAAAAGCCATGCAGGTCTGATGAGCTGAGACTTTTTTTTTTTTTTAGATTTTTTGCCTCAAAAAAGCATCTAACTTCAATCACAGAAAAAAAATCCAACGTTTGATTTTTTTTTTTTTACCTGATTTTGGTTGCATTTGGTTTGATAGTGTAAACCCTTTACCAACTCAAGTCTTTAAGAGTTGTGTACTGTATCCAAGGTTTAGGTTAAGACTAAGATTTTGAGGGCGTCAATTTGAATAACCCCCCTTTCAGAGACTTCTTTAGAGACTATTTTTAATTTTTTTTGTGGAGTGAATTTTGTTTTACACAAAAAAAAAATTAATCCATAATTACAATTTTAATAATGAAAAGGAAAAATTGTATATTACCTATATTGTTAGATACCTATTTTATGCATGAATATTTAGCACACCTCGCTAACGTGAGCTTTTTAACGGAGTGAAACACTTGCTTAGAGAATAAATATAACATTAAACATAAAGTTTGTATAAAATGTAACTGGGAAATCTGCTGCTGCTGCTGTGCGCTGGAAGCTGTTTGCTCCCCGTGTTTGGAAGAACGATTGAGACTGAATGGTCAGTCTCAGAAGAGGGTTCAGGAAACCCGTCAGTCCAAAAAAAGTGTGCCAAAAGCAAAGGAGAGATTCCAGAAGCAAAAGTCTTTAACAGAAAAATCCAAGAAAGTTCACAAAAACACAAAAATATAAGCAAAGACTGACAAAAACCAACCTGAAATAATTTTCAAATTTTGTTGTAAGTTGTAATTTTTCAAACTGCAAAGAATAATAAAGTAACCAAGTATATTTAAAAATATGTATTTGCCAAAAAAAAAATCTATTTTGAATTTGCAACATACAATTTTTTCTTTTGATTTTTTACATTTTGACTGCAGATTTTATTTTTTTTTTTTGGCACAAAATTCACTCCATAGTAGGGGTGGGCAATATTATATCGTATAAAATATATCATGACACAGAAATATCATGATATTAAAAATCCATATCGTGATAATAGGGCTGTTCTGTCTTAAAAGTAGTCTATTATTTACTGTGAAGCTTTAGGTGTATTTATTGTATAAATGTTTTAGTTTGCAGTTTATATGCATGCACTAAATATTCTGCAATATTTGCTGTATTATATTATTTTATGCTGTATTATTTATTTTGCCACATTATGGTTATGCTGTTATACTCTTATACTATATTCCTGAAATGAATAAATTATTTTAGTTTTCCTATATCGCCAAGTATATCGTTATCAAAAATACTCTGAAATATCATGATATTATTTTAGAGCCATATCGCCCACCCCTACTCCATAGCTCTACACTGCTCTAAACTTCTACAGTGTACAGTTACAAGCTTATTGTTAAGAGCGATGTGTTGCTGGTGAGCAAGCAACACTGTCCTTCCTCAGCTGTCTTATCTTGATTTAATGTGAAGACTCAAAACTGGAAGTCTCTTACTGTAATCGGCTTCTCCTCCAGCAGAACCGATTTAAAAACTCTCATCAATTTACCAAAGAAGGTGCATGTGAAATTACAGGTGTGAACAGCTATGCATTTTAAAAAAAAAATCATTTGGAATCAGATCACCCAGGATACATGTTAATACCAGGTATGAACTGGTGCTAAGATGAGCTCAGTGACCGCTGGCATAGACAGCACAAAAATGATTATGTTCCACACAGTATTAAAGACGGTGGACTCCAGGAATGTTTTTCACTACCAAAAGAAAAATCCACAGCACCAAGCAGTGAGCATGGTCAGCAGAGATACTGTGACCTGTAATACATTCACTACTTACTGCATTTGCAACATGGCTGTTCCATGAAGATAGTGTGGCTAGCTTAGCCATGAGGAGGACTTTACTTGTCTGGGACTCCACCCCTGCTGGAGCAGAATCTTTCACAGGGAATAAATGTGTGTTCTCCTCACATTTGGAGCAGTTATTTGTCTCAGTGGCCTCAAATGGCTTCTTTGCTGCTTTACTGTGAGATAAATAAGGTTGTTAGAAGCTCACAAGGTGTCCTCAAGAGACCAGAAGCACAGACCTGCTGCTGCAACAAAAAAAAACCAACACTTCCCCATTGACTGATCAGCTCTGTTTACTCAGGACTCCTTAGAGTGCACAGTTTCTCTACTGTGGTTCTGAGTAGAAACTACCGAATTAAAGTTTAATGTCTGGCACTGATTTGGCCCTGTTAGTCAGTTTACAGCACTCTGAAGCTTTACACTCTAAAAAAGGTGATTTTGTGTTTTGGTCAGGCAACCTAATAGTATCATGTTGAGTGAACTTACCGGCCAGTACAACTCAATAAAATGAGTTCAGACAACTTCAACCTGATTGTTGAACCAACGTGATTTCAACCAACTTTTAGTATATTAAATAGGGGTGCGATGAGACACTAATATCACGAGACGAGACACGATACTGGGTTCACGAGAACGAGACGAGATTTAAAAATAAAATTTTAAAGAAAACTTCAAAAATGAAAAATGGCTTGAAAACTAGAGTTTTATTTGACAAAATCATATAACGCAAACTTAACAGACTGGTTTCTCTCACACATTCATTCTATAAGAAATAGAAATAAGAATAAAAAATAAAACTTTTCTAAGTCTTATATAGTGCAAACAATATATGCAAACCACAACCAGTCATATTAAGCCTATAATTTGTGCTTTTTTGTCCTAAATCTCTTGTAATTTAACTATGCATAACTATAACCAGTCATATTAACTTAGACTTTTTAGACTTAGACTTCATTTATTGTCATTCTTAATACACTCCTGTACAGAGAACGAAATTTCGTTGCATTGACTCGCAAAAAAACAGAGAAAAATTAATAAATATAGCATGTAAGTAAAATACAAGATATATGAAAATTTAGCAGCATAAATATTAAGTATAGATATATCACATAGATACACAATGTACATCTGCAAAAATATACACACCTCTATGATAGAAACATAAATATCTATAAATAAAGTGACTTATGCAGTTAGAAATATGTAAAGTGTGAAAAGTAAATACTAGCACTCAGATAAGCATATGCTTGAAGTGCAAACAGAGACAGAACTTTTTTTTAAATACAGTACAGAGCTTTAGTACAACTGCCTATGAAACAGTCACGTGCATGATTTACTTACAGTATTTACATATGGTTTGTGTCTTGTTGGTCACTCTGTTACCGTTTATTGTTTCCACTGGAGTCAAAGTGCAGCCAGACATACAACTTAAAAATAGCAGAAGCATATTCTATGCAAATGCTCGTATTTTCCTCTTCTGCTGAGAGCTGCTCTCACTGCTCAGCCATCACACTCTATCGCTATCGCTACTGTGTTGCCAGATCCCTCTTAAAAAGTCCACACTAAACTGGTTTTTCCCCCCGCAAGACACGTTTTAATCTTGCGAGATCTCGTCACACCCCTAATATTAACATTGGGTGTGGCCACTTTCTTACTTACTATCTTTGTGTTATCTGTTGCCCAAAGCTACCTCATCCTAGTCATGCAGTAGTAAAATGTATGTGTTCATTGCCAGGTCTCTATGTCTCTGTTTAGGCTGTAGAAGCAACTTAACTTTATTCTGTGTTCCTAGTTGTTTCAGTTTTATGGTAATAGAAAACAATAGTGATAAACGGGTATTTATTATATATTTATATATATTATATATAAATCATCTTTCTTTCTTTGTTTTAAAGATGTTTTTGGTACTTAGCTTAAATAATTTATTGATTGGTTTTAAACCATAATGTCAGATTCTAACTAGATCCTAAATATTAGTTGAAAAAAAATATATTAAAATATATTAAGGTGTAACAAATTAGAGTATTTTTATTAGGTTGGTCCAAAGTATCTTTTTTTCAGTGTACACTGTAAACCCACAGTTAGTTTGAACTCATTAAAATTTTACATAAAAAAGACTTAATTTGTTTATTTCCAAATATTACTCAACTCTTTTAAATTGGCTAAACACTTGTGAGCACATTTATATTCAAACAGAGACCTGAAGTTTAGTCTGTTACCATTGGCAGCTTCTTTTCCATTGGCTCCTGGCACAATCTATTTGCATACTGGGTTTGCCCCCCAGTTTCTGTGTGAATCAGTGTGAAGTGTGAAGTGATTCCTCCCTGGGCTACATTAGTTAAACTTGTATGTTATATAGGAAAATGATAAACTGGCTTTTTTTTTTTTTTTACTGTATGCTTACTTTTTTGAACTGTAATAAAACAATTTAAGATGTTCTATTTCTTTTTCATAAATAAATAAAAAAACAAAACAAATAACTACAAATAAGTTTTCTTTTACCTAAACAGAAAGTCTGAAGTAAAAGTAATGTGCGAAGAATCATATAAATCATATAAATCAGTTACTTTATCTTTTTAAGTTCTCTTTTTTTAAGCCTCACCTCTTAAACTCTTAAAACTGTTAACTGTGTAAAACATTTGAATGTCATTAAAATGCTGATCTGTGTGCTGATATGAGCACTGAAGAGAATAAATACATTTTGCCGAGCTGCGTATTTACAGACAGGGGTGGAAAAAGCATCCCGACTGTTTGCACAGTAAACCCGGCGAGGCTGCCGCGTCGTTGTGAATGAAAAAAGGATTTTTTTTTACAAGGGAAACAACTGGCACTCCTGTGCATTCTCCACAAAGATCCTCCTGCCTCATCAGAGCTGTGTTTCTGGGTTATTATTCTGAGGCGTTTACCACAAAAGTTTCTTTTTTGCTGTTGTAGGCAAAACACTCACCGGAGACATCCCACAATGCTCCAGTGCCCAAATAGCTGGGTAATGCTCGGTGTGCCTGCCCTATTCCTTATTCATCCGGGCTTTATTTCCCTTTCCTCTCGCTGAAATGATAAATGGCACGAGGACTTTAATTAGAGCTAAGGGAGGAGAAGGGCCGGATGAATCTGCGTACAGGCAGCTCTCGCATACAAATCAAAGGCAGGAGCCTCTCGCAGGTCGCCCAGCCCGGCCGCGGCCCGTTTACGTCGAGCGGTGTGATGTCTCTGTCAGGCGTAGCGGCATTACCTCCCTCATTCTGATTGCTGCAGCTGAGGGAGCAGCCCGGTGCAGCGTGGGAAATCACTCATCTGCATGCAGGTCATTTCAGAGCATGACGGGAAGTCGAGCAGAAAATGATTCCTTACAGGCCAGAGTTCGGGCCACACCGCCTGCTGTAATGAGTTATATTCCTCCTACTCTGCCCCAATTTAAAAATTAAATATGAGAATATTTCCCAAGTGAAATAGAATTTAATAGATTTACAGCCTATTATTGAGCGGGACAGGAATTTGATTTTATGGCGACAGGAAACAGCAGGTAAATTGCATTAGAGTCGTGCTCTATTTGTCTTTAGACTACTTAAGGTCCTAATGCTTGCTTTGAGAATTTGCTGTGCAAATTACAGACAGCATTAACAAGATCATGCTCTGTTCTGAGCGAGACAAAGCTAATAGAGATGTATATGATCTTCGTCTGCCTATTGCAATAACTGATCAGTGTAATATCTACAGTTTAAGCACATCTGCAGTATAATTGCATAAAAATCAAGCCTCGCCTCAGCAAAAATAACAGAGGCCTGATCCCAGATCAAATAGCAGCTGAGTAGCAGCTGAATGGGTGGGGCAATTGGCCTAGCTAAATTTGGAAAAAGTTTGAAATAAAATTGTTAAAGAAAATAATTACAGCAGATGCACTTTGAAGACGTGAAAGCGTGTGGTGTAAGTATATTTATCATTTAACAATCTGCTTGAATGTTAACAAAACATGTAAATAGCACTATGCCACTTGTTCTTGAAAATGCTTTATGGGCTGCTCTGAACAAATACTGCCCGAAAGGTCCGAATTATTATGTGGAATAATAGTTCATTAAAAACGATTTAATTTATGATTTGTTGTACTTTTTTACATTACATAATTAAAAGTAACTATGTAACTTTTACTCAAAGTCAATTTTAAATTGAGTACTTTTTTACTTTTTCTCGAGTAGATTTTTAGATGGGTACTTTTACTTTTACTTGAGTAGATTTTTAGCAAAGTAAAGGTACTTTTACTTAATTACAAATTTTCAGTACTTTTTCCACCTCTGTGCATTTCTTTGTCCAATAGTCATTTTGAATCACATTTCCTTCCATAACATGATCAATGAGATCAAAATCTGGGCATGGGTATCAGAATCAACGTAGCCCTCATTAACATTTCTGTTAATACTGTTAATTAAGTAAGCTAATTAATGATTATGAAAAAATATAATTACATAGAAAAGAGATATAAAGTATTTGACATTGATAACCTTATAATCTTTTTTTTCTTTCTAGTGGATAATAGCATGGACTTTCAGCTACAGTATGAGATAATCACTGAGCCTGTATGGCTGGTCTCAGTATTATAAGAGAACTCCAAACACAAATTAATATAACAGATTGTTTAATAGCACACAAGCTGTGACAGTCTGGGGCAACTCAAACTGCACACTCGTAATTGTTCCACTGAGCATGATATCTGGTTTAGCATGATAAATCTGTCTCACCAGAATCATGAAAAAAATATTATCATATCACTCATTCATTTTCAGGCCCTCACATGCTAAACTGCAATAAATCTATCGGACTTCAGATTAAACCTCTATAAAATATATAGGTATACATGTATTTGCTTTTGATTGATGCCATGTGTCTAAAGCTGCTGTGATGTTGGTAGAAGTTTGTCAGAGTGCACAAATTTTCAGTGTCAGGTCAGAAAATTGTGCATCGTGACCAAAGAACGAGTTGCTTCGTGACAAAGCAGGTGCATTGTGACAAAACTGAAGAACGGTGCTGCAGAAAACCCAGATAAACACCTATTATATCAGACTGTTTGGTATTTTTCCACCTGGTTTGAGATGACATTTTACACTACAAAATCTGTCTGTCCTACTTACTGAATTAATGAAGCTAACATAAAACTTTAAAACTTGCATATATTTAGAAATACTCAAGTTGATTGTATCAAACTAATATAAAAATGAAAAGTATATATAGACTTAGTTATTTTGTGTATATTTTTGACATAGTTTGAAGTTCAAAATAAACTGACCCAATTAACCCTTTCAGACCCTGCATCCATTAAAATAGGAATAGTGTATTTTCTTTATTTATTTTAATGTTTTGTTGCACATAACACTATAAACACTATTTGAGAGCCGTTGTTCATCAGAAAAGGCCATGAACGAACCATGAATGGCCAGTGAACAAGTTTATAAACCAATCAAATAGTAACTTTATTTGCCATTGAGGCAAAGTTACAGCATTTTTTTTAGTAATGTACTGTAATTTAGAACACCTTTTAATAATGTGTTTTACTGTTTAGCAATGTTTTATTAAATAAAAGGGTCAAAATGAAATAAAAAATATTTCACACTGGCTTCCACTGTAACGAAAAAAAAAAGATTACATAGTTTAGTTTAACTGGATTTATTTTCTATACAGAATTTATTGTAGAATATTCTTATATTCTGTGCATTACAGACATTTTCATTTTATATATATATATATATATATATATATATATATATATATATATATTACAGCATTCTTATATTATTTTCCATCACTGGAGATAATTTATGGTTAAGTTTTACAAACTGTAGTGATCTGCAGAGTTGTTTCAATAAAATAAAGTGACCTTTAGGATGACCTTATATTTGGGAGTTCAACCTTGATAACTATTGGTTTCTGGGATCTATTTGCATACTGGGATTCTCATACTGTATTTATTAACCCTATGAAGTGATTTTTTTACAGTGATGTTTCAGTCATATAAATGTAATATTGACACTAACACAGAGAGTTCTATTTTTTAATAATAAAAAAAAAACAAATACAATAAGGGATTTTATGTGATACACAGTGCACCTAACATCATAAATTATGTTTTTCATTATGCACACTTCCTCTCGCATGCTGATTGAGCCTGAAGAGTTCCTCGTGCACCCTGTTAGCTCCCAGCAGAAAAGGTTACAATTATGGCCGGATGGTGCTGCTGCCCGGTGACTTGTGTTAAATGAGAGCGCTATTAAAATGAGGGGACCCCGTCTTGTGGAAAGATCACAAAAGGTCAAATGACTGTCAGTGGTGTGAGAAAGTGGGGCAGGTGTGTGACACCCACAATTAATTATCAACTTATCTGTGTGGAATTGGAGAATTGGAGAGTGTGCTGGAAGAGGAGAGTTAACTCTGTAACCCTGAGGGCTTTTATACCACAGAGTAATTAGTCTTCTATACGGCCAGTGTTAAAAAACAACAACCCATTGATTAATCATTCCAGGAAAAACACATACAGACCTCTAACTATCTGAAGGTCAGAACATACATTAATGCTAATAAGTGAAGAGATGCTCAATCAGTGCAGATGCTCAATGTTAAACTGCTCAGAGTCATCTCACAGCCTGTGTCAGATTCATGCACAGTAAAATCAATAGCGTTAAAATCACAGTGAAAACTAACAGTGTTGACTCACTGGGAATTCTCCTAATATCCCTTATGCCGGTCTTACACCTAACGATTTAAGCGATTTTACTGTCGCAGACAAATTTCCAGAGCAGGGATAAAATGATGAGAGTCTTGCTAGAGTTGAGTTGTGGTTGCGTCATCCCGATCGTTCAGTGTAAGATGGTCATTGATGCCCGGATTCGCAAGATAGTCGAGATCACACCCAACCAGTGCGGATTCGTCAAAGGCCATGGAACAACCGACGCCATCCATGCAGCCAGACTGCTTATTGAACGCCACCGAGAAAAGAACCTGCCGATCCACATGGCGTTTCTGGACCTGGAGAAGGCGTTCGACCGAGTGCCTCATGACCTCATCTGGCACGCCCTGCGGTCCCACGGAGTACCCGAGATCTACGTCCAGTGGATCCGGCTACTCTACCAAGACGTCAGCAGCGTCGTCCGAAGCCCAGTGGGAATCTCACCACCATTTCCAATCACGGTGGGAGTGCACCAAGGATCGGCTCTGTCTCCGCTCCTGTTCATCCTGTGCATGGACACAGTAACTGCTGATCTCCAACACCCGCACCCGTGGACGCTACTGTATGCCGACGACGTGGATATAGCTGACGAAGTCCGAGGACAACTGGAGGCCCAAGTGCAACAATGGGACACACGGCTGAGCGAGAATGGAATGCACCTAAACATCGCGAAGACTGAATACATGGAATTTGGCGAGCAAACTGGTGGAACCATCAGCGTCAAAGGCGTGCCCCTCAAGAAGGTCACGCAGTTCAAGTACCTCGGATCCATCCTTAGCAGCGATGGCGACACGCTCCCAGATGCCCGTGCCCGAGTCAGCGCGGCCTGGGCCAAGTGGCGCCAAGTGACGGGCGTACTTTGCGACCGCAAGATGCCAGTATGCCTTAAGGGCAAGATATACAAGACCATCGTACGCCCTGTCGCCCTCTACGGTTGCGAATGCTGGCCCGCAACCGCACGACACGAGCAAGCGCTGCACGGCATGGAGATGAGGATGCTCCGGTGGAGCCTCGGCCTGACGCTGCATGACCACACCATGAATGAGGACGTCCGAAGACGAATGGGTGTGGCCCCGATTACCGACAAGATGCGAGAAGCACGCCTGCGGTGGTACGGACATGTTGCCCGAAGCGATGAGAACTCGGTGGCCAAGACAGCGGTGCGCCTCAGCCCACGAGGGAGGAGGCCCCGAGGACGGCCAAAGAAGCGGTGGCTTGACCGGATTAAGGAGGACATGAAAAACTTAAATGTTGCTCCTGAGGACGCCATGGATCGCACCAAGTGGAGACTGGCATGTCGATACGCGGACCCTGCGACTTAAAGCGGGAATAACGCGAGGAAGAAGAAGATTCGATACGATTTGATTTTCTTTTTTCTTTTGTTTACAGCAGAGAGGCCTATGCCAGTTTTAGATTAGTCAGTCATCTTGTTTCAAAAGGTGGGCTTGATATAAGTGATGCAAAGTGATACAAGTCATCTGTAATACACCACATTAGGCACTAATGGTCAAATTTAAATAATTTAATTAAGATATACATGTAATGCCATCTAGTGTTTTTTTTTTGGTAGCAGCAGTCTGCACTATTAAAACAGCAACATAATAAAATAAATAATAAAAAAAATACAGGAACAGTCATGTACAAAATAATGGAACAATTAGAGCCTTAACTAACTGAACTCTATCCTACTATAACAGTTAAACATGAAAAATAAGACTTTAAGACTTACAAGAATTACAAGTTTTTTTCTTTAACAAAGATATATTATTAACTTTATCTGAGAGAAAGATGCTCCTTAAAGTACCAAAACTAGTAACATATTTGAGGCTAGACAAAACAACTGTTATTTTTATATTTTCAAGATTTTCTTTAAGAAGATGAGAATGTCCACATTCTCATCTTCTAAAATAAACTCCCTTTAAATCAACTTCTATTTAAAGTTAAAAAGGTTGTGTCCGTCGTCTGTGAAGTTGTTGACAGCTGTTTTAGAGATTCATATTTTTTTATTGGACAGCAATGATATGCTATCTTAGACAGAGTTAAATTAGACACTTCATTAAAACAGTTCATTCATCCTGTTTAATTTTACTTAATTTGAAGGTTTGTGTGAGATTTTAGTGAACTTTTATATAAAATCATTAATCAAACCAATGAACATCTATGTGTACTTAAATGAGTTGTCGGCTGAAGCTGCTGGAATGAATTATTAGGGCTTTTGTGGCTTGCCTTTGGATTTCAAAGCTCAGAAATATAATGAGACCATTAGTTATTCTACCTTACATCAGTAATAAAACACACACACACACACACACACACACACACACACACACACACACATTTTGATCAAACGGTTTCTGTTTCAAGTTGATCACTCAGTTTGAAATGGAGATTCATTGCAAGCTATTTGTGCATCATTTCACATGCAGTGACTTTTTTAACTTCAGAGAGATAGAGAGGGGTACAATGTCTTGTGTACAATCAGAGATTATATTTATATTCTGATAGCTTTACGTCTCTAATGTCTTTGAGATATTGAATCTAAATTGTGAGCACATATGGATGGATGGCCATGTTTGATGATCATGCAGCTGCAGGACATATTTTAACCGTTTCTTTAATGAGAGAGAGTCTCATTAATATTTAGAGCAACATTGTGTGGCATTTATAACTGAAAATAACAGATTCCAAATCAATGTGATGCTCCACTGTCCTGTGAAAGAGAGAATAGTGTTTCTGTAATATTCACTATGGACATGGCATGCTGCTAACTGCACTATGTAACTTTGGTGAAGATTTCATATCTGGTAATATTACTTACCTACAGGTTCAGTCTGTTTGCTTCCTTCACTTTATGCAAAGGTTGTGTATTTCTTAACAGGCCAGACAATATTTTTGTCAATATTCTGCATGATATTACCCCTAAATATTAAGGATTTCTATTCAAGAATTACATAAAAAAAAGCTTTCATGTTTGATAAGGAATGGTATAATAGAAGTATAGAAAGTAATAGAAAGTATGGAACTGTCAAAATGCAACTGTCAACATATAATGAATAAAATCATAAAATTGGCTCTTTCCTGAACTACATTTTAAAATGAATATTTTCCTGAAAACAAATCAACCAGTTCATGTCCCCTGAAGTAATTAAACATACCAGTCCTGCTTAAAATTTTTATAAACCTTTCATAACCTTTAAAAATTTCTGCCTTCGCAATGCCCTCAGGGATTCAACTGTGCTAAAGGCGGGGATGATATGACCATGTACTTTGTTACATGAACACTCACTAACAATATACAGATCAGTCCATTAATAACACCGCTCCCCTGGTGATGTCCAATCATCTGCATCTCGAGTTGTTTAGTATATGTTTGAGTAAAATGAACATTGTTGTTTTATTCTATAAACTACAGACAACATTTACAAAAATCAACAAATATTGACATTTAGAGAATTTATTAGCAGAAAATGAGAAATCGCTATAATAACAAAAAAGACGCAGAGCTTCAGAACTCAAATAATGCAAAGAAAACAAGATCATATTCATAATGTTTTAAGAGTTCAGAAATCAATATTTGGTAGAATAACCCTGTTTTTTTATTACAGTTTTCATGCATCTCAGTATGTTCTCCACCAGTCTTACACACTGCTTTTGGATAACTTCATGCCACTCCTGGTGCAAAAATGTAAGCAGTTTAGTTTCTATTTTTTTTTCTAGAGCTGTATACCACCACATCTTCCACAGCAGGCTAATAGATAGAACGCACTACAAATACAAAAGCTTGTTTGTCTTGGTGTACAGAATGTGGGTGCAGCCTGCGAGGTCATGTTGAGTGACTCATTCAAAGACTGTGCTTTCTAAGAAAAAAAAAAAAGCAGGAAAGAAAGTTGCTCAGCCTCTGGTGTGCTAATTAACACAGAGTCTCCTATAGCTATATGCTGGAACTTGCTGTGCTCATTGTAGCTGATAATTATATTTCCTGACCTTAAATAATAAAAAAAAAATCTAGTTAGAGATATCCAGTTCTCTGTGGACTGGCCTGCATCACATCTTTATCTCATTACCAGAGGAGAAGCCTTGTGGATATTCTGGATCCAGAAACAAGTCATCTGGTCCCCTCAGATCACGTATCTTAAGTAGGGCTGCAGGCGTCCTGGAATAGACTCACACAGAGGACGTGAACAGCGCACGGAGCTGGAGTAACATTACTGCAGGAATTCCCTACTGGAACCTACTTTTTTCATTCAATCGTCCCGGGTGCTTTCAAGTGATGAAGAAAAAGTGCTTACATTGCTCCTTACTGTTACCATCTCTCTGTTCCTCCTCTCTCTCTGTCCTCCATCTTACCCTCCTCCACCTCCCACTCTCTTCCTCTCTAACTAGGCCCCCTGTACCACTAGAATTCCTCACTCTTATCTTCTGAATCTGTTCTGTTTTCTCCCACATTCATGTTTTATGTCACTCAGTTACTTGCCCACTCACCCACTCACTCATCAACCCACTTACCCAACAATCCACCTTCTCATTTACTCACCCACTCACCAACCCACTCACTTACTCACTCACTCACTCACTCACACACCAACCCACTCACTCATCAACCCACTTACCCAACAATCCACCTTCTCATTTACTCACCCACTCACCAACCCACTCACTTACTCACTCACTCACTCACTCACTCACACACCAACCCACTCACTCACCAACCCACTCACTTACTCACTCACTTACCAACCCACTCACTCATCAACCCACTTACCCAACAATCCACCTTCTCATTTACTCACCCACTCACCAACCCACTCACTTACTCACTCACTCACTCACTCACTCACACACCAACCCACTCACTCACCAACCCACTCACTTACTCACTCACTTACCAACCCACTCACTCATCAACCCACTTACCCAACAATCCACCTTCTCATTTACTCACCCACTCACCAACCCACTCACTTACTCACTCACTCACACACCAACCCACTCACTTACTCACTCACTTAAAAAACCCACTCACTCATCAACCCACTTACCCAACAATCCACCTTCTCATTTACTCACCCACTCACCAACCCACTCACTTACTCACACACCAACCCACTCACTCACCAACCCACTCACTTACTCACTCACTTACCAACCCACTCACTCATCAACCCACATACCCACCAATCCACCTTCTCATTCACTCACCCACTCACCAACCCACTCACTTACTCACTCACCAACCCACTCACTTACTCACTCATCAACCTACTTACCGACCAATCCACCTTCTCATTCACTCACCCACTCACCAACCCACTCATTCACCCACTCACTTACCAACCCACTCACTCATCAACCCACTTACCCACCAATCCACCTTCTTATTCACTCACCCACTCACTCATTCACCAAACCACTCACTCATTCACCCACTCATTCACCAACCCACTCACCCCCCCACACACCCACCCACTCACTCACTCATTTACTCAATCACTCACTCACTCAATCACTCACTCATCCACTCATTCACTCGCCCACTAACTCACACATCCACCTACTCACTTAGTCACTAACTCAATCACGCACCCTCTCCCTCACCCACCCACTTACTCACTCACCCACTCACTCACCCACTCAACTACCTACTCACTCATTGTCTCATTTATTCACTGACCCACTCAGTCACTAACTCACTCATTCGCCAACCCACAAACTCACTCACTCATCCACCAACTCACTCATTCACCCACCCACCCACTCACCTTCCCACTCAATCACTCATCTATTCACTCACTCACTCATTCACTCACTCACTCACTCACTCATTTACCCACTCACTCACCTACCCACACACTCACTCATTCTTTCATTTATTCACTCAGTCACTAACTCACTCATTTACTCACTCACCCATCAACCCACTCACTCACTCACTCACTTACACACTAACTCAGTCACACACCAACCCATTTGCTCACTAACTCACCCACTCACTTATTCACTCATTATCTCATTTATTCACTCACCATTCGTCACTAACTCACTCATTTACCCACTCATTCACCTACCCACTCAATCACCTACCTTCATTCACTCACTCATTCTTTCATTTATTCACTCACCACTTAGTCACTAACTCACTCATTCACTCACGCATCCATCAACCCACTCACTCACACACTGACTCAGTCACCCACCAAAACATTTGCTCAATTACTCACCCATTCACTCATCTACCCACTCATTCACTCATGCACCCACTCATTCACTCATGCACCCACCAACCCACTCACTTACTCACTCACCCACTCACTTACTCACCCATTCACTCATCTACCCACTCTTTCACTCATGCACCCACCAACCCACTCACTTACTCACTCACCCACTCACTTACTCACATACCCACACACCAATTCATTCACTTATTTAGTCACCCACCCACCAACCCACTCGCTCACTCACTCACTTACTCACATACCCACCCACCAACTCATTCACTCAGTCAGTCACCCACCAACCCACTCACTCACCCACTCACCCATGTACCCACCCACTCACTCACATCCCAATTGGTCCATTTCTTGTTTGCTTGGCAACAATGCCTCAATCAACTCCAGAACAGCCTCTCAGGACCCCTCCTGAACACTACTCTTACCTGCCACTTCAAAAAGCAGACCCTCCATTTCACACACTCTGAAGAGAGGAGAGAGAAGTCTCTGTACTCTGAAGGAAAAGTGTAATGTGATGTGTCAGTCGCAAACTCGTTCTTGTGCTTGTGAATATTGGAGCCACTTATTGATTTATAAATATTTAACATGGTGCATTTGTATACTGTAAAAGAACCAACTGTTAACCATGGAGCTGGTAGGCGTACATATTCCCAACACTAAATAAGCTGATATAACAAAAAAGAAATAATAACTATAAAGTTAAATTTAAAGTAGCATACTCTTCCATTGAGAAACTGTAGAAGTAAATAGGTCGTTTGGACACTGAATGATTGAATGATGAGCCAAGTTGTTCTGGCTCAGTGAGAGGAAATGGAATTCCCCTTGCTAACACGCCAAGTGTCCATGTTATTTCTCCTATTGACTTCTTAACACCACTAGAGCAGATTAAGAAGTGGGTCCCTGATTGCTGCCAGTGCGTGATCGTGCTGTAGATCCGTATGGCCCTTTGCTCCAGGGAGAGCTCTAAAAATGCTAACTCGCTGCATCACAGGCCTTTTCTCCTGTCCTCATTACAGACACCCTCAGGTCATATTGTGGATGGGAATCATATGGTTTTCCAGCCAAACCTGAGCAGTTAAATAGGGTAACAAAACAAGCTAGAGGCTAAAACTAAAACCTAAAAAGGAGCTCATTCTTACTCAACACTCTAAAAAGTGATTCATATTATCTAATATAAGCTGAGTGAACTTACCGGCCAGTACAACTCAATAAAATGAGTTCACAGAACTTTAACCTTAAAAACTTAAAAATGCTTGTTGAGCCAATAAAAAATGTGATTTTAACCAACTTTTGGTTACTACAAATGTCAATGCTCTTTCTCCAGTGTTGGTTCATACAGCTTTCCTATAGGCACCTGGCACCATATATTTGCATATTGGATGTGGCCGCTCCCTTACTTACCATGTTTGTGTTGTCTGTTGCCCAAAGCTACCTTTTCCTAGGCATGCGTTATTGTATTATATGTGTTCTATGAAAATATGTGTAACTATATATATATCAAATAAACTAAATTATTTATTCCTATAATACTTGAAAAAAACTGTTGAGCTTACTAAACTATTATTGTATGAACAAAACTCAGTTAATTTGAATAATCTTTAAATGTTATATATTTACAACTTAACTGAGTCAAAGCAAAATGATGATCTAAATGAGTTATGTTGAGCCAATTAATATTTTTTTCTATACTTTTTATAAAAATTGTTCAGTTTAGTAGTGTTTTTCTGTTAACATGTACAACAACCCTTCTGAGTTTGTTAATGTGACTAAAAATATTTTAGCAACTTATTTCAACACATTTTTTCAGTCGGCAAGTCTAGCATACATTTCTCTATTACCTGTACTAAATATATTTCAGCCAACTTAAAATATTAGATAATGATAAAAGAACTATGATACATTTTATGTTGAAGTGATTCAGTAATTTAAGTTTAGCTAACATTTAAGACTTGTTAGGTCAACTAATTTTGTAAGTGCAGGAAACAAATGAGCCATGAAGTTGTACTGATTAAAAAAGCCAGGAAATTAGTTGCTTAATAATTTTAAGCTGGAGTGACTTCAAATTTTTGAACATGATCAAATATTGATCCCCCAGTTACATGTAACAAGTAGTTTATCACTGAGCTGCTCAGTCCCTTTAATGTTACAGCATGCCTGGAACTATATAACGAGTTACAGCATTTGCTATTATACAGTATTTGCCTTAAACACTTTCAATATGACAAATACGACAATCCACTATCCGCTATCCTATATATAGTTTAGAATATCTACAAACAATACATTTATTACAAAAAAAAAAGACTTTCGCCATGGAGTTGTAGAGGTTCCTAAAGGTTTTCTATGATAATACATCTCAAACATAATTCAGCTTGAACAATCCTGTATATTTTGCGCTAGGGATGGAGTGCTGATACACGCGTCAGTGCTCTTTCTACAGTGTTGATAAATTGACTAAGTTGACTAAGTTGACTAAGTTAATTTGAGCCAATATTTTTTTTATTGTTTATATTAAGAGGTAAAAAGGTTAATTTTAAGCCATTTTGAAAAATAAAATGGTAATGGTTCCACATATACCTTGGTATGAACAAAACCAGATGATATTATCTGTTATGTAATTCAATCAACTGTTTATTTTTAACGAATTCAGTTGTCTATAAATACTCGTTTGTAAGGTATAAGGATGTAAATAAGTATTAAGAGAGCTGGTGAGGTGACTCTTTATGCTATTCTGCTTCTAGTGTGCTCCTCAAGGGCTCTGAGCAATAAACTGAAGCACTGAGCAGCTCATTACAAGGTAAAGATGCTGATCTTCTGCTGCACAATATTCTGTAGCAGCAATAAATTAACAGGAAAATAGGTCTAACCAGAAATAGCATGCAGTTAAAATCTAAATGGAATATGGAGCATCTAGGGATAACTGGACTATACCGTATATACTGTATTTTTGAAACTGTGAAAGTCAACATAACCAAAGCCTGTTCCATGATTATATGGCCTGGTTCACTGCTTTGCAAAGTGTGTGGAGAATTTATGTTTTGCTGTTGTTACTTTTTATGGTGGAATGTTGAACAAAGAAAGTCAGGGGTTTATTTGAACAGAAAGTCTAGGAGGGACATTTGACTAAAAGAACAGGGGATGCTTTCAATCAGCCTATAACTTGGTAAAAGATGAGTAAAACAAGTATGCATTTTATGTCTGAAAAGTGGCACCTGATAGTATAAAATCAGAAAAACAGCAACATCACACCATTACTAACTTGTGCTTTGTGAATAAGCAGTGTGGGCAGTGTGCCAAGTCCTGCTGGAAAATGAAATCCGCATCTACGTAAAAGTTGTCAGCAGAGGGAAGCATGAAGTGCTGTAAGATTTTCTGGGAAAACACTGCACTAATTTTGGACTTAATATAACACAGTGGACCAACACCAGCAGAAGACATGACTCTCCAAACCATCACTGATTGGTGTAAACTTTACACTAGACCTCAAGCAGTTTGGACTGTGTGTCTCTCCACTCTTCCTCCAGACTCTGCTCCCTTGATTTACAAATAACATTTAAAATTTACTGATAATCAGTGATGGTTTGGAGAGACATGTCACTTTGTTTATTTATTTTTCTATATTATTTACATACTGATAGAAAATTAAGGTATAATTGTCACAAAGGTAGTTTAATAATGTTGAAGTAGATTTTTTCACACAAAAATTAACACACAAGTAAAAGTCAAATAAATGGTTATGATTTTGATGGTATTTCAACAAAGATAAACAAGCCTTATTTGCAAAACAGACAAAAAAGGTTAAGAAACACTGGTCTTACTATATTTGTGATGGGTGATTTTCAAAATAATTTCCAATACAAAAAATGCTTCATTATTGCCAAAATGTTCCAAAAGTAATGCAAGTATATTGTCATATATACCGTATGTTACAGATTAATTATAATAGGGAGTCAGCTGAAACATCAGCTATATGATTAAGTAATCACTAAACACGGCCTAATGTTCACTATATTTCACTCCTGATGTTGCTGAAGTCAATATAGTGGTTTGAACTTGGCCCTGTAGCTGACAGCTAATCTTTTGCATTTACAGAAGAGAAATGAAAGGATGCATTTCAATTTCCTGCACAGCAAGCTGAGGTTATACAGGTGAGTCAGTGAGTCCGTACACAATAAATTACCCGCAGAAAACTTAATGCAATCAGCTCCTACAGACTATTTGGAGACGTCATTAGCAGAGGAATATTTTCTTATTTATTGAGCTGCTGTGGTAAAGCACTCGTATCATAAATTTTCTCTTTGTATATTATTTATTTGTTTACTTGGACCTGCAGTCTACTAACAATACGTATGTGTTTGTGTTTGTGTATCCAAATTAGTCACAATTAAATTTTAAATAGATGTTTTTTTTTGTTACTATGCGTTTAAGTGTGAACAGTTGAGACCAGGTTAATTTACCTAACATTTCTTGGTACATTACACAGAAAGCATTTTTTTTTCAACCCTCAACCATGTGAAGTCTTGCCCACCAGGTCTACCTTCACTTAGGTACTCAGATGAGAGTTAAATAATGGTTCACTCTTGTGCAACAATGTTCCTATTTTTGTTTTGCCACAAAGGGCCTGATTTTAGCGATCAATAGTGAATTATTCAATTGTGGATCGCACACCTGAATTCCTGTCAGTGTGTTTTTGGACACAAGGTATAAACTAATTCTCTTAATTAATCATGGGTGTGTTTTTGGGCGTAACATGAAATAAACCATATAAATAATAAACCAAACAAACCAATCACTTGCCATCCCCTTTAAGAGACAGGTGAGCTCTGACTTTGGCACATCGGTATCTTGACAGCGTGGCACTTTGTGTGTCTCATTAGAAAATACTGACATGCGCTGTGAAGGTATGCCAGCAGCTTATTTAAAAGAATAGCAATGTAATTTTATTCTTTATTCTGTTTATTGTTGAGGTGGAAGTAGGGTTTGTGCTCTGCAGCGCTTCCGTGTGTTTGTGTGTACACGCACTGGCCGCATCTATAGGAATGAACTCTGAAGACTGACTGTTGTCAGGGTTTTTATCAGTCAGTGGCGCAGTGGCCTGTGTTTTCCACCACCAAGATAGCAACATGCCAGAAATGTACCTGAACACACCTCACTTTCACAAAAACCCACCCATCAGTGTAGATTTTAACAGCAAGGGTGCAAAACGTGATAAAAGACTTTTGACGGGTGTAAGATAGCAAAGAGCGTTACGAAATGCCTTGTGCAGGGTGTATGATTGGACACAAAATGTTACTTTTTATCAGGTATTATAAATGCAAAACAAACTTCTATAATTCTAAGTGTCTACAATGCTATGTCACGCCCAAAGGCAAGTTAGCAGTGGCTGACGAGACTGCACAATGATGGTAAGGGACATGCCCATTATGCGAAAAAAATAATGCTAGGTACTAAGAAGCATGATGCACTTTTTGAGCCATGCACTAAGAAATGTTACCTCAATTTGTTCCTCAATTACGTCAATATGTTTGACTGACATACGGCAGTGTGACTAATTAACAACGGTGGCACCACTCAGGATGAAGGATCCATAATCTGGCGAAGAACAGTGAAGCAACTGAACCATGTTTGGGTTAGTGTTCAGTGTAAAAGCACTTTTCTGATTGGTTTGGACTTTCAGACCAATTAAAGGAAGTTAGAACAGTCCATTGTTACTCAGTTAGTGTGTGTTTTATTCAATAACCCCATTAATTTTTTTTTTAGTGTAATTCTCTGTTTTTTGACTCTGTTCCAGACTTTTAGGTATGAAAACGTTTTAAGAATGCGTAATACCTGTTGAACAGGTGCATGTCCACAAGCACTGCATGATAGCATGCACCTCATACACACACGCTGAGCTGCTTCATCAAACTAAACCAGGATCTCCATATCAAATGGTAGGAGCATGTTTCCAGCACTGATTCAAGCCTCTTTGATCACCCACTGCATCCTGTGTGATTGTGTTCTGCATTCTGCGCTTCACTGAATCACTGCCATCTTTCAGGAGGCCAAGCCTGGCTCTCCTGCGCCTGTAATTCCATTCAGCATGTTTTTATTTTTTTACTGTCAGTGGAACAGCCATGTTGGCTGTTTGAACAAGCTCGGTACAGGATCAAAGGCAGGAGCTGCTACGTTCTCACGCGCTGTTTGTCAGAAGAAGGGTTTTGGGATTTGGAAACAGCTCTAGGATGTTTTCTTTTCTTCTATTTGATCACACCCCCTACCTTTACTCTGCTGTTTTTTTATATTATGCCATTATTTGGTTACACGATATTTGAATGGCACCTACATAAAGCCTTTATAACTCATATAATATTACATTTAAGTGTGTATACTTGATTTTGCATACAAATTTTGACTAACTTTACTGTTATACAGTGTTATTTATATACTGTAACTAGTTTTTGTATATTTTACAGTTAATTCATACAGTAAATAGTTGAAATATCCCCTATGCAGATGGCCAGAAGTGCTTTTGCAGATAAGCCTTAAGAACCCCATATAGACAAAACTGTGCAAAGTGCTTTTGCAGATGGCGAGATGAAGTGCTTTTGCAGACAGCCTTATGAAACCACTATGCAGATGGTGAGATGAAGTGCTTTTGCAGCCTTATGAAGCCTTATGAACCCCATATACAGAAAACTGTGCAAAGTGCTTTTGCAGACAGCCTTATGAAACCACTATGTAGATGGCCAGAAGAAGTGCTTTTGCAGCCTTATGAAGCCTTATGAACCCCATATAGAGAAAACTAAAGTGCTTTTGCAGACAGCCTTATGAAACCACTATGCAGATGGTCAGAAGAAGTGCTTTTGCAGCCTTATGAAGCCTTACGAACCCCATATAGAGAAAACTGTGCAAAATGATTTTGCAGACAGCCTTATAAAAACACTTTGCAGATGGCCAGAAGAAGTGCTTTTGCAGCCTTAAGAAGCCTTATGAACCCCATATAGACAAAACTGTGCAAAGTGCTTTTGCAGACAGGCTTATAAACCACTTTGCAGATGGCCAGAAGAAGTGCATTTGCAGCCTTATGAAGCCTTATGAACCCCATATAGACAAAACTGTGCAAAGTGCTTTTGCAGACAGCCTTATGAAACCACTATGCAGATGGCCAGAAGAAGTGCTTTTGCAGCCTTAAGAAGCCCCTATGGATGCAACCATATAACATACTTTTGCAGATGGTAAGAAGAAGTGCTTTTGCAGCCTTATGAAGCCCCTATGGAGGCAACCATATAACGTGCTTTTGCAGATGGTCAGAAGAAGTGCTTTTTACAGCCTTATGAAGCCCCTATGGAGGCAACCATATAACGTGCTTTTGCAGATAGCCTAACAAAGCCACTGTGCAGATGGCCTTATAAAATGCTTATGTAAACCGCACAATGAAACCTTTATGCAGAAAAAGTGTTACTGAGTTACTGAAAGTTGTCTCTTTGCTAAATGCTAGTTTCTATCTATAGATAAGAGTATTGCTGACTATGTTTAAGAATTCCTCACATTTGCTGCTAAACCCAGAGAAAAGTTTGCAGCATTGCTTTACTGATTCAGCTAAATCAGCTTCAGCTGCAGGAGATGGAACTCAGGGGAGACGCTGCAGAAGCAGAGCCGTTTTCACCCGTCCACACATCCTATTCAATTTGCCGAGTGACTCATTCTGTGATGTTTGTGACCTGAGCCGCTGGACCGGTTTATTTACACAGGGCTGTGATTAGTATTAATGACCTCACTTTAAAATGCATGGCCCTCATACCCCGAGCTAGTCCAGCTCTTCCCCCAGCTTCTGTATTCGGCCCTGACTCTGCAGAGTTGGAGATGTGACCTACTTTCTAGTGCATACTTCAGAGTGATCGAAACAAATGGTTTCCCTAACTCAGCCAGCACAGTTCTGCACTCGCAGCGGCACCACACTAACTTTGTTTGCTTTTGTACAGTTTCAGGTTGACTCTATTAGAAACTAAGCAGTGTAGATTTTGTAAAATGTTTTCTACGAATGCTACCACTGTGGATTATTATTTTTTAACACTGAAATATGCCAAATATATTGCAAAAATATTTCAAAATATGTTTGTTCCTGGGATTCTACTTTCTTTTTTGTTACTACATATACACTCAAGAAAATCAAGGTCATATTGTTGCTGTCCAATGAAAAAGAAGAATCTTAATTTTTGAACAATTTTACTTTTCTACATCAATTGAACAAACTGTCTCTTACTTTGAGTCAAAATGAAAGGACCAATTCTCCAAAATGACCTGAAATAAACTTATTTTACATTTTTATAAGTTAAGATTGTTATCTCTCTCTTTCTCTCTCTAAAGTTGTATATACAGCTCTGGAAAAAAAAAAATAAGAGACCACTTAAACATTATGAGTTTCTGTGTCAGGTCTGATGCTGATAGCGCTTCTGTCTCTCCCACACTCAGTGCTCCCTGCAATCTCCAGTCTCCGAACTACACTACCCAGAACGCACCACACGCTGACATCACACATTCACCTGATCTCGGTACACCTCCCGGAAGTCCGGAATACTAATTTCTCACAGTATAAATAGCCCTTTCACACGCATACCTGTGCTGAGTATTGATTGGTTTTCCACTTTACAACGCGTTTCTATTTCTTGCCTGTTTTCCTTTTGTGTATGACCCCTGGATTGTTTATTCTCAACTCTGATTTTTGCCTACGCTCTGACATTGGATTTTTGTGTATTACCTGGACTGTTTATACCATTGCTGATTTTTGCCTGCTCTTCAATATTGCCTTGCCGTGTATGACCTCAGGACTGTCCCTCGTTTTTCGGTACATGTTATCTCTCTGGCTGCTGTTCGCCCCTGTTGAATCTCTTCTGTATATTGACTACCCGTTGTTTCTGTGCTGTAAAATAAATCACATTGTTCTGCATCTGCACGTGTCTGAGTACTGTCTAGCCTTGACATTCTGTGATTTTACCAAACTGAAAACGTCTGAAATACAATCAAGAGGAAGATGGATGATCACAAGCCAACAAACCAAGTTGAATTGCTTGTATTTTTGCACCAGGAGTATAAAGCTATCTAAAAACAGTGTGTGAGTTATCCAAAAAGCAGTGTGCATCGTTTTTGTTATTTTAGCCATTCCTTATTTTCTGCACATAAATGCTCTAAATACGAATCATTTTATTTGGAATTTGGGAGAAATGTTGTCCGTAGTTTATAGAATAAAAACCATGGAAACAATGTTCATTTTACTGAAACATATATCTATAAATAGCAAAATCAAATAAACTGATTCAGAAACTGAAGTGGTCTCTTCATTTTTTACAAGGAACAAGGAAAGTACAAGAAAGGGCAGTTGGCATCTAGCATATTAATCAATATGAATACCCATAAATGATAAGGAAAGTAAAGCACACAACCACTGAATTCTGGACCAGTGAAAACGTTATCTGTTGTAAGGAATTCTGTTTCTCTATCTGTCAGTCTGATTGTATTGTATTGTGCCAGGTGTAAAGTTTGGAAGAGGAGGGATAATGCTATGGGGTTGTTTTTTAGGGGTTGCTCTATGTTCTTCTTGTCTTAAAAATCTTCATGTTTCAGGATATCAAGACATTTTAGACAACTGCATGTTTATATGCTTCCAACTTTGTGGGATTCCAACAGTTTGGTGTGGAAGGACTTGACTGACCCACTAAGACAAGCATTGCTTGGATTAACTGGAATGAAGACTATGAGCCAGGCTCTTTACTGTCTTACCTTTCAAATGATTAAAAGAATGAATTTTGTCTTTTTATTCATCTAATTTTATTTTTTACCTTTTAGCACTTATTTTATTTATTTTATTACTTTCATCCTTTTATTTGTTTTTTTTTACTGCTTTAACTTTTGTCCATTTACCTTTTCATTTCATTTATTTCTTCATTTTACTTTTTTATAATGTTTTTTTTACTTATTATTATTTATTTTAGTTCCATAATTTACTTTTTTACAATTGTGGTTATTTAAGTCCTTTATCTCTTTAATTGTGTTTTTATTTTATTATTCTACGTATTTATCTCTTCGTTTTATTTCTCTACATTTTAGCCTGTTTGCATATCCTTTTATTTTGAATATTTTTTTTTTCTTAATTAAATCTTACATTGTTTGCTTGTTTTTACAATTTAAACTTAATTTTCAATCCCTTTAATTTTATGGAAGCTCGGCTACACTGAAAATGAGGGTTACCCTCAATGTATTTACCGAGTGGAAATAAAGGTTGATTGATTGATTAATTGATTAATGTCTAAAAGAGTGCTGAACATTATTTATGTTATGCTCAGTGGAAGATGGACTGAGAAGATGGTCTGGAGATAAGGATGGTCATTGGTCTGAAAGTGAGGTGTGTATGGGTATGTCTTCCACACTTGTGATGAACACAAGGACATGCAGCAGTGCACAAACCCAAAGCACGTGTCTGTTGGCAGCTATGCAAACTTTTACATCAACAACAAACGGAATGAAAGAGCTTGAATGAGCAGGTCAGTTTCCTCTGCTAAAAAGCGTTGGGCACTTCTAGGTAGCTGCACCCTTCAAATAGCAATTTATCAAAGTCCGAGTGCACCTGGCTCTTAATGTTAATGTAAGGCAGGTGAAACACTGATGATTTATTGCACTTTACGCCCCAAACACGTCCAAGATTAATTAATAGAATAAGTGCATGCTTTTTGCACGTTTTGAGCTGTGCTAACATAAAACAAATGCCTGTTGCACTGTATTGCATAAGCCTATATTTTAATATGAGCAAAAATGAAAAACAAAACACCCTTAGGGTTTCAAAAATGAAACACAAAGGCTCTTTCTACTTAAAGGATCTCCTTAAAATTCATACTTTAGCTTTAGTTTCAAGGATTTCCACATCAATGATATATTCCTCATCTTGTTCAGTGAAACTCAATGTTTTCACATTGATTTTTTTTTTCACTGCATAATGTACAGTGAAGTGGGACTTTGTTTGAATTTTGCATCACGCAAAATGAAACATTTAGTGCCTAGAAGGGAGTTTTGTCAGCTTACATTGTTAATTTACTGAGCAATTTCACACGACCTCATGCATGGCAGTTCATCTGAATCTCAGAATGTGAGATCACACCCGAGAAGGAGCTGAACCTGTGCTGGGCGGTGAGGCAGTGCAGAGCTTAACTCATGCAGTAATGCTGGGAATTAATGTTGCCTGTGCTGGTGGAGTGATAAGGGAGTGCTTGGCCTATTTCTGAACCCAATCCATGAGTTGAGGTTTTTTTTTTTGACATGGTGCAGCCAGAAACCTCCCGCTGAGAGACACTTCTGTTTATGTGACACTACCAGGCCTATGCATCAAAAATGCATAAAAGAATGAGATAATGAGATACCTTGACACACATACAGGGGTTGGACAATGAAACTGAAACACCTGTCATTTTAGTGTGGGAGGTTTAATGGCTAAATTGGACCAGCCTGGTGGCCAATCTTCATTAATTGCACATTATTGCACCAGTAAGAACAGAGGTTGTTGGTGCACGACTTGCTGGCGCATCTGTGACCAAGACAGCAAGTCTTTGTGATGTATCAAGAGCCACGGTATCCAGGGTAACGTCAGCAAACCACCAAGAAGGACCAACCACATCCAACAGGATTAACTGTGGACGTTGTAAGAGGAAGCTGTCTGAAAGGGATGTTTGGTTGCTAACCCGGATTGTATCCAAAAAACATAAAACAGCTGCCCAATTCAATTACAGAATTCAATGTGCTCCTGTTTCCACCAGAACTGTCCGTCGGGACAATAAATTATTGTGGTCTAAAAAAAGGTGTTTCAGTTTCATTGTCCAACCCCTGTACATCCATGCTGAAATGCCCCCATTCATTCTTTAAAAACACAAATGGTCCCAGAAATGTCTGAGAGTTACTTTGCTTGATGTCACTGTTTTTCTTTTTAATGCCTTTAAGTCTGTACCAAGGTCTAAAGTAAGTATCCCACCTCATTTTATTATTCTGGTTCTTTTTTCCTTTTTTGTCTAATGAGCAACAATAGCCTGCAATTAACTTAATGTAATTATGATTAGATGATTATGATTAGAATGGCACTGCTGAGGTAAACTCATGGTTTGAATTGTACTGTTGAAGTAAATTCATGATTAGAATGGCACTGCTGAGGTAAATTCATGATTAGAATGGCACTGCTGAGGTAAATTCATGATTAAAATGGCACTGCTGAAGTAAATTCATGATTAGAATGGCACTGCTGAGGTAAATTCATGATTAGAATGGCACTGCAGAGGTAAGTTCATTATTAGAATTGTACTGTTGAAGTAAATTCATGATTAGAATTGCACTGCTAAAGTAAATTCATTTCAGTTTTAGCCAAAATATTATTAAATGATGATCCAGAAAGTGATAAACTGAAAGTTTTACAATTCAGTTCAATCTGGATTTTTTCTGGGTTCTAAAGAAACTAATCCTTTTTGTTTTGGACTACATTGGAAATTCTGTAGGTCAAATAGAAGCAAAATTTCAATGGATGGTGCTTTAAAGAATCGTTATAGTAAATGTGACATTACTTCATGATCATACACCACAGCTAAGAAACATGTTTGAACATTTAGCAGCATGTGTAGGAGTGTAATGTACATTTAGAAAACGTTAAGCTGATCACACTGGATATTGTAGTATATTGACTTTTTCTTGTTGTTGTGTCAAGGACGCAGCTCACAAAAATGCAAGACGTGTAGGTGGAATAAAGGCTGCGCATGCTTCTGAGAAACAGACAGCGGGTGCAGCACCATACTATATTAATAAAAGTAATTAAAAATTGACCTTGGGCTGCAGTAATTGGAGAGTGGTTTGCTGTGTAATGAGATGTATTGAACTATGCTGAGGTTGAGGGGGCTGTTGAATCGTTTTTCAGTTTGGTTACACACTCATGCACATACAGAATAATAGCGTTTGATTTAAGAGCGCCTTTATCATTATCATAGCTGTTAAGAGCTCAGAAAAACTGTAATCAATTACTGCATTAACCAAACTCTCATAATTGTCTCCATTAATTGAATGGCTGGTTATCACAATATCCCCACAACCTTCTCTTAATGTTTTAACTTGCCCCAAATGATCGTGCCTGAATTGAATACATAATACATTTTATTAACTATTTTTATGGCTTAAAATCCCTCTGCTGTGATTTATAGGATTTTTCAGAATTACTTTGTTTTCAAAAAATGCACTCAACTGCAATGCAATGAACTTCAACCTTAAAACCTAAAAATGTTTTATGAGCCAATGAAAAAAATGTGATTTTAACCAACTTTTAGTATACTGCACTTTTCAATGCTTTTTCTAAAGTGATGGTTTTTACAATTTTCCCATAAGGCTCCTGGCACCATATATTTGCATATTGGGTGTGGCCTCTCTCTTATTACTTACCATCTTTGTGTTGTCTGTTGCCCAAAGATACCTTATCCTAGGCATGCATTAGTGTAATATGTGTGTTAATTGCAAGGCATTAGTGTTGTAGGCTGTAAGAGCACATTACATTTTTTTTCTTAGTCATCACAGTATGTTCACTTGAAGCAACAGTGTTCATTCCTATACTGCTGTAGCAGTATGCTGTTAGTAAATAAACTCCATTTGTAAATTAAAAAACTATTTTGGGTTAATTAAACTACTACTGTGTGAACCAAAATCAATTAAATTGAATATTTACAACTTAACGTCAAAAGTCAAATCAAAACGATAACTTGAGGTTAAGTTGAATAAACTTAAAAAGTCAAAGCTAGATAATAACCTGACTGAGATATGTTGAATAAACTTAAAATGATATATCCATCCCAGACCTTTGCTATCTGGGATTAGTAGGGTCTAACAAGTCTAAAAACGAAACGATGTCCTCACATAGGGACAGTACTTTATGTTAACATTTTAAATTCAAGGATTCAAGGAGATTAAAAAATAAAATAAAATCTCCTTGAATCCTTGAAATTATCTTTGCCAATTTGTATCAAAATGAACCAATTAGACCAAAAACTAAATTTTAGCTTTTTAAAGCCAGTAAATAAACTGGTTTCAAACTTAAAATTGCATAAGAATTTTTGCCAGGTCCATGTTTCTCTCTGGACTGGCTGTAGAAAAGTTTGACTGGGATTCCCACCATTTTGTTTTTAATCAATTGAGTGTAATGTTATCATGTGGCCACTAGATGGTACCGGCAGTGTCTCCATTTGAGACCAAATGATCAACATTTAAAAAAAATTAAGTAACATGGTGCAGAGAAGCAAAAATGTACTGTCCCCATACAAGGACGCAGGGTCTCAAGAAGATACATTTACAAATTAACTGAGTCAAAGCTAGATAATAACCTGACTGAGATAAGTTTAATAAACTTAAAATTATATATAGTTACAACTTAACTGAGTCAAATCAAAACAATAACTTGACTCAGTTAAGTTGAACAAACTTCACAGCTAGACACCTTGAATTATTTAAGTTAATTCAATTTAACTGAGTTTTGTTTACAGAGCAATAACTGAATTATCTCTACTGTTTTTGCTTCCAAGTATTGGGGGCTTTAAGGGATTCAGTTTATTTACTGAGAGCATAATACTACAGCAGCACAAGAAGAAACTGTGAAGTTCCAAACCAACGTACTGTAACCACAATGAACACAGAATAATGGTAACTTGCTCTTACAGCCTACAACACCGTATCAACCAAAACACTTATTCAGACTAATGCATGCCTAGGATAAGGTAGCTTTGGGCAACAGACAACACAAAGATGTTAGGTAACGGAGAGGCCACCCCCAATATGCAAATATATGGTGCCAGGGGCCTTATGGGAAACCAGTTTGAACTGTGTAAACTGTAAAAAGAGCATTGGCACGTATAGTATACTAAAAGTAGGTTGAAATCACTTTTTAAAGAGTTTAGAATAGACACAAGATAGAAGAACACTCAGAATGAAGAGGATTGTTTATACTGTAGCTGTCTGACCACCTTGGTGAGGGGAAGACATTCTAGTATGAGTAAATATGCTTTTGTTAATGAATTTAGCCCAAGGGTTGCAAACTCATTTGAGGTAACGAGCTGCATTACACTATTACACTATCTATTGTCAAGAGGGCCGAACCCAACACTGTACTCACGTCTTTAAAAAAGAAGCATGAGGTTCTCATGCTAATGGAGGTTCTTAGATGCTAATGGAGAATTACATAACATTAGCAAATGTTGGCTAAAGTGTGCTGTTAGAGAAACAGTGGCTGACTGATTGACAAAAGGGCATTAATAAAAGACAACTGGGATACTTTTTAAATTGTATTAAAATGTTTTTGTGATTTTAAAATTAGAAACTTAATCTGCTGAGTAAATATTTTACTGAGAGCATTATCACCTAATTCTTCATTACGGAAAGGAACGCTACCTCAGCACAGCTCACAGCTCAAACTTTAAACAACTTCTACTGTTAAACATGACTTTAACAGATGAACGTCTGGATTAAGTTGGTCAAACATGTAAAACTTATGCCTTAAAGGAACAGGGAGTGTTTTTGTGTGATTGAGAGAAAGAGAAAGAGAGAGAGAAGCAAATGAATAATGAGAGGAAAGAAAACTAAGAGAGTGAGGGTTAGTTATAGGATTTAATCCACATCAATATGATTAAAAGCCAATCTACCCTCTGACCTCAACAGCTTACACAGTGACATGACACTTTATTTTGCTAGCTGTCCAGGTTAAACTTCTAAAAAAAAAAAAAAATATTGGTTAAATAAGTACAAACCTTGTTGTTGGAGTTGCATGTTGCATATGACAGTTTTTAAACAATCTCACTAGATCAGCTTTGAGTTTCATTTAATAACTATTCAGTTGCATGTTGGATAAAAGTTAGATGTGCACACTGAAAAATATGTTTTTTAGTGGCTGTTGTTTTTATGTAAAGAACATAAGTTCACTCTATTACGTTTGCATAGCGTTTCTTTTTTTTTTTCAACACAAGGTATGCTCTGGCATGGCCACGCCTACAACTAATTCCTCTGGCCACTGATGGCTTGAGTTGAGAGTGCTTCTCTGGACTTCTGCTTGAATTATGCTTGGGCAATGCCATCTTGATGTGTATAGCTCACACCTTTTCTATTGGTCCCTGGTACCATATATTTGCATACTGGTGTGTCTTTCTTGCCTTTACTCACCATTACTGTGTAGTCGTTTTCCCCAGGCAACCTTCCTACCTCCTGCTGTAAGTGTAACTGAGGTATATAAATTGTGCTTGTTTCAACCTCAATGTTGAAGGCTGTAAGAGCAAGTTATCAGTTACTCTGTGGCTAACAGACTGTTGAGGATGATCATTTTTAGTGTAACTTAGATATTAACTATGGTATTAATGGTATATAGAGCTCTATAAAAGAGATTATTTAAGTTTCTAAATCAGTTTCTCTGATTTGGCTATTTATGGGTATATGTTTAAGTAAAATAAACATTGTTGTTTTATTCTATAAAGTACGGACAACATTTCTCCCAAACTCCAAATAAAAATATTGTCATTTAGAGCATTTATTTGCAGAAAATGAGAAATGCCTGAAATAACAAAAAAGATGCAGAGCTTTCAGACCTCAAATAATGCAAAGAAAACAAGTTCATATTCATAAAGATTTAAGAGTTCTGAAATCAATATTTGGTGGAATAACTCTGGATTTTATCACAGTTAAAAACTGCATGTTCTCCTCCATCAGTCTTACACACTGCTTTTGGATAACTTTATGCCACTTCTGGTGCAAAAACTCAAGTAGTTCATCAAGTTCATCCTCTTGATAATAATAACAAAATAACTAAAATATACTTTATGTGAAAGAAAAGCTATATACTATATGGTATATGGTATATACTATACCACTATATTATATACTGTTCACTAGTAGCTAAATTAATCTAATCATCAACAGCAGTCAACAATCAGTAACTAACTGGGTTGTATAGAAAAAGGCATTCATACCTGTAGCAGGTGAACACTTTTTTTTTGTTTTAATGCTTGCTATGCATGACCATGAAACAGAACAGAAAAGCTAGATAGAGATAATAAGTAGTTATCGTGAACAACTACAGGACATGTGTTGGTGTAATGCACTGTGAGTACTGTGTGTCTTTTTCATTTACTTTTTTTTACTGAGTTACAATTGTGAATAATTGTGAACAGAACTGAACCACTGTACCTCAGCATACCTGTGTAAAGACCATCTCTTCCAGCATAAATAGATTGTTCTTCTTCTTCTTTTAATAATTAAAGTTATGTCACCTTCAGAGCCATCCAATTACATTTAATTCAATTCCCACAAAGTCAGTGACTGACTTTCATATATCCTTGAACATGACAGACTTCCTCTTTTTCAGTTCTAACACAGAACTATTAGAGTTAATGTTCTGTATAACTTTCAGCTTTCTGTTATACGGCCCATTTTCACAGGATCCACATAATGACATGACAGATGTTCAGATATTAAAAGTAAGAACTGGGCATATAAGCAGTTGAATTATACATTCTTACCAAAGATCTCCAGCCAGAGGAGCTTTTGAGTGAATTAACTAATATCCACCTAAAATAGACCGAACAATGTGCTCTCTTTTGTTCCACAGTTACCAGTGGCTGATGAAATCGAATAATTGGGTGACTTTAAGCCCACATATCCCTCTGTGTACTGCATGAAAAGCCTTGAATTTCCCCCTCTATTATAGTCTCAAGCTGGTATCATTCTTTCCCTTTCAGATCAGAGAGAGGTCATTTAAATGTACATTTATTTCCTGCTAATTAATCACTAGATTGCAGAGACATGATTTCAGAGCTAATGTCTGAACACTGGGTTATAGCGCTGCCACTCATGCTTTTCTGCTTTTAATCCTATCCAGGAACCAATCACCATTCAGCAGAATCAGTGCATTGGTAGGCCACTGAACGTTTGCTCAAATGTTGTTTATTTGTAACAGTTATTGATACACACCAACAAATCTTACTCTAACCTTAGTCTGCTGTTGATGATGTCCTCAAACTACTAAATCATAATTTTAGAACATTTCCTTATAATAATTTTAATCGTGTGGGAATCATTTATAAAAAAAAGACACAAAAAATGACTTTTTATCAAGCTAAGTGAGCAAAATAAGACAGTTCTCTTCTTTAAAATAAGTAAAACAAATAGTCCTCAGTCTTTTTCGGCAAGTCTTTTTTTATGACAAGTGAAGGATCCCTTTAAATGATGTTATTTTCCACCACTGTATAAATTAAATGTATTTATATTTATAATTTTCAAAGAAACAAGAATTTAAATACTACAATTTAAAAAGATCTATTCAACACCTTAGCATTTTACACCCCAGCAGATACATCAAAAAAGCACAATACATTTACCTCAGCAGTGCAATTTTAATCTTAAATTTACCTTAGATTTGCTACTCTATTCATATGATTACCTCCAAATTTCTAGTTTAATCGTAAATGTTCTTCAGCAGTGCCATTCAATTCCCATGTGAGTGAACTAAGTAGTACACAGAGAATGCAGCCAGTCTTTTGATAAACAAGCAAATGACAAAGGTAACTTAGCTCAGCAAACTCAGCATTAGTATATTAGTGCTGTTAAGAGGTTGTAAACTGGTACCGAGCATGATAAGTGATGCTAAACACTTTATGTAATTTAATTTCTACAAATAAAGCATAAAATAAACTTAAACTTGTTTCTCACTTAGTAGATTTTACTTAAATACTGTAGAACCAAATTAACCCATGCCTCTTTCCTATTGGGCCCTGGAATTAATTATAGGCATAATGTCCGTATCCCCCAACACTAATTCACCATCAGTGTGCAGTGTGTTGTAAGCTATGAACTGCGAAACTAGGAATGCTGCGCTGGATTAGCTTCTACACATAATGGGAAGTTTGTGTGACAGAAAGGCTGCAGGAAGTAACAAAAACACAAGCTGACCTTGCTTTAATAAGCAACAGTTAATCATATTTAGTGGCTAATAAATAAAAATAGTGACAGTCCCCTTATTCCTTTCTGTTTATTAACTGAATACCCAAAGCCAGGTAACCTTATCAAAAGGGCAAATAAATAATCCCAGGAGTCCAATAGTTATATTAGCCTTGGCTATTTTAACTTAATTAAGGTTTTATAAAAAAAAAAGTGTAATTTTATGCAATATAAGTTTCTAGGATTTTTAGAGTAAGTACAACTTAGGATCAAATTTGAAAGTTAAATAACCTAACAGCATCTCAATTGGCTGATGCAAAAAATCATGGATAGCTCGTTCTACTCTACAATTGGTCAATATAAAATGTGATTGATGGCTCAAAGCAAGAATTTAATTGGTTTATGCAAAACATGATTGACAGGATCATGTCCCGAGTCGCTTCCCATTTAGGTCTCTGGTCTGCAAAATTACCCATCTCGACATTTAAGGAACTTCTGCATACATGAGAAATATGCAATGCATTTTTCCAAATTCCTTTACACCATTGGCTGATGCACGCAATGATGGACAGGTACTTCACACTTTCGATCGGCCAGTGCAAGAAATGATTGACAGAATCCCACGCCTACTCTTCATGCCCATTGGTTCTCCGGGCTGTGGTTACATGTTCTATGATGTATCGAAATCAAGTCGCTACACTTTTCTTCGAGCACGCTGTGATGATACTCGGAAATGATACATCAGCAGCAGCTCGAAAAGACGCAGTGGCTAACTTCACACGTATGGGAGGAGGCATGTGCTAGTCTTTACCCTCCTTGTGTTGTGGCATCACTAGTGATAGGGGATATACAGCTGAGTAACAGCTGAGAAGCAGCTGAATGGGTTGATCAATTGGCCTATCTAAAGTGGGAGAAAATTAGAAATAAAATAAAAGTTAAGTATAATTTAGACAAATTGAGTAGAATTAAAAAATATATGTTTAAGTACACTTAAATAGTAGTTATGAAAGTAAACATTACCTGAAAATAACACTGCAATATGACTTAAGTAAAATAATTGTTTGTTTTTTATATATTCTGTGAATCTCTACTTTAAACAAATTCCAACACCAGTGCTCAGCATGTGTTTCATCCACAATATCACCACAAGCTTCCAGCATGCTCTCTTATAATTCATGACTAAGCTGGGAGCACAGAGTGAGCATCCAGAAGCGCTGCTAGCCCATTACTCTTGTTTCAGGTTAATAAATCAATAAACGACTCTTGCAAATTGATTAACAAGAAACACTTGATTGTCATTGACTTAAAAAATGGATGCTCAAATCCACAGCATATTGAGAATTTGGGTTCTACAAAATAGCATGCAAGCATCTCTTAAAGACAAAAAAAAAGTACAATGAGTAACTGAAAAGGTACAGTAACTGTGCAAATTGTGAAGTCACCAGAGTCTACTCCTCTCTTCCTGAGCAGCAGCAGAGAACCTGTACTTGCCTCAGAGATGAGACAAATGTGTGGGATGAAGTGTGGGAGTTCTGCTGCTGCAGGAAATTAAATTATTTAAGGAACCAAAGGTGCTCTTAATGGCATTGAATCTTTTTGGCTTTGACTATTTTAATAGCATAGAGTGTTTTTGAATGAAGTTACAGTCATACAGCACCTTTCTAGAAAACCAAGGATACTATACAATTGACATTTATTACACACAACCATTTATACTCAGCAGCCAATAGCGCACAGCATACTCTCAACCGGAAACGACCGTCCACCTGGAGGACTGCATCAGGCACTACAGCATTTTACCCAGAATGCAAATCCATTTTAAACATTTATACATTTATACATTTTATACACACACAATTCTATACAATACACATACCTGTAAATACATATATAAATTAATTTAGATTATTAATTTTTTCTTGGTAATTTAGAGTATCCAATTTACCTGATCTCCATGTTTTTAGACTGTGGGACGAAACTGGAGTCCCCAGAGGAAACCCACACAGACACAGCAAGAATATTACTCATTACATTTACATCTCAATAGAATTCATAGAAATTCACTGTACACTGCTTGACAATCTAGAACTAATTTTGCCTATACATATATATATATTATGTTTGAAAACATTGAATTCTGGCAGACTATTCAAAATATACCCAAGAACTATTAAATGATGACTATTTACATTTAAGGAGAAGCCTTATGACTATTTTTTTATGAATCTCATCTCTTTTGCCAGTGGACAAAAAATTTATTAAGCATTTTTTGCCGCAAAAAACTCAATTTAAGAAAAAAAAACAATGAGTCGGAAACCTTGTTTATCAGCAGACAGCTGGAACTGTCTGGCTCTTAGAGGTGGAGCTATTTTAAGTCAGATTTATGGAGTGAGACATGTTGTTATAGTGAGGGGAAATGTGAGGAGCAGATTCACTTGGTTTTGGTCTCAGTGCAATACAACCAGCCTGCATGCAACATGCAAGTAAAGATTTCTATTAGCTCAGTAACGTCAAGCTTTTTAAATAACATTTTATATTTGTTTAATTGTATGAACTTTTTATTTTACTCATAATGAAATGAAACAAGAATGATTGCTAATTGCTAATTATATATTGTTCATTTTTTAAATTTCCCTTCTGACATTAAACAATTACTTGCTAATGTTTTCTAATAAATTATATTGAACCTATGATGTAGCTGCAAGAAAAAAACAAGTTTTTTGTCACTTAAATTGTCTTTGAATCTTAAGATCCAAATTAAAACTTTTGAACAATATATTTTAAATGATTTCTTCTGTATCTTTAGTTTATAGGAATGGTGATGCTATACCTGAAATGAAAGGTACGTACATGATGATACAGTCTAAAAGAAACAAAAAACCCTAGCCCATATTTTTCCCATTAGCTTAAATGTGTTCCTCTGGAGTAAAGAAACATACCAGTCCTGCTTACATTTTTATGAACATTTCATAACCTTTAAAATACGCTTTTACTGTGGTAAAATCTGCCTCTGTAGCGCCCTCTCAGCCTCAACTGTGCTACAGACGTGGATGATCTGTGTACTTTGTCTGATCTGAATATAGTGATCTGCGTGTCTGCGTACCAATCAATAATACTGCCCCCTCTGCTGACGGCCAACCATCTGGGTCTCCCCTCTATTAGAGGCACACTGCTGCTGCAGCAGCTCAGCCAATCAGCTCTCCCTCCTGCCCTGCCTCTAAATCCATACATCACCCAGTGCCACTCCCAAACTACCCCTACCCTCCCACGATCATGTTTTTTTTTTCCCCAGATGTCCTCTGAAAAAATCACAGGCTGAATAACCTACTGTTTTTCGCTGAACTCTGTGTCCTCCGGTAATTTTAGTCCTGTCCGCGTCCACATGTCTGAGTGTCGTCACCTTGCATTTAATAAAATAGCTATTTGTTCACTGCCACGCACCGTGGAAGTGGAAATGGAGGAGCTACTGAACGTGATGACGTGACCGAAAAAGCCAGAAAAACTAATTCCATCCGGATAGGGCTTAAGATTGCATTTAAATGTACAAAAATTATTTGGGAGCAGAACTAAATGTCTCAAATCGCAACTGTCTGGCCAATTTGCTGTTAATATGTGTATAATGATCACTTTGCCGTTCTTAATGTGTACATAATAAGTGCTTAATTTGGCATATCATGTTCTAAATCGTCACCGCATGCTGAGAAAGGAAACATAGCCCCTGTGGGCTGCCCTTAGGCCCTTTTCTGATGAGCTAACGACCCTGTGTGTGAGTGTTCATGTGTGTGTGTGCACTTGCTCTGGTGTGTATGAATGTGAATGTGTTCTGAGGAGTACAGGTGTGAACGCTCTCTGACAGCAGAAACTCCGTGGCGCTGCTGCAGGCGGGCGACTCCACGCTGGGCCGGCTCATTTTGCACATAAATACCCGGACCTTTATGACAGATAGCAGCTGTAATAGAAAAACAAATTGCCTCTCTGCCTCGGGTTACGTCAAAAGCAAGAAATGATTGCCTTTCAACAGGTACAATCTCTGCTCTGATGTTGTTGTGATCCATAAGGCATTGCAACGTTAGGATTTGGAGCACTGACCTGACTGAGGGAAAGAGAGAAGCCTTTGGATCTGAATGCTTGATGGAAGCACTAAAGGATTACCTTCAAGAGTCAGATTATCAATCTGATTCTGATTTATTTTTGTGTGAGATGGATGTATAAAACTAGGACCCCACAGAACCACAGAGCAGGTTTTTTTTTTTTTAGTTAAAGGGATTGCGGACCATTATCAGCACTTCAGAGAAACTGGTATGGTGGTGGTGTGTTAGTGTGTGCTGTGCTGGTCTGAGTGAATAAGACACTGCAGAACTGCTGGAGTTTTTAAACCCTGTGTCCTCATATGTGAAGGCTTCGTTCACATTACCAGACTGAAGTGACTCAAATCAGATTTTTTGCTTAATGATTTTTTCATGGCTGTGTGAACATGCTAAATCATATTTTTTCAAATCAGATTTAAGTCACTTTCATATGTGGTCCTAAATCGGACACGTATCCGATCCATGGACATGCAACTGGAATGGTAACGGTCAAATCGGAATCTATGTCTTTTTGCTTTTACCCATGCACTACGTGCTTATCTCTCGTACCCTCACATCTCTTGCTGCAGCTGTGCGGCTACAGATGTAAAAACAGCAAAAGCAAACCACCTGACCTTTTTTCACCTCCTCGATCTGAGCGTGTACTTTAAACAAGATGTTTGCTCTCCACTCCAGCAATAAATGCTCCACATATGAGCTGCTAACACATTTATTTCCCTTTATAAAGCTACTAGTCGTCTCTCAAATATGACATTTTTGTTGGTGGTAACTAACCCCCTGATTTTAGCTGACTCCACCCTCAGCTCAAATTTGAAAAATGCTAAAAAAAAAAAAAAAAAAAATGGGAGGGGTAATTTGGGAGGGGCACTGGGTGATGTATGGGTTTAGGGGTGGGGCAGGAGGTAGAGCAGTTTGCCTCTGATATCATTGACATGCAAATTAGTGACTGTTTGAGTTGCATTTTCATTTCATTTTCATCAGGTCAGGAAAGGTTTATAAAAAATGAAAGCAGGACTGTTATGTTTCATTACTTCAGAGGAACACATTTCAACTACTAATAGAAATAATGTGATTTAGGGTTTAGTGCCCCTTTAAAGAGTAATAACTGGTTGCATAATTAGATAAACAAACCTGAATGCAGTTTGCAAAGCTACTGTATTGAACCCACAAACTATTGCTCCACCTTCCATCTATATGTAGAATTTCCCCCTCATTCACACAGGTGTTTCTAGTCTCTTCTGGTTTCACTGCCTGTGTCAATATATCACATAAAGCAGCTCTGTGTGTTTAATTTTATTTAATTGCTTTTTCTGAACTCATTCTTATATTTGCCCTCTTCTTTCATCTACGTAGAATCCAATCTCAGGTTGTAATTATGCAGGTTAAAATTCAGCATGTTGTCTTTTAGCATGAAGGTTAAAATCTGCAAGCTGCCATTCAGATTGTCTGTTTACATTAAGCATGCTGCCATTCAATATGCAGGCTAAAATCAGCATGCTGCCAGGTAGATTTATATTTAGCAAGATGCCATTCATTATGTGGGCTTAAATGTAACATTTTCCCATTCACTGTGTAGGTTTACTCAGTGTGTTGCCAGGTAGGTTTAAATACATTATGTTGTCATTTGGTACATATGTTAAAATCAGCATGTTGTCTGCAAGGTACGTGTCAATAAATGGCTGTGAGGTCCACAGAAATATGTTACTGTAAATACATTTAATATGTTACAATGCTGTGTAGTTCCAATCACTGTAGAAAACTGTAAATATAATGTCACTACTGTAAGAAAAGTGACAGTAACACTACACAGCAAATGTGCCAGTTTAATTCAGAATGGTACAGTTTGTACATACATTTAAATGATAAGTTATATTATCTGTGGATCACTGGCAAAAGCAACAAAAAGCTGCACTGTAAACCCACTATTAGTTTGAACTCAAACCAATTAAGTACGTTTTATGTAAATTTCAATATTTCAAAACATTACTCAACTATTTTAAATTAGGTGAACATCTGTGGGCACACATATACATTTAAACTAAGATCTTTATTTAGAATCAACCTAAAAAAAAAAGAGTTTAGTCTCTTGCCATTGCACTCTAAACCCTAATAAGTTTATTTAAGTCTACCTAAATCATTTGAGGTAATTTGTTGCTTCAAATGAATGAAGTTTTCAAAGCTCGTTTTTTTTAAGTAATTTATAATACTGTATGGAGCCAAACAAACATTCATCTTTAAGTATAACATACCACGAGAACTTAATACTTAAACAGGGTGTACCTGAAGCTTAACTTTTTAAGCTAAAGTAACTATTGCACAACCAGCTAACAGCACAAAACAAAGAGGATTGTTTATACAGCCAACGACACAGAGATCAAACAATTAATCACAATATACAACCTACAAGTTTACCTAAGGTAGCCCGGGGGGAATCACTACACACTGACGGTGAGTGTCAGAAACTGTTGATCACACCCAGTATGCAAATAGATTGTGCCAGAAGCCAATGAATAAGAAGCTGCCAATGACAACAGACTAAACTCAGTTATTATAAGTTGTTTCAGCTCAAAGATCTCAGTTTGACTGTACATGTGCTCACAAATGTTTAACTAACTCAAAATAGCTGAATATTATTTAGAAATATCCAGTTTTACATAAAATAGACTTAATTCATTCGAGATAAAACAACTGATGGGTTTACATTGTGGCAGCTTCTTGTCAAGTGTTCTTTGCACTTGCATAATGGGTGTGTCACCCAGTTTCTGTCATTCACCATCAGTGTGAAGTGATTCCCCCTCGGCTACCTTAGGTAAACCTGACCTGTAGCTTATGTGTTGTAGGCTGTAAGAACAAGCACCAGTTTGTGAGCTGTTACTTCCAGAGGTGGAAAAGTAACAAATTACATTTACTCACATTACTGCAATTGAGCAGATTTTATGAGTAATTTGTAATTTTTGAAGTAGTTCTTAAAATAGGTCATTTTACTTTTACTCAAGTATGTTTTGACACAAGTAAGTTACTTTACTACACTGGAAAACTCCCCATTACTGAGTAAAAAATAAAATGCTGCGGGAAAAAAAATAATTGTCTGAAATAAAATTGAGTTTTGTTCTCCATAGTAGCGCAGCTAAACTTTTCCATGCAATGTTTATTATGGTGGGAGGGACGCTGTGAATCAGCTGTCTAGCCTGGGGTCTGTGTGCGGCTCGGGGGAACCGGTGTTCTGTCGAGTTATGCTACCCATCTATATGTGCTTCTTTACGGCACTGTGCATGCGCCGATCAACAGTTTTGTTGTATGTTTTCATGTTTTTCATGATAATTCCTTAAATTATTAAACAATATATATATATATATATATATATATATATATATATATATATATATATATATATATATATAAACAAACATTAAACAATCTGCTTGAATGTTAAAAAACATGTAAATAGCAATTAAAGCATAGTAATGGCAAGTTTTATAATAATGAATTGTAAAACTATAAAAATACACCTATATGGCCATAACTTTTTAACAGTAAAGAAAAAAAAATGGATCATAGAAACCTATGCCACTTGTTCTTGAAAATGTTTTATGGGGTTGTCTGAACAAATACTGCCTGAAAGGTCCAAATTATTATTTGGAATAATAGTTCATTAAAAACAATGCAATTTATGAGTTGTACTTCTTTTTACATCAAATAATTAAAAGTAACTATGTAACTTTTACTCTAAGTAAATTTTAAATTGAGTACTTTTTTACTTTTACTCAAGTAGATTTTTAGATGGGTACTTTTACTTTTACTTGAGTAGAATTTTAGCAAAGTAAAGGTACTTAATTAAAATTTTTCAGTACTTTTTCTACCTTTGGTTATTTCTGTGTTGGCTTAATGCTACGCTCGTATTTTATAGTATTTTCTTGTTTCATCCAATTTTTTGTGCAATCAAAGCAAAGTGACAACTAAATGGCAATATATTTTTATTATGTATGTTTTTTTAAAGTAAATTCAGCTTCTCTGGATACATTGTGTGTAGTCTATACAGAAAGTTGTACTACTATCTATTCAAAGCAATATATCACAAGAGTAATCCAGAGCTAAACTGAAAAGTACCTGCTGAAACCAATTATCTCACTTTCCTCTACCTGTCTGCCATAAAGCATTTTCTACTGTAGTGTGAACATTTTCACACAATTAGGACAGGATTAATGCATACTGTTAATAGTCAGGCACTTAGGCTTCTGCACGCTCTCATGAGGAAGTCATAGGATGATCATAAAAGAGGTCTCATCACGGTGTCAGCAGATGGCAGTGCTTTAGTGTAGACACAGTAAGTGCACTCATGTGCTGGAGTGTGAGTGTGTGGGCGGCAGGTTCTCTAAAAATTTCAGAGTTGTTAACGTGCCAAATCTCAGCTGAACGTCAGACGAGACGAACAAAGGCAATTTTTTAATTCCAAAGGTCTAAATAATGTGAATCCCATCAATGAGATAATCTTCATAATGCAAATTCCATCACTGATGCAATTCTCACGACAGCAAGAACTGAGAGGAAAGTGGATTCTTTTAATAAATGCAAACTCTGAAGAAAAACAAGACACATGACTGAGTGTTGTTTGTGTGAAATCCACTTACCGCCACCACAACTCAACACCAAGCCCCACAAGTCATTTACAGACACGTGATGCTGATGCTTGTTCTAAGTGCCATTTGCAAACATGCGTTTATTGTTTCCAGTTATAATCATTGTTGTTCTAGTTCTGAAGGCATTTTACTTCCATTAGAAAAATGAATAACAGTGTTGAGACTGTATTAATAATTTTATCATGACAGATTTTTAATGGGCTTGAAATCCTTGAAATACTTGCAATAACATCCCATAATTATAAACTAGTGCTGAGAGTTATATAAGGAGAGAGCTTCTGCACACATTTTAAACTGTTTACTGTTTTGAGTATCCTTAAAATGATTTTCTTTGGAACTAATTCAGCCAGTGTAGTAAAAATCACTGCAGTTTCTTCATGAATACTTTCTGTTTTTATACTTATTTTCGTTCTTACATGATCATTTTTCTATTATTAACTAGTACTGCTTTCTAACTTGAATGTGCTGCTCTACAGCTCTTTATTAGCATTTTTAAAATAAGCCTGTTTCTTCCTTTTGTACCATGTCTGTCTTGCATTCTTTTTTATGTTTATTTTTCTCAACTCTTATATTATTTTTATTTACTGTTTTGTTATTTTCTTTATTTTACCCTTTATCTTCTAAGTTTACATACTGTTAACCTCCTTTTCATACTGATGTGGCGAGAGATTTTAAATTTGTTTTGATATAACTGTAATATTTGTAATATTTGTAAAATTAAAAAAAAAAAATGCCTGTTTACATTGAGCATGCTGCTATTCAATATGCAGGTTAACATCAGTATGCTGAAAGGTAGATTTATACTGTATTTAGCACGTTGCCATTTATTACGTGGGCTTAAATTCAAGGATAAACTCAGCACGTTGCCAGGTTGGTATAAATACATTTAAAGTAAATCAGCACACATTAATAAATGGTTGTTAATTCCACTGTAGTGTACTGTGTTCCTGCACATTATTCATTTCTTCCTAACTTGGATGTGCAGCTCCTTACATCTTTTTAAATATATGACAAAGTTTAACATAATGGCAGCTTCACATTTTAAAAGTTTGCCATTAACTTACAGCATCATTTACAAAAGACCTTTTTACAGTGTGCCTTGGATACTAATAATAGTCATAAACACTTAATGATTTAAACTGTGATTGGAACGAGTTTGCACACTCATTTTGGGTGTTAACCCTTTCAGAAATAAATGCTTGTGCATCTTTTATAAGGTAACATGAATTACATAACAGATCATTTGCTGATTCAGTCTTGATTCAGTCTTTACTTAACTAAATGTGGCTTCAGATTTAAGCCTGTAAAACACTTTCCCATTCGATTTTCTTTTCAACAGCAGAATGGCTTCTAGAGGAAAGAATATACTGTGAGATAATAAGAGTTATTATGTTTCTAAAATGCTTTTTCTCTCTGTCTTTTAGTGAGCTCTTGGTATACACAGTGTATAATGTGGGCTTATTCGTTTTGTCGTAACTACCACAGGGACTTCCCTATCCGCTTTGTTCTCCTGTGTTTTATCTAATTCTTTCAGCCAGTGTTTTTTCCTCCTTTCCGTGATAATCACCATAAGAATAGGACTGTGTGGTGACAGTGCGGAGGAAGCTCACTCCAAACCCTCAGGAGATCAGAACCACTCAGGCACCAGAATCCCATCCATCCTGTAGATCCTGAGTTCTGCTACTGTCACAGAACTTACACATCCCACACTCAACAGAACTCATCAGTCCTTATCAACACTTTTCCCTACAGCCACTCATCCACCATGGAGCTGTTCAACACTCAGCACAAAGATTTTAATATTAGTCACTTTAGCCTTTTATTCTACTTAATGCTGTTTAACAGTTACCTGCACTCTAAAAAAGTGTACTAAAAAGTACTTTTTTGTACTCAAAGATACACTCTTTATAATTATACCCTCAATGATACAATATTGGTCTTTACAGGGTCAGTTGAGTTTCCTTTTAAATACAAAGTATTTTTTTAACAGCAATACGTACAGATTTGTACCATTTATCCAGCCAAAAGGTATATTCTGTATTCTGTATCACTGTACTAATAAACAATCTATATTTATAATTATACATTTTTTTTATTTGAAAGCCAGACCATTTTGGATCATCAGGGGCCTCATGTACTAAGACTTGCGTGGACTTCCTACTAAAACGTACGCACAAAAAAATCCAGATTTATCAAACCGTGCTCTTAGTACATCGCAATCAATTTGAAATCAAGCGCAAGTGCACGAAAACATCACACCTGCCATGACTCCTCCCTCAATTACGCAGAGTAATGTTATAATAATAATAATAATAATAATAATAATAATAATAATAATAATAATAATAATAATATGCTAGAGTATAATAGTCAAGTCAAGAAAGAAAAGTGTCGCAAGACGCATAGCGTAATAATTAATAATTACCCATGTTTAATTGTATTATTCTAAGATGGATAATAAATGCTTTCATTTAAATGCTTTAAATGAGTTGCTTACCAAGAAGCCACCCGTGACGCACTCTGTTTGTTTTCTTATCTCTTATGCTCTTGGAAATCTAAAACCGCTTATACGCCAGTCATCATCATGGGCCAAAAAAACATAATGGTCACGGAAAATGCGCTCTCAATGAATTTCGGCCATTAGCAATATTTTCCAATAATGTCAACGCTGCCATCTCCAACAACTCCAGCGCAACATTTCATGCATTTTTTATATAATCTAGGCTAAGGGGAAACACGTTAAACATTATTTCAGTAAGCCAATGAAATTGTCTGATTTATTTACTTTATTTTATCCAATAATGCTTACTACTATGTGTGCATAAAGGAAATCTTAATAGTTGTAATTTCAAAGCATCGCCTCTAAGTGTCGACAAAAGACAAAAACACAATACATACGTACAAAAAAAAAGCGTACACCCGAAACGAAAGTGCCGTGGGGGAACGCACTTTCTCACTCAGCTCAACCTCTCTCTCTCACTCACTATATCAGTTGGTCTTATATAATATTCATATTTTCTGAGATACTAATTTTTCATTGGCTGTAAGCCATAATCATATGAATCAACAATAAAATAAATAAAAGCTTAAAATAGATCACTCTGTGTGTATTACATCTATACAATACATGAGTTTCACATTTTGAACTGAATTACTGAAAGAAAGTAACTTTTCAAGGATATTCTATTTTTTTGAGATGCACTAGTATTTTTCTACATACGTGTGGATAAAATTGGACAATAAGAACTAAAGTTGTTTGTGAACACCTGAATAAAATATGTGACTCAGTTTACAGTATGTAGCTCAGTTAACCTCTAAATAATGTAAAAGAGAGAGAGAGAGAGAGGGAGACTGACTAGCTTGCCAGTTGGTGCTGACACTAGGTACCATGCTGAAGGATTTCCTTGGCTCAACATGGTTGCCTAGGACACAGCGTTACCCAGACATTTAAAAATAGCCCCCTCAGCCATGTTGCAGCAGGCCTTTTCAAGTGTTGTCCTGTTAATGAGCAGAAACTCATTGTGTCTCTTCATGACTCATGCGTAACACCTGCTAGTTTATCATAAGCACCCTGTGGAAGAGGTACACACAAGAGCGCGTCTCTGCTGAGGCGTCTGCTCCAAGTGGCAGAGGGTTCTTGGCAGGATCCTGACAATATTAGTTCAGTTTAGAACTGAAATAGTTTTTTTTTTTTCAGTCATTTAAATATCTGGAACTGACATAATTTTGCATAAGTTTGGGCCCTACAGGTAGCTGTAGTCTGTAGACTGTTATTAACCCTCTGGGGTCTATAAATTTGTTGGTGCATCAAATGTCAATGTTTTTTTGTTTAGGTTTCTATTAATATCTTTGCAGTGAAATACAGCATGTCCTCTTAACGTGTCTAACTGGTGGATTTGTGTGTCTGTCATCTGCCTCTCATCTGTAATGGGTGGATTCCTGCATCTGTCTATGTTTTGTGTAAAACTGACCAATAGACACACACTAGTCCCTAATGCCTGACCAGGCCAACAGTATTTTCTGTTTTAATCATTCTTAGTCAGTAAACTTAACAGACTACACAGATCACAGCCCTGGATAAAACATATTTTACACACACCTTAAGATCATGTTAATCTCCCATGTTGCTCCCATTCCAGACACCTTGCAGGAAGCTAAGCTGTGTTACCTGAAACTAGGCTGGTCAGAACAGATACAAAAAGTCTTTCCATGATAACTCCAACTCTCTGAAAGATAAAATAAGCTATCAAAATAAGACAAATCTATTTAAACAAGTAAGACACCAAGAGCGAAAAATATAATTTGAAATTCAAATTGGTTTTGGTTTGTCAAGCTAAGATTTGACATGCTTTCAGGCTTTTGCATCTATTGCTTTGGGGTCGGTCGCTAAAAAAAATGTTGAGAAAAAAACTCATTCAAGGTGCCGAGTCATCCAGGGGTCTAAAGCGCTGCCACTATGAGCGGGAGGTCGCAGGTTCGAACCCCTGCTCACGCAGCTTTGCCATTAAGCTTCCAGCGCTCAAAGGGAGCAAAATTGGCCCTGCTCTCTCCGGGAGGGTAGATGGCGCTCTCTCAGCTCTGTGAGCTGATATATCAAACCGAGTCGCTGCGCTTTCCTCCGAACACCCTGGCTGCTCGGCAATGCTGCATCAGCAGCAGCTCGAAAAGAAGCAGTGGCTGACTTCACATGTATCAGAGGAAGCATGTGCTAGTTTTCACCCTCCTGGTGTGTTGGGGCATTACTAGTGAGGGGGGGGGGGGGGGGGGGGGGGGGTCCTAATGAGTGGGTTGGGTAATTGGCCGTGTAAATTGGGGAGAAAATGGGAAAAAATTAGAAATAAAAAAATTTAAGTTTTTTTTTTTTTTTAACAAAATAATAGAGTGTATCCTGTTATTTCTGTTTTGGAAACGCTCATGCAGCTTTGCCATCAAGCTTCCAGCGCTCAAAGGGAGCAAAATTGGCCCTGCTCTCTCCGGGAGGGTAGATGGCGCTCTCTCAGCTGTGAGCTGATATATCAAACCGAGTCGCTGCGCTTTTTTCCGAGCGCGCTGGCTGCCCGGCAATGCTGCATCAGCAGCAGCTCGAAAAGAAGCAGTGGCTGACTTCACATGTATCGGAGGAAACATGTGCTACTTTTCACCTTCCTGGTGTGTTGGGGCATTACTAATGATAGGGGGAGTCCTAATGAGTGGGTTGGGTAATTGGCCGGGTAAATTGGGGAAAAAAATTTAAATAAAAAAATAAAAGTTTTGTTTTTTTACCAAAATAATAGAGTGTATCCTGTTATTTCTGTTTTGGAAACTTGCCAGTTGTTTGGCTCGTGGTACACCCAAAAAAACCCATTGGTTTTATTATTTTTCTCTCTATTTTGGTATTTGTCAGACCTTTTCTTGCTGCAACTTGTAAAGCTGATAAGGTTATAGGAAAAACCCTTTACATTATATATAGAGCCTCTTTTAAAGCTTTAAAAAAAAGTCTGCATGCTTTTTAATGAATCTTATGTACAATTCATTAAAGAACCCTCTATTGAAAGCTTTTGCTTCTTGTTGTAATTTACCTGCCTCTTGTTTTTTCCTTTAAAAAGTAATAGTATTCTTGGGTAATCTATTTTAGATCACTGTTGTGCTGCACTGAGTACATTTTTGGAACCTAGACAGAGGACAGTACTGTCTGTTGCCCTAGCATTATGATATCAAAAATGTCAGAATGAGACACATTTATTGATAACTAACAGGTTTTGGTGTGGCATTTTTGAGTAATCAATTGGAATTGGACAGCATTTTTTTATGTTTTATATAGGTGCTTTATGGTTTTCTAATGCAGTACTGGTAACTGTTAAATGTCCCACTGTCACTGCTGATTCCAGGAACTCCAGCTCCCATAATCCACCTCTCCCTGTGATATGTTCCACACCACACAATCCAAGACAGTTCAAAGACACTTCACTACTAATCATTGTGTTCACCTATTGTAAGTTCCTGTTTGGTCTGTGTATAAATAATGCACTTTTCCTCATTGTCATATTGCAAAGTATTGCCAACACATCTGCCTGTTTGTTGATTTCCCATGTATGATCTCGGTTTTTGTCTCTTGGTTTACTCGCTTTTTGCATTAGACTTCCTGGTTCTGGCTGCCTTGTTGGTTGTCTACTGGTTTTTGTATCTTGTTCTGGTTTCTGGTGTCTGTTTTAACGTAGCATATGTTTGTCTTGTCTGCTATACTGACACTACTGTGGTGCTTTAGCCATAGTGTACTGTTTGACCCCATTTAAACTTATTATTGGTTTTACATCAGTGAGAATCTGAGGGAGCACTTAGAGACAAGCTTCTGAGCAGGAAGCAGTTGCTGGAGGTGTGTAGAATGGATGGTGATTGATGCTCTTGGGTACTTTATTCTGCCTACTTATCAGCCACAGCTGCTGGTCAGGTTCATACTCTTTTAACGCAGTTGAGTAATGCCTATGAGTAGTGCATTTTTAAAAAGAGCTAAACTCACATTGCCCCTAAAAGGCCAACTGCCAAATGAATCTTTAATCAGTGATTTATGGTGCGATGGAATTAGACTTTTTTAAGTTTGAAAATGGGAGAATGCTTTTACTCTTCGATTTCGGGATGCTGTGCTTAATTGGACTTCCTGATGAGAGAATAAATAATTACTGGCTCTTCCTTCTTCCCGCTACGTGGCCAGTCATCTGAAGAGATGACGGCTATTGTCTTCTGGGAGAATGTGTTTTCTCTTGATGGACTCTAATGACGGCTGTCATTTATCAGATTGAGCACCTACCTGCCGAGCCGCGGGTATCGCAGGTCGTTGTGTGGGGAAACTAGATGAGAGTGTTTGTGTGTGGTGCTGACGATGGGTGATTTAAGATTGGGCCCAATATTAGACAGACTTATTTCACAAACTGACATTTTGACAAGTAGCTGCCTTGGTATCAACAAACAATTTCTCCTGTCAAAGTACAGAATGCCCTCAGTGTTTTTTTTTATCTGAAAAACAACGTATTTTATGTTGCTTTTCTGGGGAGTTAAAACACATATCGATGTTAGGAGCTGATGCATGGCTAGCTGGGAGCTGTAGCGATCGAGATTAAAACCACTTCCCGTAGAGTAGTGCCCTCCAACCAAAATCAAACCAGTTAAAGACTTTCACAGAAAATGTTGTTTATACCTTATTGATGTAGTTTAAATGATGCCCTGAAATGACCCAATATCGAGGGTTAGCCAACATTGTACTTAGAAGTCATCATGATCTAATTACCCATCATCTAAACCAGCACTTTATGATCTTTAACTCGCTTTCCCATGCAACACTATAGACTGACGCTGAAGTTTAACATTCACTGTATTGACTAATACAATGATTATTGGCAAATTGATGCCCATCCTTTCTGATCCTATTGCAAACCAATAACTCCCACAGCTAAGACAAGTGTTTAAGTTAAGTCAGTAGTCACTGACTCCAGCCTGACGGGCAGCTGTTAGCTCGCGGCTGCTTCCCTGATTCAGTCCCTCATCAATAATCCTGCAGTCTAGCATCAGGAAGGAACTTATTCTCTGTTGTGCTCCTCAAGGATTTACTGGCTCTTGCTATTTTCCTGCTCAGCTGGTGGCTAGACTGTGTTCTAAGAATGGCTTCACTGGGTAAACTGCAGGAAAAGTCTTTTTTTTTCAATTTTGTGCAGCCCTAGACCAGTAACATTTAGATTTAAATATACATATGGTATTGAGCATTTGGAACTTTTCTGTTCATCACAGTGTTAGATCTTTTATAACCCCAATCAATGTCTAATATTAACACATTTTTATCACTTCTTAAAACAGTTTCTTTAGTTTTCTGTGGCTGCTGCTCATTGTAGTTCACACTACATAGCAAATTGTGAGTTTCATCATCGGATTTCAAGTGTATGGGTGTGAGCACTGAATAGACTCTATGGCAGAGTAAAAGTAACACACTGCGAAGAGTTGAATTGTAGATAGTAGATACACAGCATTGTCTCTTTGTCTGTGTGATTGAAAGGAAATCTGAGGAAATGCTAAATCTGTCACAGCTCACAATTTTTTATTTTATATTTATTAAGCCTTATTTCAGTATCAAACGTTTTGATCAAAGTTAATATAACTTATAAATTAAAAGGATTTATGTTAATAGAGCAACAAGCAACCATTTTTCCATGCAACTGTAATATTTGATTGAATAAATAGTATATTGAGAGTTATTTAACATTAAGGAGTAATTACATTCATTTTGTATTACATCTGGTTACATTTTCTTATATTTATAAGTTACATCTGGCCCTCAGAGGACAGCCAATATGCCAATGTGGCCCTCGGCAAAAATGAGTTTGAGACCCCTGGCCTACATACACATGGTTGGGCACATGATTGTAAACACACGTGTCGAAAGCTGTGCACCTCAGTCCAGCACAGTTTTGTGCAGATATTTCCAGTTACAGCTGAATTCACATTCAGGCTCTTATTAACCTTTTAAAAAGTAGTTGAAATGCCTGATTAAAGGGCCGATTATTGTTGTTTTGCTGTTTTCCTCGGGCTTTGAATGCTCTAGGGCGCTAACTCAGCTTTTGGTCGGTCCAGACGCGAGACCTCACATGGGTGGGGGCGGGGTTGGTGACGTTATGGGTCCTGCATTGTTAAATATTGCGATCTACTGTATATTGTCGAAAAAAAAACAAAAACATTTGCAATGAAAAAATTTCTCAATATCGTGCAGCCCTAACCTAGAGTATATAGTACATCTGGCATAATTTATTTGCATAATGGGAATGTCCCCCACCAGTAAATCACCAACAGTGTGTGAGCTTGCAACCCGGGGATGGCTTCTTGTTCAAGAAAGTGAGCAATTTGATTACCAGTAGTAATTGTCACTATTTATAATATATATAAATGTGTCCAGCACAGAGCACAGAGGTCCTTCATTGCATATCTCCACTAGCAAGTCACAGTGTCCTACTTCAGCAATCTATAGGCGACTGCCCATCAACTGCCCACTGTGCAGAGTGATTTAGGGCATGTCAGTGTGTCTTTACTATCGTAACGACAGGAAAAGTATGCCTTTTGCAGCTTGAAATGTGGCATGTACTAATTCTCTTAATTAATAATGGGTGTGTTTTGGGTGTAACATGAAAAAAAAACAATCAGTGTGTCACTTGCCTCACAGTCTCTTTAGGAGCCCGGTGCGCTCTGACTTTGGCACTTTGCTATGTCAGGGTCGGAGCTACCTGTACGTGTCCAACGCTTCTCAGCAGAGGAAACTGAACTGCTCATTTACGCTCGTTCATTCTGTTTATTGTTGATGTAAAAGTCTGCATAGTTGCACTATGGGTTTGTGCACTGCTGCGTGTCAATGTGTGCATAAAAAGCGAGGGTGTTCACACGTTTTGCACTCGTCTCTGCTGACAATTCCCTCCCAAGATAGCTGAAGATGAATGTATGACTGTTAACATCTGCCCGGGGTTGTTTTCAGTTAGTGGTGTACCTGTGTTTTCCACTGTCAAGATAGCAATGCAACAGAAATGTACATGATCACACCTCATTTCGAGACCACCGCACCATCAGCGTATATATATATATATATATATATATATATATATATATATATATATATATATATATATATATATATATATTTACAATCTTTCACCTTTGCTATATAAACATTGCAGGTGGAAGGCATGAAAATAGACTGCTGATAGTGTGTAAGATAGCAATAAGCATTGCACTGCGCCTTGCACAGGGTGTTAGATAGAGCCTTCACTGTGCAGTAAATAAAATGGTATCTAACTCCTATGGCCTACAACACTGTGGCCAGGCAGATAACTAGTATATTAGTTACAGCTGGGAACACAAGGGAAGATAGCTTGGCTGGGCTATCTGGACTTCTAAGAAGTGTTACTTTAATTTTGCCCAAGAGTCTGCTTGATGGGCACCATTACAGCTGCAAGAAAAAGTATGTAGACCCTTTGGAATTATTTGGATTTCTGCATGAATTGGTCACTAATTATGTTCTAATCCTTACAAGATACGCCTTTTGGAGTGGCCCAGTCAGAATCCTGACCTCAACCCAATTGAGATGCTGTGGTATGACCTCAAGAGGGCGATTCACACCAGATATCCCAAGAATATTGCTGAACTTAAAAACAGTTTAGTGAAGAGGAATGGTCCAAAATTCCTCCTGACTGTTATGCAGTTCTGATCTACAACTACAGGAAACGTTTGGTTGAGGTTATTGATGCCAAAGGAAGGTCAACCAGTTATTAAATACAAAAGGTTCACATACCCCCACCCCCTCACTGTGAATGTTAACATGTTATGTTCAATAAAACCATGCAAACATATAATTTTAATGTGGTATTTGTTTAAGCAGACTGTGTTTGTCTATTGTTGTGACGTTTCCTGTAATTGCAGATCAGACCTGCACAACGGTCAGGAGGCATTTTGGACCATTCCTCTTCACAAAACTGTTCCAGTTCAGCAACTTTTTTGGGATATGTGGTGTGAATCGCTCTCTTGAGGTCATGCCACAGCATCTCAATTGGGTTGAGGTTAGGATTCTGACTGGGCCACTCCAGAATGCGTATTTTGTAAGGATCAGAACACATTTAATGACCAAATCTAAATAATCCCAAAGGGTTCACATACTTTTTCTTGCAACTGCATATACTCCTACTTATTACATAAAACTTACAGAAAGTTCATTTTAAAAGACAGAATTTGCTGTGTACCAGCCACTTAGTTACATATTAATATTTGACTGTTCCTACAGATCCTATCTACTGTATTTCAGAAAGCCAACTAATGAGTTAATGCTGAAAAACAGAACCTAAATATATCGGTGCGCCCCACCCCCCCTTCTCCCTAGATTCTCCAGAGTATTGATCCCACTTTTCCTTCCTAGTCAAAACGTATCTATTCAACAAGTGGGCACAAAAACTCCTGAAGCGCACTAATCAGCCATTCATTTCCTATGCGCTGTGGATTTCCCGGGAGACAGAGCCAGCTTTGCTGACCTACTCTACTCACAGGGGATGATTTCAACCCTAAACAGGCTAGCACAGAGACACGGCTCGCCATGCCGCGGATCGTTACACAGTTCAGAGAGCGAAGGTTTGTGGGCAATGGAGTGTAGCGAGGCTGAGTGTCTGCAAGAAAACAGAAGATGTGTGGATTGTGGCGGGGCGTTCTCCTGAGAGCGCTGCAGGCTCCTGGCTTGTGGAGCGTGGACGGATCGGTCCCCGTGCTGTCGCTCACTCTGTCCCCGCAGGGTATTAACTGTGTTTTGTGATGGTGATGACCTGCAGGACTCTCTAATCCCTGCATTCTTTCATATAATTGTTACCTATAATCCCTGGGATTTTACACAGGGCAGTGTGAATACGGTACAGCTAAAAATGCTGTAAAGCACTGGTGAGGGAAATGGACCCTTTCTGCTCTGTTAATTTTTTCTGGCCTTTATGTACAAGGCAATTAGACACTTTTGGACAGTGTGCCAGGAAGATAAAATGGAGGGGGGAAAAGATTTACATAGTTTTTTATTTGTTGTATAGACAATTATTATACTTGTGGTTTCTATGTTTTTGGCTGGTAGGCCCCACACAAACTAGCAAACAATCATTCTATGCCAAAAGGATTCTTCTGTAATACTGCAAATTAGCGATACACTAAATGGTTTTCTCTAAAGATTTCTTAAAGCAGCTACAGCAGTTTAATGGATTCCAATACGACATCAAATCTAGCCAAAACTAGACAGGAGTGTTTCCTATAGACACTGAGTAGTGTGAAGACTAAGCTTTCATAGGGACTCTAGTCTGTCATCAAATATTGGTGAGTAATCCAGCTCAGAAAAAAAACAAACAATAAGCTAGCTTTAGAGTTAATTGACTCTAGCCCAGTTGAGGCAAGCTGCCGTGTCTATTAGCAGCTGCCCTGCCAAGGCTGACTGCTATGTATGTTGACATCTTGATTTTAACTCAGCTAAACCTCTCGATCCCAGTGGAAACCAGCTGCTGTGCCGAAATGCTTTATTGTAAATTAAAAACCCTCTGTAGGGTTGAACTTTTTTGCCAGTGTTCAATTTACAGCCTTTCGACATTATTTAACTGTAAATTGGTCAGATCATAGTGTCTGACAACAGCATTATATTGTTACTGTCACAGAAAAGACAGAAGAAAAAACATATCTTCCAGACGTTCAATGGAATCAGTGTAAAATGGTTTAATTCCAAGTTATTTCAAGGACAACAGTATGAATCACTATGCTGTACTAACCACAATGCCAGTTTGTGATGCCTGAGGTAAGACAATAGATAAAAAAATCAGAATAAATACATTTTTTCTTTGATATATGAAGAATGTTTTTCCTTCTGTTGTTTTGACCATTTCACAGAAGCATGCCTTCACCAGAAGAGTTTATTTATCCGAGATGCTTTGTTCAGATTTCCAAATACCGCTCTGACGACCTCATGTTTCAATGTATTGTAATCAAAGTACCTGTTTTACCTTCCACTGTCATTGACGTCGTTTCATTATTCCAGTCAGTGCTTTGTTCCCATTTTTAACTTTAGTAATAATTAACCTGCCAAACAAGACTTCTGAGCTCCTGTACAGCGTGCAATGTAGAGAAAGCCGGCTGTGTTTGGTGCCTTGGCACAGTGTGTGCATACTGATTATTAAAGCTATTAGCTTACCTACAGTTCCTGCGTGCCCTTGAATAATGAAGGCTTGATCATTTAATTGTAAGTAAATTGCTCATATAGCATTCCATGTCCATCAGATTTAAATCAGAGTTTTGTACTGATTTGGTAATTGTCTTTTACTTATTAATGTACATAAATGGCACATGATATTAAGAAAGAAAAGAGAGCCAATTACAGTAATTACAAGAAGGAGGGATGGAAAAGCGAGGTAACATTTTATGGGTCTGTAATTATGAGCACACGATTTAACATACATTTTTTAAAGATCCCGCACAGCACACCTTTTCATTTCGAGATTTAGGTTTCTTTGAATCCTCATAACAATAAAAAACCTGCTAGTCTCGCATTCTTATTCAGAAAGCACAAAGAATCCATCTTCATTTGTTTCCTTGAGACAGCATAATGCTATTTAATTATACACTCCATTAAAATCGAAAACAATAAAAGGGTGACAACTGATAAATGAATTCCCGACAGGACTGAGCTGGTGAAAATTAGCTTGTCACGCCATAAAGGAGAGAGGCGCGTGTCCTTAATGGCACCTAAAACATGGAGACGTTCGGCAACGGGAGCTGATGACAGTGCGTCTGCCCACGTGTGAGATCCATTTGAATCTCAGCACAATGCTCCCTGCACGCAGAGGCTCTGGAGCTGAGTCTGTCAATTCAGTCCCTCTGCCTCAGCGCAACAAATCCCTTCCCCACTGACACCGCACACAACAAATTGGAATCATCAGCATGGTGGCCTATTCGCTACCAACACTTGAAGATGTTCCCTTTAATCTGAAGCAGGACAAACAAATGTGAACCCCTTTTTTTAGTTTGGTCCTAAAATATAAAAAGGGCTAAATAGCTATTCGCTACATTTTCTTCATTTTGCAACTGTAACCATCTAATATGTATCTGATAAAATGTACATGACAAAAAATAATGAAGGTGAGTTCTTTGGAGCAATGCCATAAAACAATCACTTTCTGTTTAGTGTTTTTGTGGATAGCATGGTTTAATCTACATTGTTAAAAATGACTTAACCCAAAAGAGCCCACTGTGCTGTAAAGCTGTCCTTTAATTTAACTTGTGAAGTCCCTAAGTGTCATATACTGAACATCGTGAGAGCATCACAGGACATTGTGGGAATCTGTGTTTGTTCATCTCACCTTTTTTACAGAATATAAGAGTGCTTGGTTAGAGCTGTAGTGTACTATTAAAAGTGTACTATTGGCTTCTACAGGTCTGTTGTTGTGTCATTTATGCTACATCATGATTTTAACTGCTATAACTGCTATAACAATATTTACAGTCATGTTTTCCCAATAAGAAACTAATATTATTAAGCTGTTTACTGCCTTTCCTAAAACTGGTATCAATATTCAGAAATGGGTCTGGGCACATAAGGGGTCAAGGAGAACTCTGATGTAAAATAGACTTGGAGTGTAGTGAAACTTGACAACAATGGTGCCGCCATCTTGAAATTAAGTCACGATAAGTCACCTGATTTATGCATTTCCACAGAAATAATTTTACAATCTGTTGCAATCTCTATTCTAACAATTTGTGCATGCTTGCCAATGAACTTATCCTGACTTAATTTCAAGACGGCATCTGGGATGGAGAATTATCTGAAGGTACTGTGTGTATAAACAGTCTTTTTTCTCAGTTCTCAGTGCCTCGTTTTAAATGCCAGGACCCTTAGAATTTTACCAATGAAATGTGGAGCTACTTTGAGCTCGTTAAAGATGTAAAAATAGCGATTTCTTCCATGGGCAATGCTATGCCCCTACTGCTAACATTGTAAGCCTGTTGCACCCCTAGTAAAGAAGTTTTACATTTTGTACAGGTTCTAAAAATTCCTTCACAAGACTTTAAGGAATTTTCTGTGGAGGAACATTGAAACTCAAGTTCTACAGTGTCATTTTACATCCAGAATTCTGCCAGAAAATGAGATTGTCATGGAGAATAAATGAGTTTTGGGGGAGATGGGAGATAAGTGATGCTAGTGAGCAAAGTAAGCACCCCCCTTTCTATTTTACAGCACTGTCATCTCATACGATCTGTGCAATAAACTGAAATGAAAGATGTTCAGATTGTGATACGCGCTGCATCACTGGTGATTTGTATTGTTTGTGCGCCACTGATCCTTTTAACATTCATCTTATAAAATAGTTATTTTGTCCTACACACAAACTGTCCATAGATACACACGGAGTCTTTCTGAGCGCAGGGTGAAGACAGCCTGTGCCTTGCAGTAACACTGTAAGAACAGGGAACAACCTTGGAAAGTTCATTGTCTTTTGAAAATGTCTTTTGATATTCACAGACTTTGCTGTGGAAATGAAATGTCCCCAGGGCATTAAAACAGTCCTTTCATAGACAGCATTATGTGACCCAAGAATCAATACAGTCAGGTCTTTCATGTGGTTGTTAAGATTCTTCTTATTATCCAGTCGCTCGTGTTCTGAGAACATTGCTGGAGGATAATAATTGGAAATCAATACAGCCTCATACTCTCGGTTGAGTCAATGTTATGATATAGTAAGTATATGTGTGAATATAAGAATCAGGTTTTTAATGCTTTTCGTTGGCTGGTCAAATAATTCTATGATGGAAATATATAGCATTAAAAAGATGTTAAAAGTGAAATAATAGTTTTTCAGCATTACTGATAGTAATAGTTTTTTCAGATTACTCTCTCACATTTTATCAGCTTCACAGAGCATATATGAGCACTCTGTAATTCTATTATTACAGAATGAGGTCCTGCTTCTCTTCATCCTCTTCTTCAATCATCAGGACCCCTGATATATTAGAAATACAGCTCTGGAAATAAAGTAAGAGACCACTTCAGTTTCTGAATCTGTTTCTATGAGTGTGTTATTTATAGGTATATGTTTTAGTAAAATGAACATTGTTGTTTTATTCTATAAACTACAGACAACATTTCTACCAAATTCCCCCCAAAAAATATTGTCACTTAGAGCATTTATTTGCAGAAAAATTAGAAATGGCTGAAATACCAAAAAAGAGCTTTCAGACCTCAAATAATGCAAAGAAAACAACTTAATAATAACTCTGGTTTTAATCAGTTTTAATGAATCTTAGCATGTTTTCCTCCACCAGTCATACACACTGCTTTTGGATAACTTTATGCCACTCCTGGTGTAAAAATTCAATCAGTTCAGTTTGGTTTGATGGCTTGTGATCATCCATCTTCCTCTTGATTATATTCCAGAGGTTTTCAATTTGGTAAAATCAAAGAAACTCATCATTTTTAAGTGGTCTTTTATTTTTTTTCCAGAGCTGTTTGTGTTGTGCTGATACGAGTGGATCAGACACAGCAGTGCTGTTGGAGTTTTTAAACACCTCAGTGTCACTGCTTGACTGGGAATAGACCACAAACCAGACATATCCAGCCAAACTGCATCCTGTGAGTAGCCTTCTGTGAGCACTGATGACGGACTAAATGATGACCATCACAAACAGTGCAGCAAAAGATTCAGAGCTTCTGTTTCTGACTTTACATCTATAATCTAGAGCAGCTAGGTAGGTGTCCAAATAGAGTCTAATAGAGTGGAGGACAGTGAGTGAATACAGTGTTTAAAAACTTCAGCAGCTCTGCTGTGTCTGATCCACTCAACACAGCAACCAGCAAAGAAAAGAATGCGAAGAATGACCCACCACCCAAAAAATAATAATAATAGTACCTGTTCTGTGGTGGTCTGTCCTGTGGGGTCCTGACCATGGAAGAACAGAGTAAAAGTAGGATAATAATGAAGCCAAGAATGTTTTCATTAATCAAGAACGAAAGTCGGAGGTTCGAAGACGATCAGATACCGTCGTAGTTCCGACCGTAAACTATGCCGACCCGCGATCTGGCAGCGTTATTCCCATGACCCACCGGGCAGCGTGCGGGGAAACCAGAGTCTTTGGGTTCCGGGGGGAGTATGGTTGCAAAACTGAAACTTAAAGGAATTGACGGAAGGGCACCACCAGGAGTGGAGCCTGCGGCTTAATTTGACTCAACACGGAAAGGATTGACAGACTGATGTCTCTTTCTCGATTCTGTGGGTGGTGGTGCATGGCCGTTCTTAGTTAGAGGAGGGATTTGTCTGGTTAATTCCGATAACAAAGTATGTAGAGAAACAGATACAGGACTACATTCTATAATTATAAAACTACAAAGAGCTCCTATATGATCTTTTGCATTGATTAGATGGACAGTGAGTGAAAGATTTCCTGTAATTATAGGACCAGTCCTGTAAAATTACTTATTATTCTGTTTTATAAGGAGTGTATGACACTTTTTTAAGAATTAAAATATCTAAAAGTGAAAGATTTCATATAATTATAGGACAGTTTCTTGTACAGTTAATAATTATTGTTTTATAAGGAGTATATGATACTTTTTTAAGATTTAAAATCTGTTGAAAGGGAAAGATAAATACAATAACTGTTTTTTTACGGTTTATATCTGTTTTAACTGGACAGTATTTTTTTACAGACATTTTCTGGCGCCTCCCACTGCCGAAAAATTACCGTTTTTTTACACTTTTTTTTTTACAGTATATAGAAACATTGTGGTGGCTACAATGGTGTATGTTTAATATTAAATCAACATTTATGTGTAAACATATTGCTAAAATGCAACTGAACTTAAGTATTTGAGCAAGTATCACCATCTTAAACACAGCTGTCATATTTTGCTTTAGATTGAAAATCCTTGAATTTGACGTCTGGAAAGAACAGATATCTCCAGACATGTAGACTTCTTGTCAGCCTTGTCTTGAGCCTTATCTCCAAGACATGCATTCTGAAGGGTGTTCAGGTCTGGTGAGTGACAAGACCGGTCATGAACATCATTTTTTGGCCTTGGAAAAAAACAGCAGCTGAAGGATTTGGGCACTTTTTTTTTTTGCACTTCAGAATTCATCCTGCTAGTGCTGCTGGCAGGCATGTCGGGAGCAGGTTCTTCTAGCAGCTGTACACATGCCACCATGTTTCATAGATGAGGTGGTAGGCAGTGGTGGAGGGAGGGGGCGAAAAAATAAAAAGCACCTACTGCACAACATGGGGCCTGTTCATTCTAGAATGGGCTAGGCTTTCTTTTTTTACTTTTTATACTATAATACAGTTTATACTATTGTGATGGCCACCTATAGGGAGCCACATCACATTTTATCCACTACTGTGGCACTACTGTGAAAACCGAACAGAGCTCTGCATCCAATTTTCCCTACTGGAAAGGGAACATTTGAAACACTGTATAGTAGAGACACAGTAAAAAGTGTATTGTCATTTTTACCGGAAATTATCAGCAAAAAAGTTGCCACTAAAAGATTTTGTAATATTACAATAATTTACTGTGAAGAAACTGCAGCATATTACTGTATAATAAGAATAGTAATTAACTGTAAACAAATTAATCTTACAGCTTTTTTAGATTACCGTATTTTATGCACTATAGGGCGCAGTATCAATGAATGTCTATTTATTGGTCTATTTTTATACAGAAGGGGCACCGGATTATAAGGCGCATTTTAAGCAACACTAATAAGGAACAAGGGTGTCGCCATGTTTCCCTTCTAATTTTAGCGGGTCTCACTGCTTGGGGCACCTAAGTAAACAAAACTGTAATTATTTTTAAAAAAACATTGTCTTTCAAAGTCAAATGAGTGCTGGATGTTGATCTACATAGATTTCTCTCCTGAGAACTGTATTTTTGGTTGAGTATAGTGCTTCAGTATACTTAAAATAAGCTTAAATTTCCAGTATTTTACCGCGGTTAGCAGCAGCACTAGCCACAGTTAGCAGCAGGGGTTAGCAGCAGTGCTATCCACAGTTAGCAGCGCTTAGCAGTGTGTAGGGCTAGTAAATGCTGCCCAACAGGGCAGACTACAGTTCAGTATACTCACCTCTGAACAGTAAAAGAGCTATCCCTGCAGTTAGCAGCTAATGCTAATACTGCTCCAGTCTCAGTGCTGGAGAAACTTACTGCTCCTTACAACCTGACTGGTAAAACTCATAAATAAGGCGCACTGGATTATAAGCGCACTTTTTGGAAATATAAAAGGATTTAAGTGTCTCTTACTCTTTACAAAACCACAAGTAGTATTTTAGCACATCACTATAAAATAATAGCTGGCCATACACTGTAAAACATTCACTGTAAATAAACAGTAAAACACTGGCAACAAAAACATTACAAAGTTACTGCATTGCAGTTGTCAACTTGCTCTTAAGGCCTACAACTCTGTGGCCAAGCAAAAATGATCCTGTATTTTTACAGTAAATTCTTACAGTAAATAACTGTAACAAGAAACTAAGAAATAGCTAATTCAGCTCCATTTTACTGATGAATTATGATGGACAGCAATTGAAAAATTGTCACATCATCCCCTCCCCAAACCCGTCCCCCCTTTTGAGAAGAGTACAATGCACTACATTTAGCTAAAGTTCAGCAATCCAGCTCCTTTGCTAACACAACAGTTTGTAACTCCATTTCAAAGTAAAGAGTGACACTCAAAAACAAAAGTTAGGTGTACATAAGCGAAATTGAGTTGGACCTTAGTCTTTTGTCTCAGATTCATTCATGATTTTTCAGCTTAGTGAAGGCCTGCAGTTTATATGTACGTCTATGATGCTCCTGTTGAAAGACAAAATCAACAGCCTACTGACATAAATGCCACAACTTGACATCTTGGAAACTGTCTTGTTCATGAACTAATGAGACAACCCCACACCCCTGGCCAAAAACCAAACGCTGCCGACTGTACAGTTACTCGTGAAATGGGGGGTAAGGAATGAGGGTGTATTATGCATAAAGGGTTGTGATTCCTCTAAAGTTCAACCAATATAAATGTAAATACCCTCTATATCACATTCTGCTCTTTAGCCTCACGCTTACTGTTTGTATACAAATATTCAGTACTGGAATACAGAGCCACATCAACACACACTGCATCTGTCAATTTACATCACAATTTACAAAGTAATTCACTATGCTAGTGGCATTGTGTATGACTATGTATGTGACAAAATTATCTTTAACTTGAGCTGAAACATCTCTGAACCACATGTTTGCTCATGGGAATTCAGTGGGACTGAATTATGTATTGTTATTTATAGCCTGAGGTTTCAAATAATCAAAACAGAATTAAAATTCTGTACTGTATATAATAAATTAGTTTGCATGTATGACAGAGGATAGCAATAGGCAGCCCGTGGGCCAGATGTGGCCCTCAAGCATATAATATCTGGCCTGTGAGGTTGTTTGAACTATAATGAATGATAATCAAAAAAAAAAAAGAAATACAATGCTTCTCTGACGAGCTTTTGTTTACATTTCTACACTGTATCACTTTAGTTTCTGCCCATCATTCTTTTTCCTCCCGTTCTTGGGCTCCCTATCTCCTTATACAATCTTCTTAGATCTATCTGCTTTGAATCAACTGTTCTGCAATTGGGTTCAACAACCCTCTGGGCTTGAGAGCTACTAGTCTGTAGCACTCCATCTCATTACACTTCATTTTCCAAAACAGATTTTTTTTTTTTGTGGCCCGCCACTAATTGTTTGGAAAATTTATGGCCCCCGGCCAAACTTAATTGCCGACCTCTGATGTATGACATATATAAATGAAGTCTGATACATTAGGAATGTACTTGTTACAAAAGTTCTTGTTTTGAACAAACTTAAACTCTTAAACTGGCTTAGAAATTGTGGGTAGGGGACAAAATATTTAAATAAATGGCTTCAACATGCTTCTGCAACCATCCCTACAAAGCCAAATATATGCATTCTAACAATATAAGGGTCTGGTAGGTCCATGTCATGTGTTTTTGGCAGTGTTTGCCGGTTACCTGATCATCATCTGTGCTGTTTATGGCAAAAATACAAGAGCTACCGCGAACATGGAGAATTCAGAACATCAAACTAAGTCTTCACCTGCTAATTTACACATATTAAATAATTCATGCAGTATGAAAGAAGACAGCACTGCCATACATGTTTCAAAAGTACTTTCCTGCATTTTCATTTCAATTACACATTCTCACCAGAAAGGTCAGCAAAACATATGACGTGTGAGTGTAACTTTAATGGATATTTAATATTTTAATTATCACACTGCTATTATATAGGTAAAAAAAAAAAACGTTTATATGTATCAGATATCAGATATGATAATGATATGATATATGATATGATACAATCCACCTATCTTTTAAAGGTTAAGCAATTTGTGTATGTCAAATGGAAGTGAATTCATTAAAATATATATTATATATAATATAATTCAATTTCATCAGCAAGTGAGCTTATACTTATCCGTGCTGACAAAGAATAGAAAAGTGTGTTATAAGTCATTGTACATTGCTGCTGTCCAGTGATAAACATCTATCTCCTGTTGTGTTTATGTTTAGTTTAGTAAACAGGAGCTGGCCCTCCAATTATGTGAAAATTTCATGATGAATGGTCCAACAGAAATGCATCAAAATTACTCGGGGGAAAAAAAAACATTTTTTACACTTATGACCATTGAGAGTTAAAAAAAGCTTTCTATTTCTCCTGTAAAAGTTACTGTATTGCATATACATGTTTTTTATTGGACAGCAACAATATAACACTGCACATAATTAGTGTAGCTGCATGTGGCATTAATGGCATGATGATATTTTAGAAAAGCGAGTGAATGCACATTAGGAAGAATAACTGTCATTGATTTGTTTGTGAGGGTGGATCTGTTCATGTTATAGATAGATGGATGGATGGATGGATGAATGGATAGAAAATAACAATAATAACATTAATCGAAGTACTGTAATGTAGGCTTGTGTGGAGTCTTACTACAGTATTATACATTGTAGTAACTGAGCTACTTATAAAACTGTACAGTAATATTTTTTGATAAAAGCCTAGCTGTCAATCACTGTCAAGCACGGTCACAATACACAAATAACTACTTACTTTGGGACATAATATCATTGTTTATAAGATGAGCTTGCTTTTTGTGTGTCGCCAGTGTACTGTGAGATAATGTTCATGTAATACTGTTCAAGCACTGAGAAGTGACAGGTAAACTAACTATTATCTTTCTCCTTTGGTTTAGCAGTGTGGGCCTGGGCCTGTATTACCTGTTTGAGTGCTCTCAGAATTATGAGACTGGTATAACATGACATTTTTTTTAATGATTATTAAAAAAAATGCCCCAGTATGTGTTGTATTTGTTTCTTGTAAATAGCATTCTGTTTATAAGAACCAATGAAGAAGCTTAAAAGATAAAAATAATAGAAGATATGTGTATCCTGGGAGTTTTATGACAAGGTCATATGACATCATGATACAATACCAAGCTGCACAATTTATTATATTGTTTATTATTTACTTGTTATATAAGTTACAGGTTTAAGATCAAGCTAATGAAATAATTCTGATTTGTTTACCGTCTTAAACCCTATATTTATCATTCAGCTCATTCTTTAATCCTAGTACTTTCTGTACTTGTGAATTATTTGGGGACTACATGGTGCAGCATATTGTATTCCTTTGTGGAGTCCCACAGGGCTCAATTCTGAGGCCTCTGAAACTGTTCACAATTATGGCAGAAGGGTAGTTAAGTGTGTGGTGTATTGTGTGAATTGTGTGAGCTTACAGTCATACAGGCATTTAGGGGGTTAATTTCACATTGAACTTCTTGGCAGATTCAGGCCATTTGTCCAACTTGTAGTCAACATCATGCAGCCTTGCCCTCTTAAACAAAGCCCAGTCAAAACCAATTTCAGATGTTCTTTTTATTACGGAAGATTGTTTGAGATTAATCATGCAATCTTATCAACAACCTCACGCTGCCAAGAAAATGCAGCTATTTTTATCGCTCACTTTCTATTCGGCTGTTTTCCATTTTTCCTTCAGGTCTAACTCTCAGGGCCTCGGGGGAGCGGCTGCCTAAGCTCGAGTTTGAACTCCTACTTTGGAGGCTCAGTTTGCCACTAGCCCTGCTTTCAATTATTCAGAAAAACAGTCTCCACTCCAACTGGGGTACACTTAAGACTGGCCCACGAAGCCAGGAAGTGTGGTTTTGAAAGAGGTTTTCGGTGGAAAGTACATGTGTTAAAAGACATTTATAGTGCAGAGAAAAGCTTGTGGAAATCCATTTCACTTACCATATTTATTGAGGACACCGGTCCAATGCTGTTCACAAAGATATCAACGTCAATGACGGTCGGTTTAACTGCAAAAACACAAAAATATAATGAAAGATTTTTATTCAACTTTGCCTGGAATTCAGGACATCAACACTTTTCCTAATATAGACTCACTTCTATCTGCCCACTTGAGTAAAACTTTTTTATTTCTACATTTATCGACACTGGCCCTGAATTTCCTAAAACATCCATAAATAAAGACATTTCGAAGCAACAGAGCTTCTCAGAAATTTTTTATAAGAATAGTATGTATTTTGTACCTTCCTATCATTCCCAAATATGCAGCCAATGGCAGCCAGGCTTGCCAGAATTAATAGATATATACATTTTTTACACATTTATCATTAATAAACTAAACAAACTGATTTATTTAAACAATCAGTGCATGAAACATTTTAAGCATCATAATGCTATAGGGTAGAACTGTAGTATATACTGCAGCTTTATAGCATGCTGAAAAAAAATACACAGTTAAGACTTAAACAACATTCATCTGAAGGTTTTCCTTTCCACTAGAAAAGAAAATCCACTGCAGAGCTTTCAAAATGTTCCCTCTTCAAGGCCAAATACACCCCCAACTTGCCATACATGCTGGCATTTCTGACATTTGAGTGAGCCAAGATTTCTTTTCTTCAGTCTTAACAACAAAGGTTTCTTAATCGCTCTTGGCTTGGAGGTACTGTTCCTGAAAAAAAAAAAAAACTTTAACCTAAAAAAAACTGAAAAAACTGAAGGCTTACTGCAGGAGATATCTATATACTACTATATAGAGGTGAGTGAAATGGCCCTAAAACAATACCATCATATTTCAGAGTATTTTTGCAATAACAATATATTTGGTGATAATTCAAACCATGAAATATATTGTATTAATGTCAAAAATACACTATTGTAACAAAATAAATGTTAGATTTTATTTAGTATAAAAATATAATTATCCTAATGATAATCTTACAAAATAAATAATTGAGCTTAAAATTAAGTGTTTGCAACAAAGCAGCTTATAAACCACAATATTGCATATTATGTGCAATGCATATAAACTGCAAACATATAAACAAAATAATCTTAATGCATTGCAGTAAATAGCAAAACACAAAAATAACTGTTGCTAACTGAGGGTTGTTCATCACTTGTTCATAAAGAGGTAGTTATAATTTAAACTGTATATTGGAAAAGTTTCAGAAGTTGTTTTTCTACATTTTAATATTTCTTAGTACTTTGTACAAAATGTCCATCTTTCCTATTGGCCACTGACATAATGGGCGTGTCCCCCAGTAACAGGCTGGCAAGACAGCTGCCAATGAATTACTGTAATTTTACCAGACATTTTTTTATAGTGTATGTTTGAAATAAACAGGAAGGGTTCTTTAAAGTGATCACTTAGACTGAGAACATTACAGTGCATGGTTCGTTAAAGACCCATAAAGACCCAGCGAGGCGTCTGAATGAGAAGTAGGATTGTATAATGTATCTGATTTGATTAATAAGTTTCACCATCATCTAAACTAGGTGCATTATAATCTGTAAATATGCTTTGCCTCATTGGGTCAGGGTCTCCTCTTCCAGCTGCTGGTGCTGTCAGAACTCATTTAGAGTGATCACAGGGTCCTGGACCATGTGCTAATGCTAATTAACACTGCCAGGTGACCCTTCTTTAATTAGAGGAGTATAAACTGCTCAATCATTCAGTATGCTCTTTACACAGTGAAGGACTGTGGAGGTGTATGTGTGATTATTCAGCATAGCAAGCTTCTGGAGTTGTGAAAATGTGTAAAAGTGTTTTTTTTTGGGTTTGTACAACTTAATTAGGGGGTACTCTTTGATTGTGTAATATTTTGAAACGTATTTACTAAGTGTTGAGCTCCTGACAAGTGTTTTTTTTTTGTTGTTGTTGTTGTTGGCTGAGAACGGCAGTGAATTAACTTTGTGCTGGATGAGGTTTCTCTTGTAAAGTAAACTTTTAATCATTATTTTTCTTAACTATGTAACAGAGTAAATAAGTAAATGAACAACTCCTAAAATTAGTGTACGCTAAACTCTGCCTTAGAGTATATTTGATAGTCATACATATACTTAAAATAAATGTATTTGAACTCATAAGAAGATTCCAAAATGCAGAATTTGATGTGTGGCAGAATATGGATGAAAATTGTCCTGGTCGTTGCCAAAATCTGCCATTCAGTATTAATCTTAAATGCCAGAATGGTTCTAAAGCATGGCAGTGATCCTTTGACAGACTCAGTCCATGAGCACTTGATCACAGTGATCAGCATGTTAAACACTGGCTTTATGGACAACAGCTAAAAAGTTTGGGCCACTTCTGCAGTATGAAGGATGTGGCTGTAAAGAAAAGGCAGTTAAGATGAGGGAATTTTGATAAAAGTGAAGTATTTCTCAGACAACCCTCCATTAGTAGACTATTCTCTGTTTGAGAATTCAGAAGCCTCTCAGCCGTGTGTGTGACCAAGCTTCAGAGAGCTGCTAGTGTGGGTGTTCAGTCTTTAAAGAAGTAGTACACTGTAAAAACAGTCATTTTCCTGTAATTTTGGGGGGAAAATAATCTTTAAAATAAAATATATTTTTGTGGAGACTGTTTGCAATTTTATTAAAGTAAAAATAGTTTATGCAAACTACCTGCTTTTAAGAGCTTTTAGCTTTTAAGGAAACTAACTGTGAAATAAAATGTTTTTGTAAAAAAAACATTTAAAGCATACTCTATAATTTTACATCTTTCAAAAACAGAGAATTATTATTTAATTTTGTAGCTATATGTAAGTATTGTGACAGTAAACTGCATTTTTTATGTGGGTACATGTATGTGTATATATATTACAGTGTCTTGCTTGCTTATTGTAATGGCTACATAAATGATGGATCCATTACACCAGCTAATGTAGCACATACCATTACTAGTCCATTAAAATTAAATTAATACTATACACACACAAAAAAAAATATTTTAACGTATTATTAAGGTTACTGCATGAATATTTGATGTGAGATTGTAGAACAACTGATATGAGCAACTCATTTCTCACTACTGCAGACACCAGAGTATGAAGTTTTTAGGTTATTGTTGACACTTTTCCTTCCACCTTAAAACAATTTTCCCTTCCACCTTAAAAAGACACATACGTTACAATGACCCGTTAGTACATGTTAAGTGCTGAGTTATACATTTCTGTTTGTGTTGTGCAGAAATAACAAACAGTCCACATAAACTAAACTAGGATTTATGTTTAATTGTTCTGTTCCACCTTAAACGCCGAAGAAGTTCACAGCACCTAAATCAGACTGAAGCCTGCGCGCCGCCACAGCTGCATTTAAGGTGGAATGATAAATAAAAAACATTTAAGGTGGATTGATAAATGAGCAGCATTTAAGGTGGAATGATAAATAATAAACATTTAAGGTGGATTGATGAATGAGCAGCATTTAAGGTGGAATGTCAAATTAGCAGCATTTAAGGTGGAATGGTAAATTGAAACACTTGAACATTTTAATGTGAGTGATTTACTAAAGGGAATAATATGAGTGAGGCAGGCAGACGACGAGAGAAGCTAACAGTGAATGGTATAATCCACTTTAGGGTGTCAGAAATAGTATTTAAAGACTTGTCCAGGCATGAATACTGTACATTTAATGTAATAGTTAGCATATTTAACATTATAAGGATATATAAATGCGTTGTCCCCTCCAAACTATTGTTTTGACCTTAATTAAGTCTTAATTGAGGGGTGAGACCATCATGTGTGTGTGTGTTTGTGTGTGCACAGAAACACAGTTTACCTTTTTAAAGATGCTTTAAAGTGTCACACAGGTGGTTTATATGTCCATTATCTGCCAAATATTACACATCTAAGTTAGCTCCTGTGCCGCATGGTTGGTTGAATCAATCAATCTCCATCGTGCTCTCTCTCTCTCTCTCACCGCGTTCACTCCGCTCCCAAGACGCTGGCCTGTTATTAGTCCCGCGTATTAGAAAAAACTATGCAGGAGGAAGAGCGTTCTTTTATAAAGCTCCCCAACTTTGGAATAGCCTCCCTATTAATATACGGGACTCAGACACACTCTCAATCTTTAAATCTAGACTCAAAACATTTCTATTTGCTCAAGCTTTTGAGTAATGTCTCATTACAATTTTCTTCCTCTTACAGCTTATCCAGCAAATATAAACCCTGTCCTAATCATCTGCTTTCTCTTTCTCTCCCCATGTCCTGAGCTGCTGCTGCCAAGTGCCCATCCCACTCCAGTTTTATAAAACCATTCTAACCGCTTTTTCTTCCCTCCCCTCTCTGTTCTCTCTATCTATCTTTCTCACATATGCTGAGACGCCTGGCCGGCCGGTCTTCCTGGATGTGTCCGTCTGTGGTTCCAGCTTTCAGGAATCAGCCCTGTCCTTCTACTCATCAGAATTATTTCCTTTCCTTTCCTTTCCTTTCTGTTTTCTCTATCTATCTCTTTTACATGTATGGAGATGCCCTGTTCCTGATGTTCCCAGCCTGGCTCTCCACTGCCCGCTGTGTTGTTCTCCGGCTCTGCAACCCTGCACTGATTACCATTAACACACTCAGTATCTGTTTCTGTATTAGCCATAGCTCTATAGTTTGAGCCCATCACATTCTTATATTCATAAATTAGTACCTGTTATATTAGCCATAGTTCACATTAATTCTCTGTACTGTTTTTGTTCTGTTATTCGTTTGTTGTTTGTTGATTGTTTGTACTGAGCGGGTCATCCCGAGTAGGATGGGTTCCTCGGACTGAGTCTTGGTTCCTTCCAAGGTTTCTTCCTCTTAAAGGGAGTTTTTCCTTGCCACTGTGTCACCATAAATTGGCATCTCTGTGGTGCTGCTCATAAGAGGCGTGGACCTGTTTTTCCTGTAAAGCGGCTTTGTGACAACCTTTGTTGTAAAAAGCGCTATATAAATAAAATTGAATTGAATTGAATTGAATTTCTCTGCTTTTCTTAATGCAGCTTCTAGCCCCGCCCACTACTCAGCTTTTGACTGACAGGCAAATGAACCAATCATCTTTCCCTAACTAACACGATAGCTCAACAGAAATAATACAATTAAAATGTGTAAACTTTTTTTTTTTCAGAATTTCCTCTAAAACTAAATAATAAATAAATTAATAATAAAATGTGAATGGGATAAATATAAAGGCTTCGTTCACATTACCAGGCTGACGTGACTTAAATCTGATTTTTGGCTTAATGTGGCTCAGATCTGATTTTTTTTTTCATGGCCGAAATCCGATTTTTTCGAATCAGGTTTGAATCACTTTCATATGTGGTCCTAAATTAGATACGTATCCTAATCCATGGACATGCGACATGAATGTGAACAGTCAAACTGGAAATCATGTGTTCATGTGCTTCTTCTCTCTTAAACCTTTGTATCTCTTGATGCAGCTGTGCAGCTATAGCTACAAAAACAGCAAAAGCAAACCACCTGTCCTTTTTTCACCTCCTTGACCTGAACCTGTACTACAGACCAGCTGTTTACTCTCCCCTCCAGCACAAGATTCTCCACATATGAGCTGCAAACGCATCCATTTACCTTTGTAAAGCTACATGTCATCTCCCACATGTGCAGTGTTTCAGGGACAGATTCATTTATATTTCACACAGATACAGGTCACTTGTATTTCTGAATGTGAACCGTCAAAACAGCCAAATCTGATCTGAGCAAAAAAATCAGATTTGAGCAATGTGGCTTGTAATGTAAACGCAGCCATAGTAAATAGCATATAATATAAACTGCTAATAAAAGAACAATGGCGAACTGTGTGGCCAAAAGAGAAAACACCATCAATTCCTCCTTTTCTCTTTTATTCTGGTCTCCTTCAAGCCTGGTCTGATTCCCTCGGTTCTGCCACACTGAAGCCTGCCTGCTCTCCCCCAGGCATTCTCCCTCCCTCACACACAAGAGTGACATTTCCAGCCTCCCTCCTGACTCCACAAATATCTTATTTGCCGAGCGCTTGTCAGAAAACAAATTCTCATCTCTGTCAGCCGCATGCCACTGATTCTGTTTATAACTTTTTTTTTTTTCACTTGGCTTTCTAGAAACAAATGTTAGTAAAAATCGATGCAAATGAAAATCGAAGACAGAGCAGACACCAAACCATTATCTGTGCAACATTGCAATAATTACTGCCGTTAATTCAACTGACAGTAATGCACTGCTGAGGAGAGAGGAAATAAACACAGCTTTAAGTTGAGTTTCTGAAAATGCAAAAGCACATGTTTCATTAACCCCTTAAAACCCATGGGTTACTATTTAGGTACTCAATATTTAGATTCAATAGCTAGCATGACTTAAATGCTTAAACGCTGTACTGCAATGTGAGCATGCTCAGTAGCTCTAGAAAGAACTGGTTGCAATAGTGTGGAAGCTTAGGACAGACCGAAGAGACAGCACATACTGTATGCAGCTCATGTAAGAACTGAAGGGTTAAGGTTAAATATGGTGATTTTTACTGTTCCTTATATCTGGGCAGTGCAATACTGACAAATAAGATTACAGCACTGCCACTTATTTAAAGCAATATTTAAATACTGGTTGTGGCCTTCTGTTGCTGTCACTCACCATCAACCTATAGGCTTCTCCCTGTGGGGGCTACCTTTTCTTACGTTGGCATGTATGTTTTATGATACCTGGCCATAGTCTTGAAGCCTTTTAGCAAGCTTACCCTTTCCTTGCTTAATGAGAGTGAGTGTAAATTATGAGATTTAATCCATATTTTAGCATAAATTAAGTATAATTAGTCCACCTTGTAAATTGAACAGTAGTGAAAAAACAGTGCTTTGCTTGGGCCAAACTGGGGGAAATTATTCATTTAAATTAAGAAGTTATTGCATGAAGTTTCCTATTTAAAATCAAATTCTTTTTTTTTTTCAACACTGTGTAAAGCTTGTCCAATCTTATATATAAGGCTGTATATATTTGCATACAAGGTATGTCTGCTTATCATTAACACCCACCATCACTGTGTAGTCATTTCCCCATTTGGTTGGAATGGTTATTTTATATGATAGTTTAATACCTGCTTTAATACCTGCTACTGGAACAAGGTGGCATCTAATGTTTTAAGTCTTAAAAGTCTAACCTCTTTACAGGCAGGCATTGTAGTCAAATTTCAGACTAAGTACACACCAATATCTTTAGGATATCTATTCATGCATTACATAAAAAAAGTTTCATGTTTGAAAAGAAACCAACTTTCAAAAATCCTAACTATGAGTGTAATAGAAAATATGAAAAAAATTATTTAAGTAAATCTGCAAACTATAAAAATATTATGAATAAAATTTGAGATTTCCTGAACTGTACTGAATTGTAAAATCAATATTTTTGTCACGTCTTAGCCCTGTCTCATGTCTCTGTGTGTCTTCCCCACGCACGTGACCTGTGCCCCTCTGTGTCTCCTGTCAGTAGTTTTCCATCATGTGTTTCTCATTTGTAGCTCCGCCCCTTCCCCAGGTGTTTCCTATTCTAGTGTGTGTCCTGTTTGGTTAAATAGCCCTCCTCTGCCACTTTGTCTCCGTCGGTCTTTGCACCTTCCCCTGTCGTTTGTCTCTCTTTATGTTTCATAGCCTCTTTTCCTCGCGCCTTAGTTTCTGTGTTCATCTCTTGTTTAATATTTCTAGTTTCTTGTTTATTTCCGTGTTCCCTAGTTCCTTGTATATACCCCTGCTTTGTGTTTATTAGTTTGTTCCCTTATATATATTTCCCTGCCCTGTTTGGTTAGTTTATTTCTAGTATCTCTTGTTTGTTTAGGTTTATGTTATTTTGTTTCACTGTTTATTTTGGTTATTGGTTTTTGGTTTATCTTTGTTACGTGTTTACTTGTTCCTTGTTTATTTGTTATTTATTTATTAAATTATTTATATCGCCCTACCTGCACTTGCGTCTCCTCGTCTCCCTGCCTGGGTCACCCCCATATGTGACAATTTTCCTGAAGACACATGTCCTCCAAACCTTTCGTTTCATTACGCTTGTTTAGTTTTTAAGTCTGTTTTTGATCATGCAGAATTTGGGTTGATTCCTGTTACTGATCTTAAATTATTAAGTAGAGTAGAAAGAGAACAGGCAGCTTCTCAAAGTGTCCTGTAGGAGTCTCCAAAGCCCTAAAAGTATAAGAATGTAAATAACTAATTTTAGAAAAGGGGATTTGTGTTGTCTACACTTGTGGTCTATATACAATTGTTGATTGAATTTTTTTAAGGTGGGTTGAATTTATCTTTGTGTATTTTCTGACTTTCAACCAAAAAACTATATACCAGAGTATCTTTAAAACATTATGAAATGTGAGCTATGCCACAGAATAGATTACCTTTTTATACTATCTAAGCTTTATTTAAAACAAGAGATACCATCAAAAACTACCAAAAAAAGGCAGTGGTTCTCCCATAACACAATAACCCTTGGATGGAGACCCTTATCCAACATCCAACCCACGTGAATAACGCTCCATCAGGGGAACCACCACAACTAAGCTAAACCACACACACACACAGCAGAATTAAGAGGCGGAGCCTGGTAGAGTTGAATTTTAACTCTGAATAATAACACCAACTCTGTGGATTGTTTATCACTGAGGGTTGTTAGAAAAACTCCCAGAGAGTTAAAAACATGTTAACACTGTGATTTTAACACTGTGGATTTTACTGTGTATGGGCCTGTTAAGGGGCTAAGAAATTAAGTGGCATTAAATATATTTTTTTCTTTCCATACAAATCTAAATTCTATATTAGCTTGAACTGGATTTTTCCAACATTGTTTAATGCTTGTCCAGTCTTGTTGGAGGCTGGATACATCAATTCCATCAGTTCATCTCCAACTATCTCTCAGTCAAATCTTGACCGTGGAGCATTTCATTCACATTTTGCATGCCTTCCCAACATGACGCATGAAAGCAGCAGGTAGCACAGCTGTGAGAGTTCATGCATGATAGAATAGGCCTTTGGGTTTGTAAACACACATTAAAAAAACTGTCCTTTTAAAGCAAAAGTGAAGCAAGCGAGAGTTACGGCAAGCTCTTAGACCAGCTTTTGGTCTACAGTGCAAAGCTGCAAATGAATCTACTTAGAACTTATCAGACCACTGAAGACCAGTCCAGACAAAGGCAGTGTCAGGCTGTAATTAACAAATGTGGTAATAAAGGATCACTGCACAAACGCTAAGAGGCTGCTCGTGGAGAAGCAGGCTGAATCACTATCTTGAGCCCTGCCCTACTCTGTGATAATTTAAGTCTTCTGCCAGGAGCATACAGAGGTGTCATCACACTTCAGCATCACTTGCACCATCGCCACTTCTCTCTCTCGCTCTCTCTCTCGCTCTCTCTCTCTATCTCTCTCTCTCTCTTTTTCACTCTAATCCACATGCTCTTCCCCTACTCATCTACAAAGCCTGAGGGCAGAAGGTAGGGTTACAGAGAGCTCACACTGGCCAGTGGGGCAAGCATGTCAAGACTCCCATTTAGCTAAGTAACACCATGCTCATCCAACCTGTTGGATCTCAGGCTAATGTAATCGGGTAATGAAAAGTAATGAAAAGTAATGAAAACTGGTGTTCTGTGTTTGTAGATGTGGAGAGAGGTATTGGGGGCACATTCTGACCATTCTGAGTCAGAGGTTGCCAAGGTTAGGACCCCACCAGATGTCTCTTTCGTGTCTGACACAACACACAGCATACCCGCACACCCACATCAGTGTTCCCTCAAATGAGTGATTGAGGAGAAAAGTGAGGTAAAACTGACAACAGAGATTAGTGAAAAAAGGGGGATTATAAAGGAGCAACAAAAAAAGGAGAGGAGAGGAGGATACTTCACTATCTAGAAAAAATGGCACTAGTAAAGTCAGGGTAAGGATAAAGCAGAAGATTGGCCATAGGCGGAACCAACACCAAGCAAAACAACAGATTTGACCAAACATATTTTCTTTTTTTTCACAGCTTTTCATTTATTTAAATTAAATGAATTATGTGCACTGTAACCAACTGCTTTTTTTTACAGTAAAATCATACAGTAACAGTTTAACCATTTTCTGTTGTACAACTGTAGAGCGCAATGCATCTTGGGATGTCCTATGTAAACAGCTGCCATCTGTAAATATAACAGGTACATTTGAGGTAAAAACAGGTGGTTAGATTAAAGACGTTTCCCAAAAATGTACTGCTTTGTTGTGAGACACAAACTTTACATCTCTCCTATTGGTCCATGTGGCATGCCTGGATATGGTGTTGTAGGCCATAAGGGAAAGTTGCAGTTTTCTTTGCTGCAAACTGTGACTTTATGCTGGATTGGAACTCTAATAAAGTGAATGGCCAGCTATAATTTTACTTTAATGTGATGGTAATCTTTTCATAGTACTTGTTTTTATATTATATGTGGTTGTTGTCAAGAACAATTACAGTATTATAAAATATTTATGTATGCCAAAACATACTTTAAAAAATACGTAATATTTTGTAATTTTGTATAGTAATTTATTTATAGTATATTACTATTCGTATTATTCTGTAACATGTATAGGAAATGTTTAAAAAAGTGCAGTCTGTGTAGCCACAGTTTTTAATAACTGGGCTAAAACTATAAAGATATATCTTATTTCTACATATGCATATAGATTTGCTTACATGATCATATATGTTTACAGCCTCAATCTGCCTAATCTAATTTGCTGTTTTTTCTAAGCTGGATTGCTCACTAGTAGTTGATGACAGACTGAAGTCTCTGGGTAAACTTCTTAACACTGATTTGTGGTATAAAGAAATATCTTGTCTGTTTTTTTTTTTAGCTTACTCTGACATATTTTTGCATCTTAGAATTCTTGCCATTTTAAAAGTGTTTTTTGTCATTTTCAGATGAATATTTTTGGTTGCCAAATTTTCAGTGCATGTCAAGTCTACATTTTGACACCTTTTGTGCTTACTGATGAGAACAGAGAGCCTAATAGTATTGAATTGAACTATATTTAACAATATTTTGACTAAGAAAAAATCAGGAAGTGCATGTTCACGTTATTTCTTGTCACCATGCCGGCAGCAGATTGCTTTCTAATTAATGTTAATGTGGTGCTAACATGGGTGGAACGTGGACTACTTGGGTTTCAGGTGGGCATGGGCTCTGAGTGGGTTTGTAAATACAGTATGTTTTTAGTGGGACCAAGTTGGTCATCACACTTGCATTCATATGTGGGCTGAACATGGAACCTATGGACAAACTTCCGTAGTTCCCATTTGGGCTACCCATACAAGCCCCATGCTGGCATGTTATCTGGGTTGTTATTAGTGTGCAGGCAACTGAAATTAACTACTGCAGGAGTTGAGGTGTAAGTGAGAATTTAAATTAGCAGCTAGCAAATTAGCCAGTTTTGGCTTCATTAGACTGTGTGGCTTAATGTGTGTTTCAGTGTGCATTCATGAGGTGTGCAGTAGTCAAAGTCATTCTCACTGTGTAAAATTGTGCTTTTGAGTTGCCTGTTTATTCAGTACCAACAGTATCAATTTTAGTCCAGATATCAAAAAGTAATGTTGATTGATTTATAATAATTAAAGCCTTTAAAATTGTTTTTTGCACAAATTTGTTGGCTTATTTTTTTTTCTACAGGAATCAACATCAACCAGAAGCCTAACTATTACAAATATATGGGTTATTAGAATAAGGAACTACAAAGCAAAATTATTTTTTTTAAATTTGACTAAATCTTGAGTTAATGGCTATTTTAGAGTTTATTTGCAAAATGTTAATTCACCTTTACTGCTTAGTTGCAATTTGAAGCAGCGTCTATCTAACACTTCTTAATACATCCTTTCTTACATCCTGTTGGCTTCTGGCATCAATCATTTGCATAATGGTTTTCCTCATCACCCTCGTTCACCATCAGTGTGTAGTTTTGTTCAATAGGGCTATACCTCCTTGGGTAATCAGTTATTTATTTTATTGTTTTTAGGTAATGGTTGACTGCTTGGCTCCAATGCAGTAACCCATGAGAGAAAATTACCATTTTATTTTCTGCACAGTGTGACTGTGAATTAGAAACATGAATTAGTCATGTTGGGTGAATAATACAAAACATGACATAGATGAATAGTTGCCTACTGGGCATCTTGTTACTCAATTTTCATTATTCAAAGTATTAATTGCACACCAAAGGGAAGGTAGCCCTGGTCAGCAATACCACACACTTATGGTTTATGAGTTATGGGTGGGGTGACACATGCAATAAATGATGCAAATAAATAATACATTTTTGTGTGATTTACTAAACCCTGATTATAGGTAGGATGCAGATTCATACAGTATACTGAAGATGAGTAAAATTAAACTCACACAGAGTGTTGTGTAGGTGGTGGCGGTGCATTGCCTGGTGGTCATACTGTGCTGGGCATTGTTAAGAAACATAATATAAAGTATGAAGTGCTTTAAAACAGACCATTACGGTATAAGGAAACCCTATAGTGAGGAACTAACCAAAAGACTTACTAATGAGCCAGTCTGTCCTGACTTCATGTTTGCAATAATAAACCTGCTGTGCTTCAGGCTTCCTCCAATAAGTAAGCATTTGTGCTGGAAGTGTGTGATTCGGAAACAAAGTTCAGAAAGTTAGAGCGGAATTCTTCAAATAAAGAGAGGTATAAAAAAACTAGGGAGGAGAAAAGGAGGAAAGACTAATTCAGAAGGTACTGGAGAAGAGAGTGAAGGTAAGCGCAATAGCAGAGGGAAAAAGAGAACGTCAGGTGAAAAAAAAGAGAGAAGCTACTGCAGAGTGCAGACGGCAGAATACGGGCTGAATAGAGTGATTCAGAGGATGAAGCGAGACAGATGTTCTGTAACACTGTCTCCAGCACTGGCTTCAAGCTTCCAGCTTCAATCCTCTCAGAACCCTTCAGTCTCCGTGCTCTGTAGTGCCAGCGGAGCGCTCTGGGGCTCCCTGCCTCCTCTACGGTGCACGCAAATTATTGAACCGTATGTCATGAACAATTCATACACAGGATTTCATGCTCAGCTTCCGCCGTCATTTAAAGAGCAATCTTTTAAATCTATTAGCCCTCCCTTGCTGACGTGCCCATATGCCATAACAAGCCATTCGTGCTGGCATGGCAAAGTGCACCACCATCATCATGCATTACTGGTCTTCGGAGGTCCCGTGTCTCGGCCAATTTAATCAGGGTTGGAAGCTTCTCTGTCTGCCAGGGCCTGTATCACTTCCGTAGATATGCTGAGGGAAGTCTGAATAGATATAAAGGGATTTAGCACGCATTTATAGTCCGGATTATGGCGTTTGAATCCCACCGGACTGCTTGGGGACATCTTTGCCCCGGAGTGTAAGTAGTCTAAGCAGCGTAAGGCTGGCACACAGTGAACGCGCTGTATGAGTTGGTGAAATAGACTTTGAGGAATGCCCCCTGGGGCGCTAATGGGCTTTCTTTTCTTATTCTGCTGGCTAAACAAATTGACAGTGACATACTGCAGAAAATGTTGTCTCATAATTTCACAGTCTTCTAATCTTGTTGCACTGCCATTGGCTCTGAATTGGGCAGTCGGTTGCCAGGCACGGAAACGCTGTGCAGCGGGCATGTTTTGCAGCGTAGATGAGATTAAACTCCATAATGGCTCTAAATTCATTAAGACATCAGCGCCTGTGCGGGGTGGCCACACAAGGGAGGAAGCAATCAAAGCAGGCACATCTTGTTCGTCGGTGACCCTGTCAGAGACCGGCGGAGAGGCCGATTTTACATTCGGCACAGGCGTCACCGCCAAGCAAATTAGTAACAATCAACCCTCCTGATCACACGAAGCCCCGGTGTTACTCTGTTATTTCCCCTCGCTGTGTGTGTTCGCCTGAGTGCATTAATGCACGCGCCCTCTACCAACAATTACCATAGATACGCTAATTAATTTGCCAGCAACAACAACACACCAACCGAAGGCGCACGAGCGATAACATGCGAAGCCTCATAAACAGCCATTAAAACTCTCTAAATGCAGACCCGTAACCCCATTAACAGTGTGACCGTTAAGCGAATACACCTTAACGAGCATTGTGCACTCAATGAAAACGTTAAACTGCTACATTATATAGCTGTGCTCACTGTTAGAGCAGTGTTTCTCAAACAGTAGTTCACAAGTGTCTCCCTATACATACATACTGCATTTGCTTTCTTTCTCTTTTTCTTTTTCTTTTTTTTTTAGCAAAAATGTGAACCATTTGGAGGATCAGGAGGACCCGTCTGAAAGCTACCAAAGTAGACAGTTCAGCTCAGAGTCTACAGACCATGGTACAACAGATTAAATGAGATTAAGACAGATCCCGAAACCAATACACTATATGTGCACCCAATGCTGACACAGGCATTCAGTCGCACACACACACACACACACAGCTTGTATACACTTTACAGAAAACTGTTGCCAGTGGAATAAGATGCACTGGAGCAGCTTTTTATTTAGCCAGACCAACTTTTAGCAAAAAAAAATAATAATGTCGGTTGAGGCAATTAGTTAACAATAGTTGACAGTGCAATTTAATCTTTGTGAAAATCACATTAAGGAAAACAAGTTTATCACACCTGGGCTCCAAACCACTGTTGACCCTTGCCTTCAATAGCATGCACTTAACACTGAACACATAGGGTGAGCTTCCCAGACCAGACAGAGATTAAGCCTAGCTTTAGAATATTCAGCTCTGGACAAAATAAGAGATCACTTAAAAATGATAAGTTTCTTTGATTTTACTAAATAGAAAACCTCTGAAACATAATAAAGAGAAAGATCGATGTTCACAAGCCATCAAGCCAAGCTGAACTGCTTGAATTTTTGCACCAGGAGTGGCATAAAATTATCCAAAAGCAGTGTGTATGACTGGTGGAGGAGAACATGCCAAGATGCATGAAAACTGTGATTAAAAATCAGGGTTATTCCACCAAATATTGATTTCTGAAGTTGTTTTCTTTGCATTATTTGAGGTATGAAACCTCTATAATGCTCTAAATGACAATATTTTTATTTGGAATTTGGGAGAATTGGTGTCCGTAGTTTATAGAATAAAACAATGATGTTCATTTTACTCAAGCATATACCTATAAATAGCAAAATCAGAGAAACTGATTCAGAATCTGAAGTGATCTCTTATTTTTTTCCAGAGCTGTATTTTGCTTTAAAAAAAAAAAAAAAAAAAAAAAAAACTCCATTCAAAATGCTGTGCAGTCCAACACATATTGTGAGTTTCCCAAACAAGGATTAAGCCTAGTCTGCACTGTGTTTAGTCCTTGTCTGGATAAACAGTCGTACTATCTGGTCATTGGAGATCTGACTGTAAGAGTGAATTCAGCACTGCTGGTGTTGCTGTAAGCAGTATCATACAGTTAAGCAAAGCTTGTATTTATATTTCCCTGCTGAAGGCATGTCCTGCAGCGTGAGGCTTACTGTCACCTTCCATTCGAGCGGTGTAATTAGGTGGCCATGCAGGAGCTGACAGAGAGTAATGACAAGGAGTGATAACTCAGGTATGACAGCAGGCAGCTCCAGGAGCCCAGGGGCTCGCTGGCAATGTTGCTTCTTTCATCTCCCCGGCCTCATCAAAGTCACACTTAGTGGGAACTAATGAAAGACACAGACAGCATTTTCCATTTCCTCTCGCACATTATATTTTAATAGATTCCCTGTCGGAGCTTTCTGCTCTTACTTCCCCTATTCTTAAGAGCGCTTACGCATTTGTATTTTTCGAAGCAGCAAAAATGGCTCGTCCTCTTAGTCCCCATTTCTTAGGTCCGAGTGTTTCTGGCTTTTGTCAGCAGCTGAAATGAGGCGCGGATAGAAACGCTTTGAGAAACAACAATTCATTTGCAGTTTAAATCTGAGCCGTACAGAAGGATTGCTGAGACAAATTGGAGGATTACTAACCCTTTCCCCCCCAACTGTAGCTTCAGCCAAGAACAGATTGAGACAGTAAGAGTCACACGCTGCAGGCCCTGTATCAGCTCCTCACAAATTTATCCCTCACCTGCTGCAGCTTATCAGCCTAAAGACAAAATCTCTTCCAAGAGCAGGGCTGGTGCCGGCATTAGACAATGATACATGGCTAATGTCTTCCAGAAGGATAACGGATCTGGGAATACAGTGGGAGGAGAGGAAGGTGGGTCAGACCTGCTCCAGCAGCAGGGGAGGTAGGTGGTGTTACTCGTTAATTACAGCTCTTTGAAGATTTGGCCCTCCGGTGCAAAATAGTTCCATTAGAAAATGTGTGTTCACCTCCAGGGATATGTCCACCTACCTGCTCATTAACCTCCGGTAGCCTATGTGAGGAAAAGTAGCAGCAGGAAGCATTTTTTTTTTTGCAATTCTCCAATGAACACTTTGCCTGCAGGCAGTGCGAATGTCCCTTAAACATGGCAAAGTTCTTTTTGCCGGAAAACATTCCCACACTTGCTGAAAGTCCGATGAAGAGGCTTTTAGCACATTCTCGAGTTAAAGGAACTGTTTTCTTGGACCAAGAAAAGAAGAAGCTGTCATGATCAATTGTTTGATTTTCCTTGTATGGAAGTTGATTTACTGGATGATTACAGTAAAAAAGGTACTGGAACCAAAGTCAGTTTAACAAGGATAATGAACAACATATAAAAAGAAACTGATAAGCCTTCTAACCTTCTAAAACCACAACTGTCTGCAATAATTGGCTAAAACACTAGAGATGTCACTGTCCTTAAATGTGACTTCATCCAAATTCATTCAGTGTTATGCGATAAAGGGATTCTTATGCCTTCAGATAAGTCAGATAAAAATTGAGCAGCTCAGTCTAGCTACAGTACAGTAGAGCTTCAGGTGATTTGCCACCATCCATGACAAGATGTCACGACAATGCAGCATGGTGGCTTGGTGGTTAGGGGTTAGTGTTCACCTTTCAATACTAGGGTCTTGGGTTCAAGTCTCTATCTGGGTTGAGTTTCCATGTTCTTCTCATTTTGCATGGGTTTCCTCACAAAGTCCAAAAAACATGGAGATTAAGTTAATTGGATACTCTAAGTTGCCCTGAAATTAGTTACTGTAAGTTGCCCCATTGTGTACTGTATGTGTGTGTGTGTATTGTTGGGTATAAGTGTGAATGTGTGTATGACTGTATGCTCAGATGTGAATTGGCACTCTGTTCTGGGTCATTGCACTTAATGCTTAATGCAGTCCTTTAGATGGACAGTTGTTTCCGTTTGAGAGTATGCTTTGCAGGATTGGCTGTCACTGTTTGTTAGTGTGTAATGTGTGAGTTTGTTTGTGTAGAGTGTTGCAAAGCACCCTTTAAAGCAGATGTGGCCCGCAAGCATGAAACATCTGGCCCATGAGGTTGTTTAAAATATAATGAACAATAATAAATTCTCATTCTTGGGCTGCCTATCTCCTTATAAGGGCTTTTTTTTCTGGACGTGTCCCAATTCACTAGCCAGGGCAGCGGTAGTGTATGGGACCGTGACCCTGACGAGATGTGTGTTTATTTCTTTTTAATTCAATTGTTCTGCAAGTGGGTCACTGGAGAGCTACTAGTCTGTAGCACTCCATCCCATTACACTTAATTTTCCAAAACAGATTTTTTTTTTTTTTTACATAATGGCTTAGAAAATATCTGGCCCGCAGCCAAACTTAATTGCAGACCCCTGCTTTAAAGGCACTATATATGTAAGCAAGGTATGCCCAAATTCCAGTAGAACTTTTCACATCAAAAGGTAGGAATGAAATGGGTGAGTTGAGTCTCATCAGCATAGCAGTGGTAGGAGAACCCACAAGAAGAGATTACTGGACCAAAGGATCTTTTGAATAGTGAAAACAGAAGTGGACCAAGCATTGACTTATGCTGAAGAAGAAAAAGAGTTCACTGAAAAAGAACATACAAGAGTCTCTTAAGAGGAAAAAAAGAAAGAAAGAAATAAAGGAGAAAAGAAGATATACTGGTCTGTAGCTTTTGATGTCTGATCTGTGATGGCTACTTTAAGATAGGTACCCCTCTATTAGTTTTGGAGGCAGACGGAACAAGACCCGATGATTGCTGAGGAGTTCCCAAGGATGAAGCTGTTGAAAAAAGAAGGTCCTTAGCAGTGGTCTTGATGAACAGTATAAATGGGATGAGGTCTAGTGAATGCGTGATTGTATTATAAGATCTGAAAGGCTGTTGGCAACATTTATGGCTGGAGAAGAAAAACAAGTCAGAGAAGTAAGGAGATGGTGTCTGATGGGAAGAATGAAGACAGGATGAAAGGATAGGTAGATGTAGTTGGCTTTCTCCTGAAAGAAGATGACAGGATCTTCTGGGGAGTAAAATGTAGGTGTTGGGGGAGCAGGAGAGTTCAGAAGTAAAAGAAAAAGAGGAAGAGCTTGCAAGAATCAAATGCTATGGAAGCTCATTGCTGGACTTTTGCGCCACAATAGTATCTCATAAGTTCATATACGTCCATATATGTCCATATACGATTCAAATTGTAAACCATTAAATAAGTATTGTTTGCGTACAGATTTATTGAACATACATCAGCCATCCTGTTGATTGGTCACGCTGTTTTGCCAAATACTGTATAAACAACCTGTATTTTGAGTACTAGAAGAAGAACTGAGAAAACAGTGTCGCTACAGCTACAATCATCCTGCCCAGTTATGAAGCTTTTTAGATTTTACATTTTTCTGGCAAGACTGAACTGGAAAGTCATTTTTAACGTATTATTGCATTTATGTTTCATAATTTACAACCAGATTCATGCCTTTAAGCATTTTTTGTTTATTTTACAAAAATCAACATCAAGCCGCCCTGAAAAACTCAAGGCCTTCAGTTCCTCTGAACCTTAATACTCAATAAAGTCAGCAAAGATTTGTAGGAAATGCTGAAGCATAGAAGTTTTAATAAACCATAAGATGAAATATAAGGTGAGCCATAGAGTTTCTTGCTCATATCAACAGTATTCTGCATTATTAATGACATGACTGTAGTATTTCCAGCTATCAGGACACTGTGAGTATTTATGTGTGTAGCTGTTTGTTTCTCAGGTTCTCAGTAAGTAACAGGCTGTGTGAGCAGGGATGTGTTGGAGGATTGTAAATAGCTCGCTGTAAATAGGTAAGGTGTTGAAAAGGTATTGATGTAGACCTCTCAGAATAACCTAGGTGTTACAAATCATATAGTAATTATCACGCTGGCTGCCACCACTAATTGTAGTGACAGAATCTCAGGGATATTGATGGAAATGACGAAACAGCACATTCTCACCCACAATTAGTACTGAGTGCTTCTAATACTGGCTGTTATGAGACAGTAAACAAAAACACACACACACAGAATCAGGAAGGTCAAATGAGCAAAAGTTTCATCTGATGAGTCTCTGTGACTCAATATTGGACAAAATTCAATTCCAGGGTCAAAAGAGCAGGTAGAACTATTTGGACAGAATTAGGCCAATAGGCACAGACTTGCAGATGCATGCTTTAGTTCAAAACATGTGTCCTAGTAAAGGTATGCATCTGGATCAAGGATTTGTCCCAGTTGCCGTAAAAATTCAAATACTGAAGCTCTTTTTTAGCTCATATGCTACTATTCCATTTTATGTATTGTCACAAGGCGAGAAAAGAGAACACTTAGCTTTACATTTACCACATTAGCATTAGCTGGTGCTAAATGGCAAAACATTAACAACCAGTTCATGCTTAACTGAGATAGAATCACAAACTCATTATTTGAAAATCCTTACATCTCCCTCACCTGCTGATTTGCCATAGATCCTATAGGACTATAGATCCCACATTCAGACGAAGTCTGCTGCTAATCCTGCTGTGTGTAAAATATCCTTTTTAAAGAGACAAGTAATCAAAGAGTAATCAAATGTAATCAAATCAAAATCAATAATCGGTTTGATTTTTTAAACAGGTATAATAAGGTATATCAGGTATAAACAGGTATAATCAGTAATCAAAGGTAATCAAATCAAAATCAATAACCAATTTGTAATCAATAATTGGTAAAGTAGCTCTCACATCATGCATACATGCAGATTGTTGTTGTATTGTAAGACTGTAACCTTCAGTGGCACCTACAATCCTTTAAGACTATGGGACTATCGATCCCACATTCAGACAAAGTCTGCATGCTAATCCTGCTCTGTGTACTGTGTGAGGTGGGTGTTGCTCTGGTGATGCTCTCAGGTGAGTAATATATCCTTTTTAAAGAGACAAGTAATCAAATATCAATCAAAGGTAATCAGCTAAAAATTAAGATTGTTTTAACAGGTAATCATTTATAATAAAAGTAGCTCTCACATCATGCATACATGCAGATCATTGTTGTTATCTTGTAAGTGTAACCTTCAGTTATACTTACAATCCTTTAAGACTATAGGACTATAGATCCCACATTCAGAAAAAGTCTGCGGGCTAATCCTGCTGTGTGTAGTGTGTGAGGTGGGTGTTGCTCTGGTGATGCTCTCAGGTGAGTAATATATATATGCTCTTTAAGAGACAAGTAATTAAAGAGTAATTAAAGGTAATCAATAATCAATTAGAATTTTTAACAGGTAATCATTAATTGTTAAAGTAGCTCTCACATCATGCATACATGCAGATCATTGTTGTTGTATTGTAAGACTGTAACCTTCAGTTACACTTACAATCTTTTAAGACTATAGGACTATAGATCCCACATTCAGACGAAGTCTGCGGGCTAATCCTGCTCTGTGTACCGTGTGAGGTGGGTGTTGCTCTGGTTGGGCTCTCAGGTGAGTAATATATCCTCTTTAAAGAGACAAGTAATCAAAGAGTAATCAAAGGTAATCAGCTAAAAATAAAAAAACAATTCGATTTTTAACAGGTAATCATTAATTGTTAAAGTAGCTCTCACATCATGCATACATGCAGATAATTGTTGTTGTATTGTAAGACTGTATCCTTCAGTTGCACCTACAATCCTTTAAAACTATAGGACTATAGATCCCACATTCAGACGAAGTCTGCAGGCTAATCCTGCTGTGTGTACTGTGTGAGGTGGGTGTTGCTCTGGTGATGCTTTCAGGTGAGTAATATATATATATACTCTTTAAAGAGACAAATAATCAAAGAGTAATTAAAGGTAATCAATAATCAATTAGATTGTTTTAACAGGTAATCATTAATTCTTAAAGTAGCTCTTACATCATGCGTACATGCAGATCATTGTTGTTGTATTGTAAGACTGTGAACTTCAGTTACACTTTACAATCTTTTAAGACTATAGAACTACAACACTGAACATGGATTTAACAACATGTGTTTTTAACAACATGTTAGTCATTATCTCCTGACCCACAGCTGTGAGTGTGTGAGAGTAACTGTCATGACTTCAGGCCTGTGTGGTGTGATATGATCGTCCAGATCTAATACAGCAACAACAGATAAACACCATCAAGCTGGGGTGTGATTTTTAAATGAAATATCTTCTCAGCAAGCATATTGCCAGCCATCTGTCCACCTCTGCCTGTGCAGTGGAGAGAATGATGGGTGTAGTTGGAGGAGAAGATGAAGGAAGGAGGGAGAGGGCTCACTGATCTTAATCATGGCATGCTCTGCTGATGGGCCCATTTTTCTGTGTGCTCCAATGAAGCCTCAGGAAGGAGACAGGGCCTCCTGAGGAGCAGCGGAGTGGGAGACTGTAAACTACCCCAGGGGAGAGGGAGTGAGAAAGTAGAAGAGAGAGAGAGAGAGAGAGCAGGAGCTCGATCTGTGATGAGATAACGACCTGTCGGAGGAGACATTTATGTCATAATCGAGTTGGTTTGTATCACTGTCCCCCACTGAGACGTATATGAGGTGTTAGGGAGGGTGGAGGAGACAAGATAAAGGCCTATGTGTCTGATAGGTAATGTCTTTCTCTCTCTCTCTTTCTCTAGTTCTCTCTCTATTCACTGTTACGTTTGCATCTCTCACTCCTGTTCTCTTTCTCTGTACCTCTTTCTCTTGTTCTGTATTCTCTCCCTCTCTTTCAGTCTCTTACTCTAGTTCCTCAAATTAAAATTTAAACAACTTTATTAAGATTAATTGTAATGAACAACTGTTGCCAAAGCAGTGAAAGGGCTATTCAATACAAGAAGTGATTATATTATTGGATGAATTAAGTCATTAATTAACTGTCTCCGTTCGAGTCTTTGTACCTACTTCATTCTCTCTCTCAGCAAGCTGATAGTGTTCACTCAGTTTCTCTACAGGTTTTTCTAATTGGAGTTTTGGAACCATCCGTTTTCTTCCTGTTACTTACAGCCAATTCAATTTTAATGGAAGTCAGAATTTACTGTCTAAAAGGACAGCAAAAATGTCAGAAACACTTTTTAACATCTTATCATAATAATCTCAAACTATTTAAATGTGTCCAAGAATTCCTTGTCCACTCTGTCCTCTTGGAATAACCTTTGGCATCAGTGACATCATAACCTTCATACCAACAATATATTTTTACACTTTACATCTGTGCCCTTTAAAAAAAATGGTGCTCATGAATATATCTTCGTAGATGGGCGTGGCGGTCTGTATATGGGATGTGTTGAGGTAAACTTCTGGTGTACTGCTATCTTGGCAATGGAAAACATAGGTTTCCATCGTGCTAAGCACTGCCATTATGATCAGGATCAGATCGCTGGTTTGAATCCAGGTCATGCAGCTCGCCATCAGCTGCCAGAGCCCTGAGCCCTCTCTGGGTGAGTAGATCTGTGAGCTGATGTATCAGAACCGAGTCACTGCGCTTTCCTCCGAGTGCACTGGTTACTCGGCAATGCTGCATCAGCAGCAGTTAGAAAAGAGGTGGTGGCTGACTTCACATGTATCGGAGGAGGCATGTGCTAGCCTTCACCCTCCTTGTGTTGTGGCTTCACTAGTGAAGGGGGATATACAGCTGAGTAGCAGCTGAATAGGTGGGACACTCAGTCTAACTAATTGGGTAGAAAAACTGGAAGAACATTTGAAAAAAATCTGAATCTCATGTAGTCTAAAGTCTTAGAAATATGATGAATATTGAAGTGAAGTTATGTAATTTTTTCTATTAACTGTCTCAATTCAACTCTTTATACCTACTTTATTCTCTCTCAGCAGACTGACAGTTTTCATTTACTTTCTCTAAAGGTTTTTCCAATTAGAAGTTAAGAATTATAACAATTTTTTTCTTATTACTTGCAGCCACTTAGGTTCTAAAACAGGTCAACATCTACTGTCTAGTTTAAAAGGACAACCAAACCCATGCTGCTCTGGGAGATTTGCCATCACTTCAGTAGCTTAGCTGTTCAGTAGCCTGTCTCATAATGCATTATCTACACTATCCTTCTCCACCAAATAGACTTCAACAATGCTAAAATATCACATTTACCAAGTATGGTAAAGTATGGTAGAATGAGCTGGCTGAATGTAGTGATAGACAAAGAGGAAATAGAGCAGCACACAGAAATTTCACCCCGGTCAATTAGGCTGACAGTGATGCCTCTAATAAACAGATTGTGGCCATAGGCACTTTTAGATTGACTCAAATGAACAGTGTCATTATCATAACTACTTCATCATTTAAAAAATAAAAGGCTGGATAATAGAAGATACTGGCTTAATGGTTAAAAGTTTTAGAACACCCCTCCCCCTGCAGATTCCAGGTTTATTAACATCTAATAGTCATATTTTGGCTAAATCTTAGTGATTGGTCAGGAGTATGCTGATGTAAACAGGACTAACTTTTAAGGACCGCCTATTATACAACCCCAAATAAAAAAAAATAAAAAAGTTGAGACTAAGTACAGTGTTTAACATATTTCCATTGACTTTTATTTTATTGACAACAGTATGAACCCGAGATATTTTATGTTTTGTCTGGTGAAATTCATTTAACTTTTTAATATATATCCATTCCTGCATTTCAGGACTGCAACTTTCATAAAAAGTGGTTCGAACCAAAGAGGAAAAACGACGATCCATACCGTTATCAGCAAAAAATCCAAAATCCGGGGTCTGGCTTGGGTTTATACTGTCTGCACTCAAATAAAAGGCAAACGAAATGTAGGAAACGCCAGTTTTAGGGTTGTACATTAAAAGGAACTAAATACATGCTTTGTACATCTATGTTTTATTGCCCACAGGACCCAGATTAACCTAATTAGTAGAGAACTCCAGGTATGAGCCCAGGTTTTTATTCTTCCCTTCTATAATTAAAAAATAATTCAGCCAATGTACTGAATAATAAGCCTTAGGGTATAAAAGACTCAGTTGTACCATGGATTTCTGTGTCATATTACTGACTCTATATTCACACAAATCTACAGGTATAACTTTTAATACCTGAAGGTTAGGAGGGAAGAGCTCTCCTGGGTTATTTTCAGCTTTTGCTGCATGTCGAGTGTTGCTCGCCTTGTCTTGCTTATCAGATCCTCATATTTCCTACACACCTGCTGTATTATGCAATTTCTGCACTGCTCTGCTGAATAAACTGTGACTGCTGCCGATATCTACGCGGGGGATCATCAGGGTGGCTTCGGGTGGTGCTTTCTCACTGAAAGCCAAATGGCTCTGGATTAATGAGGCTGGATCTAGACCCTCTTCTGCCACCGCTGCGGCTCTGTGGCTGTGTATAGGCTCATTAGAGGACGAAATGTCAAGGGTCTCTGAAATATTCAAAGAGCCGGGCTGATATCCATGCCAAGACCCAGAAAATGTCAGAGATGGGGAGGAAGAAAGAGGGCTATGCAGACCAGGTGGCAGGACAAGGTGTTAGCTGGACTGTGGGAAGGGCTAGCCCAATCACTGGCTGTCTGCGCAGAAGCCTGAGGAGAGAAAAGTACAGCGTTGACAACTGGCCTGCCTGCTCCCAGGCTACTGGTCCTGTGGGGCTTTATAAAAAGACCATCATAAAGATCAGCAGTGTGCTGAAAACGCATGTGGTTAAGGGACATGTAATGAAACTAGAAAATGTCTAAAAAAGGGGTATTAATATGTAGTTTGACCTCTTTTGCTGAACTAACAGCTTCTACACTTCGAAAAAAGGGTTTAAAAAAGGGTCATTAAAGGCAATTAAAAAAATATCTGTTTTGGAAAATGAAGTGTAATGGGATGGAGTGCTACAGACTAGTAGCTCTCCAGCCCAGAGGGTTGTTGAACCCAACTGCAGAACAGTTGATCTCAAAGCAGGTAAACCCAAAAAGAAAGGGAAAAAGGTACCACTTTAAAATAAGACTACCTTTATAAAGGGTTTATAAATGGTTTACAATTAGTTTATTAATGGTTACTAATTAGGTTGTAAATGCCTTAAAAAAATTATTAATAATCAGTTATAACACAATTAGAGAGGGCAACAATATAGATGGCTGTGGGTTCACTATTAGGCAAACAACAGGTCATTGTTGCTCTTTCTACACATGTTGTATAACTGATTATTAATGATTTTTAAGGCATTTACAAACTAGTTAGTAACCATTAATAAAATAATGGTAAACCATTTATAAAGCCTTTATAAAGTTAGTCTTATTTTAAAGTGGTACCAAAAAAATTAAATAAACATCGCTCCTCACGCAGGAAAAATGCCCTAATAAAGAGATAGGGAGCCCGAGAACAGGCGGAAAAACAAGAACGGACAGAAACTAAAGTCCTGCAGAGAGCGACATAGAGACGGGGAGGCATGTAAACAAAAGCTCACCAGAAAAGCATTTTATTTTACTTTTTTTTAATTATAGTTCATTATAGTTACCTTCATAGCGTAAACATGCAGGTCAGTGTCCTCAGCTGAGACGCACAAATTGCTGTGCTGTTAAAATACAAACCTGCCAGAGCACACCTGCCTCTTAAAAAGCACCCCCTAAGAGAATTAGTTTATGCCTTTTGTGAGTTTTGAGCCGTGCAAGGCGTATTTTTGCGCACTCACCACACCACACCAAAGACCACAAACACCAACACATTCTTTTCGTTGTTCTATGGTAAATTGCACTGAAATCTACACTAGTCCAAAACACAGGATATTCTTACTGTATTTACTTTTCTTGATGCCGCCTCAGACAGGCCTAACCAATAAGCAGAAAGAATGCACTTATATAGGTCATTGTGATGCATTATTTGTTGTGGCATGCTTGAATTTTCCATGTATGAAAACAAACCAAACCAAGTGGAAACCGCTCCAAGTTTTTGAGACCAAAGCAAACACTGAACCCTAGGAAAACATTCTATAGTTAATAAACTGTTCAAACATAATGCCTTGATTAAACCCATTGGGTTTAATGATCTGGACCAAGAGTCCAGTCAACTCAAAACTAAATTTTTAGATTTTTAATGCATTTAATAATGTTTATTCATTGAAATAGGACAAATTCTTAATAATCCAGGTCATTCTGAGAGTCCTCAGGATTTAATATATCATCACTGTCCAAAGAAAAAACGTGTATCTTCATTGTTGTCAATTTTCAGTATATGCCTATTGATTACTATCAATAAAACACACAAAGGCTCAAATTTCTTTATGAATGAACCAATAGAAATGTTTTAAAATGAATTAAAACAGAATTATTTTACATTGACTTCTATTCAAAGTTTTGAAGCTTCTTTCCTTTCTTTGTAGTAGAAGTTGCCATTTTGAAAAAAAACATGCTTTTCTTTAGACACAATTTGCTTATAACTATTTTAATTATAATTCATAATGTAAATAAACTATATGTCCTATGAAGGGCAGAATCATTTGAAACAGGTATAAAATATATTTAGTTCAGGTTTCTTTTTTTTTAGGAGTCTATGATTGATATCTTGGTAATCAGGTACAGCACTTCCATCATTACACTTCATTCAGGTTTAGAGCACAGAATCTAGAGCATGCTGATGAGATTGGGCACTGAAAAAAAGCTTGATTGCATGTATGCATTTACCCAGGCTTACACGTGGAATTATAGGCATTGTTACCCTTTGAGTTACCCTTTTCAGAAAATAAAGCATGAGGAATGTTCCTGTGTAGAGTACTATATACTGTATATGCTTCCACGAGCTGCAGTAGTAATTAAAAGTGCATTCAATCTTCTCTATAGATGTATTGTTTATTTAAGGCTGGGTACCATTTGCATCCTTGCTATCATTTCACAACGGTACTGTAGTACTGTCTCTTAAAATAAGAAGAGTATTGCACATGCAGAGTGCTTTTACAATGTATTGTCCTCTGATTCCTTAAAAGCACTCATCTGATTGCTGTTTGTTACTAAGCATGCTGGATTGTAGCGCAGTGCACATGCTACTAATTGAAATGCATTTATCCTCCAGCCTGCAGATAATTGTAGAGGCGAATGTCACAATTTCAGTTTATTGTACACGTGTACAACAGACTATAAAAAATATCAGTTCAATAAGCACTCTTATCCAGAGGCACAGAAGCTCACAGCACTGAACTTGACCTGCCTGTAATGTGCACCTCCAGACAATAAAACTGAGCCATGGTGTAAGAATTAGACCGACCAGCACCTGCACAGTAGCTCTCACACCACACACGCAGGGAATCTCACATTTAGGGCTCATCTAAAGTCCATAAAAGCATTAAAATACTAATAAGTCAATCAATATCAACATAATGTGCCTTTTGTGTCTACAGCACAGTTGCTTACATTTTATACAAACACTGTACATCAGGTTCACTCTGAATAAACACATTATTGCAAATATAAAAGAACGTTAAACTTCACTTTAAAGCAATTTGTACATTTTATACAGTTTCCTTTAATGTGGGGGTTCAGATTTTTCCATGTTCACAGGGCCGCCGGCTTAAAGTGAAAATTTCAACTGTTTATTAATATAATATATCAACATAATACAATTTTGATTTCTAAAAATATATATATTTTCTTAAAGTTTTAATGACTCATGACAAGCCAAGACTGACTCACTGCTGTTCCTACACTGACGGATAATCTGCGCAACAATCGCTTCTACATATATATATGATATACTAGTGCATGATAAGTTACTTTATTTCAGTAATACAGTTCGAAATGTGAAACTCATATATTATATAGTTGTGTTTTATTTTAATTGTTATTTAATTGTTTTAACTGCTACTTTTGGCAGTGTGGGCAGTGTGCCAAGTCCTGCTGTAAATAAAATTTGCATATAAAAGTTGTCCGCAGAGGGAAACATGAAGTGCTGTAAAATTTTTTGGGAAAACTTTGCACTGATTTTGGACTTAATAAAACACAGTAGAACAACACCAGCAGATGACATGTCTCTCCTAACCATCACTGACCATCAGTAAATTTTACATTTCATTTGTAAACCAAGGGCTCAGAGTCTGGAGGAAGAGTGGAGAGACACACAGTACAAGCTGCTTGAGGTCTAGTGTGAAGTTTCTACAATCAGTGATGGTTTGGACAACTTTTATGGAGATGGGGATTTCATTTTCCAGCAGGACCACACTGCTCACATTGACAAAAGTACCAATTGGTCTTATATAATATTCTTATTTTCTGAGGCACTGATTTTTGGGTTTTCATAGGTTATAAGACTTAAATCTTTAACGAAAAAATAAATAAATGCCTAAAATAGATCACTCTGTGTGTAGAACATGTATATAATATGAGCTTTACAGTTTGAAATAAATTACTGAATTGAATTATTGAATTGAAATAAATTAACTTTAGATGCACAAGTATAGTGGGAAATTACTAAAGAAAACATTAGACTAAAAATAACATACATTTGCCACTGACTGTTTTGCAAATCACAAGCAATTAAGTGAAAATGAATAAAACATTATTTTTTTCTGTATCATGTATGTTGCAAATTCTGCAATTTTGGCTTCCTTGATGTTCCCGTCATCTACTGATCCGAACATTCTGTTCATTTAGCTTATTTATCCTCAGAGCTGTAATCAGAGGTCCCGTCTCTAAGCTGCTGGAGGACTCTGTTTAGAGCAGCTGCAGTCTTTTCTGCATGTCTCTCACTGTAGGAGCTGAAAAGTGGTAAGGCTGGCACAAGCTATTATGCCTCTCTAGGAGAAACATCATTGTGCTGCCTCTGGCACATTTACAACATCACAAGCACAAGAAGCACCACACAAAATCAATGCTCTGCCGATACGAACAGCTCTGCTGTGAGCTCACACTTCATACATACGGTATTCTAATTTACGTTTCTAGAAGCAACACTTGGTGTCCTTGAGATATGTGCTGTGTGTGCTGCAGGCTTTGTGATACACAAATAAAGGCTCATTTATACTGCATTAATGTATGACTGTACTGCCCACATAGTTATATAAGTACTTTAGGTTGGAATGGATTTTTGGCCATATGTCCACTAGAGGGCAGTTCAGAGTCAAATGTTTCTGACAAACAAAAAACATGATGACAGTAGAGATGACAGTAGAGAGGGGATAATGTACCTACTACAGAAATATTAAGAGGCAATAGTGATCTGTAATACCATTAAATATTTCTAAAACATGTATTTACATTTTTCAAAAACAGTATTAATGTAATAATGTAATCTTTTTACTTAAATATGCTTAAATATTGGCCCTGGGCACTGCAGTGTTGGATGCTCTACGCTCCGGGCACGTGTGCTACGTGTATGTCACTGAGTGTGTGTGTGTTCACTAGTGTGTATGTGTGAGCCTGGATGCGCTAAAAGCGGACCCACATTCCATTTATGCTTCCAGCACAAGTATGATACTTGATGATGGTGGTTGTCTTGTCTGGCCTCCCTTTTCTAGTGGTTGGTGTGGTGTACAGGTGCAGTGGATAACACCACCGCCTGCCAGTGAGCTACCATGTGGGAAACTGGAGTTCAATTCCAGCTCTGGGTGACAATGCTGTGCTACACCAATAAGAGCAAATGCGTGTCGTACAAATATGTACCTATCCTTAATTAATTTAATATACTGAATAAATTCTCTGGAGGATACCACACCAGTCAGTTTGTATAGCTGTTTTCTGAGAGTGTATGAAATCAAAACTTATTGTCCTTCCTCTGCAACAATTGCTTACGAGTCACTGCAAAACTAGGATCATATAATTTTTTTTTTATGAAAATGTGGCACACTTCATTTTTTGCTTTGTTATTCCTGTACAAAAATCGTTTAATTTGAAATGAAACAAACAATAATTTCTCGAAGGCATCACTTAAAGAACCTTTGTAGCACCCATATTTACAGGGTTGGACAATGAAACACCTGGTTTTAGACCACAATAATTTATTGTCCTGACAGACAGTTCTGGTGGAAACAGGGGAGTTGAGGTGCACATTGAATTCTGCTGTGATTTGGGCAGCCGTGGTTTTATGTTTTTTGGATACAATCCGGGTTAGCACCCGAACATCCCTTTCAGACAGCTTCCTCTTACAGCATCCACAGTTAATCCTGTTGAATGTGGTTCGCCTTCTTGGTAGTATGCTGACATTACCCTGGATACCATGGCTCTTGATACATCACATATAAGACTGGCTGTCTTGGTCACAGATGCGCCAGCAAGACGTGCACCAACAATTTGTCTTCTTTTGAACTCTGGTATGTTTCACATAATGTTGTGTGCATTTTGAGCAAAACTGTGCTCTTACCCTGCTAATTGAACCTTCCCACTCTACTCTTACTGGTGCAATGTGCAATTAATGAAGACTGAACACCAGGCTGCTCCAATTTAGCCATGAATCCTCCCACACTAAAATGACAGGTGTTTCAGTTTCATTGTCCAACCCCTGTATATCTTACATTCATCCTTGTATTTTCTTAAATGAAAGATATTTAATTTTTAAAAAATGTAAATGAACCTCAAAGAAAATATGTTTTCTGTTGTCATGTGATATCTCCCTTTCATATGCATTTTATTTATATTAAAAAGTAATGAATCTCTGCATGTAAGGAACAGGCACTGTAACATTTCTGTGGGCAGGTCTGTGGAGATAATAGGAACAGAGCGCACAGCACTGTATATATCAAAGTTTATTTGTCACTCTGTGTTAAAATTGAAGAAGAGTCCTTGCTTTATTGTAGCCTGGGCTGAGAAGTGTGCAATTGTCAGGTAGGAAGTTCCTTCTCTCTAGAAAGAACTCCTTATGTTGTGTGTGAACAAAAAACTCTAACACTGCATGACCCCCTCTTGTATTATTTTCCTGCTATCATCAGGTTACACAAGCAATCTCCCCTTAAAATGGAACGGCACAATTGGAGCAGTGTCTATTTTGTAGAAAGTTTTCCCCAAGTTTTCCAAAGTTGAAGCAGAAAATTGTATTTCAGGCTTGGTGGTACAAGCTTTGACTGTGTGGAAATGGAACCTGGCACAGGGTCTTTTATAGCCTCTGGGAGGAGCGGGGCTTTGCTGAGAGGAGTTTCGGCGAATGCCCCTGGATACACAGATACTTCTCTAGGGAATGAAGAAGATCCATGCTCCACTGAGCGATCGATGGAGAACAACGTACTTGTCAATTTCCATTTATCACAGTTTATTAGGCCGCCCTGGTTTAGTCTGGCTTTTGTTTCTGCATACTCTGATTCTGTAGGGCCAAAGTTTTAGAATTATCTGTGGTTGGTGTGATGCAGTGGATAACACCACTATCTGACAATGAGCTACCCCATCATGTGGAAGACTGGGGTTCAATTCCCAGTGTGGGTGACTATGCTGCGCTACACCAATAAGAGTTCATTGACCTGCCTCTGTAATAGGAATAATCTTGTAAGCTGCTCTGGATAAGAGTGTAAGATAAAGGAGACAATCAATATAGTTTAGTACACTGCTCAAAAAAATAAAGGGAACACTCAAATAACACAATAAAACTCCAAGTAAATCAAACTTCTGTGAAATTAAACTGTCCACTTAGGAAGCAACACTGATTGACAATCAATTTCACCTGCTGTCGTGCAAATGGAATAGACAACAGGTGGAAATTATTGGCAATTAGCAAGACACACTCAATAAAGGAGTGGTTCTGCAGGTGGGGACCACAGACCACTTCTCAGAACCTATGCTGTCTGGCTGATGTTTTGGTCAGTTTGGAATGTGGGTGGTGCTTTCACACTCGTGGTAGCATGAGACGGACTCTACAACCCCCACAAGTGGCTCAGGTAGTGCAGCTCATCCAGGATGGCACATCAATGCGAGCTGTGGCAAGAAGGTTTGCTGTGTCTGTCAGCGTAGTGTCTAGAGGCTGCAGGCGCTACCAGGAGACAGGCCAGTACACCAGGAGACTTGGAGGAGGCCATAGGAGGGCAACAACCCAGCAGCAGGACCGCTACCTCCGCCTTTGTGCAAGAAGGAACAGGAGGAGCACTGCCAGAGCCCTGCAAAATGACCTCCAGCAGGCCACAAATGTGCATGTGTCTGCACAAACGGTTAGAAACCGACTCCATGAGGATGGTATGAGGGCCCGACGTCCACAGATGGGGGTTGTGCTCACAGCCCAACACCGTGCAGGACGCTTGGCATTTGTCAGAGAACACCAGGATTGGCAAATTCGCCACTGGTGCCTTGTGCTCTTCACAGATGAAAGCAGGTTCACACTGAGCACATGACAGACGTGACAGAGTCTGGAGACGCCGTGGAGAGCGGTCTGCTGCCTGCAACATCCTTCAGCATGACCGGTTTGGCAGTGGGTCAGTAATGGTGTGGGGTGGCATTTCTTTGGAGGGCTGCACGGGCTGCATGTGCTCACCAGAGGTAGCCTGACTGCCATTAGGTACCGAGATGAGATCCTCAGACCCCTTGTGAGACCATATGCTGGTGCGGTTGGCCCTGGGTTCCTCCTAATGCAGGACAATGCTAGACCTCATGTGGCTGGAGTGTGTCAGCAGTTCCTGCAAGATGAAGGCATTGAAGCTATGGACTGGCCCGCCCGTTCCCCAGACCTGAATCCGATTGAGCACATCTGGGACATCATGTCTCGCTCCATCCACCAACGTCACGTTGCACCACAGACTGTCCAGGAGTTGGCGGATGCTTTAGTCCAGGTCTGGGAGGAGATCCCTCAGGAGACCATCCGCCACCTCATCAGGAGCATGCCCAGGCGTTGTAGGGAGGTCATACAGGCACGTGTAGGCCACACACAATACTGAGCCTCATTTTGACTTGTTTTAAGGACATTACATTAAAGTTGGATCAGCCTGTAGTGTGTTTTTTCACTCTAATTTTGTGTGTGGCTCCAAATCCAGGCCTCCATTGGTTAATAAATTTCATTTCCATTGATGATTTTTGTGTGATTTTGTTGTCAGCACATTCAACTTTGTACAGAACAAAGTATTCAATGAGAATATTTCATTCATTCAGATCTAGGATGTGTTATTTGAGTGTTCCCTTTATTTTTTTGAGCAGTGTATTTGGTACTATATACGGATACATAAGCAAAATGTAAATACTGTAAAATAAAAACTTGACTTATCTCTATTTGGCTTACTGAGCTATGTAACTTTGTTTTAAGCAGTCACCGCAATTCCAACAATAACTACAGAACTGACTATATTAGTCATATTAGTGTAAAATCCTGTAATATTAGTCTAATATCCCTCAGCTTGCTCACAAAAGCATGTGAAAAGTGTGTCCTTTACGAGTGCAAATTAACCTTCCCAACTCTAGGGGGAGGCCAAGAGCAAGAAATACCAATTCTCACATTAAGTGGCTTAAAAATTATATATATATCTAATATGGGCAGTATAAAGTATTGCAGATGAGACAATATTATATAGCATTATTATTGCTCTGTTTTGTAAAGGATGCTCTTGACCTAGATCCACTCTGTGGGCATGTAGTTATACGTTCAGGTAAAAGTAGAGGTGGCTGATGGCTCATTAAATAAACATGCAGGATTGAAAAGAAAGAGAGAGAGGGAGAGAGAGAGAGAGAGAGAGAGAGAGAGAGAGATGCATTATATAGAGCAGGGCTAACGGTTGCTTGGCTGTAACCTGGAATGCGTTAAGTACTGGTGACCCAAAACTAGCTCATTTCAGCACACACACATATAAGACCACCACAAAAACAGTAGACCAACATGAGTTAGATCTTTCCAAAAACAAGTGAATGCATGGGAGTGACTAAGCAGGACTGAAAGACTGAGAGAGAGAGAGAGAGAGAGAGAGAGAGAGAGAGAGAGAGAGATGAGTATGTAAGTAATAAATAGAAAGAGAGGGAAGGAAAGGAAAGAGGAGAAATGAGGAAGAGAGAAGAAAGAGTATCTAAAACACAGAGAGATTAGAAAGTGGAGGATAGAGAGAGTGAGGAGTACGTAAATAAAAAATAGAAAGAGGGAAGGAAAGGAGAGAGATGAGAAGAGAGAGAGAGTATGTGAGAGAGAAAGATTGGGAAAAGAGAGAGAGAGTAGTATGTAAATGAAATTTAGCAAGAGAGAGGGTAAGAAAGTAAAGAGATGGGAAATGAAGAAGAGAGGAGAGAGAGTATGTGAGAGACTAGAAAGAGATTAGAAAGTGGAGAAAAAAAGAAAGAGAGATGAGTATGTAAGTAATAAACAGGAAGAAAGAGGGAGAGAGGAAAGGAAAAGGAAAGGAAAGAGGAGAAGTGAGGAAGAGAGAGTATGTAAAAGACAGTAAGAGATTAGGAAGTGGAGGATGAAGTGAAAGAGAGAGAAAGATGAGTATGTAAATACAAATAGAAAGGGAAGGAAAGGAGAGAGATGAGAAATGAGGAAGAGAGGAGAGAGAGAGAGAGAGAGAGAGAGAGAGAGAGAGAGAGAGAGAGGGAGAGAGAGAGAGTATGTGAAAGACAGTGAGAGATTAGGGAGTGGAGGATGAAGTGAAAGAGAGAGAAAGATGAGTATGTCAATAAAAATAGAAAGAGGGAAGGAAAGGAGAGAAATGAGAAATGAGGAAGAGAGGAGAGAGATTAAGAAGTGGAAGAGGGAAAGAGAGAGAGAGTAGTATATAAATGAAATTTAGGAAGAGAGAAGGAAAAAAGAGAGAGAGATCAGTATGTAAGTAATACACAGGAAGAAAGAGGGAGAGAGGAAAGGAAAAAGAAGAAATAAGGAAGAGAGAAGAGAGAGAATGTGAAAGACAGTGAGAGATTAGGAAGTGGAGGATGAATAGAAAGAGAGAGAAAGATTAGTATCTCAATAAAAATAGAGAGAGGGAAAGAAAGGAGAGAGATGAGAAATGAGGAAGAGAGGAGAGAGATTAGGAAGTGGAAAAGGGAGAGAGAGAGCAGTATATAAATGAAATTTAGGAAGAGAGAGGGAAAGAAAGGAGAGAGATGGAAATAGAGAAGAGAGGAGAGAGAGAGTATGTGAAAGACAGAGAGAGATTAGGAAGTGAAAGAGAGAAAGAGAGAGAGAGAGAGAGAGAGAGAGAGAGAGAGAGTCGGAACAGTATTTGTGTGGTGATGCACCTGCGCTTGCCTGTGAAAATCAAATCTCTTGGTTCTGGCTGGTTGCTTCACAATGCACCACACACACACACACACGCACACACACGCACGCACGCACGCACGCACGCACGCACACACACACACACACACACACACACACACACACACACACACTCATGGTTTAGTAGATGATAAAACAGAAGCTGATTTGCTGGTGGCGGGATGATGGAGCCTCACACCACGAGCAGCACATTCACACACTGCATTTCCCCCTTACACTCTCCTCCATCACCATCTCCCTCTTTCACACTCTTCTCCTTCTTTCTCCTCCTCATCACCCCATCCCTCACTCTGTACTGCCACCAACTGATCACTGCTTATCTCTCTCTCTCTCTCTCTCTCTCTCTCTCTCCTTTTTTCTCTTAGATCCAGCCTCCTTATCCATGTACTACTAACCCAATCCCTCTTTCTCACCACCCTCTTTTTCCATCTATCTCTCCTTTATATATTCTTTACTCTCTCTTCCTCTGTTCCTCTCACATCTCTTTCTTTCTCCTTACACATGCAATACTGACCTCATATATCTTTCTCTCCCCTTCTATTTTCCAACAAGAATCTTTCTCTCCATCTTTCTCTCTCTTTCTCTTTGTCTGTTTTTTTCTTCCTCCTTGTCTCTCTCATTTGTTCTTTTTTATTTCTTCCTCCTCACTCATGCAATACTTACCTCATCTCTTTTTCTCTCCCCCTTTTTTTTCCAACACGACTCTTTCTCTCCATCTACTCTCCTCCTCTCTCTTTTTTGTCTTGTTATCCCTCTCTCATTTCTATGTATCTGTCTTTGTCTTTCTCAATTGCACACTCCCTCGTTTCCCTCTTTCTTTCTTTTTTATTTTTCTGTTACCTTCTCGCCCTCTTTGTTTCCACCCTCTTCTTCCATCTCTCTTCTTTTTCTCTCCCACTCCTCTTTTCTGTCTTTCTTTCTCTTACTCTCTGTTTCTTATCCTCCTCTCTTTTTTCAACCTCCTCATGCATACACATCTAACCCCATCTCTGTTTCTCTCTTTCTCCATTTTGGCCTTCCTCTATCCATTTTCTCCTTCTTTTACACGTCTCACCTGTGTGTGAGTAGTGTATGTGAGGAAAAGAGCAAAAGAAAGAGGAGAGATATGGTGGAAAAGATGTAGAAGGAGAGAAAAAGAAAGGGGAGGAATAAGACAGAATAAAAATGGAGTAGGAAAGAGTGTAGAGTATAGATTAAAGAAAGAAGGATGTTGAAGGAAGAAAGAAAAGAGGAAGAAATCAAAGAGAAAATAAAGAGAGAGACAAATAGGAACAAGAGTGAGATGGAGAGGGAATGAGAGAGAGGAATGGGCAGAAAATAAAGGAGAAAAGAAAGATGGTGTCTCCTCTTTACCCTTCTGTTATCTATTGTTTTCTATTCTTTCTAATCTGTTTTAAACTCCTCACCCTGCAGATCCTGCATTTTCTCTCTCTCTCTCTCGTCTCTCTCTCTCTCTCTCTCTCTCTCTCTGTGTCTGTGTGAGGTGTGTATTGTTTCTGGTAGAGACAGGCTGGTGAGTATAGAGTGAAGACCCCTGGCTATCTCAGGCTGCTGGTGTATATTGAGTGGGTGTTGAATGAGACAGTTTGAGATTAGACACTGACTCTTCAGCCCACAGCTCTCCAGCAGCTTCTACATTCTTCTGACGGTTGGAGGCTGGTCTGCCCCGCTCCATATGCAATCCAGAGCCTGAGGGAAACTCACACTGACGGCCAGGAGTCACCTCCTAATTCCCAATGCATCCAGCGCTGCCCTCCATCACTCTCCTGCAGTCTGTTAGACAGGGCTTCCCTTCCCTCCCATTTACATTTCTACCTAAACTGTGATTGTTCTTTAAATACAGAACAACAATCACTTAAATCAACAACACAATGCTTAAGTACCTTTGTACCTTTTGCTGCTTGTTCATTCACATGTACATGAATAATAATCAATGTTCTAATCCACAGAAAGGAGTAGACATAGCAAAAAAAATAAAATCAGTCTAAACCTAGTCAATAGTCAATGGTAAATCAGTATATTAATATACAGATAAATAACTGGACTGTAGTATAAATTCACATCCTTATATGTTATCACAAATAAATAAACCACAATTAATACAAAATTGTTGATTCAATACTTGATGATGATGTTACTTATTAGTGATACTTAATCAATGACAAAATACGTATTGTATCAAAATAATAATAAATGTAAATTATTTAGGTGGGCTCTTATTTGGGGTGCTGCTAACTTCAGCAACTTCAGGTTTCTGATGTTGGTAACTCTAGCCCTGATGAGAGCCAGTTTCAGCATAAAATTTTTGATGGTCTTTGCGACGGCACTTGAGGATGCTTTCAAAGTTCTTAAAATTTTTCAATTTGTCTGACCTTCATTTCTCTAATGATTTCTTCATTTTCTTTACTTAGTTGAGTAGTTCTTTAAATAATATGGGTTATAACATTACTCAAATAGAGTTATTCACTGTAAACCAACTCTACCTCTTCATAACTTAACAACTGATGCTCTCAAACACATTTAGAGGACAAGAAATTCAAGTTATTAACTCTTGACAAATTGAAATCACCTTGAAAGCCATTCCAGGTGATTCTTCCTCATAAAGCTGACCGAGAAAATCCAGCCAAGATGTGCAAAACTGTCATCTGAGCAAGAGGAGTCAACATTGAAGAATTTAAAATATAAAACATATTCTGGTTTGTTTAACACTTACTGGTTTGCTAAATAATTCCAGATGTTGTTCTTTACACTGTAGATGTTGTTCTTTACACTAGTATTAGTATTAATCTACAATGCAAAGAAAGTGAGTCCAAACCTTTGACAGGTACTGTAATTTTTATATTTAAGACATATATAGTGATTGAATGTAAACAAGGTCTAGATCAGAGAGCAGTAATTATCAAACAAGAGGCACCGCTTTTACAAGGATAACCTGCAAATGCAAGTGATTTATTAATAACATAAACATATAAACAAGAAAACAAACAAATAACCAGAAAGCCAGATCGTCTCTCCAAAGTGAAGCCACCACAGGTCGGGCGCCCCCTGCTGTTCGGTTGCAGAAAGCTGTGTAACCCCACCCAACAGACAACTTTCAATCACGTTTTTTTTAATAAACTGTTATTCTACCTCTATTATTTAAATGCTACAGCTAGTGTAACCTCTGCTTATATTGTCAAAATTTTATATCCCCACAGAATTAGTTTTTTTAAAACGTTATTCAGCTCTATTCAAAAAGGTGTGGTTGTTGTAAAAGGGCTGGGTTACGCCTAGCTGAGGTGGAAGCAATGACTGTATGGGCGGGACCATAGACTGTGTGAGCTCTGTGGATGCAGCTCTCAGGGGCGGGGTTATTTAAATGAGTAGGCTGTCTCTCCACAGTCTTTCTCCCTCCTCTGGTCTCTACTGCGCAGACTCAGGTTTCAGGATCGCCAACATGGAGGAAGATTTTGACTTCATTTTCACTGAATGAATGGAACCGGCGACACGGCATCCATCTTTTTACAGTCTCTGGGCAGGGAGGAGGAAAGGTAAACAAACACAGAGACAGAGCAGGACAGACATGGAACAGGGCCAGGACGTGACACGCCTCTATCAGCGGTTTCCCACACTTCCTGTATCAGTGCATCTGTAGGATATCCTAGCCAGAAACCATTTAGGATCTCTTGTGTTTTATAAAGAGAGTGTGTTTAGCTGTATTTTGTGTTGAGTGTAGCTGTGGTGGTGCTGTGTGTACCGGAGTTGAGTGAGAAGAAAATCTGACCCACTTTGGAGGGTTTCCCCCTTTCTCAGTGCATCACCAAACAGAGCTGACACAATCAGGCCACTGTGACACTGCTACTGCTGCAACCGCCACCAATTCAATACACACACACGCAGATACATATATAAATATATATACACACACACGCACACAACCCTTCACCTCACACTGTCATTCCCTCAACTGATCAACCCTTCCTTCACCTGAGCACAATGTTCCTGTATGAAACATCGCTTTACTTTATGACATAAATCATTCCACACCTTAGCAAGACTGATGAAGCACTGTCTACTTGTCAGCAGACAGTAACTGAAGATGCTTACTTCAAAAAAAGGACTGTAAAAACCCACCTTGTAAAACACGATCACAGCTCTGAGATCTGCTTTGCTTCTTACTCTGAATCATATTACCCACAGAATGGCTGCCCTATTCATAACCATACAAATGTTAAATTCTGATATCTATCTATTACCCCTCCAAAAGTGAGAAGATAATGTGATCAGTCACAGCAGTGCTGCTGGAGTTTTTAAACACTTCTACTCCATGTAAATGTTAAAATAATGTTGTTAAAATAAAGTCATCAATACTATAAAGAAAAATATATGGAATTATTTAGCATTTCTCAAAGTAGCACCTTTTGCTTAGATGACAGTTTTGCACATCTTGGCTGGATTTTCTCAGTCAGATTTTTAGAGTCATGAATTTGAATGAATCTGAATTTATCAAGAGTTAATTACTTAAAAATTAGTTAATTTCTTGCCTCTTAATGTGTTTTAGAGCATCAGTTGTTAAGTTATGAAGAGGTAGAGTTGATATACAGTAAAAAGCCAATTACAATTACTTCAAGAAATTAAGGTCAGTCAAGGCAAAATATTTCAAGAACTTATCTTCAAGTATCTTCAAGTGCAATAACCATTAAAAATTATGATGAAAATTATGGTCCCTCATCAGGACCATCCCAGGAAAAGAAGAACAAGAGTTTCCTCTGTTGCACAGAATAAGTTTATCAGAGTTACCAGCTTTAGAAACCTAAAGTTAGCACCCTAGATAAGCACTCATTCCTCACCTGAACAACCCTTTCTTCACCTGAGCACAATGTTATAATGTCATAAATCATTCCACACCTGATGAAGCACTTTCTACTTGTCAGGAGACGCTAACTGCTTTGCTTCTTACTCTGAATCATATTACCCACAGAAAGGCTTCCCTATTCATAACCATACAAAAGTTAAATTCTGAAATCTACCCATTAACTCTGTATCCATTAGTGAGGGGGTGAGAAGATCAGCCACAGCAGTGCTGCTGGAGTTTTTAAACACTTTTACTTCATGTAAATGTCTTTTCCATTATTTTAAACACTTTTGCATTAAATATTCAAAAAATATATGGAATTATTTAGTAAGCATTACTCAAAGTCCTCAAAGTGATTAGATGACAGCTTTGCACATCTTGGCTGGATTTTTTCAGTCAGCTTTATGAAGTAGAGTCACCTGGAATTCAGGCTTTCAGTAATTAGTTAACTTCGTGTCTCTTAATGTGTTTGAGAGCATCAGTTGTAAAGTTGTAAAGAGGTAGAGTTACAGGTATACAGTGAATAGCTCTATTTGAATAATGTTCTAATCCATATTATGACAATAACTACTCAACTAAGTAAAAAAAAGGAACTTTAAGAAATTAAGCTCATTAAGGAACATTATGATATAACTGGCTCTCATCAGGACTGCCCCAGGAAAGGAAGACCAAGAGTTTTCTCTGTTGCACAGGACAAGTTCATCAGAGTTACCAGGTTTAGAAACCACAAGTTAACAGCACCCTAGATAAGTACTGTCATTCCCTCACCTGACCAACCCTTCCTTCCTTCATCTGAGCACGATGTTCCTGCGTGAAACGTCGCTTTACTTCATGACATAAATCATTCCACACCTTAGAAAAACTGATGAAGCACTGTCTACTTGCCAGCAGACAGTAACTGAAGAGACTGACTGTAAAAACACACAATTACAGATTTAAGTTCTGCTTTGCCTTATACAGTAAATAGCCCTATTTGAGTAAAGTTCTGATGCATATCATGGCCAGGACTACTCAACTAATTAAATTAAAAAATGACTTAAGATATAAAGGTCACTAAGGAACATTATGATGAAACTGGCGCTTATCAGGACTGCCCCAGGAAAGGAAGACCAAGAGTTTCCTCTGTTGCACAGGATAAATTTATCAGAATTACCAGCCTTGGAAACCAAAAGTTAACAGCAACTCAGATAAGTACTGTCATTCCCTCACCTGACCAACCCTTCCTTCATCTGAGCACGATGTTCCTGCGTGAAACGTCGCTTTACTTCGTGACGTAAATCATTCCACACCTTAGAAAAACTGATGAAGCACTGTCTACTTGTCAGCAGACAGTAACTGAAGATGCTGGTTAAAAAAAAAATTCTGTAAAACACGATCACAGCTCTGAGTTCTGCTTTGCTTCTTACTCTGAATCATATTACCCGAAGAAAGGCTGCCCTATTCATAACCATACAAAACCCAAATTAGTCTCTCCATTACCTCTCCAAAACCCTCTCTCTGCCATTTCACCTGTACGTTTACTTCAGTACACCCATCGCGCCTGTGTTTTTATTCTCCTCGGCTCAATAAAGCGAGAGCAACAGCTGCGGAAAGCTTTTAAAAGACGATCTTGTTACTGTCTGATTCTGCTGAGTTTAGCTCAAATGGGGACCTCGCACATTGAGCGATGAAAAGGCACCAGAAACACAACAAATGAATGTTCAACAGACTGCTTTAAGGGCTAACAGCTAAAAGTCAATAATGAGAAATGCATTACAGCCGGTGTGCCCGAACAGACTGTGTGGGTCAATTCAAAAGCAAAATTAAGCGGAATAAAGAAACAAAGCTGATCTGAATAAGCGAAGCCTCCTGAGCTCTAAGGGCCTCGAAGATGAACTCCTTCACCCTATTATACAGTACACGCTGTCGCTGCCTTACTAATGTTTCATCAAATTTAAGCATACTTAGCACCCACATTAATTACAGCATAATCATGAGCTTCCAGGAACTTAATCATATCAAATTACATCAAATCAAATCTTCCATATCAGAGAGAGGAGAACAGTGGAGCACATCAGTAATAAAGTGTTGGGACAAAAACTGAATCCAACGAATGTTGGATATGGGAATGATCCAGATGTTGCATGTAAATGTAAGGTAGCTATGGAGTTAACTTGCGTTAAGTGTTAAGCTGAAGCAGTCACGTGGCAAACAATGAACCAATCATACAATTCCACATGCAGCACATGGAGCGGATAGCTTCCACAACTGAACCAGACCACACCAGAGTCCAAACCCCAGACCAGAGGGCTAAAATCAATGCCAAGATGGCGGCACAGGTGACCAAAGGTGTCAAAAATATTGACATTCATTACTCTGTAGGTAGAAGTATAGATACTAAGGTTAAAAATACTTCTGTTAAACTCAAGCTTTCTACTCAAGTAAAAGTGTAAAAGAGTACTGGTTTCCAAACTACTTATTGCTAAACTACTAAAGTATAAAAGTAATGTAAGGAAGGATAAAAGCTTAGGCCGTGCCATAAGATCCTATAGTGCACTACCCCCTAAACACATTTCCTTAAAAGCCATAATGACTATAATGTTATATTAAAATATTGGAATGGAAAAACAAAAGAAAATTAGTTACTAAAAAGATCATTTCAGCTACACATCATGGAGGAATTAAGGGATGGTCAATATTAAGTAATTGTTGCATCACCTGCCCTCTTTCTAAGGACTTACTATGCCCTAAAGTTGGTAAGTTAAGCAGCAGTTGGGTTGCTGAACTTTAGCGCTCCACTGCTTTATAGTTATGTATGTGTTTCAGGAGCTTGAAGGGCTGTCCCAATTCTTAAGGGGAGGATTTCACTCAAAAACAAGGGGTAGGGAGGGGTACAAAAGAGTAATGGGATTGGGCCTACATCTACCAGCATATTCTCAATATTTTGTTTAGGTGTCTAAGTTTTAAATAGTTTCTTCATCTTTGTGTTACTTATTTATGAGTTATTTATGGTGTATGAGTTGTGTACATGGTACAAATCTGGTGGAACAGTTAAGTGTTATGTATGTGAAATGAATCGAATTTCCAGCAGTCAGTTTAATTAGAGTTCTGAAGCCATATAGCTTTTCTCTCTGTGTCCATATGGTGGGGCTAATAACCTATTGTTTAACTTGGGGAAATGCAGTAGTATTATAGTGTATGTCCACAATAGATTCTACAAGTGTTGTTTACACTAGTAGTTCTAATACAATGCATTTATTATTGGATTTATTGTTATAGTATGTTGAATATTGCCCCTTGTATACCAGATAGCGAATCCCTCAGAGAAATTGTACACTGTATTATTTATTATTATTAAAGCTTTAGTTAACACCACATATGTTTCATTTATTATCCAAGAGTTAACTTATAATCACTAACATAGTAAATTCACCTAAAATCATCTAATGTCCTGGTACAATATACCAGTGTGATTACTGCTAAACCCTTAAAAGAATTAGTGCCCCAATTGAGATCTCTTTCATATGTTCACATGTTCCATCAACTTTATTGAGGAGAAAAAAAGCACCTCCAAAAAAAGTGGAGAAAATTGCTAATTTTACCGGCTGTGAAAAGAGGTTAATATAAGAACTTTCAGCTGCCCAAGAACTCCTGATTATGTCTTTAAATTCACTTTAAAAATGTGTAGCATTTAAAGTGTCTCCTTCTCAAAGCGTTCCTTCATACTGTAGTTCTTGGTTTTGTCTGTACTGTCAGTCTGAGATCAAATGTTAATTAAAATATGTTTGCATTATATGGAGGTGCTTCAAATCTTAAAATGATTCTTTATACACTCACATGCCCCATTTTCCCAAAAAATGTTCTCTTGAAAAAGATTGATTGAAACATATTCTTCAGGGAAAGAAGAGGTTATTCTATGATATATATGAAAACTACTATGACACACTGATTATTAAGAGTGTGTAAAAAGAATTGTAGATATGCATTAGGGGTGTGTATGACTATGACATGTTTGATGAAATATGATGATAGCTGTACACGTAATTGTCATACTATTAACTATTTTTATCCTTTCTGATCCTATTTTTGGAAAATCATGTCTTTTTCTTTGTTTTTTCATCATGTTGGTCATGATAAAAAACACTAAACCTAAGATTAAAACCAAGAACAACAAGCTGCAGGAACTGTAAACTTAATTTTTTAAGTCCTCTTTAGATTAGACACCTTAAAAGCTTTCAACATTGAGCTTAATTGCTGCACATTTCAAAAAAGTCTCTCAAGTGCAGCATTTTCTATTGATGTCCACGGCGTCCACAGGTACAGCACTAAGACTGACAGGCAGCCGGACAGATCTGAGGCTAAAATGACATTAAAAAAGGGACGAGAAAGAAAAGAGAGGGGGAGAGAGAACCCAGCTGTGTGGAGTATATTAAAAACCCTTTCATTTACCCACTGTGCACTTCACTTGACAGCTCGGAGACTGAGTCATGTCCATCAGTGTGTGTCCCTTCAGTTTCCAGGGACTAAAAAAATTGGGGGACTTTTTCAGAACCTCACTGCTTCAATAGCTCTCCATCACGCGCTACAGTACTGCTCTCCGAAGACGTCCACCGTTATTCTGTAACAACAACCATTCCTCTCGGCAGACCTGGCTTCTGGAAAACAGCATTCATTTCACGGCGAGGTGACTGCAAAGCAATATGCCTCATTTGTGTTATGGCTGTTATGTGGTTGCAGGTGTGTTTGTGTGTGCTTAAGTGTGTATGTGTGCAAAGTTAAAGAAAAACTCTGGTGTAAAATGGACTTTTTTTGGATGAAAACATGATAAAAAGTATTTACCTTTGATGAATAGCACACCTCCGCTCTCCCACAGCGCTCCGAGATCCAGAGATTTTAACAGTTTGTCCAAACACCCTTTAGACTGGGGCATAATTTGCCCCCATAAATCTAAGCTTTTTCCACCGTTATTCAGGCTCAAAGTAGCTCCACACCTCCTTGCTAGAATCCGGAGAGCCCTGACATTTAAATCAAGGCTTTAATAACTAAAGAAGTGCACAAGAAGCTTATTAAAAACCTCTGTTTACATCCTCTAACGCTAGTTTCAGCTCCGAGCGCCACCATCTTTGTATTGATAATGTCACAGACATATATATATACATAGACTCCGCATTGCATAGCAGGTGACGCCAGGAGGCAAGCTATGCGGAGTCTATGTATATATAAATATATATGCCTATGTTGTTTTCAGTTCAGTAATGGTGGCGCTTGAAGCTGAAGCTAGCGTTATAGGATGTAAACAGTGTTTTTTAATTTAAGCCTCTTGTGCACTTTTTAAGTTATCAATGTCTTGTTTTAAAGGTCAGGGCTCTCTGAAATCTAGCAAGGAGGTGTGCAGCTACTTTGAGCTGGATAACGGTGGAAACAAAGCGATTTATCATGGCAAATTATGCCCTGTGTCACCCAGTTTGAAGGGTGTTTGGACACACTGTTAAGATTTCTGGATCTCGGAACGCTGTGGGAGAATGTAGGTGTGCTATGCATCAAAGGTAAGTACTTTTTATTATCATTTTTTACTACACCCAAAGTCCATTTTACACCGGAGTTCTCCTTTAACCTTCCAGAAAAAGCCATAGCTAGACATCACTTTGAAACTATCATCCATCATCAACCTGATTCTCCACGCTAATAAAAGTCAAAGGTAAGGAACTGGCATCAGTTTAAATAAGGACTAAGTTCCTCAACTGCTTCAGGGACAATAATGCACAGCGCAGCGTTCATGATGCCACAAAACCAATAACTGAGCAGACAGATCTGCCAAGAGGAGTTGGGCTTTTGCACAGTGACACCTAACATCAAGTACACTAGGAGCTGTTTGAATTGCAGATTGTGATCCATTTTTCGCAGCGTTCTGCGTAATTACATTTGACTCAACCAGAAAATATGCATAGGCCTGTCTCTCTGAGCTCACTTCTGATTTGGGTCATCATTCTGACTTCATTACAGACTATGAAAAGATATGAAGCTGACTACATCTTACAATTCTGCTTGCACAGAGGACTTTTTTGCTCTGTCTACAAAACATTGTAGACAGTAACTTCTGTTAGCATTGGAGCTCTAAGGAGGATGCTGACTAGCAGATGAAACAGACACAGAAATAAAGTTGCATGCATGCTGGTTATCTGGGAATCTACACTGTATAAAAAAATACTTTGAAATACCCAAATATTTTCTTGTTGACTCTTGCTGATAAATGCATTGATGATCAGACTCTTGTTAGCACTTTTTACTCTTTGCTTGTCATTCAAACTCTGTTTAATCTTTTTTTTTTTTTTTTTACAGTTAGCCAGAATTTAATATTGAAAAGAATGGCCATTTTTGAAGCACAGGTTCACACAGTGCAAACAGTGTTACATAGAAAAATGCAATGATATGTTTTTGCTCGTTTTTTTAAGCTTATTAGTGTTTTTATTATGTTTTATTATAAGTGTGTTAAAATAAGTTCTGGATTATGAACAATTAAACGCTGACTGAGGTTAAACATAGCGCTGAGCCGCGTTGACATTCACCATTCATCATTCCAGACAGCGCACAGCTTTCCAAACGCCACTCACCTCCAATGTCGGGGCGAAGTTTCTTATCGTACTCCTTCAGCAAGTTGTTGAGGATTTGCGTAGCGTCTGTCTCGTGGGTTCTGGGGGCCAACATTTGATTCACAGTAACGTCGTCGTACTCCTCGTCTTCAGATGCGATTGTTTGAGAGCTACAGGGAGGATAGATAACGAGTTCAGGGTTCTTTATAGTACTGACTCAGTACTAATTTAAGATCAACACAATTAAAAAAATAAAGCCTTCGAAAATATTTTATTTAGTTGTGGTTTCTTGAGTTGTCATAATTGTGTATATGACCCCTTCTTATACTGAATAACCTTTGGAGAATCATATTTTGTGTGTGTGTGCTAAAGAATAAAAATGCATAAATCCGTCAAGTTTCAAACACATATCAATCGGTTTATTAATTATTTTGATATCTAAAACACCGGTCCATTATATAAGTTACCAACCAGCAACAGATAGAGAATGGGGAACATGTGTAGGTCATTGTAATTGTTTTGCAACAGAAACGCCCTTCATTGCAATCAATTTATATACCATTTATTTATTTGTTGGAACATAGGATTCGTTTGCGGCATTTATAGTCAATAAAGTTGAGTCTAAAATAGACTGATGTGTTTTACACTACCATCATAATGATGAAGTAGAGGAAAGGAAAGAAAAAAAATACTTGCGATCGTTCCGTATAATGATAAAAACAAACTGGTCAGTTTATGGGTTTCCAGGGGATGGGGGTGAAGGTGTATTGGGGTGTAATACGCTATATTATATTACAGAATCTTTGCAATATTAGTGAAGATTTTCTAATCAAGGTGACATTAATTAGCCTTGAATAACTTCTGAACTTCTGAACTGAAAAATAAACAGAACTTTAGGGCTATTCCAGACTATTCTAAGGTATTTTGTCTTATGTCATCCAATCCCACCCATCCTCGAATCAACACCAGTTATGACCTAAATGTAATGTACACCGACACCCAAAAAGAGCACAGCCACATCCCACTTACCATGCCCGAAAGACTGAGAGAAGTAAGAAGTAGAGCAGCAATTTGGTTGGCATGTTTAGGTGAGGAGGACTCTCCTTCCTTCTCTCTGAATGTGACATGGAGCAGGGGCAGCGAGGAGATTCTGGTAAGAAGAAGAAGAAAACAGAAGAAAATAAAAGAAAAAGGAGAAAAAGAAAAGTAGCAGCTTCAAGCTTTTCCTTTATGATCCGTCTGTGACGATTAATTAAAAGCAAAACAAAAAATAGGGAAAAAATGTTGCGCTTTCATATATTCCAGAAGTGTATCCGAAATGACCTCCACGCCACTGACCACTGCGTGAAGTTCGCAAACAGCGTCAATTAACTGTGTGAAAAAATGATAAAGCAGCCCCTCCTTCTCCTTGAAGTCCCACTAGCAGCTTGGATTAAGCTGAAAGATGTACAGACATGCTGACGTTCACGGAGGCAGGGCGCGAGCAAACTCCTGAAGTGGACACCAAAGCCCCCTCAGTACCCTCGAGAAGAGAAGCAGTCCCCCCCTTCTCTCTTTAAATTACGTCATTATTGTTTTCTTATATTTTCTTATTTCACTTCCAGTGTTAATTTGTTGTTATTTTTATATGCTGTATTCTGCCAACATTGTTCTGTTTTTAACACCAATACCTCAATCATTTAATAATTTAATGATCTAAATTGCATAAGTGTGCCTTCCAAAACTATCGCTGCGTTAATTGCAAGCATTTTTTCATTCATTTTTGACAGGCGAAAAAAATTGAGTCTATTTTTTTAGATTTTGCGTATTCTCCGCTCGTGCACGTATTCATTAGTATGAATGCATATAACATATAAATATATAATCTGCAGACGTCCACACGCTTAAACGCCTACAAAGTGATTTCTTTAAAGTACCAGTCAAACTACTTACCTGCACTTTTTTCGGAGGGAGTGCCGCGAGAGAGAAGCGATTGAAAGCGAAAGCGTCCCCGCTCGCGCTGCCCATTGACCAAAAAAAAAGTCCAGCGTCAAAAACAGTCCATGCTTGAATACGCATTCGTAAAGTATCGGCTACTGCGCACCAGTCCGTACGAGCGCGAGGAGGAGCAGGTGATTCATTTCCCCACGTTCAGTTCTGCATCCACGACATGATGCACGATTTTTTTAACACCTCCAAGCTAGTAACGTGTGTGTGTGTGTGTGATGGGTGTGTGTGGGTCGTGGTGATAGTGACGGTGAGTGTTTCTTGAACTGCATGCATTTCTTTCTCTACTTTGGCTGAGGCTGAACAGATGCTGGAGACAGAGACAGAGAGAGAGAGGAATCAGCACCACGGACAGCTCCAGCTCGAGCTCCAGTTCCAGTTCCAGCGCGCCCACGCACGCGCCTCGAAGAACGAACGCACTGAAGCCCCCCTGTCTACACCTCCCTGTGCTGAGACCCAAGCTGCTGCAAACACGACGAGACCTGCTCTACAGCATTACTTAAGTTAATCAAACACATAATAATAAACAAAGAATTAAAAAGGAAAAGGAAAACATCAGATTTTTTATTATTATTATTTAAGTGCATACAGTGTTGCATAAGTGATGCATCCATATATTACACTGAACTCTGAGCTGGGAAAACTCTCCATTTCTCCATTCAAACAAACAAACAAAAAAAAAACATAAAAGCTGTTCCGACATCCACATGGAAAGCAGGGTGGCTCTGGAGGGCAACCAGCCTGGAAACTCCAAAAGTCCAGCTGCGTGGCAGACTATCCTCTTGTGGTTGATTACAGTAATGCAGATGGTAAACTTATAACAACAGATATGTTACATCACATCATCAGCATAGAATTTGACAGAACAGCAATCCAAAAAAAAGAAAGATTCTTCTAATTAGATTAACCATTTTTAGCAAACATGACCAGAGTGTCCAGAACATTTACAAAAAACAATAAAAAAAGGGTCCAACCAATAAATGTCTTTTTTTATCGCACAAATCATGTCATTCATGGTGGAAACAAAGAAGTGACTGGGCAAACGTAAATACAAGTAATGATGTTTTAATTACTAAACTAAACCTAAATCAAAAACAAAGAAGAAACTAAAAATAAGAAGAGGATACCTAACACAGTTCTTAGCAAGGTTGGAAACCATTCCAAATATATTTCTACGTAGACACAGATTGGCATGGACTGCTTACAAACCAAGCTATGTCCATTTTTTCTCTGCACAGTAATTTAATGGTACTTAGGGCCACACGAACATTCAGTGGGATGTCTTACTTGGCTAACTGCTCTGTGCTAAAGTCGCAGTAGTAATAGTCATATGAGGCTCTTAGGTAGCATGCTAATGCTGTGGTAGTGATGTCGGATGACCTCAGTGGCTGCCACAGTATACTAACACTATGAGTGCTGTCAGTGCTCCATTTTGCATTGTTAGTATACCCTGTTTTACATCTTAGCACATTCTGGTACTGATCAAGCAATGCAGGCAATGGACAAAAACATCTATACCAGGCTAAAGGGTTGTCTCTGGTGTGGAACGGTCCAAAACGACATTACTAATCTAAACATTTGGCTCAGAAATGGAAAAGCTGTCCTAAACAGCACAAGAATGGGCCTGTTAGCATGTTTCTTCAGCAAAAGACTTGCCATATGGGCGTGTCTAAGATTTTTTATTTATTTAAATAAAGTGAAAAACAGTGTGTTGAAGTAGGCAATCATAGTTTTTTTAAGGCTTTGAATTTTTAACCAACCAGCCTACTCGTCCCTGATTGGCTAGCTGCAGCATGGTTGCCGTACTTATTTGCATTTATTTACATAAAGTTGCTCAATGAGGGTCAATGAGGGTCAATGAGGGTCAACCAATCATGTACATTGGTGTGCAACTGTTCTCTCTATTAAAATTGACAGGATGCTTTATTGATGATGCAAGTGAATGCCAGAACCCAAAACCAGACAAGAAACACTTGGGGATGATAACAAGAGGGCTGGGCTACAGAAGAGGATTATAACAAGGCAAGACTAGGGTGGAGCCAAGTGAGGAGACAAGACTAAAAGAAATCAGAGCCATAAGATAAACTGACAAGAGAAGAACACAATAACAAAACAAGGAAGAGACGAAACTGGACAAAGACAAGACATTCATTAAAGTCAAGTCAAGAGCTTTTTTTAAAGAGTGAAAAGTAAAAAGAAAAAAAGTAAAGAGTTTTCACTGTTATAAAAGGCATCATATAGCCATTAAAACCCACAGATTGATCCATGCATCTTGCTCCAAAAATAAGCTACACATACTTTTTTTGTTTCTATAAAAAAAAAACTGACAAACAAACAACACACAAAACAAGATCAGCATTGATCTTCAGAGAGAAAGCTAAACTTGTCAGTGTAGATATTTTAATCCATGCAGGGATGAGTGACAGTAGAGTGGATTCTTGAGGCAGCTGAACTCCTCTCCACCACCACGAGAAGGCTCCCACGCTGCCCTGCTGCCTATTCCAGAGGATTAAAGGTTTAAAGGTCCATTGACATGCTGTGCATTATTGTGTGAGGGATGAACATGGTATATTGGAGTGCTTCAACCAGACCTGCTTGTGTACTGAAGTGAAGAACGGCCTGTGAGCTTCGACATGAGAACATCATTTGATAGTTTAATGTCTGTTTGATGTTGGTATTGAACAAGAGTGATTGTCTTGGAAAGCAAGATATAGGTTATGTATTTCTTGTTATCATTTTTTTAGCAAGAAAGGAGGGGTAAAAGGGTCCAAGCCTCCATTCCATACTCCTGGAACTTCAGACTGAGTCAATTCTCCTTATTTACCGTATATTACATTACATTACATTACATTTGGCAGACGCTTTTGTCCAAAGCGACTTACAATAGTCAAGTACAAAAGTAATAGAAGTTAAAGGTAAAACATTTTTAGATAGGGCTCAAAGGAGGTTGAAGGGAAGTAAGGGGATAGAAAAGTGAAGGAGGGGAAGAAGGAAATGGGGTTAGAAGTAGTTAGTGTGTTAGAGGTGTTAGGAGAGTAAGTGCTCTTTGAAGAGCTCTGTCTTCAGGAGTTTCTTAAAGATAGTGAGAGATTCTCCTGATCTGGTAGTGGAAGGTAGTTTGTTCCACCATTGTGGAACTCTGTATGAGAACAGTCTGGATTGCTTTGTGTGAATGTTTGGCAAAGCGAGGCGACGTTCATTGGAGGAGCGCAGCGGCCGGGAGGTAAGCCTTCAGGAGTGAGTGCAGGTAGGAAGGAGCCTGTTCTGTCATCACCTTGTAGGTGATTGTAAGAGCCTACAAGGAGTAATATGGATACAGATGTAACACTCTTAAAGCTGGTGCTTAAAACACGTATCCTCTTTCTTAGTTTGGTCCAAAGCAAAGTAGCAAGTGTAAAAGAGAGCCATGGACTAAACTAGTTCCCACCAAAAAACAGGTAGTTGTGATCAACTGAACAATGCTCCAGTTTGTCACAGTGTAAAGTCACATCTAGAAGATACAGATTTTTGGACCAATTACAGAAAGTTGAGGCAATCACAAAAACAACAATTTGACCCAAGGATGTTGGATAATATTGAGTTAAATATATATATATATATATATATATATATATATATATATATATATATATATATATATATATATATATAAATGATTATATATTATTATATTATTATGTATTTCCATACCCATTTTTAAATGTATTATTTGCATTTAGGATATAACCTCACTACATAATGCATTTTTTGCAGTAAAAATCACTGATAGTTCAGCAAACAAACATAAAATACTTGATGCCTAAACTTAATTTTCTGGAGTAAGCCCTTCCAACAAACAATCATCAAACTATTTTTTATTTTCTTTATATTGTAAATGATTGTATTATTATTGCCTTCACGAGTGAAAGAAATTAAAGTTTAAAACAAGTCAAAAACAAAAGGAAAGAATACTTCTTCCAAATGGCTCAATTGCTGGGGTCAGTAATGCTAATGCTAATGGGTATTAGTAAATTTGAAGATAACAGGAAGAGAGCAGTTCACCTCCTGTTAAAGTTTAAAAGGTTCTTCACACTAACAGAACCATTGATTGATTGATTATTGCAAAAACCAAAAATGGTTCTATTGTGTTGCATCTCTCCAATCAACCCCCTTCTGGTAGCTTTATTTTTTAAGAGAGTACCTTGAGATGACATTGAGATGAAGCTTTCAGAGAGCTTGAGATGAAGTGTAGTAGTCATGTAAAATCTGAACAGATAAAACATCCCAAATCTTTGTTGGATGTTTCTGGTAAGTGGACTATTTTTATTCCAGCAGTGACACTGGTGGTGTCTAAAAAATCTAATATAATCCACATGGGGCATTAACTTTGCTAACATGTTTAATCTAAAAATTAACACAACACATATTCAAAAAAAAATATTTAAAGAGTAAACATTCTTGGACAATTCAAATTGGTTATTTTGAGGTGCATCACTCCAAAGAATCCCCAGGCTTTTTAACTGGACACTGAGATGGAGCTTTCAGTGATCTTCAGGTGAAGTGTGTAGTAAAGAACATTGGTAGATCTGCTGTTTGCACTGGTGCACAGACACACTGTATGTTAAAAGTAGATGTAAATCCTTCCTAAACAGATGGAGGCCAGATGTTGTCAGCACACAGAATCATAACATAGATTCTGCATTGATCCATGCATCCATTCATCATTTCCTGCTTTAGGGAATTGTTAGCTGGATATTTCTGGATGGTGGACTATTTTAAAATATTTTTAAATAATGTTTAAGAACTCCAGCAGCACTGCTGTGTCTGTGTTTTTTAAGTGTTAAACATAAAAAGGTTCTTCTTCTCACACTAACACGACAGCCACATTTGCAAAAACGACTCTTCAAAGAGTCATTCACTGAATGTGAGTGCAGACTATTTTTAGCTGTACATTCATTGAGTGATGGAGCTTTCAGTGAGCTGTTTCAGGTGCTGTTTAACTGCTGTTTGCACTGGTGTTCAGACACACCGAATGGAGAAAAGCAACTTAAGTGGATGTAAATCCTTCCCAAACAGATGTAAGCCAGATGTTGTCAGCACACAGAATTATAGGACAGATTCTAAATTGATCCATCCATCCATCCATCCTTTCCTGCTTTAGGAAATTGTTAACTCTATATATTTCTGGTTGGTGGACTATTTTTAAATATTTTTAAATAGTGTTTAAGTTCTCCAGCAGCACTGCTGTGTCTGTGTTTTTTAAGTGTTAAACTTAAAAAGGTTCTTCTTCTCACACTAACACGACGGACACATTTGCAAAAACGACTCTTCAAAGAGCCATTCACTTCATCAATTTGGGTGTTTGCTACCTCTTCCAAATCGTCAGGGTGGTTGTTTCGTTGGGAGGGTTACGCTCAAGCTTTGAAAGATGCAGAGATTTTTTAAGAGTTCAGAAATCAATATTTGGTGGAATAACCCTGGTTTTTAAATCACAGTTTTCATGCATCTTGGCATGTTCTCCTCCACTAGTCTTACACACTGCTTTGGATAACTTTGTGCCACTCCTGGTGCAACAATTCAAGCAGTTCAGCTTGGATTGATGGCTTGTGATCATCCATCTTCCTTCTGATTATATTGCTAAAGTAATTTTTGATTTGTTTGGGAATCAAAAATTATTCTATTGTGATGCATCGTTTCAAACAGTCTGTATTTTTATGAGTGCAGACTATTTTTAGCTGTACATTCATTGAGTGATGGAGCTTTCAGTGAGCTGTTTCAGGTGCTGTTTCACTGCTGTTTGCACTGGTGTTCAGACACACGGAATGGGGAAAAGCAACTTAAGTGGATGTAAATCCTTCCCAAACAGATGTAGGCCAGATGTTGTCAGCACACAGAACCACAGGACAGACTCCACATCCATCCATCTATCCATCCATCCATCCATCCCCTCCTGCTTCAGGAACCTTGCTGCCGAAGCTTGTATGCATGTGTGCTCGTTTGCATGTGTGCATGTGCGCATGCATGCATGTGAGTGTGTATATTTATAATCCCAGGAGTAATCGGGGGAATCCTTCCTCTTCCACAGCAGCAGTGCTCCGCAGCCACTGTTCCATTAGGAAAATACGATGCAAAGCTTCGTGCACACAATCTCTCTCTGCCATGATCCTGTGGAGAGCAGCCATGACTCCACTGAACACACAGAACAAGAGCAGCCATGCAGTTCTCTGCAGCCTGAAAAAGAAGAAAAATCAGCACTGTAGCATCTGTAGCTTAAGAAGATCTTCAGATCTTCATCAGTTTGGGTGTTTGTGGAGCTGCAAATCTTGACAGATCAGGTTCTTGTGGATCCATTGCATTGTTTAGAACAGAAAGTCACATTCTTTGTTGTGAAGATTCCAGATTTCAGTCATTAAGTCTTAAGTTCTTGGTGATTCAAGCTGTTGCTGGAGTTCACACTGTTGTTGGAAAAGTTAAATTGTTTCTAAAATGGGAAAAAATGGTGGTTAATATGGTGCACACACTGTTACCACAGCAACGTTGTGTTCTCTTTGGCTGGTTCACCAAACTATCAAGGTGAGAATGACCATTTTTATAGGACTTATATTTTGAAAAAAACAAACAAACAACAAAAAAAACGATTTCCCTAAAAAAATCCAATCAGAATAACCTGCATAAACATCAGTTTCAATGTCATTGAAAAAATAAAATAAAAAAATAAATAAATAAATAAATAAATACATAGAGTATATTTGACTTTTCTGTTTATAGTAGGCCTGTAACAGTATGTGTATTTACTGTGACCATCATCATCAGGTAAGGATGTAAGGATTTGATGCATTCAGACATATGAAGAATACACTTCCAATGCATGTCACTTGATCAATCTCAACCAATCACCAGTTTCCAAATATCTATATACTAGTATTATCTCCCCTTACACTCCTTTTCTGTTTGCAGATGTGTTTCATATATTTCCCCTCCTTTTGCAGATGTGTTTTTCTTTTTTATTTCCTTCTCCTTTCTCCCCAACGCCTCCAGTTTGGTCCCGCCAGCTGCCCTGGGGTTGGCTCTGCCCCCTGCCGTATGTAGATCTGCTAGGGTCCAGATGTTGCACACCTGGGCCGACCTTACATTAATTGTTACATTAAAACTATCGAAATTAAACTTGTTTTTATTGCCTGTTTGCCTCTAAAATCTTCCTAGTACAACAAAATTTCTCAAGGATGAATGTTTAAGCTGAGAAATTTAAGCTGTAAACTGTTGGCAAGTAAGCAACATGTTATGCAGAGATTAGCTCAAGCTGATTGGTGTCTGACTACGGTGAGTGCAAAGGTCACACAGGTGTTAGAAGCCCCAGCTACTTTTTTTAAGTTGTTTTTTTTAAGCTGAGTTGTTTTCTTCAAGGTTTTTTTTTTTTTTGAGCGGGTTTATATTTGCACATTTATAAACATTAAATAATGTGTGATGCTAAAACTATTTTGTTTTGTTACAATTGTTTTTAATTTTGAAGAAGTTTGACAGAAACTACTATTATATGATCATCTACAGCTCTGAAAAATAAATAGAATTCAGTTTCTGAAACAGTTTCTCTGATTTTGCTATGTATAGGTATATGTTTGAGTAAAATGAACATTGTTGTTTTATTCTATAAACTACAGACAACATTTCTCCCAAATTCTAAATAAAAATATTGTAATTTAGAGCATTTGACTTAAATAACTAAAAAAGATGCAGAGCTTTCAGACCTCAAATAATGCAAAAAAAAAGAAAAAAGTTCATATTCATATTCATAACGTTTTAGGAGTTCAGAAATCAACATTTGGTGGAATAACCCTGGTTTTTATGCATCTTGGCATGTTCTCCTCCACCAGTCTTACACACTGCTTTTGGATAACTTTATGCCACTCGTTGTGAAAAAAATTAAGCAGCAAGTTCAGCTTGGTTTGATGGCTTGTGAACATTCATCCTTCTCTTAATATATTCCAGAGGTATACCATTTTTAAGTGGTCTCTTATTTTTTTTTTCCAGAGCTGTATGATTGTATCATCATGGTCCAATGAAAAATGTGTATTTTCAAAACTTTTGAATAAAACTTTGACTTTAAGTCTATGTAAAAAGAGTACATTTTAAGCTTTTTTAGAGCTACTCTATTGACAATTTCATCATGAAATATTGAAACAATGTACAGAGCAGATACATGGTTCAAAGAATGAAGAGAAATAAAAATGAACAAAAATGAAATACTAACAAGGGTAAAAAGGGTCTTTTTTTGGAATTTCATGTAAAATAAGTGCTGGCAGATGAGAAAAAACAGCTAGTGTGAACACAGCTTTAAAAAACACAAGTTTTCTCACAAGAAAACAAAATGATATCAGTCAAGCAACATACCAGGCATGAGTTTATTGCTTCAGACATATGTATGCTTTACATGGCAACTGTACATCTCTGAAAGAACCCATTCTTCTGATAGAGAACACAACTCGTTCTGTGCAACTTTTCGAGCTGTTTCTTTAAATTGGCACATCTTTGCTTTCCCCGTTTCTGACAGGTGGTTACAGCTTCTGTCTGAGCTGCATGCTGATAGCTGATACTGGCCTTTCAGAGTTCTACTGACCTGCAGAGTGGCTAGCCTTGGGTGCTCTGGTTTCTCTATTGTGCTCTATCTCACCTCAGTTCTACGAGGTCAGAGCACAGTGATTGCTGTGTGATTCATGAACCTCCTGAAGTGGCAAAACTGCACTCATCTGCCCCACTGCTCTGGGTTTTACTTTCCGGGGCAATGTCGCGCCACAGGATGTACACAGACTGTCAGGTTTAATGGAGGGACGGCACTGTTTATTATAACGCGGTCAGGAATGTGCTGAAATGTAGGGTGTGTCCTCATCACTTTCCTCACTCTATCTCAATCACTCACTCGCTGTCACACTGTCCCTGAGCCATGGCCCGCTGTCTCTGCCCTCAAGACAATTGAGGATCACTGCCAAGCGCCTGCAGAGGTGTCATCACACTTCAGCATCACTTACACACACCATAACTCGATTCTCTCCCTCTTTTTCTCTCTCTCTCTTTTTCTCTCTCTCTTTGTCTTTCTTTTGTTCTCGCAAGGGCATTCACACACTTTTTTTTTCTCCACTCCTGCACTTCTTTTATTCATGTTCAGGGCACGTTCTACATGAATATGTAATTTGGCAATTGGAAGAGGTGGGTGGAAACTAGTTACAGTACTTGTACTTTCAGGTGGATTTGCACCTCCGAATCGTGATGCTTTTACTTCGTCTTTAAAGTGTTTTTGCATAGAAAGAGATCTACTTTTACTCAGTTCTGTTTTAACCTTTAACACAAGGATGCTTCCCATTCCTTTTGGGGTTATTTTGAATCATTCTGTGCTGTTGTTTCAGCAATTAGACTGCTTTTCAACTCCCAACATCTCTCACATCCTGGCTTTATCTTTTTATTTCAGATCAAAAAGATGTAAAGATGTGAAGACTCTAGATAGTACTATGGATTGCCACAACAGTTCTATGATCAACTAAAGGCCAATTTCTTCTTCTGCGCTGAATCTACGGCGTAACTTAAGAAATCTGGTTTAAACTTGACGCATCACACAAGCTGCAACCATCTACGCATGTGAAATTATGTCAAAAAAAAGAGACACAATTGTACAAAGATGCGTGTGTTGGTTTCCATGTTCCAAACATGGAAACCCTTTTTCTACTGAATGAAAATGTTTTTGTTCAATTACTCTGCGCATTTTCATTATTCCATTAAATTAAAAGCAAAACAAAACTACAAAAATTAACAGCATATGACCTGTGATAAAAAATTCAAGGAAATGTCAGAAATTTTGTATTTAGTTTAGTAACAAATGCCAGCGAGAATAGATCGAGTTTTCTGCCCCACCCACTCCTCCCCAAACACGAAGCTCACACACTTTGCCAGATTGACAAACAGTGGCAAGCGACCACAAGTCTTACTCTACAGCTGATCAGTAAATAAATACATTTCAGTGTCCAGAATGCCCATCTCTACTATGCTAGTGGTGGTGGTAAATTACCTAGCTTAGGCTGTGGTTAGCAACCTTACTGAAGCTCAGTGATGACCTGTTCAACAGAAAAAAAGCCAGCTCACCCGTTTCTCTGGCTGCACTGTTGTGTACTGTTTGCACGCTGTTGTGTTCTATACCTGGCTACCCTGAGTGTGGAAATGGTTACTGGGGAAATGGTGGTTTGGAGGGGCAGGTTTGTGTGACGTACTGCACAGGTCAAATAAGAAAATATTTAGTGCTTTAACTCAGCATGTTTTCTCAATATCTGATGATCCATTCTAACCATGTTATGAGTTACTACAGAAAATATAATCCTTAATGGTAATAATCCTCATTGGGTACAACAACAAACCTTGCATTCCAGTAACACTTGATGAAATGAAGAGAAGCTGATCAACATACTGAACTTGCTACATAATCTAGACCCTATGAAATGTTATTATATGCAGACATGCAGAGATTTTCACTCATTATGCCTAATCTGCACTGTAAATTACGGCATAGCCTGATGCCGCATGCACCAGGCTGATTCAATGCAGAAGTATAAATCAGCCTTTAATGTTTGAGGGGATTCTATGAGCAGATACTGATCATTCCTTGTTTAAGTAAAGTTGATTTTTTGGCAGGTCACATGTACCTAGTAAAAGTTCTCATTAATTGGGAGATTGCTGGTTCGAATCCTATTCATGCAGGGAGAAAATGGAGAAAATGGGATGAAAAAATTCTCATTAATTAAATAATACTTGCAGAGTATGGTTTTAGGTGACTCTCCTCACCTCTAGCTATTTGCTTGCTTGATGCTGATCTAACCGAAACTGAATCTGCCTGAAGTATTCCTCTGAAATGCCATGTAGATTAGTTTCCATGGTAGCACAAAAAAACCCTCACACACCTCTTAAAAAACCCTCTGTCCTGCCGCAGAAAGCCGCAAGCCTTTGACCATGTCACATCACACAGAAAAGAAAAAGCGTCGAAAGCTACTCTATGTTAGATAAGTTCATAAACAATTCATATCAGTACAGGTAGGAAAAACAACAACTCAATTATCATGGCGAAGCCTACACTAAGAGAACTGGCAAAAGTGGCAACAGGAAAGAAATGCCATTAGCCTGCCATCGAAGCTCAAGCCCACGCAATTCAACGCCGCGGTCTGCAGTTCCGAGCCTCGACTTCTAGCTGCTTACGTTTATGTTTCTTTAGCTGCACTTTAGCGTAGCATCGTAGCACAATGTTTAGCTCTTCCAAGAGCTAACGTTAAAGCAAAGCATACACAGCCTATATACAAGTGATTTGAAAGTCTTTACTGCAACCCGACCGCCTTCACTCCACATACTGCAGTATTAAAGAGCAAAGATTCAAAAGCTGCCACAAGGGGCGCGATGCAAGTCAGCCCATTTGTACTTTAAAATGGCTTTAAGCTATATAACAAAGACGAGTAAAACGAAAGTCAGACTCAAGATTGTTTTTTAAAAAGTAATCGCTGGAAATTTCAGTGCACTCGTATGGTATCGTCTCTCCGAAGGCAACACTTTTAGCATGGCTATTCGTCCGCTTTGCATCGCCGCTCTCTGCTTCAAATGCTCAAGCTAAACTTAAACACTAGAAGCCTCGAGCCCATTTGTACAAAGCAAGGTTTTCAAGGTAAGCATTGATACAGTAGAAAAAAACAACAACTTTTTTTGCATTGCATTTGGCATTGCTGTACTTGTAATTATGTACATTTATCTGACCGACAGACTGATAGATGTAGATGCCAAATCCGAATTAGCATTTGTCTTATCATTTCTCGAAAGTCGAAAACTTTAGAGACTATTTGAGATGAGTGAAATCCTTGCTTTTGTTGAGTATATAAGAGTAGAAGGTAAATGCAACCAACCATCACCTATGAAGTCCTAGTAGAAGATTAATATACAGTAGAAAGTCAAGGCAGATATGGCGATAGTATTCCCACAGAGCTTTGAATCAATCATGCAATCTTTGAAAACAGAAGGAAAAAAGAGTACAGGAAAGCTTGTTTGTTTCTTGGATAAACTGTGAAGTGAATAAATGTTTGGCATTGTTTCTGTTCGCTCCCCGCAGGTTCAGTTTATGGTGGTCGTGGATGGCAGGATGGAGAGAGGAAGATATGAAGGGGGAAAAGGTGGAAATGTCAGAGCGATGCTGGTCAAACATTCGTTTTGATGACCGGTTCCCTGTTGAGGTACGTGGCCCAGTAGACCAGGTTGAAGGTGCCGAAGAGGACGGGGAACACTATCCGGGACATTTTGTCGATCTTGCTGACGCTGTTGTAGGTTTTTTTGGGGTCCAGCGCCGGCTTGGCTTCAGCGCACTTCATCTGAACAGAGGTGCTGTTTGAGATGGTGGCAATGGCAGCGTCCTTCGTGATGTTTGCCGTGAAGTTCACTCCAGTGGAGCAAGCATTGTTAGCTTTCTTGGAGAGTGCCAGTGGATCCTTTTTCTGTGGAATAAAACAAAAATCAAAGGGTTAGACTGCAGTATGTTTCAGCTCTTTTTTTTTTTTAAAAACAAGGCATACAATGCATTACATAGTACTTTTACCTGTATTGTCTATGAAACAAACAAAACTCAACCACAATTTGTTAAACTATTCATTCCTTACCATGTATGTTGGATTATTCTTATTAGATGACTTTGCTTAAATATTTCTAATTGGTCATTTCATTGGTTAATTCCATCTATTAGTGTTTTTAAACCAACTTATTTTTTTTTCGTCATTGTCTCACATTTAATTAGCTCCACTGATCATACAGGAGCACTAGTTCTCATTAGTTCTATTATTACAGAGTGTAGTGCTGTATCTGCTTCTCTCCATACTTTATTATCCTTATTTCACCCTGTGCTTCGAGGGTCAAGACCACAAGGGACCACCACAATGGTGGTGATTGTTTGTTAGTGTGTGTTTTGTTCTGGTATTGGTGGATCAGAAACAGCAGTGCTGCTGGAGTTTTTAAACACCTCAAAAGTCACTGCTGGACTGAGAATACTCCACCAACTAAAACACCTATGTTGCCTCCCTGCTCCCCACTTATTTCCTCTCCCACCTCTACCCTACTCCACCATCGCCCATCCCATTCTCCCCCCATCATTAATGTGTCCTGACTTTTGAAAAGGAGAGTTGTGATACTGTGAGGCGCTGAGAGAATGTCACCAGGACTTTAGTGTCTCTGATAGTGCAGATAATGAACGCTTTGAAGGTTGTAGCCTTCTTGTTAGAGGAGAACAATGCTGTTAACAAAGATCTAGCTGTGTGTTAGAGACAATTGCCTCTGCAGAGCAAAGCTGAAAAGATTAATTAATCAAGAGCCACCATCGTAATGGAAGCGCAGAAGCCGTGGTTTTAAAGGTCTCGTCGACAGACTGCAGAGAACTTGACTCGTCTACACAGAGCCAACAATGTGTGCAGGTCAGAAGCACTAAGGACAATTTTTGTTTGTAAAAGATTTTTACAACCGAAACGCACCAAAAACATGCACCAATAAAATGAAAAATTAATAAAATTAAGTGCCTTATAGCTGATCAACTAAAATTGCATGTTGTAAAAAGGCCACATTATTAAGCCATGTATACAAGACATGTGCAACATTCTGTCCTTTTATGGTAAATAGGTTACAATGTGTTTAGTAATGGTGTCACCTCTGATCTCCTCACCCACTGCTGTCATTCATTTCCCCATCTCATTACTTCATACCTAACTGGTACACTTTTATGTTGCACTATTGTCTTGTGTCTCTTGTCACAAGTATAGGGGTTGGACAATGAAACTGAAACACCTGTCATTTTAGTGTGGTAGGTTTCATGTTTAAATTGGAGCAGCCTGGTGGTCAATCTTCATTAATTGCACATTATTGCACCAGTAAGAGCAGAGTGTGAAGGTTCAATTAGCAGGGTAAGAGCACAGTTTTGCCCAAAATATTGCAATGCACACAACATTATGAGTGACATACCACAGAGTTCAAAAGAGGTTTGTTGTTGGTGCACGTCTTGCTGGGGCATCTGTGACCAAGACAGTAAGTCTTTGTGATTTATCAAGAGCCACGGTATCTAGGGTAATGTCAGCATACCACTAAGAAGGACGAACTACATCCAACAGGATTAACTGTGGACGCTGTAAGAGGAAGCTGTCTGAAAGGGATGTTCAGGTGCTAACCCGGATTGTATCCAAAAAACATAAAACCACGGCTGCCCAAATCACGGCAGAATTCAATGTGCACCTCAACTCTACTGTTTCCACCAGAACTGTCCGTCAGGACAATAAATTATTGTGGTCTAAAACCAGGTGTTTCAGTTTCATTCCAACCCCTGTATGACTATGTTTGTGATCATGCTTATAGTCTATTTCATTCTTATTGAGATTTGTGCCACATTCACCTGCTGTATGAGCGTAGCTGGAGTCAGTCCTAGTACCCCCATACCCAGTCTTCCACTCTCCAACTGCACAGATCTCCCAAAGAACTCCAGGGAATGACTATCCATATTACTTTTTAGGTCCTGAATGTATTTCCACACCGGTTTCCTGTTTGCTTTTAATAACTGGTCATGAACAATGTGATTTGAGCCTGACACCTTGTTCCCTCTGAGCGTGTTCATCCCAGATCAGATAGTTTTAATAACATTCATCAAACTTTTATTTCTACATTCTTGTCCTGCTCAACTAACTAATACAGAAGAGCAAGCATTTGCGTGTATGTGTGTATGCATGTGTGTGTGTGTGTGTGTGTGTGTGTGTGTGTCTACACAACACACAGATATCAGCACTATTAAACAAACTCCAGTGCTGCTTTCAGGAAAGCTATGCTCATTGTAATGTGTGTGTAATGTGTGCTGCTGTAGGTGAGTGGGACTAAGTAAACACAGTTAAAGCATCAGCACCAACACCGTCTCATTAGATTTGGATCAAGTTTTAAAATAAACTATGATCAGTGTGTGAAAAAAATGAACCAGATGTCCTTCAAAACCAAGTCCATGTTTAATAAAAAGAAACATTCATTAATGGAAGTGTTTTTGTAGATCAACAGCAGCAATCTTAACACTGCAGGTTCATTCTGTTTATATAAAGCTCTGTAAGAGTAGGAAACCATTAGGGGATTGCTTGGAAGAAACCCAACTTTAAAAAAGAATACTTTCTGCAAGAAAATCTATGTTTGTAAGATGTAAACAACAAAATTAGGTAGGTCATTTTGGGCAGCAAGTTGGTTTATTGGTTAAAACATTCGCCTCCCAGCACTGGAGTCTTGGGTTCAAGTCCCTATCTGGGTGGAGTTTCCATGTTCTCCCTGTGTCTGCATAGGTTCCTCCCACAGTCTAAAAACATAGAGATTAAGTAAACCGGATACTCTAAAATTACCCAGAAAAACTGAATACTCTAAATTGATCTGTGTGTATGTGTGTGGTATGTATGTAAGTTTGTGTGTCTGTAAATGTATGTATGACTGTGTGCCCAGATATGGATTGGCACTCTGTCCTGGGTAAATGCTGTAGTGTCCGATGCAGTCCTCCAGGTGGAAGGTTGTTTCTGGTTGAGAGTACGCTGTGTGCTATTGTCTGCCATTTTTCACTAGGGTGTGGATGAGTGCTAAGTATACATGGTTCAGTGTAAAAACTTGATTGCAAAGCATCCTTGGGTTTATAGAAAGGCGCTATATAAGTTTAACTTCATTCATTTGAATGAATTTCTCATTTGACATTCGATAACCCATCACAAACTAAAGTTATCAGGTTAAATTTGAAGTAACTAGGCGGGTAATGTTAGCCGAGGGTAAAATAAGATTAAGTGAGAATTAGTATTTTTTGCTCCTGGGTTCCGTCTAGTTATGGAATGAAATTCACTCCACTGCTGTAAATACAAATCATGCTTTGAGCTCCTACTAATTGACAAGCTTACAGATAAAAAAAAAAACAGCACCTGAACATAAGGAATCAGAAGGACTGACACAGCAAGTAGGGCTAGGCAATAATTCCATATGAAAATATATTTTGATATAAATGTTTGCTCATATCGCCCAGCCCTATATAAATGTAATATTAATATTCCTTATGAGAGGTCAGGTGCCGCTCCACCAAAGTAACATATAGCACTTTTCCACTGAATGGCATCAACACAACTCACAAAATGTGAGTTTACTCACATTTTGGTATCTAGCACTTGGTCTGTTTGCCACTAACAGTGCCACAGCCTCACCCACTGAAATGCAGGTAGTGACGTCGCAGCTCTCACTGGATTCTTTTTTCGGCCACCAATCAAAAAAAAACATTTTTACCTATTCAAATTTTATACACAAAAATACACAATTTTATGAGCTGCTTGGTGACTGACATTGCTTACGTCACCCAAAGTTTGTCTCTTGTGGCTGCGTTTGAGGCCAGTTAGCATGCTTACTAATCTAGCAAGCTATTCATTAAACTATCCATTTCTTTCCTCCAAAAATAATTTGGAATAAGATGCATTATATAAAACATTAAAATAAGGTCCAAAGTATTTCTTGGGTAAATCGGTTTAGAACGTCATTTCACCATTTCCTAATTAATTTGCATAAACTAAGACGTCAAATCGCAGCTACAAATTGTCTACTCCCATAAGAAAATGACTGGTCGCTTGTCAATCTGTCACCTGGTAGTGTGAATGCAGGATCAGTCTGTGCTGGATGTCTGCATTGCGTCAGGTAGATTGATGACTCTCTCTGACATTTTATCACTCTGCAAGATTTACACATTCCATTTTAGTCCCTCGTCAGTTGAGAATCAACAATAAGTTTACATATTTTGTGTGTGTGTTTTTTTTTTAATAATATCTTAGAAATTGTAATATTATTTTGGCCTGAAAAAAAAAAAGTTTAAAAAGTATTAAACAAACCAGAATATGTTTTATATTTTAGATTATACAAAGTAGACACCTCTTGCTTAGATGAATGTTTTTTTAACAACTATACTAACCTCTTTAAGAGTTCATTTCTCTATAATTGGAATGTCTTGCCTCTTAATGTGTTTGAGAGCATCAGTTTAGAAGTTGTGAAAGAGGTAGAGTTGGTATACAGTTAATAGTCCTATTTGAGTAATGTTATAATCCATATTATGATAAGAACTACTCAACTAAGTAAAGAATAAAAAATACTTTAAGAAATGAAGGTCAGTCCATTCAAAACATTTCAAGAACTTTGGAAATATCCTTAAGTACAATCACAAAGACCATCAAAAATGTTATGATGAAACTGGCTCTCATCAGGACCTCCCCAGGAAAGGAAGACCAAAAGTTACCTCAGCTGAACTGGATAAGTTCATCAACCTCTGGTGGGGGAGCTGAAGGCTAGGTTACTGGGATGCCACCATGTCAAAATCTGGACACTGTATTATCAAACTGTAACACTAGAGCATTAATAAGCAGCAGGTTAAAAATGTAGCTAACTGATGGTAATCACAGCAGCCCTGTAACAGATCAAGAGCGGAAGACATTTCTTTCCCTCCCTCTGTGCTCTGTTTTTAAACTACAGCCCAATTAGTTAGAACTACATTTCCCTCAAAATACTATGACTTCATTCTCTCATAATATTACGACTTTAATCTTGTAATATTACAACTTAATATTAAAGTTAACTGTTTTTATTTTTTTACGAGTAGCCCAAAAAAAACAGTTCACTTCGAGAATAAAGTCATATATTACGAGACTAAGGTCGTAATATTATGAGAGAACAAAGTCATAGTATTTTAAGGGAAATGTCATAATATTGCGAAATGTTCTGATTTTGGATCTTAATTGAAAATGTAAAAAACTTAAAGATACACAGATTTAAATACCTTTCCATCTCTAAAGCTCCTATTTCTCCACATTTCAACGAGACTTTTAGACTTTTACTCCAGGTGACTGTAAGTATTCAGCAGTTTAAAGCCTCAGTTTGTGATGGAGGAGAGTGCTGGCCCTGAGCCAGGTCATGCAAGTAGAAGGCGGCGGCTTTTGAGCTGTGGTGATGTATCGATCGGCCTCTCTGTTTTAACGCCTCAGCATCAGCCCATTTCATCCTATTCTTTTCATCGGCTGTGTCATTGGAGCTCACACTGCATCGCTTAAAGCACACGGACCCCACAAGGTCTCCCTCCGCTGATGTGCTTCGCCGCGTCGCAGACAGAAAACAAACAAAAACACCTTGACACAGCAAATGAAAAAGATGGCCTGTGGCCTGCGCGACCGTCTGGGGCTGATCACGGAATCCGCAGCAGGAGTGCAGGACTCAGCCAGCGTGCCGGAATATATAGCCCGCGCCTGACCTTTCTGACAGGGTAGTTTAAGGCTCTGGACGCGACTTCCACGAGTCCAAACAAACACAAACAATGTGGACATCAGCACAGAGGGAGCTTTATCTGCTGCAGACCATGAATAAGAGCCTTGGAGAAAATAGGTCTTGTATAAGAATTTTACATTTTAGATGAATGTTAACAAAAGTGGATGAAAAACAGAATGGTTTAAAAGGAGGCGGAGTTATTTTCCCATAAATTTAACAAAGCTCTTCAGATAAGAATAAAAACCGCTGGCCTTAAAACATGACATCTCTCATCTGGACCAATTACAGTGCTGCTATTAGGTTGTTTGATTGTGTCTGAAGACATTAAAGACAACAAAACCTCTCTGAAGATCTAAAGATGTTTCAGTCCTCCTAAAACCATTATTGATAAAAGCCCAGAGCAATCATCTTCTCGTCTTATCAGAGCCACTGAAAGCAAGAGGGCATTATGTATCATTTATAAGCAAAATGATGCCCTTAAAAATACATATTCATTTCTCTCGCTAAATGTACTTTAGTTCTTGTGCTGAATTGAGCATCCAATGATGGAAAACAAAATAACTTCATGGTTTAAAACTGTAAAAAAAATAAAATAAAATAAAAGTAATAAAATAAGCACATCTGATGAGTTAAAATTTGAATACATTCAACATAAAAAAAAAGTATTTTATTCAAGCTTACAGTTTTGGAAAAAATTAATAGCCCACTTCAGTTTCTGAATCAGATTTTGCAATTTATAGGTAAATATTTGAGTAAAATAAAGGTTGTTTTATTCTATAAACTATGGACAACATTTCTCCCAAATTCCGAAAATAAAAATACTGTCATTTAGATCATTTATTTGCAGAAAATAAGAGAGAGGGCTGAAATAACACAAAGGATGCAGAGCTTTCAGACCTTAAATATTTTAAAGAAAACAATTTCATATTCATAAAGTTTTAAGAGCTCAAAAATCAATATTTGGTGGAATAACCCTGGTTTTTAATAGCATGTTCTCCTCCACCAGTCTCACACACTGCTTTTGGATAACTTTATGCCACTCCTGCTGCAAAAATTCAAGCAGTTTAGTTTGGTTTGATGGCTTGTGATCATTCATCTTCCCTTTTGATTATATTGCAGAGGTTTTCAATTTGGTAAAATCAAAGAAACTCATCAAGATTAAGTGGTCTCTGCATATTTTGTCATACAGCAGAGCATGTAATATAAAATAATTTATAATATAAAGAACATGATGCAATTATTTCCCAAAAAAGAAAGAAAAATGGTAGATGTAAAATTGTAAGTAAGAAGGGCTCAAATGAAAAACCTGGCACACACACACACACACACACACACTCACCTTGGGCTGTTGAGCCTCCATGGCTTTCTTGCCGTCCCAGGCCCAGCTGCGTTTGGTGAAGTAGTTGACTGTGGCGAACTCAATGAGGGCGGAGAACACGAAGGCGTAGCACACAGCGATGAACCAGTCCATAGCTGTAGCGTAGGCCACCTTGGGGAGGGAGTTTCTGGCACTGATACTGAGTGTGGTCATGGTCAATACAGTGGTCACACCTGAGGGGACAGTGAGAGGAGCAGCATTAGAAAATAGAGTGTGTCTCTTTCCCTTTCAAATCATATAAGTCTTTTACTTCTGAGGTGCTATGAATGCATGTACTGTTTAAGGGTTAGGTGTGTTAATGCCTCCCTAAACTGCAGGCTTATTCAGTTATTAATCTTAAGAAATACAGGGTTTGAACAATACAACTAAAGCACCTGGTTTTAGACCACAATAATTTATTGTCCTGACGGACAGTTCTGGTGAAAACAGGAGAGTTGAGGTGCACATTGAATTCTGCTGTGATTTGATCAGCCCTGGTTTTATGTTTTTTGGATACAATCCGGGTTAGCACCCGAACATCCCTTTCAGACAGCTTCCTGTTACAGCGTCCACAGTTAATCCTGTTGGATGTGGTTTGCCATTCTTGGTGTTAGCTGACACTACCCTGGATACCGTGGCTCTTGATACATCACAAAGACTTGGTCACAGTCTTGGTCACAGATGCTCCAGCAAGATGTGCACCAACAATTTGTCCTCTTTTGAACTCTGGTATGTCACCCATAATGTTGTGTGCATTGCAATATTTTGAGCAAAACTGTGCTCTTACCCTGCTAATTGAACCTTTACACTCTGCTCTTACTGGTGCAATAATGTGCAATTAATAAAGATTGGTCACCAGGCTGCTCCAATTTAGCCATGACAGTTGTTTTAATTTCATTGTCCAACCCCTGTATGTTTCTAATGAAATAGCTGGACATAACCACAGGATGTAGCTGCAGCATCAAAGGAAAATAAAAAGTTTAAAAAGCAAAGTACAGTATAAACTAAGTACAAACCAAAGAATTGTCTGCAGCTAAACAAAGCTTAAAGATATTCTCGTAACAAGCCTGGCTGTCAGCCACTAGAACTTCCAGATAGCTCTAGTAATTCTGGCGTGGATGAAACCGAAACTTAATGTGAAGCATTGCTCTGTTGCACATGCATGTCTGTTAGACAGTGCAAATTGTTCAGACAAATGTCAGATAACATATGAGCCTTAAAACCCCCTTAACAGTCCTTGGCCTGTATATGGGCTACAGGTTAAGGTGATACCAATCCCATTATCTCTGCAGTAAAATATTTTATTTATATTTTGAAAGGTTTGAGAGATTTGGAGACTCCTAGAAAACACATGGAGAAGCTGTATTGTACTCTTTATACACTTAATAATTTTACAATTAATAATTTTAGATCAGTTTAAAAAGGAATCTGCCTCAAGTTCTGCATGATTGAAAATAGACATAAAAACTATAAAACCATAAGGAAACCAAAGGTTTGGAGGAGAATGAAATGATTAATTTGTATTTAGGAAAATATTGATTTTACAATGTGAAAGTGCCAATTTGATCACTTTTATTCATTACAGTTGCAGATATACTTCAATATTTTTAATTACAATTATAATTAAGAATTTCGGTAATGTTTCTTGTCAAACATGAAACCTTTATATGTAATGCTTAAAGAGAAATCTTCAAGATATAGCTATAGCTATGTAATATCAGGCAGAATATTGACAAAAATGCTGACGGTTAAATTAACATAATATTTGGTGAAAAATCTTGGAAAGATTTGGTTCACTTTATATTAGGGGTGGGAATCGATTACTATCTCACGATTCGATTCGATTCCGATTTTGGGGGCCACGATTCGATTCAAAATCGATTTTTGATTCAAAACGATTTGAATTATAAATATTTCTGCTTCTGGCTTATGAATCGTATTGAAAAAAAACCCTCCATAATATACACTGGTCCTGGAGCAAGTAATGTGTTACAAAAACAATAAAATGTGCAGGAATGTGGGTCCTCAGTGACAGAGGAATCACTGGGATATCACAATGACGTTAATGAACAATAAATACATAAATAAATAACACTGCTTTATTACCAGGCTACTAGCGGTGGTGTGTAGGTGACGCTGCTGGGCTGATGTGATGATAGCAGTGGAGCGCTAAAGTTCAGGAGCAGCTGCTGATTAACTAGTTAATTTAAGGTCGTTGTATTTCTTCAGAAAGGGGGCAGGAGGTGGAGAAATTAATTCATATTGTCCATTCCTTAATTCCTCTGTGATGGGGAGCTGAAATTAGCTCTGATTAGCTTATTGTTATTTTTCCGTTCCGCCTTAAATGCTGCAGCCCGCTGCCACCTGTAGCGTTATTTAAGGTGGAACTGGAAAGTTAGCTAGTTAGCTAGCTAACAGTTACTGAAACTAACTACTAGCGATCTTTTTTATGCTTGTTATGAAGCATTCTGCCATAAAACATTGAAACTACACGTTAATCTAAGGTAATATAGTGCTTGTTCTGCCATCTTACCGGTGATTCTCAAACACCTACGCTCTGTGTGTGTCTGGAAGATCTCCAAAGGGACAAGCGCTATCCCCAGGGTTGCCAGGTCCAACAAAAATACCCAGCCCAAAATCAGTCTAAAACCCGCCCCTCAGAATCGATTTTGGGACATTTTAAATCGATTCTGAATCGTAGTAAATGAGAATCAAGATTCTTATGTGAATCGATTTTTTGGCACACCTCTACTTTATATGCTGTGGGAACATAGCCTTTGTGTGCATATGTGCTCTCCATCTTTGCACTTTTTGTAAGGTTTTATTGAAGAATAATAGAAAAGATTACATAGTTGTATGGGAACAGCAGAGTAATTTCAAAAACAGTCATTAAAGAAGATTAGCAGTTCATTCTGTCCGTCCGCTGCAGTCGATTCCGATTTCCATTTTGATGAGAATTATTGATGTGTAAGCACTAAATTAATTAACAGCACAGGAGTATGCAAGCTAACAATCATTATAAGCTGAAAAAAGATCAAAAGAATAATGTAAAGAAACACCAGCGCTGTCCAGAAGATGCTCTGTGAACGTTAACACTGTGTTTGGGAAGAGCAGTTCAATAGTGTTTTCTATAAAGAGGTTTTTAGAGGGTGATCTGTGATTGGTGGAGGTACTGACCGAAGACCGTTCTCGCAGGGACGGACTCGCGGTTAAGCCAGAAGGACACCTGGGACAGGATGACCGTCATGAAGCAGGGCATGTAGGTCTGAATGACAAAATAACCAATCTTCCTTTTCAGGTAGAAGTGGGCCATCATCACTGTGTATTGACCTGTAAGGTGAGAAGAGCAGAGAGAGAGGATCAAAAAGAAAGCAAAGGGATAAAAGAATGTGATAGAAAGATAAGCAAGGGAGCGAAGAAGAGATACGCAACGGACCGAGAGAGGGAAAAAGGGTGTGATTAAACTCGGGGAGAGGATAAGTGCAAGTCATTTGAGAGGTTTAAAAAAAGACAGCGATTGAGAGAGAAATAAAGAGAGAAAAATAGAGAAAGAAAAATCATTTTTTTGTGGTCACATGATATGAACAAATGAGAGATGTGGCAGAAAATACTAAGGTACTAAGGAACATAAGGTGAGGTAGGAACAGGTAAAAGCAAGACTGTATTTATGAGCATATCTGTAGACAGACACATTAAAACCCATGCAGTAAGGTCTATTTGGCTGAAATGACCACTCAGCTCTGATCATTGACTTAACTGCACAATTGTCTATTAAAAACAAATACTAAAAAAACTACAGTTATACACATTTAAATTTAACCCCCCAAATGTATGAAACTCATATTTTAATCTTTATTACACAGTATAACCTGTTTATTAGAAGTTACTGTATCAGTATCAGTTATAACCAGAATGCATAAAGTGCTTAAGAACATTGTTACTTCCTTATTCAAACAAATGTGGCTAAAATACCTCAAAGTAGCATCATAAACTATTGAACAATTGTAAAAATATATATTTACATATTAAAATATATGTGATATGTAATTAAGGTATATTTACACATTAGTACATATTTTATGCATAATTTCTTATTATTGCATACTAATTTTTTAGGAGTTTCTATCCTGGTGCTATAAACCATGGTCAACAAATCATTTTGAACTTAAGTTCAGTCCATTTCCAGTGTGAAAACTATTATTTTGGATTATACAAACTCTTAGATCAATTACATAAGGTTAAGGCAGCCAGAGTAAACAATAAAAGAAGAGAAATAAATAAGTTGTGCCAAAGTCAGACTGCGCTTTGTGTGCATGCTGTCACACAGCACTATGGGCAAAACAGACTTTGCTGCTGATTCCTGTATCTACTGTAACTGTAGATTAGCTTCTATTCATAAACAACTAAAATAAATCCTCTGTTATGCTTTTTCTGCTGTGTGACACATTAATTCGGCACAACACCTGGATAATCATTGCATTGAGCTGATAACATGCCAAAGTTTGCTTGCTCTTCTACAATTCAATGAAGGTGAAGTACAGGGAGACAGAGTTCACATATGTAGTAAAGTTATCTTATCCGCTTCCTAAACTGTAGTCTGAAACCGAAACAAACCGAATCAAATGCAAACAAAGTAAAAAACATATGGTCGCTGTCCAATGAAAAACAAATATATTATTTTCTGTTGATTTCTAGTATACTACATAATTTAAACAGACAATCTGTCCCAAATTTGATGGACCAATAGAAATAATTAAAAAAGAACTTTTATTCAAAATTTAGAAGTTTTCAGATAATGAACACAGAAAGAAAACTTAATTTATGCATGTTTATTTGTAGAAATTCTGTTTTATTAAAAACAACAGTTAAAGTTCTTTAGCTAAAATATCATTTTGTACACTTCACAGTATAACCCCATTGGTACATTGGTACCAAATGAACAGTAAATGTCATTGTAAAGGAATTAGTATTGTGTCCCATGACTTCTGAAATGTCTCATGCAAACATATACAAAGTATGCTGCAGTGACCTGTGGGATATATATGTGGTGTCTCCTGCACTGAATGTAGATGTGGGTGTGATATCCACTAAAAAATGTTTGTCTTTTAAATGGACAATTCTAGCCAGACACCACAGGTCATAATAATTACCACCCACTGTGCTGCCCAATGTATTCCTGGTACATACGTAAACTCTAATAATTCTCTAATAGTTCTTAATCACATCGCTGTGCAAAGTAAATAAACCTGAATGACTGCTTTTTACTTCCAGGTGAAAATAATCACATAAAATAAAAATAAAAAATAAGAGACCACTTCAGTTCCTGAATCAGTTTCTCTGATTTTGCTATTTATAGATATATGTTTGAGTAAAATCAACATTGTTATTTTATTCTATGAACTACTGACAACTTTTCTCCCAAATTCCAAATAGAAATATTATAATTTAGAGCATTTATTTGGAGCAAATGAGAAATGGCTGAAATAACAAAAAAGATGCAGAGCTTTCAAACCTCAAATAATGCAAAGAATTTATATAAAGTTTTTCAATCAATATTTGGTGGAATAACCCTGTTTTTTTTATCACAGGTTTCATGCATCTGTGCATGTTCTCCTCCACCAGTCTTACACAATGTTTTTGGATAACTTTATATCACTCCTGGTGCAAAAATTCAAGCAGTTCAGTTTGCTTTGATGGTTTGTGATCATCCATCTTCCTCTTGATTATATTCCAGAGGTTTTTAATTTGGTAAAATAATAATAAAAAAATTCAGAGCTGTATAGTGTGATGTTCAAATGTGATTAATAATAATGAGACAATCAATAACAAGAGGTGTTCAGATGATCAGAGAATGAGTGTGTGCAGCAGGTGGGTTGAGCCTTTAGACCATGATTGCAGCTCTCGCACACGTGGGCTTCACACTGGGTGCTGGGACACCGGTGAGTAAATCATTAATGGGAATAAAGGCCTGAATACAGTGTGAGTGGAAAAAACATCATATATCCTGTTAACCAAGCAAAGATTGCATTCAAAGCTTTTAAAAAAATCCTTTCGAGCCACAGAGTCTGATAAACTATAGAAAATCCACTGATGACTGCTGCTTTCTCCTGGCAAAATCCGATTTTTGTGTCCCACTAATCCCTTGTCACAATCTGCATCCTGCAGCTCTCGCTCTCTCTCTCTCTCTCTGCTCTCTCTATCTCTCTCTCTCTCTGTGCCCGTCTCTCTTCCTCTCTCTCTCTCTCTCTCTTTCTAGCTCTCTCAGCTAGCTGTAGCTCTTCTCGTAGACCTACCCACCCCGTCTGTCTGGGCCATCCAACCTCGTATGGGCAATACGCCGTCTTATCCTCTACTGGTGAACTGGACAAGAGGAAGAACAAAAAGAAAAGAGGAGAAAGCAGAAAGTGTCACCACAATCATTGCGGGAGGAAGCAGACAGTGGCCTGTGACTGACCTAGAAGATCAGATGAAGGGACCTGAGCTCTGCTGAGCGCAGTGGGGAACGCAGTATCTTGAAGCAAACTTCAACTTTGGGCCGGCGAGGCTCGTCAGAATGGACCCGGGGGCGAGCGTGTCCTCACTGAGAGGGGCTCACAGCGTCCACCTCGTCCTTCACCTCTCCCCATGAGCACCAGGACTGCGTGCCGTTTCAGAAAAGCCTGCCTTGGATGGGACTCTTGTGAAAGGAGGTAACCATGCGCCTGTGGTGGATCTTACTGCTCAGCTTTTGGAGTGTTTACGGCGAGCTACCGTTTATAGCGGAGAACAATGCTGCCATGCTGGTCAACTGGTGAGTGGTCAGATTTATTATTATTTTTTTGTAGTTTCTCGCTCCTTACCCTGCTAGCAGAATCCCAAAAGCTAAGGCTAAAGGCTAAATCAGACCTCAATATAGTGACATGACTTCTCTGTACAGAAGGTGCTTCTTTTTTTTTTTTTTTTTTTTTTTTTTTTTTAAGATAGCAAAAGGTTACAACTTTAGGTTTTGATGGAATGTTGACATTTTGACTGGCGATGAATATCATCACATCAGTTTGGCAGTTACAGCACTCCCTTCACCCTCAGTTTCTCTCTCCACTCGCCGGGATTCTCAGTTTAGCTGTCGCTAATGACTGTCCCCATGCTGTGAGGTCTTGGTGGAGCTATTCTTGACTTGGTTAAGGAGGGTTTGCACCTCAGATTAGCGCCGCTAATAGCCTTGCAACCTTCTCCCGCAAATTGGCCAAAGCTACACGGCCAGCATGTAAAGGAGTGGAGGGAGGGAGGGAGGGGGGATGGAAAAAGAAGGAGGAAGAAGAAGAAGAAGAAGAAGAAGTGAGGCCATGTCCTCAGGATCTGTCAATGGTTTTACTAGACGTGCCCAATATAGTGTGGGTTACTACTGCTATAGAGTTTGCTATACTTCTTAGGTAAAGGATGGAAACACATTTTACACAAACTATATGAAATAGTTTATTATAAAATAGAGATTTTTCAGCATTGTAGACCGTGAAAGTATCTTACATATATGTAAAGGCATTGAAGTACAGCACATTCAGTGGGCAGTAACACTTTATTTGAATGCTACCTACATCCCTACCTTTATAACATATGCATAGTCATTGAATAAAGTGATTATAAAGCAATGATTGAGTATAAGGTGTAGCATGTATGAACTGCGTAAGCCAGTACTCTCAACATGACATTAGACATGTTATTAAATCAAGAATCATTGACATAACCTGTGTTGAAAAAGTGTTCATATATGATGTCATATCTATATTTTCATTCAATTCATTTATACTTTTCTTTCAATACATTTAAAACACTATGCATACCATTTCTTTTCCAAGTCATATCTATGAAGACTTGGCCTCTCAGCAGTGTCAAAAATTACTGTATGTTTTTTAAACATACAAAACAAATTGATGGACATTTGCTTCATTTTTAACACTGTAAAAAAGCATTAAAGCAATTACCACAAAATTCATAAGCATTTATAAGACAGATGCCTGTTTATGGGAGCAAAACATATCAGGAAAATAGTTCTATGAATGATTTTGAAGCCCTTAAACTAAAGTGATAATAAAGTTTTCATTCAGCAGAATTCACTGGCCATGTTTTACCTTTTTTACACTTTGTATCATTGTTTCCACCCCCCAAAAATAATTTAATTAATACATTTTTTTATCTTATGTTATGTCATGTGTGCTAGCTTAAGCTATTCATAAAAAATCAACTATAGCTTTTTAAATGCATTATTTAGTGTATTATTTATACAGATGTTAGAAAGCTCCTACGTAGATATCCTTTAAATAAAGTGTTATTGAAACACTTTCTAAGACAATATGCGGACTAATCTAACCATGCAACATTCAAATTGAATCAATGCTACATTATGTATTGCAATGAAAAACATTGCAAGGCAGCTGCAGCTGCATCTGCAACATGCAGCAAAAAATTACGACACATCCATTGCGGTCCTGGTGGCGACCTAGCGAGTATTGAGTTAACTTTGAGCTGCAGGTGCCAAGAAGCGAGGGAACACAACTGGGATCGCTTTACAAACGGATTAGGAAGCAGCCGTGGCCAACACACTAAGCTCAGTGGCTCAGGCCAAGCTCAGGCCCAAGTTTTAATGCAATCATTCTCTATCCAGTGCTCCAGGCCCACCAGACGTCCACCAGACATCCACCAGACGTCCACACTTGCTTTAACTTAGCCGTCAGGACATCATTAGAACACTTTTATCAAACGTTGACTGTTTTTGTTTTTTATATATGAATGAATGGATGAAAGTGTGAATGAAGAGTTGTGATCATTCCAGTTCAAAATGTGAACACAACACTGTGCACCACAGTGAGGACCAGTCTGAGGACCACTGTCTTTCTGAAAAGGACAGGAGGTCCATATATGTCCATCTATCGAGGCGGAAGAGGGGGAAGCCGGCCCCCACGTCCACCCTGTAATAACCCTCGGGCTGAAGACAGCTATGATAACAGTGTATTACCTCCCCTCTTTACATAACCGAATTAAGCAGATGCCGCCTGGACCCCCCTCCTCCCCGCCCCCTTTCCCACGTGTCCCACTGTCCCGGGCCAGCTCCAGCCAATCGCAGGCCGCTGACGTCACTCGGTAAAAGCACAACTGATGGGGAGGCACACGGATTAACCCTCCAGACCCAATAGCTCAGGACAGGGATAAGTGTTTTTTTTCCTCCCTTCCTCCCTCCCTCTCTCTCTCTCTCTCTTCCTATCTCCCTCCCTTCCTCCCTCCCTCTTTTTCTCTCTCTCTCAATCTCTCTCTCTCTGCCTCACGCTCTAGAGACAGCTGGCCGTGAGTGGGAGGTGTTTTCAAATCCCCGCCATTCATTTGTCATCTCCATCCAGCTTGATTTGAAAACTCTTCTCTTTTCTCACACTATTGCACAATCAGAGAGCAGACCCATTTTTAACACGGATAGAATCCCTCACATGCAACTACTAGGCTGAAGTAGCTTACAGACAGAGAAGATGAGTGTATGGGCAGGAACATATCACAATATTGGGGTTATGATTCAATATATCGCAATATATTGTCATACTAATAACAAGGCAATATATTGTTTATTAACTGTCTAAATCAAATTTTAGAAAAACTATCAGAGTAAAGCTGGGCGATATGTCACTATTATATCATATCATGATAATTCTCTGATTGTATCGATTATATGCTTTTTTTTCAGCACATGAAGGATTAACATCAGTGCTTTTCTTTACAGAGTGTTAAAATAATCCTGTTAAACTGGATGATGTGCAGCACACATGTAAAAAAAAATCACTGTTCTATGCATTAAAAAAACTTGAATACCAATTTTTAAGAATCTGCCATTATAAATGTATTAAATAAACTATAACATGCGATAGAAATTAAGTATTTTGAAAATGACTTTAAATATTATGATACAATATTTGTACCACATTGTCCAGTGCCATGTCATAGTTAAAAAAACACACTATTATATTTACAAATATACATACATATATATATATATATATATATATATATATAGTAAAAAGATATATTTTGTTTCTGAAAATCAATGTAGAATTGCAAAATTGCAAACCAAAATATTGTGATATTACTTTTTTTTTGTACACCCCTAGCTTACAAGTAAAAAGTGCAAGAAACACTCAGATTTTTTTTTTCTGGCTGACACCTTGATATCTGACTTTATTAACATTATGAAAACCAAAAAAAAAACAATGGTGATTTCATATTCCATTACATGAACCTTCAGAATTTCATATAGAATGTTTTTTTGTTTTTTTTTACAGTTTTACAGTTTCCTATATTCCTATATAATTTCTTATGCACATGCATTGTTTCCTTAAACCACAGCTACACACATAAACAGACTGTTCTGTCTGATACTCCCATATTATGTGTTTTCATGGTAAGATTAGATAACGTGAATGCTAAATAAGGGAGGACATGGGGTATTAGCTGGGTCATGCCACTAGTGACTGTGGAGATGATGACCAGATGCCGACATGACTGACAGCTGTGGCTGAGGGAGGAACGGGGTGTTTACCTCTGCTGGTGCTGATGTCCTGGGTGCCGGCCGTCTGGCCAATCAGGTGGTACTGGTTCAGACGGGAGCCTTCCTCTGCCACAACCACAGATTTAGATGGGCCCTGGGTCCACTTGTAGACCACCTCTGAGATGGGATAGGCATCTGGAAGAACATGCACAGTGATATCATGTTGTCATGTTGCCAATGGTTGTTGCTGGTCGCTGTGGTACAGTTTATCCATTTTATTCATTTTACTGCATTTGAACCGTATCTTCTTGAACATAAAAGTGCTTCAAATGGTTTATTAAGCAATTTAATACAAGAACCACTCTTAGTTCCATAAAGAATCATATTTGTATTAGAAACACTTCAGGGTTGAGAACCTTTAGTTTTAAAAGTCTTAAGATTTTAAAGGTTCTTTACCATTTCAAAAGTCCTTTACATTCAACAGAATGTTCTTCACAATCAATGGATGTATCATTTGCCACATTTCAAATTATATACATTTTTAGGGATGAACCAAATATTTGGCAACCTAAATTATTTGTCCTGAATAATGATGAATTTAATTTAGGTCATACTGCATAATTTAAGTCATACTCTTTCCTGTAGCATTTTTATCACCTGAAGCAACAACATGTGGCACAGGTCTCGGATATTAATGTTAGCTGAGCTAACTTAGCCTTAGCGTCTGTTTGTTTACCAGAAGTCTGCCTTTCTCTGTGTAAATTTCACTCATATGTAATTTGAGTAGCACTGCCGAGGTTATATACTGTATGAGTAAATTCAAAGTCATTAGGATAGCACTGCTGAGGTAAATCAATGACTAAAATAGAGTAATTTTATTATTTGAATAGCACTTCTGAGGTAAATCATGACTAAAATTAAGTACTTTTATGATCAGAATAGCAACACTGGGGTAAATTATGACTAAAATGAAGTACATTTATGATCAGAACAGCACTGCTTAGGTAAATGTGGGGCAAGACATGTGAGCTATGGCTTAATATATGCAAAATACTTGTATAGTGATTACATTGCTGCATGCTGTAATTGTGATATGTCTTGCCATGATGAAACGCTGGCATGCACTCTTTGGAATATAATAAATTATGTTTGTTGTTTTTTTAGGAATGCCTTCATTTACATGACCACTCTGGAAATGTGAAAGTGCTCACAGTACACAGTAAAATACAACACACTGTGATGGGCTGTGTGCCTCATCTCATTTTCATTATGCAACAGAGAGAAGCCTTCTATACTTCTGTCTTTACTGTAAAAGCCAATATCACAAAACAATAACAACACTTTTTATTTGAAAATGTTATATTATACAGTCTTATACTGAAAGCCAGCTGGTATGAAAAGCCCGCTGTGCCCCCGGTTTGATTAAACACCTGCGTTACTGCCTGCAGGTTGCATTCTGATTGATTTGCGTGAAGAATTACATTTTCTTATAAGATCAAGGTTGTAGTCCTGCATCTGTCAGTGGCAGAGAAATATTAGCCTCCTTCAGTAGCAGCAGGCACCCTTGCTCAGCTCCGCCAAGTCAAGCATTAGTGATAATAAATTTAATCAGCATCCGTGTTGTATAATGAGATCAGAGTTTCAGGTTAAAACAAAGAAGCCACTCGAAAACACCTGCGCATCTGATTAACACGATACGATTCACTGAGGCGTCACATTAAAAAGTATGTAGGTGTGTTCCAATTGTGTGCAAATTAATAATACTTACTAGTTTTTGGGTATGAAGCATGGAGTGTAGGTAAACATGTCAAAGTTGATTACATTATCCCACACTATTATCTCACAATGTGAAGCAAAAAGGAATAACTAAAGTGTGCAATGAACAAAAAAAAGTCTGTTGGATTTGCAAAAATACCACCAAAACCTACATGACTTTTTTAATATTCAAAAACTGAATTGAAATTTCAGTTACTATCAAAGTACATAACTTACATTACAATTCCAATGAACACCTTCACAAGTGATGATGGAAGAATTCTGTATTAGTGCATTAGTGGACTTTCTAGCATCAACCAAGTAAGTGGTAACTTGCTCTTATAGCCTTCAACACTAAGGCCAGACAAGCACTATTTATAAGTTTCAGGTAAACCCATGTAAAAAGGTAGTTTAGGGAAAAAGACTGTATTGTTTAATGGTGATTAAAGGAGTGAAAGACACGCCCAGTATACAAATAGATGCTGCCAGGAGCCAATGGGAAAGGTGTGAGATTCACACTTATTGGGTGCACTTTCCATACATACTTCAGCCCCGAATGTTCTCTAGTGAAATTAGTTCTGGAGAAAGCGATGCTTGAATAAAACCTGTGAGCAGAAATAAGAACTTAGATAAATTCAATTATATCTACAAGAAATAATTAAGTACCATAAACAGCTAATTTAATTGGTTGAAAAATGTTAAGCATTCAAGTTTAGATGCAAATGTAAGTGATCCGTTTCATACCAGCATATTTACTTTTTGGCACTCAAAATCAGTCACTCAAAATCATTTTCATTGTGGTAAAAATTGGCAGATAATGATGCAAGTATAAGAGTCAAGAGACAGATTGTTCAGTCTGATTGTGTGATTACACTGGTTTGTCTTGTATACAGCGTTCTAAAGCTTTTAGAGTGCTCACATATACTACTTTTGCTTGCACCATTTCGGACAAACAGTTTCAAGGCAGGCCCCAAGAACAGTTTCACTGTTATTTGGATCTGCACTTGTTTGTTTGTAGTTTTATTTTCATCCCTTATTCCTTCCATTTACTCCTTTCATTTTTCGCCCCTACCAAATCCTAGTTTCGGATTGTCTAACAGCCTCCAAACTTCATGAACTCCTTGAGGGAAGGACTCCAGACTCTGGTTAACTCAAGCCATACTGACCCAAACATATCTGCCTTTTATTTTTTCATCCCTCGTTCCTGCCATTCACTCCCATTCATTTTCATACACGCAAAGGCCACAGAGTTTCTGTCTCCTGACAGCAGCAAAACTTCATATACTCAATTAGGGGTCTATGGCCATATTGACCCACACTCATCTCTTTGTAGTTGTAATTTGTAATTTTCGTAAACGCATAAGTGCAGCAGTCGAGTGCATCAAAAATCCTGAGCCTTTATGATCAATTAATCTAAATAAAAGCGAGAGAAACCAATGTGACAAAATATTAAACAAAAAATAATTTTAATTTACCGAGAGCTAAAACTAATTACATGTTTCGAACAGTGATTTACAGAGCTATTGCAGAATGGAACTCCTTCACTGCTCAAACTGATAACAAAATCTGGTTTAAAAAAACAACTAAAAAGACACTATTTCCTGATCGTTAAATTAAATAAACAAAAGTGAAAAATAGAATATGGAAATTATTTTCAATGGCAATAGTAAGGTTACTGGATTTATAATGACACTTTTTCTTTTTTTTTCTACTTCTTTCTTCTTCTTGATTTTTTTCTTACTTACCGATCTTTATTTATTTTCTTTTGTATACATTTGGAATGTACTTAGAGTATGTTTTCTTTTTATTTTTGTGTGTATTTATAATGTTTGTGTGTTTTATGTCTGATGGACCCCAGGAAGAATAGCTGCTATCATTATATGAGCTAATGGGGATCAAAAAAAAAAAAAAAAAAGCAGCAGCCAAACTTCATATGTTCAAATAGGGAAGATAACTGAGCTATAGTCTATGGCCATACTGACCCACACTCATCTCTTTGCCGTTTTTTCATCCTTTGTTCCTCTTACTTTAGCTTTGCAATATTTTCTTGTTTTATTTAGTAATCTGCTGCACCTGCACTATTAAGATCAGTATACAGTATATACCTTACAGTATTAATGCCCCAAATAATAGTCCACAATTAGGATGAGGCCCAGGTTTATAGATTACATTCCCTAAACAACTGACTGCTTTTATTTTGTCTAGTTGTTCTAACAGAGAATACCTATCTAATTGCACAGGCACCCACTTCTCTCTGGGTGATTTCCTTGAAATAAACAAGCAAGAGTGTACAGCAGTGTGTTTTCATGAAGTCTAATCAATAGATAGAACAAGTCCCTAACGTACACGCGGGTCGATTTGGCTGCAACACTCGTCTCTTTATAGAACTCTCTTTTTCTCCCTTATCTCTTGCTCCAATCCCCCAGCGCACTCCATCATGGCATCCAATCTCTAAGCGATCCATTAATCCTGCCACTCTCATGACGGATGTCTCCAGCGCAATTAAGATTGACTCCAGCCATCCAGACTGTGGGATTATTTGGCTCCGACGCTCTGCGCTTTCACACACACACACACACACACACACACACACACACACACACACACACACACACACACACACACACACACAAACACTCGCACACACTCATACACACTCGCACACACTCCTCTCTAGGACAGTCAGACAGCTGCACATCATGTGATCTGCTCTCGGCTGCTGCAAAAGACCACACCTTTGGCAGAAACTCATCATACTTACTGTTTATATCGTAAAAAAAAAAAAACATAACAGACTTGTAATGTTAATACACAGTCTAAAACAGCTAATCGTAATGTAAAAATTGGATTCCTTTTTTTGTACTTATTTGTACATATGTACTTACAGTATGTGTCATGTACCTGTAATGGTCATGAAATGTGCAATACATAATAAGTGATTGCAACAATGTTATACTTACACATTATTTGTACAGGGATGTAAAGAGCTAGCAGAGCAAACTTAGCCTTAGCATTTGTTTCATTGGCTGCCTTTCTCTGTGAGTAGAGAGAGAGAGAGAGAGAGAGAGCACTGCTGAGGTACTCTCATGACTAAAATTGCACTGCTTACATAAATATATGACTGTAATATCATTTCTAAGATGTTTTTCGGTATGCTGCATTCGGATAACTGTTTCATTTTGGTCGGTTTTGAGCAAAAATTTTGGTGCGTCCCTACAGTATGTTTTACAATGTCACATTATGTGAGCTGTACTCTGAGATTTTATATTGCCAAATCATTGCCAAATCAATCACTTCCATGGACACAGGTTCGCTCTCTCTGGGTGGGTAGATGGCGCTCTCTCCCCCCATCACTTCAAAGGGTGATGTCGATGAGCAGTCGAAGGCTGCGTCTGTGAGCTGATGTATCGGAACCGACTCGCTGTGGCTTCCTCCGAGCGCCCTGTGATGCAACCTGGCAATGCTGCATCAGCAGCAGTTCTAAAAGAGGCGGTGGCTGACTTCACAGGTCACCAACTTACTGCATGGCCAATCGCTACAGACCTCCAAACGTCATGTGGTTTTCAGATTAACTCAAAAACAGTAGAGCGTGGAGAGCTTCATGAAATGAGTTTCTATGGCCAAGCATCTCCATCCAAGCCTTAGATCCCCAAACGCAGGGCAGGTGAGTGGATACTTTTGGCAACACAGAGTACAGTACAGTGTCTAGTGGTCATTAAATATGCAATACAAAACAATAAGAGCAATATACTTGTACACTGCTTGTGCTCATATGCAAGCTTTTCCATGCTTTTAACCACATCATCAAAGCCTACTTCAGCTGCTCCATAATACTCTTAATCTTAATAAAGGCAGAGGCAAGACAAGCAACTTCACATAATTACCTAATCGCATTCAATTATAATGAAATTTTATCTGAAGTGAACTTAATTGCATCTTCAAACATAAGCACAGCACCAAAGCTCAGTCTGATATGTTGATTGGCACTTCTCTACCTCTCCTTTTGCATTTTTATTATTTTTTAAGGCTTTCACTGTATAAACAAGTAGGCTACATTATGTAAGGTATCATGTTGGTGAGCGGCTTGTGAAAGCCTTGCCATTCTTGAGTAACCTCACACGGCTCAGCCCGAAAGGCCATCAGAGGAAATAGTCCTGCCCTCTCTGGCTAATGCAGCTTGAAGTCAGGCCAGGTTACACAGCTAAGAATGAGCTCCTGAAGTGATTCGCTGCTGCTGTCGCTCTGAGAATGGATCTCCTCTACAGGTTCTGAGAAATAAGTACTCCAGACTTCATTCATGAGTTAATAGTGCAAAGCAACAAGTGATTTCTGACATTTTGTATATTGTTAATAAAAAATAAAAGGGTCTGTTTTTATTGTGAATGAGGCCTCGTTCCATTAATATATGTTACATTTGTTACTAGGGAATACTTACAGAATATTTGCAGAATTAATAATACAGAATATTTGGCAACCAAAAAAAGTTGTCAAAAAAGCATTTTGAGTGTTTAAATGAACTGGTGAACAAAAATGGATACTACTGTATTTTTTTTGCATAAGGTGCACTTGAAATCCTTTAACTTTCCCCCAAAAAATCTTCAGTGTGCAAAGAAAATTACAGTTTTGTTTACTTAATTAAGTTTTTGGGTACCCCCACCAGTTTTAGTTTTAGTTTTGTTCTATTTTGATCCATAAAATGCCTTCATTAGTTGTTTTCAGTGTAATTAAGTTGCTTACAGTGAAATGTACAAACACAAGATATTTCAGATGTGCACAATGATTAATTCTCTGGTAATGCTTGGATGAAAATGTGTTTTATTATAATGTATGAGCAAAAATCAATAATCAAAATCTTTGCAAATTGATAAGCAAATGGGCTTTAAAAAAAAAAAGAAAAAAAATCTTCATATGCTGGAATACAATGGAAAAGAGAGTTTATCATTTATTTATTCACAATCACGTATATTTAGAAAAAAAACTTCTACATCTTTGTGAACGGTTTGACAAACAAAGACTGTCATAAAGACAAAGGCGTTATAATTCTAAGCCGAGCAAATTTGACATATAATAAACTTCAGCTGTCAATAAATCCTAATCAGTGACATCTGAATGGATGAAAATGACAACGTTCTAAGTGTGAATATGAATGCTAGCTTGTGGCTACAGATGGAAAGATGGAAAGGCTTCATGTAGGGTTTCTTCTGTTTGAATTTGATGCTGCGATTGCCACCTTTTTCTCAGTCACAAGGCTTGGAGAGTCATTTTCATGCATTATGATCATCACATTTCTCTAAATGACACATTGTGGTTGTGTTTTTTTGTTTTTTTTTTGTACTCAGCTCTCAGCAAAGCAGTGCATCTTTCCTAGTTTTACAAGATAACAGCCTCTTCGGCTATTTCAAAGTGTTCAGAAGTGAAGAACAAAGACTACTACTACTGTGATACAGGAATTGTGTGCTCCTTGCTGAGTGCTGCTGTAATGTACTGAGATGGTATAGCTTCCTTTTGACAAAATATATGATACGTATGATGTGTTCTCCTTGTCAGTATGTTCCCAGCTATAATGTAGCAGATATGAGAATGTATATATATGAATATAAAAAATAGCTCTCATATACAGTTGTGGTCAAAAGTTTACATACACTTGTAAAAAAACATAATGTTATGGCTGTCTTGAGTTTTCAATAAGTTCTACAACTCTTATTTTTCTGTGATAGAGTGATCGGAACACATACATGTTTGTCACAAAAAACAGTCATAAAATTTGGTTCTTTCATAAATTTATTATTTGGTCTGCTGAAAATGTCACCAAATCTGCTGGGTCAAAAATATACATACAGCAACATTAGTATTTGGTTACATGTCCCTTGGCCATTTTCACGGCAACTAGGCGCTTTTGGTAGCCATCCACAAGCTCCTGGCAAGCTTCAGGTCGAATGTTTGACCACTCTTCTTGACAGAATTGGTGCAGTTCAGCTAAATGTGATGGTTTTCTTGCATGAACCCGTTTCTTTAGCACTGTCCACATGTTCTCAATGGGGTTTAAGTCAGGACTTTGGGAAGGCCATTCTAAAACCTTAATTCTAGCCTGGTTTAGCCATTCCTTTACCACTTTTGATGTGTGTGTTTGGGTCATTGTCTTGTTGGAACACCCAACTGCGCCCAAGACCCAACCTTCGGGCTGATGGTTTTAAGTTTTCCTGCAGAATTTGGAGGTAATCCTCCTTCTTCATTATCCCATTTACTTTCTGCAAAGAACCATTTCCACTGGCAGCAAAACATCCCCAGAGCATAATACTACCACCACCATGCTTGACAGTAGGCATGGTGTTCCTGGGATTAAAGGCCTCACCTTTTCTCCTCCAAACATATTGCTGGGTGTTGTGGCCAAACAGCTCAATTTTTGTTTCGTCTGACCAGAGAACTTTCCTCCAGAAGGTTTTATCTTTGTCCATGTGATCAGCAGCAAACTTCAGCCGAGTCTTAAGGTGCCTTTTCTGGAGCAAGGGCTTCTTTCTTGCACGGCAGCCTCTCAGTCCATGGCGATGTAAAACACGCTTGACTGTGGAGACTGACACCTGTGTTCCATCAGCTTCCAAATCCTTGCAGACCTGCTTCTTGGTGATTCTTGGTTGACTCTTGACCATCCTGACCAATCTCCTCTCGGCAGCATGTGATAGCTTGCGTTTTCTTCCTGATCGTGGCAGTGACACAACTGTTCCATGCACTTTATACTTGCGTATAATTGTCTGCACAGTTGCTCTTGGGACCTGTAGCTGCTTTGAAATGGCTCCAAGTGACTTTCCTGACTTGTTCAAGTCAATAATTCGCTTTTTCAGATCCACACTGAGTTCCTTTGACTTTCCCATTGTAGCTTTTGTAGCTGAGTCTAATCACTGGGTCAAATGAGCCCTATTTAAATGGGCTCATGAGAAGTCAACAGCTGTAGTCAATCAGAATCACTTACAAGAAGTGAAGAGGCCATGACATGAAGCTAATTTGATTGACACAACTCGCTACATCACCAAAATTGACAAATTTTGTTGCTGTATGTATATTTTTGACCCAGCAGATTTGGTGACATTTTCAGCAGACCCATAATAAATTTATGAAAGAACCAAATTTTATGACTGTTTTTTGTGACAAACATGTATGTGTTCCGATCACTCTATCACAGAAAAATAAGAGTTGTAGAACTTATTGAAAACTCAAGACAGCCATAACATTATGTTTTTTTACAAGTGTATGTAAACTTTTGACCACAACTGTAAGTGTGCTGTGTTGTGTTGTGTATGTGTTTCTGATCTTTGAAACACTGCTCTGGAAGATGAATGCAGGCTATAGCTTGTGAGGTGCTGATTGGTTGTTGGTATAGCGGGAAGATAAGAGGCTGTTTTAGCGGGATATAAAATGCCTCTCTGTGTAAGACGTATACAGAAAGATAGCTTTACTAAAGATCATAATCTTCCTTTGCTCAAGCAGGACAGACTCATTTGCTTTAACGTCTGTTCACTACCATTGTGTTATTAATGATAAAAGCGTATCTTTAGTCTATTGTATGCTTGTAACTAAAGAGGTACTCACAATACAGCAAGCTTAACTGATGAGAAACCAAGACAAAGGAAAAGATACACAAATAACCCAAAACATTAACCATTTCAGACCTGAATTATGTTTCAGCAATTAAAAAATATAAGAATGCAGTTTTCTGTCTGTAATGAACACAAAATAAGGCACTACTATCCTAATATAAAATCTACATGATAAAAAAGTATTCAATTAACTAAAACTTTTATTCCTTAACATGATAAAAAAAGTGTTCTGAATCACAAAGAATTGGTAATAATGAGCGTGTTTCACTTTGCCTTATTTGTTCTGTAGTGCTGACATGCCCTAAATTTGTTGATTTTTATTTGTCTAGTGCAGTGGGCGGAGCTAAGCTACAATTTTATAGGATGGTTTATGATCTATTCCAATAAACTAGAGGTGTTAATTAGTGTTCTGTGCAACACAACATTCGGAAAAAACAAACAAACAAAAAAACCTTTATGATGTCCATTGTAATTTATGCAGGGTCTGAAAGGGTTAAGGCCCAATATGTTGGTATGGCTAGCTCATGCCACAAGATCATAAAGGCACCATAGGATATCATAACATAGCACAACATCCTTTACTGTAGTAAAATAACAGCTTCAAAATATAATGTTATAGACCATAGACTGTAGAAATGCATCTTGATCATTGCCACTTTATGCTCATTATGTTGCTCACTGCACCATGTAACTTTAGTGAAGATGCCAGGAAAATTGTGAAAACTGTGTAATGCGTAACTGAGTAATTACTGGATTTGTGTAAAATCATATAATATTTTCCATTGCTTTATTCAGTTCTGCTAATGTTAGGATGTCAACTTTCCCTAAAAACTGGCAACACAGTATATCAGAGCAGAAAGAGAGCTGGCAAACAGCTGACAAACATCAGGTTTAAGTTCATTTTTACACTGTAAACCCACAACTGTTTAGGTAAAACTTGCATATTTCCAAACATTACTCAACTATTTTGAGTTAAGTGAACATTTGTGATTTGTGGCCACATACACATTCAAACAGATATCTACCTATGCTACCTTAGGTAAACTTAGATAAAATGTAGATCCTACAGTATATTATGATTAACCGCGTGGCCTCTGTGTTGTTGGCTGTAACAATAATCATCATATAATAATCAGTAACACTTTGTTGGGAGTGTTCCAAATACTTTTCTTTATTTTTTTTTCTTGCATTTCTTTCCTCATCTACTTTTCTATAAGTATTTTAAAAATTACTTGAAAGATATCAAAGACAGACTGAATACAAATCTACGAATTGTATTCACCTGACCAGCACGTTCAAAGTAGAAATGTTATGCAAAGCAATTGATATAACAATTAAAAATAATATACTATAGTATATTTTGTGTCTTTGTTAAGATGTAGAAATTATTTAAATTATGTATTTCTTACTTAAACCAATGTAGCATATGGTACTTGAGAAAAGTTATTTTGTAAATAAAATATGCAGGTTCAGGAAAATCTTAATTTACATTACGTGAACTGCTGGTTTTGCACTGCTTAAGTACATCTATGATTAGCACTATTGCTAATAGATATTCTAATTAGCAATAATAGATAGTAGATATTGTGCTAAATGTGTCACTAGAATAATACTGACTAAAGATACAGGTTTAAGCACATGCATTTCTGGAGAAGCTGAGAGATACTGAACCGGCACCTGAAGTGAAAGAATCATGAGGACGGTTGGGGTAGAATCATTTTACAGGATTTTACACAATTATATTACACAGGATTAGATTAGCACTGCTAATGTGAATTTGCTTTCTTGGCTTGTCTGATGGAAGATAAAAAAATAATAGAATTTTAGTTGTGAACTGAACATTGTACCTGCTGGTTTAAAAGCTTGACTTTGGTCAATCACCAAATTAGTTTAAACTGTTTTCAGCCTGGCTGTGGTAAAGTAGGAAAGGGTAATAACCTGTAGACAAGCAACCTACAACCACACTAAACTGCAGTTAAGTACTACTGAGTACTAAATCCATCCATTCTTCTCCTGCTGTTTGCTGCTCAAATATGAAATGAAGTGTAATTAGTCCTAGCTATTGTCATCTGAACTCAATGACCACGTCTACAGCTCTATTTATAGAGCACTTTGAACAGCCTATGCATCTTATTCTCTCACTATCCTGAATGATTAATCTAGCCTGCAGTGGGGAAGGGGAAATGTGACAGGTGCCCCTTACATTGGCGCGAGTGAGAAAAGACAAGCTATAATGGCAGAGGTTTGGGAAATCAGCAGGGAGATAGGGATAATTGACACTTTTGTTATGTGAGCAGTTCAGAATGGAATATGATTTTTTTTTTAAAAGTGATGAAGATGGAAGCTGGGATGAGCTAAGACTGGGATCTGCTAAAACTGAAGATTTATCATTTAGTATGACAGATAAACTCGGCTTAATAACCATAACAAATTACATAGTTTCTACACTTATTTATAAATTGCAACATTTTTTGGACATCAACAATATATTACATTTTTTTAAATAACATAAAAACAGCTCTTATCCTTGCTTATCCAGATTTGGCTTCTTATTGCATTATTAGTGATTTTCCACCAACATGGAACCAGTACCGTTCTGGCTCGCAAACCTAATTTTGAACCGGTTTGCTGCGTTTGCTCCAACAAAAGTAGGTTCCGGAACCAGGAATGCTCGTTTTCAGTGGGAACCAAAGAATACAAGGATTTTCAGCACGAACCGTGACCGCTTCTGTTCACCACCACAGTGCAACGCCTCCTGTTGACGTTTTGACAGTTCCACTAAAACTGGTCGAAACTGTAAGCTAGTTGGCTGAAAAACATCACTGTTCTAATAAGCCCGAACGGAACTGGTTCAAGAACCAGTTCTTTGGGTGGAAAAGCGCTATATGTAAGTTTGGTGGTAAAGTGGACTGGACAACACAATCCTGTAAAAAGATTCTACCAGTTAAGCATCTCTCAGCTTGTCCAAAAATGCATGTTCAAAGTGTGTCCTTCAGTGGGTCTCAAACGGCGAATTCTCTGTCCCAACAGTAGGGGGAGCCCAGAAGCCAAAAATATTACGCACACACCGCTGCTTTAAGGGGAAGTTAGCTGTGCTAAGACTAATGCGCAACATTACTGCCAAAACACATTCACATCATTTTAAACAGATCTCAAACAAATGAACTGGAATCAATAAAGAGTAACAGACTCATGGTGAGCACACAAGATAATCCTTCCTTCAGGTCAGGAGTCGTGGCTTAGGATCTGTTAAAGCAGCTTATCATTAAGACAGGGTCACTATAGAGTCCTGACACACACAGACAGAGCAGTGGACCAGAACAATTTCCAATAGTCTATAATGCCAAAATTTGCTTTCTGTCACTGGTGTTCACTGTATTTCTATTATAGGTCTGTCACGACTGTCAACTATTTTATTTGGACAATATACTGTCTTAAAAATGACTAAGATTCTAAATAAGACTGATTAATTTTTTTAAAATCATTATAATGTAGTTACACCCTTTTTAAACAAATAACTTTATTATTAGGAACATTCAGACAATGCAGTTGAAATATACATTTTAAAATTAATTAGAAGGTGATTTAAATCTAAATACAAAGATAGTTTGTGATAAACCTGACATTATGGATTATTGATATTAGTGTGTTCTCTTTCCTAAGAAAACCATAATGGGCAATAAAATCAGGCAAAAATGATTGAGGCCATGTCTATACATTGAATGATAAGTCATTAATAATAAAGTCAGGCTCAACCTATTACTTTAAAAGTACAATATATTTTTCTCAGAATTATGACTTGACTTTGTCAAAAACAAAGCAAGCATTTTCTCAGTACATACAATAATGTACTTATTAATTAATTTAAACTAATGAAATATACATATATTCTTGAATAATTATTAATTTAACTAATATTGACCTGTTGTTTTTTAAATAAAGTGTGGCATTTGGACAAAACTGGCCATCTTTCTTATATTTATACTTAGATTTACGCTTATGTTGGCTTATTAAATAACACTATTTTTTTTAGAATGTAATATAAAATTTGATGTTTTTTCAGTCTCTCTCTGTCTGTCTCTCTCTCTGTCTCTATGTCTGTCTCTCTCTGTGTCTGTCTATCTTTCTCTCTATCTCTCTCTTTATTTCTGTCTTTCTGTCTGCCTGTCTGTGTCTCTCTCTCTATCTTTCTCTCTCTCGCTTTGTCTGTCTCTCTGTCTGTCAGTCTATTTGTCTGTCTCTCTCTGTCTGTCTCTCTCTCTCTCGCGCTCTCTCTCTGTTTCTCTATCTCTCTGTCTCTTTGGCAGATAACTGAGGTGTGACAGAAAGTCCTAGTGCTCCCAGTGGCTTTTAAAAATAACTCCATTAGATCACTCAGTGCTGGTTAACACCCACACACTGGCGTGTCCTTAAAGCCTATACGTTAAAGGCAGGATTATAGAGCTGAATCAGGCTCTCACTGCACTGACACACAGCAGCCAGTCTTTACTAGTTCAGCTCAGCACACAGGGGAAACAGGTGGGCTACCGGAGATCAGGCTGGATTATATTTGGAAAGACGATTTTTTTGGTTAGAACATGGTTTTGATTTTTTTGTACCTTCAAATGCAATTTACTTGTGTCTGTGTGCGCATGTATATGTGTGTGTGTGTGTGTGTGTGTGTGTGTGTGTGTGTGTGTGGTGAGTAGGTGCACAGGTGTCTGTGCATGTATGTACACTTGTATAATAAAAACACTGACAGTTGTTTCTGTTTGACAGTAAGTTTAAAATGGATGCACCAACAGAAGTGAATGTATATATGATTAAATAAATACTAAAAACTGTATATTAAATACATGTGTTTAATATATTCCTTATGTTTATACATTAAATGTATGATGGACTACATGACACATTCACAATCAGGGATGCACTGGATATTTGTAATTCATACTAAACTATGACTAATATATTTGAAGTAATATTCCAGTGTTTTCTCTAATGTTAGATTTTTTTTTCAGCAGTGGCAGTAGGCCTACACTACCCTCTCCTCCCCTGGCCAATGGTAAAGCACTGCATATCAGAGCACAATTGCATGTAATGGTGCTGTTAGGGAAAACTGAGAAATGACAGGTTCAAGTTCATTTTTACTTATAACCAAACTGGCTGTTTTCCAAATAAAAGACACATCCAAATAGGAGTACAATAGTAATGTTTGCTGAGGTAACTTAGCCATAGCTTTTTAAACGGAATAGCATTGCTGAGGTAAATATATGACAAGAACAGCACTTCTGAGGTACATGTATGACTAAAACTGTACTGTTGAGTTAAATGCATATTTAGTTTAACACTACTGAGGTAAATGTATAACTAAAAATATGAGGCTAGACAGGCATGTTAATGCTTTAGTATCTTTTACATATACCAGAAGTTATATTTGTGGATGTGTGTTTCATTCTCATTACATACAACAGGTACTGGAGAGTGGGCATAAAAATAGTTGGATTTACAAATAATTAGGAGTGTCCAGATACATACAGTGTATAACCCACATATATCTGTGAGCTCAGTTGAAATATTATATTACAGTCGCTAATCTTGCGCTGTAAAACAAGCCCTATAGGAAAGATACAGCTGAGGTTTACTCATAAAACAAATCCCTCCTGGAGGTAAAATATAGTATTACTACATCCATGAAAAACTGACGCTCTGCAGGGACCACTGCTCCCTTATCCCTCTATAAGCTGTGATTTATATAATCTTTCGACAGGAATCAAAGATGACAAACCGTCGCATGTCCCAAGGCTGTATTGCAGTAAGAGAAGGATTATCTATATACAGATGATAAATACAGAATATGAGCCTCAAAATACCTCACATAAACTATACAGCTGTCTGTCTGAGGTCAGAGCTCAAACCCCAACCTGTTGAAAGCTGCACATTTGTAAGGGGGAGAGCATAACTTAAGAGAGGAGAGTATATAGTACAAAGATTGAGAAACTAAAAATATATATAATTACCATATTGGAGCACTTTGTACAGTATGGTGGATTGACAGGTGGTGGATTGTTCTCAGCTCTGCAGTGATTGCACTGACATTCTGGTTGTTTTGTTAATGATTAGTTGATCAGATACAACAGAGCTACTGGAAAAGGAAAGTTCAATATTGAACTTTAAGTTGGCTTGGAAAAGCTTGTTAATAACATTGAAAAGTTAAAGAAAAAAAAAAACAAACTAAAAACTTTAAATAAATGGACATCTTAAACTCAGTGCTATTGTAATTTACCTGAAATTCGTAAATAGTAATATTTTGAAAATTTGCAAATAGTGATTAAAGTGGTGTAGAGTCCAAAAACATGTGGCTAAATAGTGTAATACTAATTAGTTTGGATAAAAGAGCAATGTTCACAAAAAAACAAGCGAAAAATAGAGAAAAAAAGAGTAAGATGTAGAGTAAAAGAATGAGCTAGAAACAGAGAATTAGACAGAAAGAGAGATCGAGAAATTAGAGAAAGAAAGTGGAAGTAGTAGAGAGAAATAGAGAGAAGAGAAAGCAAGAAATAGAGAAGTAGAAAGAAAGAAATAGAAACAGAGAATAAGCGTGAGAAATAGAGAAGTAGATAGAAGAGAGAGAAGTAGAGAGAAAGAAAGAGTAAGAAATAGCAAAGTAGAAAGACAAATACAGACATAGAGAGAAAGAGTGAGAAATAGAGAAGTAGTTTTTACACTCACTGTCATCCACTCTAATAGACACTCTACATGCAGTAGCTGGTCCACCATATAGGACACCACCCACGGTATGCTGTTGGGTGGATATTTCAGATTGGTAGTCTATTTTCACTGAGGTGTTTAAAAACTCCAGCAGCACTGCTGTGTCTGTTCCACTCATACCAGAAAAACAAACTTCACACTAACACATCACCACCATGCCAGTGTAACTGCAGATTTGAAAATGACCCACCATACAAAAATAACTGTTCTATGGTGGCCAGGTAGTGTAAAAGTAGATGAATGCATTAGTTAAAGGATGTGTCAGTTCACAAACATTTGAACATACAGTGCCCTATTTTAGTAATATATAGATGAGCCATTAACCGTGCACCATGCAGCTTCATTTAGGGTGTGTCAGTTTGTCTTTGCTATCGCAACAATGAGAAAAGTACATGCCCAAAAGACATGTACTAATTCTCTTAATATATCTTAATCATGGGTGTGTTTTGTACATAACATGCAATAAACCAATCAATGTGTCATTTGTCATTTGTCAAGACTTGGCAGATTGCTATTTAAGGGGCGCAGCTACCTGACTGTGACTAACGCTTCTCAGCACAGAAAACTAACCTGCTCATTTTTGCTCATTATGTAAAAGTTGTAAAAACAAAGCTACAAACAGGCCCACGCAGTCTGTGTTATTAATTCACTGCCTAGATAGCAATGAACATCTAATTGTTGACGTCTGTCTATGTTTTTTCAGACAGTGGTGCACCTGTGTTTTCTTTTGCCAAGATAGCAATACGCCTGAAATGTACTTAAATACACCTAAATTCGAGACCACCATGCCCATCAGCGTAAGAAAGGGCTCACAGTGTATCTTTCCCTGCACTAAAAAAGACACAAAATACAGCTTCAGCTCTTAAAACCCCCCTACCATCCACCTTTTTTCTACACCACTGGTCCCAGCAGTCTAAGAGATTGACAGCTACACGCTTTCACTGCATGCATCCTCCCAACTATTAGCCATTTGCCACTGGCTAGTGCTTCAATCTGCTCTAATTGCTTCATCTGACCACAAAACTGCAGGAATACCCCAACCTAATGGGCACATCACAAAGGAAAGAGAGTGACCCCTTTCAGCTCAATCCTTCCCTGCTGGACTGCAGACACTTGCATTCCCCTCGGGCTGAGAGCCACAGATGGCAAACATGAAAAGCAGAGAATGAAACCCAGGCTATATGATTTCACTACATTTTCACTGTGCGCCAATCACGAGCCCCCTACTGTGCGCCTTGTACCCCAAAGTGAGGCTGCTGAAGTTAATGCGACTGGACAGGCAGATGGTGCTTTGTGGACATGATAAGGGTCTATGTGTTGATGGAACGCTTTTTCAAGGCATCAAAGAAAAAAAAAAAAAGACGACCATTAAAAGTCACTCTCATTGGTGCTCTGGACTTTTATGTACAAAGTGACCGGCTTGTAGCTTGTTTCTCAGATGATGTGTTAGAGCTACGAGGCCTGCCACGGTATTAAGCCATCTGTCGTAGTTTGGAGTACACAGGAAAGCCTGCAGATCGAGGAAGAGAGAGAGAGAGAGAGAGAGAGAGAGAGGGAAAATCTGGATAATGATTCTTCTTGTCTATGCCATCCAGTGTTTTCAGCCCCACCACCTGGGAAGCTACTGATTGCTGGAGGTTTACAGAACACCACAGCAGGACAGCAGAAACATCCAACCAAATCAAGACGTGCAGGAGTGAAATACCAGATGGGAAGCAGACAGAAGTAGACACAGAATGAGGGATGGCTCTATTGCAGGTGTAACATAAATATGCACTAGTAAAAAAAGATGAACATTTTAATTTTAGTGAAACAATATCGACACATCGTCCACCTTTTACTTGTAAAAATTATTTTGAGTTTTATACAATGTAAATATTATAAACATTACAGGGGTCCTATTCTAGCTATCTATAGGTGAGCCATCAAAATAAATAATCAGCATGGGCAATATTTTATCCATTAGAGGTGCTCAAAATGTCAGTTCTGATTAACTTTTGATTACTTGTCCAGATCTTCTACTCACTCCATTATAAGAAACACACACATGCACATGAGGACACACAGTATCAGTCAAAAGTTTGGACACAGTCCTTCTTGTTTAAAGTTTTCTTAGTTTTTATTATTTTCTATAATGTAGCTGGCTAGCACTGCTAACCAAGGCTAGCTAGTGCTGCTAACCAAGGCTAGCTAGTGCTGCTAACCAGGGCTGGCTAGTGCTGCTAACCGGGGCTGGCTAACGCAGCTAACCGGGACTGGCTAACGCTGCTAACCAGGGCTGGCTATGCTGCTAACCACAGCTGGCTAGTGCTGCTAACCGGGGTTGGCTAACACTGCTAACCGGGATTGGCTAGTGCTGCTAACCGGGACTGGCTAGTGCTGCTAACCGGGACTGGCCAGTGCTGCTAACCGGGATTGGCTAACGTTGCTAACCGGGATTGGCTAGTGCTGCTAACCGGGATTGGCTAACGCTGCTAACCGGGGCTCGTTATTGCTGCTAACCGGGACTGGCTAACGCTGGTAATCGGGACTGGCTAGTGCTGCTAACCGGGATTGGCCAGTGCTGCTAACCGGGGTTGGCTAACGCTGCTAACCGGAATTGGCTAGTGCTGCTAACCGGGACTGGCTAACGCTGGTAATCGGGACTGGCCAGTGCTGCTAACCGGGATTGGCTAACGCTGCTAACCGGGAATGTCTAGTGCTGCTAACCGGGATTGGCTAACGCTGCTAACCGGGGCTCGTTATTGCTGCTAACCGGGGCTGGCTAGTGCTGCTAAACATGGCTAGCGCTTATCCTTGGACAAAATACTAGAATTCTCTTCCGACTTTTGGCATTATTCTCTCAGTTGGCTTCATAAGGTAGAACCTGGAATGGTTCACCATCTGTTTTAAAGGAGTTCTAGAGAAGCTAAGCTCTTGTTAACTGCTTTTCCTTCACACTGACTCTGCTCCAACTTGTCCAAACAACCTGAGTTGGGTGTTTATATATTACACTTTTTTGTCTACTAGCTAATTAAATGTTTCTTCATAGTTTTTAAGTTTTTAATATTAATCCACAATGTACTAAATTAATACAAACAAAGAAAAAATATAATTATAACTGTAGGTGTATCCTATAGTGGATAGGAGCAACTGTCCTAAGTTAAATATCAATTTCAACAATGCTAGCTGTATAACCTTCATGAATATGATACAGCAGCGTTACCGCATGAGTTGAAGCAGTCAGAACACTGTCAGCACCTTTCGGCGGAGATGACTCTCAAACTAGGCGTCTGCCGCTGTTATTCAACCAGCCAAACAAAAGCTGTTGAATTCAGGCAGCTTTTATGTAAGCCATTATATAACAGGGTACAATGCTTCAAGTAAACACTTTTTGTTGACTGATTTAAAAGTTAAATCACTAATCAAATACTTCTAGTGTCATCTCTGCTCAGAGTACCTGCACCCTGTGATGGAGCGCTGAGGTTCTCGGGAGTGAGTCAGTTTGTCCGGTAGTGATTTAGACAAGTTTTACAAATGCACAAACTTCCTGAGCCTTCCCGAGGCCTGCGACAACATCAACACCAACCTAGGATTAAACCCATGGGAGGTCATAATACATAAAATATCAAGCAAGGGGAAATTACATATCAGTTCATTTACATAACTTTTCATTAAAGTGAGATTTAAGTGAAAGTGAAAACTAAGGAACGTAAAGAAATTATTCATCATGCTTTGGGTGGCGTACTGCAGACGTCAACTAAAAGAGGCCATAAAAAGCCCTCAGCGCATGTGCTGGATAATTTATAGACATTTATTAACAATGTACTATATATGCATGAAACTTTTACTCGGTCCTCATCAAACATTTAACTGCGCACTACATTATAAGTTGCTGCGAAGGCAAAGATTGTTTTTAGAGCCATTAACATGTTTACAAGCTGGTAAAGTCGTAGCAATCAAATCTGAGGAAAACTGCTTAGAGAGAGCTGGCTGACTCATTTATAATGTAATTTCAGAAAAGTGGCGTTTTCTGAACATTCGCTTTAAATCTATATCTACTGTACATCTTCATTTTTAACAGTAATAACTGGTGTAACAATACTGGATCCCAGAAATGTGAACAAACCCTTGTTTAACAAAAATGAATTCTGACTCATTTTGGACCACTCTTGGTAAATATTATAGATAGTAGATTGCTTGCATATGTTAAAGGGATATTCTGTTTTTTTGTAATACAAAAGCATCATAATGCTACTTTATTTTTATGCTACTTGATTAAGAATGTACATTCTCCCAGATCTCCCAGTCTCATCAGCAGAGACACTCTCATTTGCTTGTGTGATCTAAACCCAGGAGGCAGAGGAAAACAGTGCTTAACACAGGCTTTAGATGGAAGCTGCTTCCACCTAATGGCAAAACACTGTGGACAGTGTGCAGCTGGATGAACCTATATGACCTTGTATGCACATGTGGCCTTTAGTTTGGCCAGCGGATTACAAAAGAAGCTGCGGGCGGTGGCACACGGCATTTGAAACACAGACTGGGCAGAGTTTTTTAGTAGACTAGGGCAAATAAACATGTAATAGATATACATGTACTGTACAGCATGGCTAAGTTTCTCAGACAGAGATTAAGCCTAACTGTGGACCAAAATGCTGTGACATACCAGAGTTCAAAAGAGGACAAATTGTTGGTGCATGTCTTGCTGGCACATCTGTGACCAAGACAACAATTCTTTGTGATGTATCAAGAGCCACGGTATCCAGGGTAATGTCAGCATACCACCCAGAAGGACGAACCACATCCAACAGGATTAACTGTGGACGCAAGAGGAAGCTGTCTGAAAGGGATGTTCGGTGGTAACCCGGATTGTATTCAAAAAACATAAAACCACGGCTGCTCAAATCACGGCAGAATTCAATGTGCACCTCAACTCTCCTGTTTCCACCAGAACTGTCCATCAGGACAATAAATTATTGTGGTCTAAAACCAGGTGTTTCAGTTTCATTGTCCAACCCCTGTATATCCAAACGTAATAAAATATCTCTTATTGTTAGTCCAGTTAAATTAAGTTACATTAGTGTTAGAATGGAGGTGTAAACAGCAGGACAGTAGCTCTCTAGAAGTAAGGTTGGTGACCCTGGGCTCTTGTATATGCTCAGTAGACAAGGGTCACTTTTCCATTGTATGGTTAACTAACCATCCTTGGGGCTACAGAACTATTCAGTGGGAGGCTTTAAAACTGAGGATCTCTGGCCGCTGCTGTAGAGATGTTGAATGAGCCCAGTTGTTGGCATGCTGACGGCATGTTAGTAACATTGGGTGAGCCTGGACGCCACCATGCTAATGCTGCATTAGAAATGTTGGACAAGATTGGATGCCAACATGCAAGCTTGTTGGACAATGTCGGTAGGAATTAAAGACGAGTCTTGTAGATGGCATAAGTGCCTAGTCTTAATTATGTAACTAGGCTAACAAGTGCTAACTAAGCTAACTGGGTGATACAAATGGTACAGCAATGCCTTAGTTACCATCTACAGGCCCTACCGTGGAAAAGCATCCAAACAGTGGCAAAGAACTGGGGGTTATGGCCCTGTTTTAGGGTTACTGTGCTCAATGCCAATGCAATGGATTGTGAAGAACTGCCTGAACATTGTTTGTGATCCAGAATTGATCATCTAACATCTGTAACAATCCTCCCTAATGCTCTTGAGTGGTTGAATGCAGTCGAATCCCACACTGTAAGCCCGAATAAGTTGAATTTACTTTAAAAAATTGAGGAAACTGGTTGCCTTAAAAAAGTTAAGTAATGGGTAATGAAAACTTAAGTTAGCATAACTTAAAACATCAAGTTATTACAACTAAAGAGGAAGTTGATTTAACTCTTTTATTTTTGTTATACCAGATAAGTTGAGTTTACTTAACTTTTTTAAGGCAGCCAGTTTGCTCTATTTTTTAAGTAATGGGCAATGAAAACTTGAGTTAACATGAATTAAAACATCAAGTTATTAAGGGGATCTTGATTTATTTCTAAATCAATGTAGCCCACGGGGAATCACTACACACTGATGGTGAGTGTTAGTCAGAAACTGTTGGACATGCCCAGTATGCAAATAGATTGTGACAGAAGCCAATGGAAAAGAAGCTGTTAATGGCAACAGACTAAACTCAGTTATTATAAGTTGGTTCAACTCAAAGATCTCAGTTTGAATACATATGCCCACAAATGTCCAACTAACTCAAAATAGTCGAGTATTGTTTAGAAATATCCAATATGTAAAACAGACTTAAATCATTTGAGTTCAAACAGCGTATGGGTTTACAGTGCATTAGAAACCTAAGGTAAAGCCTTGCCAGAAGAATTTAGTCTGTAACTGCACTTAATTCCAAACGAAACATTATGCAGAGAATGAACACTTTTGTGCTTAAGGAGGGCATTTTGACCCTGGTTAAAAGCACAGTACCGCTGTTGGCAGACGCGCTGCAGCAGAGGGGAACCCTCTACTGTTAGTCTAAGGCTTTTTCCCCTCTCTCTCTCTTTCACTCCGTCTCGCTCTCTCTCTGTCTCTGTCTATCTGGCATCCCTCCGTTCACTGTGAGCCCAGACTAACTCCCAAGATGCAGCCAATCCATTTCGCTCTTCCCGAAACTTCAAATAGAGCTGTGCAAGACAGGTCATCCCTGCTTCATCACACATTGAATTTGTGTGTGTGTATGTGTGTGTGTGTGTGTGTGTGAGGCACTCCTAATCCAGCCCTGAAGTGACCCACTCCACAGAGCCTGCAGGTGATAATCTTAATCCAGCTCCCAAACGGGTGGCAACGTGATAAGATTCAGTTGCGCCAAGTGAAGGCTCAAGTGGACGTTCTGTTACGTTCTTTAATGCACTGGAGAACAGGATTGCACAGGTGTGATACTGTGTATTTATACCACAGTCTGCTTTAAGGCCAGGAGGCTTAGAGGACTGTAACAGGAGTCTTTCATAAAATGGTACAAAAAGGTGATATCCCTCTACCTCAACAACTCAACCAATCAGACAAAATCTTTTTGAATTTTTTTTAGATTTTAAAATTACACCAATAAAATCACAATAAAAAAAAAAAAAATCTGCGAAGCCATGAACATAAACTCAAAAACCCTGAAATCTCTTTTTCTGGAGAAATTATACTGGAGAAACTGTGCTGACCTTAGTACTGTACACATTCTCCCCGGTATAGTGGTAGAGTTTGGTCAGTGGTCTCAGCAGTATGATGTTCTTTAAGATTTGGGATGCTGCCCACTACCAAATTTTGCTTCTTAATAGTGACATTAGAAACCTATACAACAAACAGAATTTGGCTGGTAAGATTTTATTGCTGTGAGAATAGAAGAGTGTATTGCTGTCTGATAGTACTTAGTACTTTCTAATGCGCTTTCTATTAATTTATCTGTCACTACCTGTGTTAGCTGTGGCATTATTAGGTGCAACAAACCAGCACTACGTTTATTTCTATAAAACGCGGTTACTGTAAATATAACTTTAATTACTTTAGCTCTCAGAGTAAAAAAGATTTATCCATCCCCTTCCTTAAGTAAGAAAAGTGTTGCTCACACAGTTCAGCACATTATACAGATGTACAGCAAGATGGAGAGTGTAATGAGGGTGGTGTAATGGGGCCTTAAGAATATAGGGAGGAATATTTTAACTGGCGGAGTGTTTATAACCAAACAGATCGTATTTTCTCGTTCTCTTTAACTCAAAATCTTTCAATAAACAGCAATAATGGAACTGTGGTATAATTGCAATAATACACTCTAGGTTCATGCTATAACGTGTGATATTGGCACTGCTCAGGTTAACCATGATGCTAACAGCCAGCCTCAGCAGGACAGATCCATGCTGCTATCCAACACAGCAGCCAAGCTCGGCAAGGTTGGATCATGTTAACCATGATGCTAACAGCCAGCCTCAGGAGGAATAGAGCCATGCTGCTAACAGACACAGCAGACGGGGTTTATTAAAATTGAATCAGGTAAATAGTGATGCTAACAGCCAGGCTTAGCCTTGTTGGAGGGTCTTAGCTGTGAACTGATTAGCAGGGCTAGAGCCATGATGCTAATAGACACAGCAGCTGGGAGTGTCAGATTTGGTTCAGTTTAGCTGTGAAGTTAACAGTCTGTGCCGTCAGGTTTAGTACCACAGTGCTAACAGACACAGCAGCCGGGATCAGGTTAACCATGATGCTAACAGCCAGGCTCAGCGCTATTGGAGTGTGTTTGCTGTGATGCTAAAAGTGGTACCTGGCAGGGTTAGAGCCATAATGCTAATAGACACAGCAGTCAGGCTTAGGAAGTTTGGATCAGGTTAACAGTGATGCTAACAGCCAGGCTCAGCACTATTGGAGTGTGTTAGCTGTGATGCTAAAAGTAGCACTTGGCAGGGTTAGAGCCATGATGCTAACAGATACAGCAGTCAGGCTTAGGAAGTTTGGATCAGGTTAACAGTGATGCTAACAGCCAGGCTCAGCTTTGTTGGAGGGTGCTAGCTGTGATGCTAATAGTTCAGAAGGGTTAGAGCCATGATGCTAATAGACACAGCAGCCAGGCGTATCAGGTTTGATGCAGTTTAGCTGTGATTTTAACAGTCTGCGTCATCAGGTTCACCATGATGCTAACAGCCAGGCTCAGCACTATTGGAGTGTGTTTGCTGTGATGCTAAAAGTGGTACCTGGCAGGGTTAGAACCATGATGCTAACAGACACAGCAGCTGTGCTCAGCAAAGATGGAGCTTGTGAGCTAGGATGCTAACATCTGGGCCCAGCCATGATGGAACAGACAAACAGTGGAAGGTATGTTAATGTTAAAAGCAATTTGTGCTTTAGTGTCTGACTAAGTTTTGTTTTTTAAATTTCGATTAGCACATGCAGTCGTTTTTAGTATTGAGGACACATGATTTTTGGCTTTCGGTCAAGTAGAAAGCCCTTAGTCAGGGGCAGTCCTGAAGCACAGCGAGAGACTGAAACAGAGATGGCAGGGGAGAGAGAGAGTGTGTGTCTGTGTGTGTGTGAGTCATGGAAGGGCAGGGAGAGGTGACTCCCTCAGTCCTCTCATTACTCTGCTGTCAAAACATGAAAAGAGTCAGAGAGAAATGATGCATCAGCATCCTCACTTACCCCCATTTCTCCCTCTCACTGCTCTGCCTCCACTGCTGCTGCACTTTCTCTTCCTATACACGGGCTCCTGGCCAAGCTGTGCAGCACTGGGTAATGTTCTCACAGTAAAGAAGAGGCTATTTTTAGCTAGATTACACCTATACTACACTAAGGCAGTCCTGAGTCCTGCTGGAGCTCCGATGTTCTAAAACAGCTTTAGTTCAGTTTCTCATAATGATAAGGATCATAATGACTGAAATCTTGGAGGACATAAAATCTATCAAGACCTGAAATCTTGGGAGACATAAAATCTGCCAAGACCTGAAATCTTGGACCTCATTAATCTACCAAGACCTGAAATCTTGGAGGACAGGAAATCTGCCAAGACCTGAAATCTTGAAGAACATAAAATCTGCCAAGACCTGAAATCTTGGAGGACAGAAAATCTACCAAGACCTGAAATCTTGGACCACAATAATCTGCCAAGACCTGAAATCTTGGACCACATTAGTCTACCAAGACCTGAAATCTTGGAGGACATAAAATCTGCCAAGACCTGAAATCTTGGAGGACAGAAAATCTACCAAGACCTGAAATCTTGGACCACATTAATCTGCCAAGACCTGAAATCTTGAAGAACATAAAATCTACCAAGATCTGAAATCTTGGAGGACATAAAATCTACCAAGACCTGAAATCTTGGACCACATTAATCTACCAAGACCTGAAATCTTGGACCACATTAATCTACCAAGACCTGAAATCTTGGGAGATATAAAATCTACCAAGACCTGAAATCTTGGACCACATTAATCTACCAAGACTTGAAATCTTGGACCCCATTAATCTACCCAGACCTGACATGGAGAACCTTGGAGAACATAAAATCCACCAAAATCTGAAATCTTGGAGGACATAAAATCTACCAAGACCTGAAATCTTGGAGAACATAAAATCCACCAAGATCTGAAATCTTGGAGGACATGAAATCTACCAAGATCTAAAATCTTGGAGGAAATAAAATCTACCAAGACCTGAAATCTTGAAGAACATAAAATCTACCAAGACCTGAAATCTTGGGAGACACAAAATGTGCAAAGACCTGAAATCTTGTAGGATATGAAATCTGAAGCAGAAACTTATGCTGCACACAGTAGACCTAAGCCATCAAATGTTTTGTTCCCATGTTAAGCTGTCTTCATTACGGGTGGGCGATATGGCCCTAAAATAATATCTTGATATTTCAGGGTACCTTTGCGATAACAATATTTTTGGCAATATGTAAAAAAATACTTTTTTTACAAAGACAACAAAATAAGCATAAAAGATGCATATTTAGCATAATTATAAAAATTTCATACATTTAATAGAAACAAAAAAAAAAATTCAGGAACAGAAACGTACCTAGAATTTGATTTTTGATACTCAGGGATTACAATCATGTTTTACACACAACCATTTGCACTCAGCACTCATTCCAAACATCCACACACACAAACATCTTTAAGAAGCGCCAGTGTCAACTCTGACATGATCTAAAAGAAACACTTTTTACTGTATATGAGATCTGCAACAACATAACTGCACACATCACGCAGTACACCGAGGAACATCAACTATATTTTCATTCAGTCTAATTTTAGAGAGAACTGTGACAGCAGACCACACGGTAATCTGTCTCAGGATTTAGCAAGCCACGCTACATCTGCTTATAGAGAACCCTGATTACAACAGCAACACAAAAGAACAGTGCAAAGGTCAGAACAAGAAAAAACAATCTTCAGACTTCAGTGAATGTGGACATTGTTAGCAGATCTACACATGGCTGGAGAAGAGCTTGTGGTCCCCTTTGATAATCATTATTTAAACGTTATTAAATAAATATTTGAGGGCCAATAATTGGCAGCAAATAGTTGCATTGCTTATATAAATTCAATGGGTCAGAGCCATGTAAAATGTGTGCCATTGCAAAAAAGACGTAGTTAAATCAGTTTAAGTCACTCAGTTTGTTTGAGTGCTAAAATGAACACCCTATGTCCAAGAGAAGAAAAATCTTAGTTGTAGATTCTTTAGCAACAATGAAAAAATATATACACAATGGTAAACTGCAGTGCCATGAAAAAGTATTTGTCCACTTACAGATTTTTTTTGTTTAGCTTTTTTTCCATACTGACATTTTTTCCAGATTAATAAACTAACTTACAAATACAACCTAAGTAAATACAAAAAGCAGTTTTTAAATTAGGATTTTATTTATTAAGAAAAAAAAGTGATCCAAACCCACTTGGTTCTATGTAAAGAAAAAAAGTACTTGGGTTCTGCAGCAGGACAATGACCCACAGAGATGATGTGGCATTATTTTAAACAGGCTGTTCATACTCTAAAACCCTTTAACTGGCTGAGATAAAACAATTCTGTAACAAAGAGTGGACCCAAATTCCTCCACATATGTGAAAGACTCATTGCTAGTTATCGCAAACACTTGTTTGCAGTTGTTTCCACCAAGAGTGGCACAAGTAAGTTGTTATTTAGAGGGTAAAAACTTTTCCACATAGGGAAAACATTTTTTTCCCTTAATTATAGAAATGATCATTTAAAAATGCTCTATGAAATCATTCCCTAGGCCTGTCACAATAATTACATGAACGATTTATTGTATGATATACAAACATAACCTCAGTTTTGCTAACCTTGATATATATATCGCACAATCTTTTTTTAATTTTTTGTTGTTTTTTTGTGTGGAGAAAAAACTCATGCAAATGAGCGGGTAGGTTGACTTATGTTTATGTTTAACATTTTTATGATTTTTAGAATATTTAAAAAAAAAATATTTAAAAAAATTTAACATAGTTTCTCTTTATTATGCTTTTAAAATTGTATTTTATGACAATAATGTTTGAAAACACTGTAAGAAAGAAAATGTAATCCATGTCGCTTTGCCATCTAACCATGTTTTCACACCAGCAGCCGTTTCCTACGGGATAACGCGATTTGTAGCCATGAATTAGCGTCAAGTGAAAAGCGACATGGAGAAAGAGCGGCAAGCAACAAATCGAGTTGAGATTTTCGTAACTTCATGCAAATGAATTATGACTTGGTAAAGCGACATTTTAAGCTGATTGGGTTCCTATTCTCAACAGTGTGGCGCTAAACATGACACAGAGGCTCATATCCGCTGATTCTCCTTTTCCCATTTTATATGAGACACCTTTGCACACACACACACACACACACACAGGGACAATCTGAAGAAAAGAAAGACAGTAGCACATAATATATATAGCAATAGATATTGTGTTTGTTTGGTTATTACATTTACTTTTTACACACCCACACATAACCAAACAAGCCGCCTCGAACACTCCCACAAGAGCTGGTCTTAACACAGTGTAATTTATCCAGGTGCAGCAGCACCACATTATCACATAAACAGCAATATAAACCAGTCTGGTGTTGTGGTTCATCAATCTGATGCTATATGTGTGTATGTGTTTCCGTATAACAGTATGTCACCATGTAAATGGTTATAAAAGTTATTGAAGTTGAAAAAAAAAAGATTATATCAAATGACATAACAGCTCACAGTGATTTAAAGTGTGAGATGATGTGTGATGACTTGCTTTTGAAATAATGCTGTTGGTTATAAATATGCATTACTTTAGTGAGGAACATTAGCTTTATAGTTGCTAAGTGCTTAACCTAAATTAATCAGACACAAAGCATGTCTAAATCATCCTTAGTTATTTATATTGTTTTCTCCCAAGAGAAATTCCACATGTTTCGTCCTCTTAATAATAATGTTGTTCATGTTATACTGTGTTTATTGAGCTTTCTCACCTGCTTTGCTTTGTTCAGTTTATTCTGAACCAAAATTGTAGGTATGAAGAGTGCTGTGAACCACAGTTTGAGGACTTTAACTTTGTCAGATCAATTTTTTTTTATTTCTCCCATTTTTCCCCCAATTTAGCTTGGCTAATCGCCTACTCAGCTATATATCTCCCAACAATAGTGATGCCTCACTACAAGGAAAGGTGAAGACTAGCACGTGCCTCCTCCTACACACGTGAAGTCAGCCACCACCTCTTTTCAAACTGCTGCTGATGCAGCATTGCAAAGTAGCATCACAGCGCACTCTGAGGTAAACGCAGTGTCTCGGTTCTATATATCATATATATATATATATATATATATATATATATATATATATATATCAGCTCACAGACGCCTTGTGCTGAGTTACATCACCCTTTATAGTGATGAGGGGAAAGAGTACCATCTTCCCACCCAGAGAGCGCAAGGCTAATTGTGCTCTCTCAGGGCTCCGGCAAGCTACATGACTGGGATTCGAACCATTGATCTCCCGATCATAGTGGCAGGGCTTTAGACCGCTCGACCACTTGGTGCCCCATGAAAGCACTTTATAAGATGGTTCGGACATTCAGACAAATTGCTCAAAAAATAAGGCAAGCTATTATCACCTATTAAACAATAGAAGAACAAAAAGAACCAGTGTTGTGTTAAAATCCAAGTCCCTTTTGTGTGCTTGAGGGTCACAAAGCAGTCTGGGCACAAACACTAATACTTATGTTACTCCTGTATCTACTGTAACTGTAGACAAGGAGGCAGAATTTAGCATAACACCTGGAAAGGCATCACATGAAGGGTGAAGACATACGCCTCCTCCGACACATGTGAAGTCAGCCACCACCTCTTTTTAAACTGCTGCTGATGCAGCATTGCCCAATAGCATCATAGCGCACTTAGAGGAAAGTGCAGCGAGTTCTGATACATCAGCTCACAGATGCCTTGTGCTGATCGACATTACCTTAGGAGTGAGAGAGCAAGGCCAATTGTGGTCTCTCAGGGCTCCGGCAAGCTACATGACCAGGATATCGAACCATTGATCTCCCGGTCATAGTGGCAGCGCTTCAGACCGCTGGACCACTTGGTGCCCCTGTGAAAGGATTTTTTTTGTAGATGGTTTGAACCTTCTGACAAGTTACTGAAAATTGAGGCAAGCTATTATCACCTATCAAACCATAAAAGAAGAAAAAGAACCAGTGTTGTGTTGAAATCCAAGTCCCCATTGTATGCTTGAGCCTCACAAAGCAGTCTGGGCACAAACACTAATATTTATGTTACTCCTGTATCTACTGTAACTGTAGACAGGGAGGCAGAATCTAGCACAACACCTAGAAAGGCATCACAATGAACTGCAAACATTCTACAAACCAATTGGTGTCAAGTACCAGAAAACACAGGCTCAGAACATTATTTAAGCCGTGAAACCAAAACAATGTAGCTAACTGTGGTCCGGATTGTGGTCTGGATTTCCAGGTGTAAAAACATTCTTCAAATATCAGAAATATTTGTTTGCTCAGTCATGAGCAAGAAGTCTGAACAGAAGCTAAAAGAATAAATTCACTTACAGCTTCCAAACTTGAGGGGACAGGCATGAGCATCCATGGGGAAATCTTCCAGCTGCATTGGACATTCAGCAGATATGGTCAGTCTGGGGGGGAAGAAAGTGAAATTACGATCAATTCCTTCATCAGAAATAAAACAATTATGAATGAATTTTGCGATAAAGACAACCCTGATTCATTTTAAAAGTGCCACTTTGGTCCAGCTCAGGGATAGCCGACAGCAATCCTCAGTCTGGAACAGAATTGCGTACGGAAAATAAGCTTTATTAAACAGCTTTAGTTTTTAGAGAGATCGGGCATTGATTTCACTGCATGCTTCTGAATGTGAGATTGGGCTGCGCAGGTTAAAGCAAAACCACAGCCAGCGCCATGATAACGACAATGATGATCATCATCATTATCATGGTGGCCACTCCGTAATCCATTCTCAGAAAGAGGGTAATCCCGCTCTGTAAATGAAACTGCTCTCTGGAATGCTCTGTGTGTGTGTGTGTGTGTGTGTGTGTCTGTTCCTGTGTGTGATCCAAAATGTATTTATAGAACAAGGGTGCCACCATGCTACCACAAGTGAGAACGTTGCCAAAAAACCGAAGCAAATCACTGCTAAATTAGGCCCAGCTTATGACTACTCTCACACACACACACACACACACACACACAGAGACAAGAACATGCAGTCACATACACACACATACACACAAACACACAAACACACACACACACACACACACACACACACACACACACACTATATTGCATTTCTCTGTTATCACTGTTTTCATTCTATTGTGTTTTAAAGCGTACAGTCTGGTGCAGTAAGTATAGTATTTGTCATGAACTCACACTGCCACCTACTGGATTAAATAAAGTATATTCAAACAAATGACTAAATAATTTAAGAAATGAATGAATAAGTAAGCAAATACATAAGTAAGTAAATACATAATTAAATAAATAAAACAACATATATAAAACATTTATTTTGCACAATATGGGGAGCTGCCAGTTTTAGCAATAAGCTTTCTTCTTCAGGTTCGTCAAACTCTATAGGTTGGTTTTCCAGACAGAAATTAAGACAAATCCTAGTCAACATCATTTTAAACAGAGAATCTCCATTCACCATGCTGTGCAGTCCAGGACTAAGCTTATTCCTTATCTAGGAAACCAACCCTATACAGCTCTGGTAAAAAATAAGAGAAAATGAATTAAGAGAAAACTGCAGAAAATAAGAAATGCCAGAAATAACAAAAACTATACAGAACTTTTACACCTCAAATAATGAAAAGAAAAAAAAGTTCATATTCATACAGTTCCAAAATCAATATTTGTTGCAATAATCAGAGTTTTTTTATGTATCTTGGTATGTTCTCCTCCACCAGTCTTACACACTGTTTTTGGATAACTTTATGCCACTCCTGGTGCAAAAATCCAAGCAGTTCAGTTTATCTTGATTATATTCCAGAGGTTTTCAATTTGGTAAAGTCCAGAGCTGTATATTTAACATAACATTTAAAGAAGATTCTTCCATATAATAATAGTAAAAATAATAACAAGACAAAAAAAGAAAAAATATATAGAATTACTTATTGTTGAGATGATACATAAATCAAATAAAACAATCCATTAGCATATAGTAAGTTTTTTATGCTTACTCTCAGTCAGTAAGTGTGGTGTAATAATAGATAATAACATATTTGGACAGTTCTGTCATTATGTCATATATATAGGTATTGGCCGATAATTGTTTTTTTTAGTATCATTATATCGGCCGGAATGGGCAAAATTCCCACATCGGTGCATCTCTATTAGCAGTTCAGATTGATGAAGTGAGGCTTTCCCTACTGTATGTTGGGAAAATGCCTTCAACCTTCCATTTATTTTTCATTTGTTTTTTTTTTAGAGTAGATTACTTATTAAAATGCTGAATTAATTACACTGTTTAAAAAATAAATAAATGGTCTTAAATATGATTTACATAAGGAATTTGCGTTAGGCCAAAACATGCAGATTTGAGGTCATGTGCTGGAATATAAACAATGTAGATCTGTATCCATTTCCCTACATACTTTATTATAATCCTTTTATCCTGTTCTTCAATGGTCAGAACCCCACAGGAAAGACCACCACAAAATCAATTTGTATTTCAATTTGTATAGCAGGTCAGTGGCACTGTTATGCAGCAGATCCAGTATCTGTGTCATTCAGGATTTAAGAGCACTCAGAAAAGTAATGGACACGTGAAACTGTGAGTTCAACAAAAAAGAGTCTTTATATAAGAAAAATGTAAATCAAAAATCTTCTTTTTTACAGTTTCCTTTCAATAATTCCAAACACAGTAAGCACGGTCAAAAAACTGTGTGAATCCGTGCTCTCCAATCCTTCACTAAATCAGCTAGTGCTCTACCAGCTCAAGAGCATCCTTTTGCTCACTATCAAAATAAGAGTCCTGTAATAAATTTACAGTTCAATTACACTGGCATTAGGATTACCTTCATGAAATAATACAAATATTACAAAATACTCAAAAACAAATAAAACAAATATAAAATCTTATTTATGGCTCTAACAGGCACTGACATGGTGCTGGTACGAGAGGATCAGACACAGCAGTGCTGCTGGAGTTTTTAAACACTTCATTGTGACCGCTGGATTAAGAATAATCCACCAACCAGACATATTCAGCCAAGAGCGTTCTGTGTCCCCTGATTAAGGACCAGAGAATGACCATCACAACTGTGCAGCAACAGATTCTTCTGTTGAGCTTCTTTCTCTGACTTTATATCTAAAAGATATCTATGGAGGTTCTGACTATTAAAGAACATGGTGAATTGAGGATAATAAAGTATACAGAAAAACAGATTTCAGATTATAGAAATAAAAAGTGCTAATAATATTTACGCAGTGAAACTGATAAGATGGACATCAAGTGTAGCAACATATTATACTGTCATAATATTGTGGATTGACTGTCCAGCAAAAAAAAAAATAATAATAATAATAATAATTCTGCATGTTACAAAGGCATGTACATGTTTACCTGCAGTTCACTGGGATATAAAAAGATCTAACTTGATCAAGATTTCCAAAATGCTAAACAGACCTAGTTTCTCATAAAGAGCTTTCTCTGAAATTTGCTTCCACAAATCAGTACTTCATTTTTTCACATTTCTCAGAAAAAAAAGTAAATGTCTAAAAAAAGTAAATCATCAGATCAGATTAATGAAACTAGATCTTCTGTTTCCTGGAAATATTAGAGAAGGTAAAACGCAGAAAAAATACATGGATAGGAAACATTTTTAAATACTGGAATGAATAAATCATAAATATGCAGAATACCATATTGAATATAAAAGCAATCTTTTACAGTATACAGATAAGTCTACTTTTAGCTATAAATGTATTTTTAGTGATGATAATGTACTATAATCTACTATAAGACTACAGCTAATCCGTGCCTAGAAAAGCAGCTCTTTAAGTTGAGTTATTACACCACATGCACGGGAGGACACAGGCAGCTCTGCTCATAGCTCTGCTATGATACAGGTTTGAGTTGTGTTGTGTGGCACAATATTCTTAAGCATTTAGCTTTTAGCACTTCCTGTATGAAGCAGTATGAAGGCTTCATGTACATATTCTGTTATGTCATTCTGTTATTACTGGGGTAATAGTAATGAAGCACATACATTCATAAGTGATTCAAGTGTAACATGCATTCTGTTTATTAAAAGTACAATTAATCTAATTAATAGGTGTGATAAATGTACAAGCTGTATGTTTTAAACATATTTATAATATATAAAAATATAGTATAATATATTTATAATATAAACATATTTATATTGATTGCTTTTGTTATGATTAGTCAATTTACAAAATATTTAGTAAAAGATTAAAATGTCTTTATTTAAACTAATATTTCTTCATTCTTGAAGAACTTAAGTACTTAAATAAATGAAAAATTATAATAACACAATCCAGTGCTCTTAACTGACTGCATACATACATATATATATATATATATATATATATATATATATATATATATATATATATATATATTTTTTTTTTTTTTTTTTTTTTTTTTGGTGTTACAAACAAACACTGATACTTTATTTTTTATATAAAATTTGAATGTATAAATATAACCATAAATAATAGATTTTAAACATTTCTCCTCTTTTTTTGTTTGTTTTATTTGAACTGACTTTTTTTTACAAAACAACTAAAATGTCCTTTTTATACACTTATATTTGTACAATAATTAAGATACTTCAAACAAAATAACTAACTAACAATAGTGTAAAGGAGAGAAATTATTGATATATGGTTATTCATTGAATGAGATAAAATAATTGTAACAGTATAAAATGAGATAAACGAACACGTATCAAATCCAGAACCCCTGCAGTAGTGAAGAGGATTGAATCTGAGGTGTAAATACTGGTGTAATAATACTAAAACACAGGCGTGTGTTTACTTGTGTCTCTGCACTCAGCAGCTGTGAGTCATATTCAGTGTGGGTGAGTGAGTGAGTGCAGAACCGCAGCAGCTCTGCAGAGACTCTCTTCTGCTGTCCTGCATCCCCCTCTAGTGGACTCCATATTAACTGCTATCCTTCATCCTCATCACATGACCTGCTAGATTACACTCAGATAGTCTTATCTTCTCCTTTAAACGTCATTCATTCAGACTCCATTACTATCACACGCTGTTTCCCGGACCCTCCTTAAAGGTCCTGAGAGTCCCTTGGTCCGCCGGTGTGTCTATATGTCCTGTGATCATCAGCCGGCTGCTGTACAACACAGAGGCTTTCTCACTCCCTGCTGGAAGCAAGTATCATAATGGCACTCAGTGCATACTGATTACTCTGCTGAGATTTACTACATCCTAATGGATGTCCCTCTAAACTGCTGCTCATTTAAGATCAATGTCTGCTGCTGGAGGAGGGCAGCGGCAAAGTCATTTACAAGAGAGAGGCTGAGCAGCCAGCATCAGATACACACAATGCTTCCCAGTGTGGGTTCATTCTATTCTCTCCTTTACAAAACAAAAGAAAGATAACATCAGGGAATAATAATGTTAAATTTAACTTTTGTAGTAGAAGTGCATTTTCAAAGTGAAAATATCCAATTTTTATGTTTTTATTATTAAAGTTGTGAAAGTAGTGAGAGAGTAAAAATTAGTATTTGGTGATTTTTTTAATGTTACTATAAAAGCAAAAACTGACATTAAACTGAATGAATTATTATCCATTTAAAAAGTGAAAAAAAAATAATAAAATCACTGCAGCACAAAAAAATGTAAATGCATGTAGGAGTGTGCTATATTGTATCGTACATAAAAATATTGTTGTTATGACTTTTCAAAATGTCTACATTGTATTATAAGCAATATACTGTATTGTAGACTGTAAGCAGTCTATTTTCAGTGAGTAATATTTGGCTATATTCTTTTGAGCTTTTTGTACAGTTATTTATGTTAGCAGCTTATATGCATGCACTAAATATGTTGCATTTAAATTTTGTGTTACATTTTTGGTTGGCAAATAGAAAGAGAAGGATATATATATATATATATATATATATATATTGTCTAGTTTATGCAAATACAGAATGCAAGTACACAGAATATATGTAAGTTTAGTCTTATATGCTTATTAACCAAAAATAAGCAATCAAAAAATGTAAATCAGGAAAATATCACAGCTTGGCTAAAATTTGGATAAAAAATCTGAATAATGAGACTTGTGCTTATTTTCAGTTTAAATTACTTAAAATGAGGTGAAAATACTAAGTAATAATGATTAAGATCAGTATTTCTAAAATAAGCAAAGTAAGCAAAATCTTACACTTACACAGAAGTAAAAGCAAGGAAACATTTTTATTAGAGAGGAAATTTTGAATTATTAGAGAAATTAGACTTATTAAGATTTGTGACCTGGTATAAACAGTGTCAAAATGACCACTGACTGGCCTAAATACTCTGAAAAGAAGACAAGATAAGTATCAAAGAAAAAAATGATGGACGGAATTTATAGAGATTTATATATCTTTGGTTTTTTTCCCTTTTCATGTATTTTATCAGTCAGGTTGTAGGGGCAGTAAAGCCACTCTGCTGAAGTACAGCGTAATACAGGAGTTTCAGTTAGGTTTTCTAGCACCGAGAGGCTGGAGCAGCATTAGCATTAGCTGCTAACCGCACTACGCGCTAGCTCTTTCGCCATGTCATGTTTCACAATGTTGCCTGCTGCTAACCCTGGCTAGCACTGCTGGAGCAGCATTAGCATTACCACACCTTATAATCCAGTGCACCTTATGTATGAAAATAGACTAGAAAATATACGTTCATTGATAGTGTGCCTTATAATCCGGTGCGCCTTATAGTGTAATTTTGCCAAAGGAAAGAGTCTTAATTCATACCATTTCTGAAGTTTAAGTTTGTAGCTTTCTTCTTGTTCTTTTTTTACTCAACGCCACCAATCATTCTGGAGGCCACTGTAAATGCTTTAAACGAATTCTAAAACTGGGAGGGGGTCTCAGGGAGTGTTAGGAGATGAGGCAGATGAGTGGGCCTCACACTGAGAATGCTGAGAGAGTGTGTAATTATTGGAGGGGGTTGCATTGAGAACTGCCTGCTAAGTGTATAATTTACAGCCCTGGGCCGTCCTCTCTGAAGGTCAAATGGTGGGTTGCCGTACTGGAAGAGTGAATGACCTGTAGATAAAAGCAGAGCCAGAAAAATCACACACCCTGCTGTAGGGGCACTAATATTTCCCTGCGGCAGAGGAGGAAAGTAATGAGATCTGATCACTGAGTTCTCCAGATGTAACCTCCGGTTCAGCGGAGCACCACACACTGACCTCACATACTCATCATCATTTCCTCTGACCACAACGTACAGAGGAATTCCCAAAGCTACAGAACAACAACACTCCAGTATATCATACCACCAATTAATAACTCAACTGTGTTTAATGATGTGCTTTTGAAATGGCTTTTGATAATTACATTATCAACTTATTATACAATAAGTTTACATTACCGCAATAATATTTGATAATCATGATATGGTCTACTGTGTTTGTTTGTATGTTTGTTCACATATATAACAGTAGTAACATAATTTGACCAATCTTTTAATAACTGTGACTCCATACACACAGTGTGGTTTACAGTAAGTGAAGAAAAATGTATATGTATTTCACAAAGGTGTTGTCTTTAAAATGGTATAATTTATTTGCTTTGTTATGCTATTCTATTATCATTGTATCAGTAGCATTTAAATAGTATTAAAATGACAATACAATTGTTTATTAGAGTAACAAGCGTAACTGTCATTATAATGTGGAGTTTTATAACGTAAATTTGGGAGTTTGATCCACGCCCTTACTCCTCCCACTCTTCAACCTATATAAACCGTCACTTCCTCTCTACGTGTGCATTGAACAACCTTGCCCCCACCTCCTCCCCATCTTCCTCCTTAATTTATTTTCTCCCTTTCTTTCCTTTCTTTATCTCTTTGTGTGTGTGGGGGGGGCTTCAGCTTCACACTTTTCCAGTGAAGCTGCCCCGAACTCCTGCCCAATCGTCTGAGTTCGCCCCCCTTCTCTTTTCCTTCTCTTTCAGTCAAGGGCGTGGGGAAATCAAAACAGTTGTTATACAGTTGTTGGCTACATCTTTTACACAGAAAAGTCAATACTAGAATTTTAAGAGTGTTAGTAGCAGGCCCTGCATTAATGTTTGTAATCATGTTCTAAATTGTAAATAGATATACACAGTTCAGTCTTAATATAATAAACAGACAGACTGTAATCCTTCTGTTTTTCTGTATATTTTATTCTTCTCCTTTTACCCTATTCTTTAATTCTCAGGACCCTATAGGGCCATCACAGAGCAGCTACACTGCCTGGCCAAAAAAAAAAAACCTTGGATTTTACTAAGTAATGATCTGGATTTGCTGCAGTTGGTCAGGTTTAGATTCAGCAACAGTATGTGCTGAAAGACTACCTGCTGACTACCTGAATATACTGAATATAGACCATGGCCATATTCCAAGATGACAATTTCAGGATTCATGGGTCTGGAATTGTGAAAGAGTGATTCAGGGAGCATGAGATCATCATTTTCACACATGGATTGAGAGTCCAGACCTTAACCTCATTGAGAATCATCAATGCAGGACTAGAATATGGCCATCATAATCTGTGCAGCAACAGATTCAGAGCTTACAAGGTGAAAACACTGGGTAGGATTGTCCACAGTGTTTAAAAACTCCAGCAGCACTACTGTCTCTGATCCACTCATACCAACACAACATACACTAACACCTCATACACCACCACCATGTCCATGTCACTGCACCCAAATAATAGTGCCCTGTGGGGTTCTGACCATTAAAGCACAGGGTAAAAGGAAGATAATAACATATACAGAGAAACAGATACAAGACTAAATTCTGTAATAAGAAACTGTGAAACAAGTAAAAGGGTCTGTAGGCTTTCCAAATGCTATTTATATATGTAGGACTAATAATGATACATATGCTCTATTAATCACACACATTACTAAAAAGAATTAAAATAAGTAAATAAATGAATGGACTCTCTCACCATTTCCAAAGCAGCTGTTCCACTAATTAGTGTAGCTTAATGAGAGCATGCACAATTGACTGTTTCTGGTCCATCTCTCCTTTATTCGGTCTCCTAACCTGCTTTTTAACTCTAATAAAAGCCTGTAGACTCTGTTCCACTTTTAGAATGTGGGTGGTGAAGTGTTCTGGCCTGCTTTTTGTGCCAGTGGAGGTGCTCTGGTGCTCTGTACTCTCAAAGCAGCGCTGGCACACAGGGCCCGAGCATACAGTCTACCACACAGCTCCTTCCCTCAAAACACTCTGTTTATCCCTCCCTGAAAACACCCGTCATAATAACAGAGTGGAACTGACAACTCATAATGGCCTACACTGGAAACATACCTTATCAAATGCTGAAACTGTTTCCTTTTTCACATATTATTTATTGGGTATAAGCCTTGTGTGTATATTCAGTGTAATAAACTGTAAATACTGCACAGTTGAACTGTTCACAGCAATGCCAAGCATTATGACAAAAAAGTCGATGAATGAAATTCATATTAGATATATAGATATATATACATATATAGATTAATCTCAAATGTTTTGTTGTTTATTGTATAAAAGACAAGACGACAATTTTACACTTTAACTTTAGTATAAATTAACAGCTTATCTCCAACAACAGAGCTCTAATATAATGCAAGAAATAAAAATATAGCTAAAAGGGCATAGCGATGCTCATATTTTCAGAACTTAAAACAGTGACATGTTTAATTTATGATTGTGTTAAAAATTTCATTCTCCACAAAATCTTTTCGATCTCTTGCCTGCCTGCTTCTAATATGCTGCAATCAAATGCTTAGATCTTCAACATTCTGTCATAGATTCAGCATACTGTCAATCATCTTTCAGTTCAGAGGGGCACTGTGAAGTTCAGAGAGTAAACTCAATCGTAAAGGGCTGCTTGTCTAGCACTAAAAATTCCATTACTTTGAACACGATTCCTTTAAGTATCTGACTGTTGCTGCTGTACGCTTGGTTGTGGTTAAACATAGGCTTCAATGTTTGCAGTTTTGTGTGATAAGTGGCGTTTACTAGCTCGGCAGTGTGTTGTTATGTTCTCTTGAGAGGGGGATCTGGTTAGTGTTGTTAAAGGTCTTTCTTACTTTATTTACCCATGAGACACAATAGTTTTACACAATCTACATATTTGTAGTTTGAGTCAGGCAAACACAGAACACAAACTCCCTAGTTTCTTTTTGTGGCTGAACAAGGAAATGCAACATCCTGACTGAAGATCCTTACACAGAGATGCTGGAATCCTTAACTCTTTTATTTGATCTGACATTCAGGATCTGCTAAGTTAGAGGCATATTATGGGGCAATCATTAATCGCAATTTTTGGCTGACCAACAGGGGGATCTGATTGGTCCAGCAGACTAAGGTGCTGCCACTATTATCTGAGGATTGCAAATGCTCTTCCCCTTATTTCTCACAAAGTGATGTTGGTCAGCACAGGCATCTGTTAGCTGATGTATTAAAACTGGTTTGCTGCGCTTTCCTGAGAGCGTGCTTGCTGCCCAGTTTGATACTACAGCATGCTGGCTGGTTTCACATGTGTCAGTAGAGACATAGTTATTGCATCATTACTAATGATTGCAATTAGACTTTTATATAAGAGAGAAAACTGAATAAAGTAGAAATAAATAATAAAAAAAAGAAAATCAACTGACAATAATACAAAGCCAATTTCTAGTTTTTTTTTGTTTTTTGTTTTTTTTTTTACCAGTTTTTTACTTGCAGAATCTGTTACTGAATTGCTATATGTGTCAGTTACCAGCTGCTACCAGATGGTTGATAACCTTTTTTAAATTCTTATAAATTTAAGTTACCTTCAAAATACAAAAAAATAGTAAAACATTAATGATATGTAGAGCATGTACTTGTACAATGCATACATGCTAAATATGAGCTAATGCTTTGATACAGCTGAAGAAAAAACTTTAAGACATCAAGTATGCTCCTAAACAGCTTAAAAAGTGAATAAAAACATTCCTTTATCTCCTGGCTATGCTTTCTCACACCAATCCCCTCCATTGCTATCAGTAAGACAGGTTGTGTAAGAAAATAAAAATGGGTTTAGTGTTGATGCGTGTCTCATACAACTGCTCCTGTAATCCTGCATGAATACACCAGTGAACGATGCGGAACCTCAGCAGCAGAATGTTGCTGATGGTAGCAAGAGTGGAGAAAAAGTTTCTGGATGTGCGTCTGTGTCTGTATTTCTGTGTGTGTGTGTGTGTGTGTGTGTGTGCGCGCGCGGGTGCCCTTATAGCACGGTTAATGGAGCAGACAGTCCACGGAGAAAAGCTCGACAACAAGGGCATAAAAAACATACACTCACACTCTCTCCATGTTTCTCAGCCTCTACTGCCTCTCCTTTCCCTCTTTCTATATCTCTCCCCTAGCATTATCATGCTGTAGTGCACTAAAATGTTCTTGTAGCCACATTATTAATCAGTATAACGTTTTTGTACTTATTATACTTTAATTGTAAAAAAATAGAACAAAAGTCATACTTAAACTGCTAAGTGTACGTAACTGTACTAAAATGTAATAAACTATTTTAAATATACTTAAGTAACATTTGTATGTAACCCCATATTTTAAATAGGCTTACAGTAAAATTATAATATATTTAATGAGTATTACAGCTGTGTCACTATTATACACCGTGCATATTAGGAAGGTAATAAGAATTGAAGATAAATATATTTTTACATTGGAGTACAAATATGCTTTTTGTTCCTGTCTTTTGTAAGTAGCACACTTCTAGTATACTTTGTTGGGTATAAAAATATATATTTTAATATACTGTACTACATTTTTTAGTATGTTACAAATGTACTTAAATAATTTTAAATGTAGTAATTTAAATTATTTCTAAAAAGTTACATGATAAATTGTCTTTTAAGTGAACTACTGTAACAGTTGTTTTTAACACACTTTGCTAAAAATGTACAAAAGTATATTTCGAAATAAGTATTTAAGAAGTATATTGAATTACATTAAACTAAAAGTGTACTTTATAGTAGTCTTTTTTTTAAATACACTATATTGTACTTTTTAAAAAGCATGATCAAAGTTTGTACTTTTTATATATTTTAAGTAAGTAAATGAATTTGTTAGTATATTTACAGCATACTTAGACATTTCTCAATATGTTTTAAGTACAATTAAATATATAATTTTTTTTACCAGGGTCTCTATCTGTGTCTATTATCTCTTTCTCCCTCTCTCTCTCTCTCTCTCTCTCTCTCTCTGCAATAAATAGCAGAGTCAGATCATAAAGAAAGAAAAAAAAAGCAAGAAACTAAAATAACAAAGCACAGTGATAGCATATTCTTCTCTTTAGGGTCATGTGGACTATATGTTAAACACTAAAGCTGATATGTTTGGAGTGTATGAGCTTCGTGTCATGTCCCCGCGAGGCTGCCTGCTGGTGTATCACACACACGCATGCATATGCATCATTAGCCCTATGAAGCGCTAGGCCATTTTCACAATTAGCCTACATTCTTGCAACGCAATTCAAACTCAAGGAAAAGAAAACATCCTCATTTTAGAGCATTGCATCCGTTTCATTAGCGACGGCAGGCGGAGTAAGATCCGGTAATGCTGTTTAAGGCACAGAATGTTCTAAACTAAATATGTCAGTGTCTGAATATTTTGTCAGTTTAGGACACGGCCTAGATCAGATAAACCTGCCAAGGCCTGCTTATTTTTAAGCCTTCTGTACGTCCTTGGCTTCCCTCACAGGGACTGTACAGGGTTGTGCCAAGGAGCCAAAAACGTATGTGCTAATCACGTCCATCACATGATGCTCTGGATGGACAGATAAGGTGAACGAGTGCGACCAGGCCAACTATTACTTCATAGCTCTTGTCTAATTTGAGACTAAGCAGTCTGTTTACAGCCTGGGTAAAAAAAGATCTCCTGTTCTACCCCTTTACCCTGACATCCACAAAAAGAAAATGTATAATATATATATATATATATATATATATATATATATATATATATATATATATATATATATATATATAATTATTATTATTATTAGTGCTGTGTCATGATCCTGTCATGAACAGGAGCAAACAGGGAGTAACATACTATACACTGGAAACAGTCCAGGGTCAATACCAGAGGTGTAAAAAGTACTGAAAAATTGTAATTAAGTAAAAGTACCTTTACTTTGCTAAAATTCTACTCAAGTAAAAGTAAAAGTACCCATCTAAAAATTTACTCGAGTAAAAGTAAAAAAGTACTGAATTCAAAATGTAATTTTAGTAAAAGTTCCATAGTTACCTTTAATTATTTGATGTAAAAAAAATAAAAATAATCGTTTTAAATGAAAAAAACACAGAGGAGCGGGCGGAGGAAGGAGGGGTTTAGTGTGGATGTGAGTGTCAGACATGTGGATTGGGCATTTATGGAAATACGGAACAAATCGCGTCCCTTATTGTTTTTTTTTTAGTTCAGATTTTTTTTTTCCCCAGCATTTTATTTTTCACTCAGTAATGGGGAGTTTTCCAATGTAGGCAAGTAAGTTACTTGTGTCAAAATCTACTTGAGTAAAAGTAAAATTACCTATTTTAAAAACTACTTTAAAAATGACAAATTACTCATAAAATCTACTTAATTACAGTAACGTGAGTAAATGTAATTCGTTACTTTCCACCTCTGGTCAATACACAGGCAAAACAGCAACGTAGGGAAGGCCAAAAAGCACAGTCAAGGTACATGGAAAAATGGGTCAAAAACAGATAATCAAACAGAGCAAAGGAAAACGCGTTGAATTAAAAGATAAATCAAATAATATTCGGCAGGGAGAGAGCGAACTGAGGAGGTATATATACAGAGGTAAACAGGTGAGGATAATTACATTGATTACTTCCTGAGTGAGCCGTGTGCAGAGTCATGTGATCAGATGAGTCATTGTAGTCCAAGTGTGGTGCGTGACTGAAGAGTGCAGGAAGAGCGGGGGAGACAGGAGCACTTTCAGCTCCAGAAGTGACATTAATGCGTTAACGTGCGTGATTAATCTACCTACCAGCTTATATGAGACAGCACACTAACCACAAATACAAAACTTATTAAAATTTCACTAATCAAAACCTCTGAAGTCTTTATAACAGGGGTCTCAAAGTAGCGGCCCGCGGGCCACATGCGGCCCGCGACGCGGTTTCATACGGCCCCTCACGGGTTAACAAAATAAACATACATCTGGCCCGCAATTCAATTTAATTATTTATGCTTTATTATGTTCGTTTTCATATTTTATCTTAACTTGTATTTTGGTGTGTGTGTGTGTTTTTTTTTTTTTTTGCTTACGCTGCGTTGCCTGCTTTAATAGTCTTCAGTAGCCTTCAACAGTCTAACCTTGCAGCCGTGGTGTATCCACTAAACTCCGTAGTTATAAACATCCTGAGGTTAGCAGCGCGCTAACTGACCTGTTTATAATGTAATCCGAGCAGTGCCTCCGTGACGCTGCTCTAAACTGCTGCTGTTAGCTGCTTGGGCTGAAAGATGAACTGTAGAGAGCTGTATTATCCGGTTAGTGGGGTTATTTTATTTCATACACAGAAGAACTTACAAATTTTTAAAAACGCCCCAGACTGGCTCAGCTGAGCCCTGTAGCCCGTGGCTGGGCTGTAGCTCTGACTAAGCAAAGACTGCGGGCTTGTGGTGCTGCAGCTGCAGCTCCGACTAGTGGTTGGATGAGGAACTGCTAAATCTGAGGAAATGCTAAATCTGTCACAGCTCACAATTTTTGATTTTATATTTATTAAGCCTTATTTCAGTATCAAACGTTTTGATCAAAGTTAATATAACTTATAAATTAAAAGGATTTATGTTAATAGAGCAACAAGCAACCATTTTTTCCATGCAACTGTAATATTTGATTGAATAAATAGTATATTGAGAGTTATTTAACATTAAGGAGTAATTACATTCATTTTGTATTACATCTGGTTACATTTTCTTATATTTATAAGTTACATCTGGCCCTCAGAGGACAGCCAATATGCCAATGTGGCCCTCGGCAAAAATGAGTTTGAGACCCCTGCTTTATAATATGCTCTCTTTTGCCTTCTCCCTTGTGTTGTTGGATTTAGCATATATGACCCTGCTTTGCCTGACTACTCTTTGGTATGTTGTTTATATTTGCTGCCATTTTGTTACTGATCTTGCGTGTCCCTCACAATCCTTGTAAGCCTAATGCTGGAACCCTTTTGTAATAAACTTTGCCATTTTTATCTGCGAGTGTCTGTCCCTGGTCTGGCCTCTGTGAGACCCTGTACTTAACAAATAATGGAAACTTATCCATCAGCAAGCATTAAGCAAACTGCATGCCTAAATTACCATACCACACATGACTAATGCTGTATTGATTAGTGAGGTCTGATAGGTCTGAAACACACTTGCCTATTGGATATAATGTTATCTATTAAAATGGCAGTTTTAGGTGGTAGAATGTGATTTAGTGCAGAAACCACATAAATAGTGGCTTAAGCATCCTATCACTGGAAGATATTGATTTCCAGTAAAGCCATAACCATTTGGAGCTGGGAGACCAATAGCGCATAGCTGACCTCTCTGTGGATAGGGATGGCCAATAGACCTAAAAGCCAGTGAGATAATTTAATTACAGACTCCTCTCAGCACTGGGCGATATTTAGTCTATACTGGTATACTAAAAACTTCAAATAAAAAAATACATAATTTTAAAACAAAGTATACAAACTGTATGTAGTTGCTTGTAAAAGTTCAGAATTAAAATTAACTGTTTGTTAGTAAAAATTAGAAATGGACTGTAGCAACATTTTCTCATTTCTCATTTTTCTCTGCTCAGTGTTTTATTTGATAAACACTATAATTATATATTATATATTATATATTATAATATTATAATAGTATAAAAATTATAATGTTTCACTTTTATGTCCTTTAAATGTATTTCATAACTTTATAATGAATTGACTAAAAATAAAGCATTTTATATATATATATATATATATATATATATATATATATATATATATATATATATATATATATATATATGTACTCACTACTCAACCCTCCGCCTCCTCCTCCGGCTACATGCCTTACGGCTGAAACACTTGCCTCATTCTTTACTGGCAAAGTGGCGGCCATCAGCAACCAGTTTACTGATGCACAATGTAGCAGTCCTACTACATCCTCTACTGCCCGGTGTCCCTCCACTGAAGGCGTTGCTTTCTCCTCGTTCACTCCTCTCACTGAGAACGAGACACTGGCTCTCCTAACACGTAGCCGTCCTACTACGTGTCCGCTTGACCCAATTCCTTCAAACCTACTGCAAACTATCGCACCTGCAATCATTCCGGCTATCACTCACACGATCAATGCCTCTTTAACTTCTGGTGTATTCCCGACTGCTTTCAAACAAGCACACGTGACACCACTGCTTAAAAAGCCTTCTCTCAACCCCGCCCAGGTTGACAACTACAGACCGGTCTCACTGCTACCCTTTCTCTCTAAAACACTAGAAAGAGCAGTTCTAAATCAGGTCTCTGGCTTCCTCTCCCAGAATGACCTTCTGGACCAGAACCAATCTGGATTCAAAAAAGGACACTCTACCGAGACGGCTCTGTTGTCTGTGACTGAAGAGCTGCAGGTCAGTCCTCAGTGCTCATTCTGCTGGACCTCTCGGCCGCATTTGACACAGTCAACCATGACTTCCTCCTAACTATACTCTCAAACATGGGGATCGCAGATAATGTGCTGTCATGGTTCAGATCGTACCTCACTGGGCGCTCGTTCAAGGTGTCGTGGCAAGGACAGCTGTCCTCAGCCTGCTCCTTATCCACTGGGGTTCCCCAAGGTTCGGTACTGGGACCCCTTCTCTTCTCCATATACACCACCTCTCTTGGTCAGGTTGTCCGCTCACACGGATTTTCCTACCATTGCTTTGCTGATGACACCCAGCTATACCTGTCGTTCTCACCTGAAGATCACTCAATCTCTGCACGAATATCACAGTGTCTCTCTGACATATCCTCATGGATGAAGGAGCATCACCTTCAATTAAATCTCTCAAAGACTGAACTTCTGGTTATACCAGCAAAACCATTTTTTCAACACAACTTCTCTATAAGTATCGGCTCTCTCTCTCTCTCACCGACAAAGGTTGCTAGGAACCTGGGTGTTCTGGTTGATGACCAACTCTCCTTCACGCACCATGTGGCCTCAGTTGCTCGGTCCTGCCGCTTTGCGCTCTATAACATCCGAAAAATTAGACCGTTCTTGACGCAACAGGCCACCCAACTCCTGGTGCAAGCGGTCGTCATCTCACACCTCGACTACTGCAATGCCCTGCTAACTGGCCTCCCGTCCTGTGTAGTAAAACCACTCCAGATGATCCAGAACGCAGCAGCACGTCTGGTCTTCAACCAGCCAAAACGGGCACATGTCACCCCGCTGCTCATTGAGCTCCATTGGCTACCAGTTGATGCTCGCATCAAATTCAAAGCTCTTACAATCGCCTACAAGGTGATGACAGAACAGGCTCCTTCCTACCTGCACTCGCTCCTGAAGGCTTACGCTACCTCCCGGCCGCTGCGCTCCTCCAATGAACGTCGCCTCGCTTTGCCAAACATTCACACAAAGCAATCCAGACTGTTCTCATACAGAGTTCCACAATGGTGGAACAAACTACCTTCCACTACCAGATCAGGAGAATCTCTCGCTATCTTTAAGAGACTCCTGAAGACAGAGCTCTTCAAAGAGCACTTACTCTCCTAACACCTCTAACACACTAACTACTTCTAACCTCATTTCCTTCTTCCCCTCCTTCACTCCTCTATCCTATTATTCCCCTTGACCTCCTTTTATCCCTATCCAAAGTTGTTTTTACCTTTAAACTTATTTTACATTGTACTTGACTATTGTAAGTCGCTTTGGACAAAAGCGTCTGCCAAATGTAATGTAATGTAATGTAATGTAATATGTGTGTTAAGGAAAGATTTTAGTTTTTTTGCAGAGTGTGTATGTATCATACTACAATGGTGTAGGTTTAGCATTATTTATGGATTAATAAGATCATATTTATGATACCATTCAGTTCCATAAATCTAAAATGGTATTTTATTTCTAATTTTATTACATTTTCTCCCCAATTTAGCAGGTCAATTACCCAACCCATGCTCAGAGAGCCCCAGGGCTCTCTTTATCACTAGTAATGATTGGAGGGTGAAGACTAGCACTTTACTTCCTTTGATGAATGTGTAGTCAGTCAGCTTCCACCTTTTTGAGTGTCATCTACCCACCCAGAGAGATCACGGCCAGTTGTGCTCTCTCAGACTCCGGCTGCTGATGGTGAGCAGCGTGATTCAGGATTTAAACTGGTAAACCTCACACCTCAGGATTCTCCTAGTGGCAGCACCTTAAAATTATATTTCTAACTCTAATGTTTCATGCTCTTTTGTTATGCACTCTGGTTTGCTGGGTGTTGTAGAATAGTTAGTTTTAAAATAACAGCTGCAAATACATTAATCTAAAAAAATATGCTGTGAGTTTTCTGTCTGATTATCTATTTTATCACTTTTATGTCTGGTTATCATTTGATTAGAAGAGACAGAACAAAAACAGCCTAGACAGAACTATTAGAATTATTAGTTTTTGTATAAACACCAGTGAACAGGAACTAAATTAATGCTAAATTAAAAATCAACTAAAGTATAGGACAGTATATTTCAGAAAAATAACCCAGCAGTAATTACACCTGTTCCAGACAGTGCTCAGAAAGCCTCACCTCATAGTGTAGAGCAGCGTGCCGTCGTCCTGCAGCCTCAGCAGCTTGTTGGGCGTGGTCATGTTGTGGGCGATGGATTTCTTGCCGTTTAAGAAGAAGGTGTCGGGGGTCCAGATGTTGCTGGCCAGCAGGTTGTTCAGAGGCAGCATCCCCATGGGTCCCTTAAAGCGCAGACGCTCGTCCTTCCAACTTTGGCGGAAAAACACATCGATTGTGTACTCCTGCAGAGGAGTGCAGACGTTAGCACGGGGCCATTTAAAGCGCGTCCTTTAGCGAGGGCCAGATTAAGCGACACAGCTGAGCTTCTGAATATGGAAATGTGGAGCAATATTACCATCATCCATCAGCTATTTCTGCAGCCGACCCAGCATAACTCAATGAGAAACGAAGAACAAACAGTAATAATCGGGAGATGAAAGTTGTGTGGCAAATGGGGGGTGCTTTGGGGGGGATGATGGTGTGATGATGAAGCTTGGCTGCCTGGACCAGCTAATTATGGAAGCAAATGGATATTTTCAATGGTTGAGGAAGGAGCAGGCAATATGATGAACATTTATTGTTCAGGATAAATGACATGACTGTGCTTCTGTGAGCATACTGGAGGTGATGTCTGTATAAAGGAAGTTGTAAAAATCATATTATAATATCATGTTATTTATATTTCCGTGATACACAATACACAACACGTATTGCAATGTTTTTTTTACATGCAGACAAAATGCAACACAAGTGGTGGATTCTTAAAAAACGATTTTAAATACTCTTAAATAAATGTATCTTTGATTGTCAAATTAATTTTTTTTCAAACAGTTGGGTCAGTGTTCCTTCTAAAATGATATCTTCAATATAAATAAAAAAGCATATTGTTAATACAATACGAAAATTTATAACAATACAAAATAATATCAGCATATTTCCCAACTCTACTTTGACCCACAGCAAGTGTTTGTAATTAGAAAAATAGCTGAAATTAATCATTGTTTCCATTTTTAAAATATGGTACTCGTTTTTGAATTTCATATTATGTTTCATTAGTTATAAAAAGATATTAAAGTATTGTGATTACTGTAATTATTGTGTTTAAAGGACTATCTTACCATCTCGGTGTCTGACACAGGGCCAAAGCTGGTGACAAAGATGTTGGTCTTAATCTCGGTCACCTTTTCTGTAAGATCAAACAGAGACAATGACTTTAGATCATCTTTAAAAATAAATTTAAATAAAGATTCAAATTCCTAGTGTTGACATAGCAAATACAGCATTTTCAGACTGCCAGCCCAAATTTCCCATTTTTGCCATGTTCAGATGTTGTCTATATTGGTTTCTTTAAGTCTGGACACCTGGAAACCACATGGAATCAGATTCTAAATCAGGGTTTGAATGCGATTACAGATCAGAGTGCATAAAAACTAGTTCATTTGCAAAGTCAACCAATAAACTGTCTGTACAATATCAATGTCTCAGGCTGGATGCTCTGGACCTTCAAAACTGATTTTAATATGTCTTTTGTGTCGACCTTGATACCAAAGCAACCCATAAGAAGAGGTTTGTGATGTGTGGACAGAAACAAATCTAATGTACCTTCAGTCTGAACACAGTCTAATAAGCACCACAGGAGTTAATTAATGTAGAGGTGCACAAAGAAAAACTACAAAATACAGTTTGGCAAATATACCTGACACTGCATCACTGTTCAATCAGGCAGAAACACAGCACAGAACAGAGAAGTCCTGTCTTACGTGTGGCTGTTGACCAATAAATGAATAAAGCTTTTTCTCTGCATTTTAATTTATTATTTCAAATAGATTATTTTGTCAAAGACAAAAGACGTGTTTCCAAAATTCTAAGACGTTTTTAAACCTGTCTGTAGTAATGCACTAAAGCTGCGTCCCGATAAAAAAAATGTGAATACCGTCGTCAAATTCGTCGAATACCGTCTTTTTGTAACCCCGCCCCCTTGTTACCAGTCCCAGGTGTTTCTCACCCTCATCATGTATATAAGCCCCTTTGTTTCAGCGTTCCTCATCAAGTTATTTGTTTGTGCTGTGTGTTTTGTTTGCACTTTGTGCTATGTGTGCTTTTTGTGCTTCATGTTCCTTATATGTTGTTTGTTCTGGTATCAGGTTTGTTTGGTTTTAGTTCCTAGTGTTAACCCAGCTATTCAGTCTTGTTTTCTTAGTTGTGTTTATTCTTTGATCTTGTCTTTGTTATTTAGTTATCCCAGTCTTGTTTATGTGTATTTTTGCGTTTGCGTTTTGTTAAACCTGCAGTTATGTCTGGCTCCGTCTGTGACAGTATCTCTGTGCACATAAAATGCGAAGGGAAAAAGAAAGCAACTCAAGTAGAGTTTGTTTTAAAACAAGTGTGTGACAAAATAATTTACAAATTATTTCTAAGAAAAAATGCAAAAACCAACGACTTTCAGGTCTCAACATCATTTCCTGATTAGGGTCTAGGAGAAAACATCAAAACAGCAATATATCATATTGTTTTATCACATCATGGCCTAGAAACGTCAAATATTTCCAGACACCTTTAATTAGTGAATTCAGCTTCTTTAAGCTGCACCCTCTGCTGATACAGGTGTTCAGTTGTGCACACACAGCTTGTTTAATCTTAACAGAAGAGCAGCACTGCCAATAGAACGGCCCGCTCTGGAACAGCTACACATGATCCTAACTTCATCACGTCCAATACCCAACAGTGGCTGTAGCGTTATAACCCACCCCCCGCACTGGGCTGCTGATCAGCAGAACTGTGTTCTCTGGAGTGATGGATCTCCATCCAATACCTCTGGGATGAGACAGAGTGGCATTTGTGATCCAGAACAAACAATCCATCATCAGCAGCACCTGACCTCACTAATGTTCTTGTGACTGGACATAATGAAAATTCCCACAGAAATGTCTGATGATGTGAACAGCAGCTTTAATCAATCACAGCAGAGCAGACTGGGTCCAAGATCGTTCTGAAAACATTATTTACCTCATAACAACATGAGAACACTTTGTGGCACCTTATGGTTCATCAAATAATCATATTTTCAACTTAACTTTTAAGGGTATACCTTTAAATCCCCCACATAAATAGTTGTTTAAATCATACCAAAATTTCTCATTTAGGGAAACTAAACCAAACTTTTGTTTTTAACCAGTGAGTTTTGGACTCATTAAAAGCTCAAAGCCATATATTTTATTATGTAGACTCCCTATAGGTTTACTCTGTAACTTTTTATGTTAATAAAAAGTTCCTGATCTTGATGCAACCAGTTTATTGGTTGTCTTTGCAAATAAACATTGTGATCTTAATTAATTAAAACTAAAATACACATATGAATACATTATCTTCAACGCAGATTGAAAATAATTGTCTACATATTTCTTCTTTTAGGAAAAAAACAGGCATTTATTTTTAAGTACCTTAATGAATGAAGCAAAAAAAGATTCTATGAAAAAGAATTCAAACCTCTAAACAAAATAAATGCAATTCTTCATAAATATGAAGAAACTGCTGATGTGTTTTCTCATTAGAAAAGCTCATATGAAGTATCAGTGCATTTCTGTATACATTGAACTGATACATATTTTTGTGTATATCCAGGGTGTATGTTAGCATTCGAATACTGCTAAAAATAACACTGCCACAAATGGTTCTCAAAAAAAAACCTATTGGTTTGCTAAAGCATTTTTTTTTTTTTACAAAAAATGTGCTCCTGAACTCATCAGGATATCTTCAGCTGTACCTGACCTTCCTGATGCCCCTGTGGCTGAAAGTAATCAAATGATTTCTCAGAGAAATGCCTTGTATAAAAAGGAGCATCCATCCTTTGCAAAAAAATAGAGTGCTGGAAGCAAAACCACGGTAGTGGACAAAATTTACTGCGTATTCCCTTCTAAAGGACTATACGAGGTCTCTATACATTTCTGGCCATACAGTGCACTGTGGTTTAATACAGGACTGAACTGTAATTACGGCTTCAATGCATCCTGTTCATTTCAATGAACGGAGTGAACATAAGGAGTGAACATACTTTGCATGAAAGAGGATTTGAATAGCAATTCAAGAATTTGCCCTGTTTGTACATTTTCTCTGCATGTCAAAACATTGCTATAGCTGGCAGGTCCAGCAGACCACTTTCCTCTCATCACTCCTAGGATCTGATGTCTGTGAGCCGATGTATTGGAACCGAGTTTCTGCGCTTTCCTCAGAGTGTGCTGTCTACTCGGCAATGCTGCATCAGCAGCAGTTAGAAAACAGGCTTCACATGTATCGGAAGAGGCATGTGCTGGTTTTCACCCTCCTTGTGTTGAGGCATCACTAGTGATGGGGGATATACAGATAGCTGGCTGGCAGCTAAATGGTTGGGACAATTGGCCAGAAGAATTTGGGAGAAAAGTGGGAGAATATTAGAAATAAATACATTGAAATAGATATATATTTTTAACCATATCGCCCAGCTCTAGTCAGAATACACATTCATACTCTACAGCAGTCAGCAGCCAAAATCTAGTGTATTTGAAAAAAGTATTTCCATATCAAACAGTTCATGCCGCACAGAAAAGAAACGCCTGCTGAGAAGGTGCAATATTGATTTGTGTATTGCACACCGAAGGAGAAATAAAATATTGATAAACATGCTCAATACTGAAGCTCACAGCTTCACGAACTGTGAGAACATTATGCGCGAAAGGCCTGAATTTGCTGAAAAATTCTAATCTAACAATGCGCCCCAGTGCTAGTCTATGAAGAATGAATAAACTTGAACATAGGTGTACAGCAGTGAACGCAGACTCCTCATAGGCCCAGCGGCTCTGAATGAACATCTCTGAAAGAGACAAATTCCTCTGTTCCAATTACAGTTCGCGTTCGAATCGTGTCCAATGCCATCCTTTGTCTACAAACATCACGACGCAGGAGCCGCTGGAGATGCATGTCCTGCTCTCCAGAGCTGCTGCATGAATAGAGCAGGCCAGGGTCTTTCTCTCTCCCCTTTCGCTCTCTCTCTCTCACTCACTCGCTCCATCTCTCTTTCTCTGCCACAGTTCAGTCCTCTGAGAACAATGAACCTTCCCCCTCTGAAAAGAGCGATAGCTTTTTCAAGGTCAGCATCCACACTTTCAGCTGTGCTCTCTCGCTCTCACTCTCTCTCTCTCTCACACACACAGACACACGCACACACACACACACATAGCTTCCTCTCTCTTTCGCTCAGGAACTCTTTGATTCAAAGTGTGCTGGCGAACGCGCTCAAATTGCTTGAATTGCACCGAGGACCTTGACGTTACATTGATCACTTTTGTTGCACGAAAACGAAAAATCTCATCAGCTGAGATGAATAGAGAGTCATGTTTTTCTCCTCGGCCGCTTCTCCTCCGTTCCACCCTCCCTCAGCCACGCAGTAAGAATGCTTCATGGTCATGTCGCGCCGGCGTTCAGAAAGGTGTTCATAAAGTCCTGACTTGCTGCCTTATTTGCAGCGCTCATAAAATCCATACACATAATAGAAGAGGAGAAACAGTACAAGATAAGCAGTTCAGAGCTACATCTAGAAACACTGAGCTGGTACTTTTATGATTAGACAAATGTCTTGAAATGTCTTACTAGTACTTTAGAACTGTTTGCCTTAGTCAAGCCAAAATGTTTTATAATATAAAAAAAAACAGTGGAATGCAATTAACATCAATCTCACATCAACGTCTAGTGCAAACAGCAAAAAGACCTCAGTAGATAGATGGGTTCTATATAACACTGAAAAAAGAGACTCAAAAAAACATTTTTTGTGGTGCTTCAGATAATCATTTACTAGGTTCCTGGTTTTCCATCACAGAACAACACAATTTAACTATGAAACCACAAATTATTTAAGTCATGGTGCTCACTGTAAGACAAGTCCTTGTTTTTCTTCCCTCATTTCTCACTTTGCTCATCTTCTTAAAGAGAAAATCATTACATTTTTTGGAATTTAAAAAATGTTTTTGGGGGGTCATTAAAATGTAGTACTGAGGAAGAAATTCGGAATATTGAATACATATTTATTACACAATTTCTTTTGTGAAGAGCTCTCTTTGTTGCTGCATGTGGGCTTTGCAGTGTGTTTATCGTAAAAACTCAAAATATCACAGTAATGCTGAAAATACAATTAATCACACAGCCCTAGTAAAACCTTTTTCTGCAAAGCTATCTCTCACCTTCAAGCACTGGTGTTTTGATCTGGCCAGTTGGGCATTTTATGAGCTTGTTTGACTAAATTTTTAGCACATAAACCAAACAGAAGCAAATTACACTAATCCATTTATCTCAAGTGTTTTTACCTCAAAAAAGCACCACATATGATTTGAACAGATGCAAAATTATAATTTTAATTTTAATGTTATATCCTGTGAGCCAAGCTGAAGAACAAAGTGTAGTTCCAGTATATTTCTCCTGGATGCTCCTCAGCCAGCATGTGTATATGTTCAGTTCCGCCAGCAAATTTACCAATTTACCAAACCAGGTGTTGATATGATGAAAACTAGAAATAACTCTATTAAACTCAGATGAGGAGAGATGCTTTAAGGAAAGCAGTGCTGTAAATAAACACTTACTTCACAGATATTCTTTACTGAAATTCCCACAGGTGCCCAAAACATTTGCACAATACTGTATATATACACTTGACTGTAGCGTGACACTATTTCAAGCAGTATCTTAGTTTAAAGGACTATTTAGGTCTATCCACACTACGAAGTTTAGTTAGGCCTCAGTACGAGCATCTATTAAACAGCACAAATATAAAAGCAACGTGTGACTAGAGCTGACAACAGACAAGAGCTGGTTTCTTTACCTCCCAGGCCGGGCCGCAGCCTGTTATCATAGCCGTCCAGAAGCCCGTCCAGGATGCGTGTGAAAACTGTGATGTTGTCATTTAGCTCGGCCTCGTTCGGACTCCCTGTGGTGGTCTGGCAGAGGCTGGGTCAGAAACGCACACCATCGCACTGTTACACATTTATCCTGATGCACATCTGACAAAACACTAATGCAGAAATAAGCTTCTTCAGCTTTTTCTAGTAAATATAACTTATCAGAAAAAACAACCAATCTTCCAAAGTATGACATGCTGGACTTGCTGGTTTTATTATCAACCCAACAGACCAAAAGTAAACCCAGCAGGACAAGATGATAAATGAAATAATGAAATACCTGCTGAAACAGTGTGAATTTAAATGCTGGAGATGAAATGATGTAGCTGTGTATCTGCACGGGACAGGGGGTCGACTGAGTGCATGGTAGGGGTTTGATGCTGAGGTGCTGTACCTGAGACGCCATGTGAAGCAGACGAAGACGGCAGCGACCCACACACTTCTCATTGCAGCGCTGCAGTGTGCCTCATAGCCCATACCTGCAAAACAGACCGGCACACGCTGAGCCAAGTGACTCACACAGACACACACACACACCGACCGGCTGCACAGACAAACAGCTGAGAACCAGCATCATCACAAATAAGAAGCATCAGAAGAATACACAGCACAATAGAGCAGAGATAATCACACACACATACAAACACACACACCATACAGTACCTCCACTAAAGTATGCAAAACACTACTGCCAAACACCGGCATGGCATAAATGATGGGACTATAATAATTATTATATAGACTATAATAATACGAGGCAAGTACAAAACCCATGCCCATGTTGTTGGAAAATTAAAATTGTAATTACAGGTTAATAGAGTTAATAGTAAATTAATAATAAGGTATTAACCCTCTATGGCATTGTATTTCCCTCTTAGACAATAAAACAAATTTACTTACTTATTAATTATATAATTATTAATTTATTTATTTATTTTAATATGATGTTTAAAGGCAAATCTACATCCAATACAATGATACGTGCAAAATATGTTTATGTGTAAGATATTCTTACATTCTTGTTGTGAATTAAAACTTATTATTAAACCGATATTTTTCATTCGTTGCCACTTTTTTTGATAGATTAATCTATCTTGATAAAGCAGTGAAGCATAAATATTATAATCAAATAAATTCTATCATATATATATATATATGTATATATATATATATATACTTATTTATTTATTTATTTATTTATTTATTTTTTGGCCAGTCACAAATAAACAGCGCCTCATTAATTTCTACTCATGCATACAGACGACCATCTCAGGTCACGAGCTGCTGTAGCTCAACCACTCTCTCAACCAACTTTCATCATCATCATCAGCAGCAGCAGCAGCAGCAGCAGCCCAGGACAGAAAAGTACTGGAACCCAGTGTAGCCTCTCTACCCATCACAATTTGTTCCAGTCCATCAGTATTCCACTCAGTGTGAGTCTGGACTAAATAAAAGCTACCACTGACTCAATCCCACACAGAAACATCACACAGCATTTTTAAGTGAATTAATAGTCGTGTGATTAAATAACATTAACACACATCCGAACTAACTAACTATCTATCTTTTGCACGCCAATCCTTTTATTATTGGTTATATTACTGCTCTGGGTTCGTCCCCCCGGCGCTCTTACACTGAGTTTACACTGAGGCAGCTGCAGCAGCAGCAGCACCAGATCCCTGTCTCCATTCATACTGAAAAGCCATCAAACAAGCATACGGAGGAATCCAGCCGCGGGCTTCTCCTTACCTGCCGGTGCAGCTGAGCCAGCCGTGCGTTCCTGAGGCAGAGCGGAGCGGATTCCTCCAGAGGTGGCCGCAGAGCCCGTAGTGTGGAGCCTCAGAGCTCCTCTCCTTCTTTCTTCCTTTCTTTATTTCTTTCTTCCCTCTTTCCTTCTATCCTAGCCCTCAGGACTGAGCACACCTCTCTGCACACGAGCCCCCTCGCGCCTTTCTCCCCATCACTCCTGCAACGCAGCGCTGTTACGAGCCCACACAGCACAAAAGCAGCGGCAGCAGCAGTAGCAGCACGAGCTCAGCTTCTGTGGAGTAGCACGAGCAGTTTTTCTTTGTATATATAAATAAATGTGTCTGTTAGTTTTGCTAGTGTGCTGACTGCATGTAGCCTATGCACGCACCCTCACTTACTTTCCCCTCTCATGCAATGCAATGCAACGCAACTGAATGCTGTTTCCAACTGGAGAACCGGAGACCCCCACACACCAACCACCAGGGTGTGTGTGTGTGTGTGAATTTTATTTTTTTTTTCCTGCAACATCCACCTCTGGCCGCTAGGTGGCGATGCCCTCAGCGGCAGCCTCAGCCCGAACCCCTATCTACCTGTATTGCCGCTCTCTCTCTCTTAACACAGTACAGTTCACTGAGGCTGCACTGGTTCATACTGGGAATTAGAGTGCAGCAGCACTGAAAGCACTGAAAGCACGCCGCCACCGCCATAATTACCCACCAGGGGGAAATCTCAAAGGCAAGAAAGACGTGAAGGAACTTGACTGTAAGATCTTTCAGAGGGAGAGGAGGGGGATACGGCCTCCCTGGGGCTGAGAAAATGCTAAAGCGAAATGAGTGGATTTCCCAACACTTCTGCTTACTCCGCTCTTTACTAAGCGCCAATCAGTGACTACCAAACTGCCGGAGGGGGAAGGGGACTACAAATCCCACACGCGTGCAAAAATACTAAAATAATCATAACATTGTGAAGTCCGGACCGTGGTCCGAACCAAGGTTCATGTGTTTGCTACATTGTATATATTTGGTCTGTTTGTTTTGTTTTCACACTGCAGTTTAGGGAGCGCACCAAAGACCTTTGTGTGATACTCCTACATCCTTTCATCATCACTTACATATCGATGTGTTTTCCTTAACTTGATGCTGATTGGTTTTAGAAGGACATGCGTCTGACGTTGGCGTGTTGACAATTCAGCGGGTGGTTCATTCGGTGGAAAGCCTTTTCAGGATAAGGATAAAAAGAATGAAAATATTTATTTCGTCTCCATAGTAGTGCTGCTATTGTGGTTTTTATACCAGCAGCAGCAACTTCAGGCACAGTACTCTAGGTTAGTTCAAATTCGCCGAGCGAACTTGCTTGTCCTGAAGCAAATGTATCCACGGCAAATTTTTCCTGCTTTTCCGGTTATTTTGAGAGGGTACTGACTGCAGCTTGCAGGAAGGCCCCCACTTTGTTAGCACCATGTCTTAGCTCCGCCTCTGAATGGAAGTAAACAATGTACGGGGCAGTTAGCGGACTTTAAATATAATGTGCCGCGTCGTCCGGCTTAAATACTGTGTATACACTACAAGCTTGCGAGATTGTCAAGGTGTGGCGTGAACAAAGTGGGTGGGACTGGACACGATGGACGTCCAACTCCGCCTTCCCGAGACCACCTCTCTTGGTCGTACCAAAATCTGGTCCTTAGGTCCGGACCGTGGTTCGCAGCCCCTTTCACACCTGCTACTTTGGTTCGGACCAAACTGAAAAGTCCGAAAGTCCGGACCAAACGAGGCAGGAGTGAAAGCACCCTTAGAGTATCAACTGATTCCTACAGAGGCTCTAAGGTGACATCATGTAAAAAAATAAAAATGCGTGGCTACGACTTATTAAGGTTTTGTTTTCTCAAGCTTTATTTTTTCTCCGAATTGCCCTGCATTTGTGTAAAACAGAATGAGCTGAAACAAGTCAAGTCAAGAGGCTTTTATTGTCATCACATCTGAGTACAGGTACACAGTGTAACAAAATTTAGTTCCTCTGGAACCATGGTGCAACGTGGAACAACCAGTACAATAGACAAACATAGTAAAAAGTGAAAACGTGTAACGAAAGTTCAACGTAGAACTATAACACTACAAATACAATAAATACAACAGACAACACAATATAACAAACAGGACAGTGCATTACCGATACAGTACAATGAATGTTGTACAAATGTTGCTGATAGGAATAAGGACAGCAGCAGCTATAAGACTCTCTATGCTCAGATACTCTCCCCTAGGGATTTAACGAAGTACGATATTAATAATAAAAAAAAATTGTGGATCTTAGGAGCTGATTAACTGTGATTAGTCTGACTTCCTACTCTGAAAGTCAAGAAAGCCTCACCAACCCCAAGTTCAGGATCCAAAATGTCTGCCCTATAATAACAGTAGTAAAAGCAGTAGAATTATATAGTTTATTTGCACTTCTGTATCTATTTAATTCTCATTATGTCAGTCTTACACACAGTACTAGTGTCCACCATTTGTCCATGGATATGCTTACATAAGGTGTAGACACACAAAATGTGTTATCATTAACTAATAATGCTAAGCTAACATCGATTGCTCAGGTGTGAGATCATTCCTAGCTCTGACCTCCATCATCTGAGGTAAATGGAACGCAGTATAGTACCTGACTGTTCCTGTTTGGGAAGTTGGACATGTACACCCTCTCAAGTTTTAATTCATTTGGTGGGAAACTCTGAAATAGATGAGTTCCCCGAGTCACAAATTTTGGTGACCTAACCTTTTAACATGGCTATGAAGAACACACAATCAGTAACAGATGGGAGCTAGCTATATATATCTGCATTTTCAACAGTGCATCTGCTGTTGTTGGTTGTTTGAACAAACTATCTGTACCTGAATCTTATATTTATCTATCTACTCATTGAAAATTGACTCCTCTACTAGTGTATTGTTTCAAAGCAGGTAAGAACATGCCTTGCATTTTTATATATCACGCCTCAAAGCACTTGAACGTGTCAAGTTCACAATACTGACTTCACAAGTGGGAGTTAGGGTTGACTACTAACGAATATCATTAGTAACCTTCATATTTCCTGTTTCTCCTAAATTAGCATGCTAGCACTTTGTTTTCACCATTTGTGCGATTTCCATCATTAGCATGGGTTGCCTATAGCTGCAGCCATAGGAAGTGGAGGTGGAGATGAATTGGAGACGCCACAGCAAAAACACTCTAAACACTCCCAAGTTAGAATGGGCTGTAGTATCTGTTCAGATAATGGACAGGCTTTCTGCTATGAAATGCGTTGTGTATTGAGTTGAGTGGGTCTGTGGGTGGGGTTGTGTGAAAGTGTTTGTGGAGGAGGAGGGGTATCAGAGAGTAGTAATGAGCATAACCATCAGAGGGAACTCTAATCCCATTTTTTTCTGATGCTCCCTGTCATTCTGCAGTGCTCCAACTCTGAGCAGATCAAGGCATAGCTGTCAGTACCTGAGGCCCAGCGTTAAGTACGGACTCAATGACCACTTTCATGATGATACTCCTGACTTGTTGCTAGAAGGCTAGAAGGCTGAAGGGTGCAAGTAATGGATCTAGAGCATCACCCGCAAATTACACAGCACTGAAATCTAATATCAGCACTACATGAAAGTCAGATGCTCTGTGAACTTGATGGGGGGGGGGGGCTGCTGCATAACATTCAGTGTGTTTTTGAGCTATTTTGCTTTGTAGAGAAACATAAAGTCTTTGATTACTTTACAGTGGTGGTGAGAGCAAATAGACTCAGAACCAGAACTTTCATGAAAAAGTCCAAGGTATCAGGCATTGTATTTATAACCATTTAAAACCTAATGCAGAATTTATAGGCAGTAAAGTATTCAGATATCTAGTTCCTCTCATCACTGTGAAAGACCCAGACTTGGTGAGTTCATCTAATACAGCACATTTCACCTCAAACCACCCTGAATGACTTTGTTCACATCTTTACCATTTAATTATGCAGAACGTTTGAGCAATCAATGGAGCTTCCCTGTAAGTAACCCTAATTGCTCCATCACAAGTAAGAGGGGAGCCCATAGTTTGCAATAAATCCTTTCTTTAGCCAAGCCTGAGAGTTGTTTATTCTGTAATTATATGTCTAAAAGCTTAAGTGAAGTATCTTTGCTAGATGAACCGAGTTACAGTAATGCCAATAAAGCTGCAAATGAGCTACAGAACATACAGGGCACAGGAAAATACAGGACTCAAAACTGTATGGTGAACTCATTTTTAAATGTGTGAAAACTCCAAGTGATTGGAGTGAAGTGTAAACCCTTGTTCTGAAGAAGTGTGAAAGTATGTGTTAGTCATGTTTGGTCAATATTATAAAAGAAAGATGTTTTTTATATATAGTTTTGGTGCTCATAACGAAACTGTCAGACAGGAGTATGTTATATTTGAGAAGTAGTAAGGATTCCCTGAAATGTTCACCTGCTAAACTAATATGTTAGCATTGTGTTCTGGGCTGTGTTTTTTTTTTTTTTTTTGGAATGGTTCGTGCCTGAATGCAGTTTGACTCCATTGATGTAAACCCCAGTGAGCCCGTCACAAGAACAGCTGTGACGGTCCACCTGTGCCACATGAGTTCCAGATCAGACTGATCCTGTGTGTGTATGTGTATGCAGGTGTGTCTGTGTTAATCAGAGCTTGAAAAAGAGAGGGCAGAATTAAACAGGACACAACTGAGCCTCAGTCATGCCTAGTTTGACTGGGTGTAGTTCAGTTTTACAGCACCTTACATAACCCCCACCCCACCCCAATAAGAATTCGATTTAATCAATTTAAAGTGGCTTGTACAGACACAGACACGTCACGGTTCCAATTTTCTGTTTGGTACGAGTGTAGGACCAAATAAAAAAAAAAACCTGGGGGTGGGGGATGGAGGTGGAAGATGGAAAAAAATAAGTAAAATGCAATTTGAGGTCCTTCCACAGAGAAAACAATACTATTTGAGATATATACATATCTGTTTCTGTTGACCTGAGATATAATTGTTTTTGTATGACAAATGTGGCTATTGTATATTGGGTGGTACACATGCTTCTCCATCCTGCTCTTTTCCTAGCCTATGACAACCCATCATGATTCCATGAGCTGAAAAAATGTTAATAGTATATATTAGTGAGATATTTGTTTGTTCAATTCCAAAGCTGAGAACTGTGAGAGATAAGAATAATAAAGGATAAAAATAACATAAAAGTCACTCTCTCTACACATGGCAGCAAGAGGGAGAGAAACAAAATATAGAAGGAGCAGTTACCACAATACTATTCAAAACCAACAGCTCACAGCTTAAGGGTTTTGTGAGGCGCTTGTGAAATTGTGATCCATCTGCTGTGATGGATGATTTGACAAATATATATTTGATAGAACATTATTTATTTACATTTCACTACGTCAGAAATCTCTTTCTGACACAAAAAAAGTCTTCAAATAAATTTTCTCTAAAAATTTACTCTACACTGCTACCACATTTCTTTAAAAAGTGCTAAGTCTTGCATGCTTCACCCAAAAAGGACCATGAATTATGCCAGGTTCACACTACACAACTTTTTCAGTCGTCAGTTGTTTTTTCAGTCGTCATTTTTACACTACAGTTCTAAGCCTAGTTCTATGCTTTACCTGTATCTCCAGGGTCAGCTCGCCAACCAATCAGCTCGCAGTAGCAGTAATGCTAGTGCTTGACAGTGTAAAACCTGTTTTCTGTTAAAATATTGTTTCAGTGTCATTCACCACAATGATAGAGGACTCACTTGCGGGTGAGTTTAACAGTCCTCTAGAGTTTAACAGTCATTTCATGACATAACAGAGGGGGACTGAAAGTGGTCAGACTCTCTATAAATGTCTCTGGTAATGCAGAGGGTGCGTTTTGGACACATGTTTTTCTCTTTTTCTGTAATTCCATTGGCGGTATGTAGCCACTGCTCCTGACTCCCAGTTGCCGACTGGGTCAGATCTCTAACATGCCAAATATTTGGCAGACATCTGTGACTGGTCGTCGATCAGTCGGTGACGACTCAGCGAGCACCTTTCAGTAGTTCACACTACGCGACTGTGTGAGCGATTTGATGTAAAAGTGTTTGTTACGATCAACAAAAAACTGTCAGTGACTGAAAAACTGGGCTATTATCGTGTAGTGTGAACCTGAAATTAGAGGAAATAAATGCCCCAAAAAAGACTGTATTAATACAATACAAATGAATTTAGAGAACATACCCAACAAAGCTTTGGATGAAATGAACCTGACAACATGGTAACAGGAGCATTTTCAAACATAATGCATAGAATACAGTAAGATACTGTGCTGACATCACATAGCCATATCTGATCTATTGCCAATAAAACCACAGACTGAGCAGCAGAAACCTGTTCTTCAAACTGCTCAGCCTCCTCCAAAAATCCATCATCACCACTAGTATACGAACATCTAGCCTTTACACACACCTACACACACACACACACACACACACTCGGAGAAGTACAGATACACACATACACACACTGAGAGATATACAGATACACACCTACACACACTCAGAGAAATACAGTTACACACCTACATACACTGACACACCTACAGATTAAGTAATAGCCAGGTCTAAGATCCTAATGCCCTACCTTAACGTCTGTCTCTCCTACTATCAGAACACGATGGCTTGATTATTAGTGATATCAGTGATGTCTTACTTAGTCTGACCATTTCAAGATTCAAGATTTTTTATCAATGGATCAATGGACGAAAAAAAACTTTGTTACAACTAAGTTGAGAAGGTTTTATTGTTTTTTTCAGTAACGAGTAATCTTATTCCAATCCAGTAACCAGATTAAAATTACTTAGCCAACTCACTGTGTAATGGATACTTTACTTTTTTGTCATTTTCCTTAGTAAAAATATTTTCTGTCCATTTTTAGTTTGCTACACAGTTTGAACACACAAACTGTGCTTTACACTGTGTCAGCATTTTTTGATCAATGGACCAAAAAAAACCCCTTGTAAAATAAACTATTTTTATAGGTTTTTTACAGCTAAGTTGAGAAGGTTTTATCATTATTTTCAGTAATGAGTAATCTAACGCGTTACTATTTCCAATCCAGTAATCAGATTAAAGTTACTTAGCCAAGTCACTTTGTAATGGATACTTTACTTTTTTGTTATTTTCCTTAGTAAAAAGATGTTGTGTGCATATCATCCATTTTTAGTTTACTACACAGTTTGAACACACAAACTGTTCTTAACACCGTGTCAGCATTTTTTGATAAATGGAAAAAAAAGAAAACATGTGAAATAAACTATTTTTACAAGTTTTTTACAGCTAAGTTGAGAAGGTTTTATGGTTTTCCTGTGAAGTTGCTGTTTTGGAGATACATATTTGTAATTGGAGAGTGACGATCTAATACTGGATATTCTCTGTGCCACTGTGTATATAGAACCATGACACCCAAGGTATGATCCCTAAACTGTGATCCCTCTACTGTGATTGGTTTAAATATACATACCACACACACATACACACACACACACATACAAAAATATTCCATTTTGCACTCTCTGCTGATGTCAGACTTATTGCCAGGGTTTATCTTACTTATGCGGCAGCAGGAGTTCTATCTGTTAACTTGTTAAGCTGTTACTGTCACATAAGAGTGATTATTAACGTTTCATCGTTTCTTGTTTTCCAGGAACGCAGTGGACGGAAATAAGAAGCTATTTGCAATCTATGACACAAGGTAAGTAATTCATCTTAATAATCACACCATATGCACAACACAAAACTGTACTATGAATAAACTAGACAATCCTGTGGGCTAGTGTATTCACCGAGTGTTCTCCCGCACTGCACCTGGCCAGCCATCTGCCTAGCTTTTTCGCAGCCGCGCCTGAATCCCTTGAAAGTTTCAATAGGTATTGCGAGAGACTCGGAGCAAGCCTGTCTCAATCTAAAACAAATCAGGCCTCCAATGTCAGCAGTGCACATGCATTATTCATTCAGCACCGTGCGATATTCGCATCATCCACAGGATCTATTTATCTGTGTCCATTCAATCTGGGAAAGGTATCTGCTGCATCTGCAACATCTTGACACAAATGGAAAGCAAAACCTTTTCAGGGGAAGCCGAGGAACGCATGTTTTCATTCCTCCCCCAGTGATGTTGTAGTCCTTTTCCCCTTCAGTGGATTAGAGAGAGAGAGCGTAGATAGCAACACTGCACACTCCTCGTGGGAAGAATCAAATATAGTGACGCATAAGTGCATATAAGCACAAGTATATAAGTATATAAGCACATGCGGCGTGTTTTCCGCCGCGGGATCAAGAGGCCCGAACTGAGGCCTTTCAAATCAAAGGTGTCGTTGGACCAGGAGACGCTGGCCGTGGAGACGGTGGGAGATGGTACTGAAGGTCCACCCACAGCCTGGTTTGTTTGACTACCATCACACTAAATGCTTTAACAGCATTTGGCTCGCTGTGCGACTGTGACTTGGTGCCATTTGCTCAGCCCACACTCCCAGGAACCTAAGCTTTTTCAGACGGATCACTGTGTGCGAGTGGGCTGTTTTGTTTGGATGATGCGTCGTGGGCGTGTGTGGGTATGTGCTGTGGAAAAAGCACCCGACGCCTGCTTCTCCCTCTTTGAAAGGACGTGTTTTTTTTTTTCTTTTAAAACCAGCTACGCTGTAAGGAGCAAAAGAGAGGTGCCTCCATAAATTTATGTGAAAAAAAACACCATATATTTGCCTTTATTTAGCAACCACATTTACCCCACCACCATTTTCACAACCAAACGGATTTGAGCTTAGCATGAAGGAGGATTACTCTAAAATTCATATGGTCTCTAATTATATAAATGATTGACAGAATAAAACGTGTGAGTCTTCCAGTACATTTCCGCTATCAGAGTGGGACCTTTTTATGGGCTCTACAGAGGAATATTTCAAAAAATATTTAAAAGAAATAAATATGCAAACATATATTCAGTTGACATGGTTCTGTATATCTACTGGTGTTACCTGTATAATCACTTGCTAGGCCTGTCTCCATAATTACATTAATGACTCACTGTACAATACATGGAAATAACCTCAGTAATTTTTGCTGACCTCAATATTACCCATATCGTCCAAAAAACATAAAAACAGTTATCGTGGCATGCCTATCACTTGCTTAATGAAATAACCTTTTTCAGTGATAAACACCTTTAGCAAAACTGGTTGTGTAGTACATCGGTTGTACAAAATGTTATTTTGCTAAACAATGACACTAACAGAACCCTATTTAGTGTTACGTACAGTGTCCTCCAAAAGTATTTGAGCAGTGAGGTAATTTCCTTTATTTCTGCTGTAGACTGAAAACATTTGAATTTGACATTAAAAGATGATCATGACACAAAAGATCAACAGAACTCAAAAGTCTATATAAACAGTTTGTCTGTGAATTGTGAAAGAAAGATTAACCCAAACTGATTGGGAGATCCTTCATCATGCAGCAAGATAATGACCCAATGCAGCCTGAAAAAGCATCACAGAAGAAGAATGCAGACGTTTAGTGATGTCAGTGGGTCACAGACGTGATGCAGTATCTGCAAGCGAAGGATTTCCAATTAAATATTAAGTCTTATTTTGAGGTAATCTGTTCCAATACTTTTGCTCACAAGAAAAATTAGTGGGTTCAAACAGAATGTGCTATCCACTGTGTATCAGATCCAGTTTTAAATACCTGGAAATAAAAGCTGAAATGTTGATGTCTTTTGTCTAATGTTCATTTTTTATTGTCAAACACAAATGTTTTCAGTCGACAGCAGAAATAATGGGATCTGCCTCACTGTTTCAAAAAAAAACTTTTGGAGGAGCCTATATTTGCAGTGGTTCTCAGACTGGTTCTAATCCAGCCCACCTGGCAACATATAGAGACAAAACAATGTGGTCCACCTGGCTAGTGCCTAGCATTAAGTGGGTTTTGTTATTGTTAGAAGCAAATTTTACTTTTAAGGATGAAACATCTATGTAAAATCATACAAAAATCTTGGGAATCCCTTGAACAGGCAAACATAAAAACTATTTGGCACCCAAGTTGAGTTATTTTAGTTCTCTCTTTTTAGCTATTTCTTTAATTAGAGTTTAATTAAAGCTCATTTATATACACTCTAAGAAATTAAACCAACTTATCTTGGATGTACGATTCTTGGGAAAAGTGTGATTGTTTTAAAACGTCTACATTGTGTGGAGACTCTTTGTACTATAAAATGGTTCTTCCCACTCCCACTGCATCTAAGTTCATTAACCCACCATCCACTTAAAGGCTCTTCAGGGAAGCAAAGTTCTTCATTGTTCTTCTCTGATATTGCTACGAAATCCCTTTAGACACTTTTATTTTTAGGAGTGTAGTGCGATATCCTCTGGGTCAATAGATTAACGTTTCCAAACCTCCAGTGAGGAGAGCTGGTCCATTAACATCCTTTCGCTTTAGTCGGAAGTCTATCGGAATGGTCCTTCCCAGACAGTGCCGTTTCTCCTCCTTGGAGCTCTCTTTCCTGCTGCCGAGCTGTGCCGAGAAGCGGAACCCCCAGCCTGAGCATCTGGAGCGCGCCTCCAAAGCCATTAAGACACAATCACGCCGCGCCCACACCGCGATCGTGCCCTAATGGAGCGGGAGGGATTCGAGACGGCCCCAGACAGACTTCCACCGCCGTCTGAGCTTGTGTCCAATCCACAAACAGCCCCTGTCCACAGCCCCTCTATTCACTCTGACCAGAGTGTGCAGCTCTAATGAAAACAGATTAACTTAACGAGATTGTTTTATCAGACTGATGATAAGTTTTTTAAGGCCCTGTGGCAGCCATTTCACTAGGGCTTAATCTCCGGCAGACTGTCAGGCCTCACCGAAAATCTGATTATGGATTATAAGATCTGTCTGGAGGCCCACTGGAAAGGGCTTAATATCCATTGATGGAGAGAGCAGGTGAAGACAAGTAATATATCATATTGGTTTCATCACACAAAGTGTCATTAAAGGAGCCTTATTCCTCTCCCCTGTGCGCAGCATGATGATCTATTTATCACTTTTGGTGTTTGAGAAAGAGAGAGAGAGAGAGAGAGAGAGAGAGAAAGAGAGCAAGAGTGTGTACAGTACGGGCACTTTAATAACTACCTAAAGCACAGGCATTTGAAACCATCCCACAGGCTCTGTGGTTTCCATCTCTCTCCAGAGAAAGAGAGGCAGAGGGAGGGAGGGAGTGCGAATGAGCAAGAGAGTGCGAGAGAGAGAGAGAGAGCACGCGAGTACCTGTATCCATAACATTCAAATGAAGGGGGAAGCGCTAGGTACTTAACAGTCATGACAGCTCCGATGAAAGCTGCCACAGATACAATGCTCTGGCGTTTGAGGGATCAGCTCTTAAACTGTCTACC